>NW_023425404.1:149131850-149731850 GCF_014108245.1 Pipistrellus kuhlii
ATTTTTGCTTGTTTTTTTAATGTCAGTGAAAGTGTTTAAACACTGTCTTTCTCTTGTCATTCTAATTGCAAAAGTATCTGAGCAACTATGTGACCAGAGGTAAACAATACACTGTTTCTTTATTTAAAAATTTATTATGGGGGCTTCAAGTCAAAATGGCAGGGTACATAAATGTGGTACTGGCATCCTCCCACAACCACATCAAAGTTAAAAGTAAAATACAAAACAACCATCACTGAGAAATGCCTGAAATCTAGCTGAACAGAAGTCCTACAATAAAGGATGCACAGAAGAAGCCACTTTGAGAGTGGTAGAGACAGAAATGGGCTGCCACCACACCCAACTGTGAAGGTTAAAAATCAGGAAGACTACCTCGGCTGCAGGGGATCTCCTGAGGAGCTAGGGGGTCCAAGCCTCACACCAAGCTCTCCAGCCCACGGTTCCAGTGCCAGGAAAAGAAATCCCCCTAACTTCTGGCTGTGAAAACTGGGCAGAGATTGTGTCTGAGTGAGACCAAGGTCTTCTGGAGTCCCAGGCACTTCTCTTCAAGGGTTGCCAGGCTGGAAGCGGCCAGGCCCGGAGCAGCGGCTGCCAGGCTGGGAGCGGCCAGGCCTGGAGCAGCAGCAGCCAAGTCCAGAGCAACCAGGTCAGGAGTGGCAGTGACCAGACCCGGAGCAGCTGGTTGTGGAACGAACCAGAGCAACAGAGGCCATGCCCGAAGCAGCCAGGCCCGGAACAGCTCGCTCCTCGCCTGCCCCTGCCCCACGGCTGCCTCTCAGACATGGCTGGAAACTTTTGCGGGAACTTGAGGGTCTGCTGAATCAAGTGATGAAGGCTTAGATCTGGATGTGTTGAGTTAGTATAGCGCTGGGGTGTTGATCTGTGAGTGCCTTGGGTGGGGCCTGGATGAGGCTGGTTGATCTATTGATATTTGGAAATGTCTTTTGTGTGAAGTGTATCATTGGGCATGTGGAGGTATTATTGATATGAGAAAATGCTAAGTAACTGATTTACTATCTGAAAAGGGATTTACTATCGGGGAAAGGGAGGGAGGAAGAGACTGAACATAAACTGTGCACCTATAGATGAGGACAATGGGGGATGGGGAGGGGGTGGAGGGTGGGGTGGGAACCTAGTGGAGGGGGGAAGAAATGAGGAACCTTTGTAATAATATGAACAATAAAAATTGATTTAAAAAAAAAAAAAAAAGGACTGGTGCACAGATGTATTCAGACTGACTCACTCTGAGCTCTAGCACTGAGGCAGCAGTTCAAAAGGCACCAAGAGCCTGGAGGTGTTGCTCAATGGTTGAGCATTGAAATATGAGCCAGGAGGTCGTGGTTCGATTCCTGGTCAGGGCACATGCCCAAATTGTAAGATTGATCCCCAGTAGGGGGCATGCAGGAGGGAGCCAATCAATAATTTTCTCACATCATTGATATTTCTATCTCTCCTTCTCCTTTCCTCTTTGAATCAATTAAAAAAATTTTTTTTAATAAAGGCACCAAGAACATACTGGGAGGACCTGAATTGTCTGGCTTTGAGGCAAGGGCTGGAGAGAAATGCTGGCCAGAACTATTGCTCTGTTGCTGAGCTCTCCCTCTGCAGACACAGGCAGGCACAATATTTGACTCTCCATCAACCTGACTAACACTGTTTGTCCAGCCCTGGTGATTCCCAGAGGCACTGCCCCACCCAACTTTCAGGCCCACCCAATCTATTTCCAGTGGCTGTTCTTGGCTCATGCTTCAGACTTTCTAAAATCTCTCAAAGGTTCACAAACTCCAAACAAACAGCCTCTGGCCTTGGCATACCCTGTAACTTTTGCTAAGTGGACTCAGGCCCAGCACTAATAGCAGTCAGATTCTGTTCACTTCTTAGCCTCTCCTAGGCACCTCCAAACCCAACACAAGCAATGGCCATCTGCAGACTGCTTTGCTGGTAGGGCACAGGTGACAGCTGTGCTTAGCTTGCACCTTGAGCCAGCACAACTGGTGTCCAGCTTCAGACCACGCTAAGCACACCCAACTACTTCTATGAGCAATACATTCAAGGGGAAAACTCAGCAGGCACCAGAGTCCCACTGAAGTGTGTTCTGCTCTGTGAAGTTGGCCCTTGCACAGCTGATCCTCTGCTGTAGTCATGGCCAATCTTTATAGTCTATCATTATGGGGGTCAATCCCTCCCAGGGACATGCCAACAGCAATCAAAGATCAACTACAACAGAAGGGTGCACACAGCCCATATGGGTGGTGAGGAGTGTACCTAGGGCACCCAGATGAGGTGAATGAGGAAACTGCACCACTGGACCCTATAGGACACCTACTACCTAAGGCTACCATACCAAGACTGGGTCTGCCTAAATACACAGAAACAAACACAGAGAGCAAGGAATTAGTAACCTATTTGAAAAAATAATGACTGAAAACTGACCTAATCTGGTAAAGAAAAAAAGGCACACAAGTCCAAGTAACACAGGGAGTCCCAAACAAGATGAAATTAAAGAGGTCCACACCAAGACACAACATAATTAAAATGTCAAAGGTTAAAGACAAAGAGAATTTTAAAAGCAGTAAGAGAAAATCAACTAGTTACCTAAAAAGAAGCTTTCATAAGACTATCAGCTGATTTCTCAACAGAAACTTTGCAGGGCAGAAGGGAATGGCAAGAATGATTCAAAATAATGAAAAGCAAGGACCTAGAAACAAAATTACTCTACCCAGTAAAGCCATCATTTAGAATCAAAGGACAGATAAAGCATTTTCCAGGCAAGAAATTGAAGCTACTTAAGTGTTTATCAATAGAAAGATGGAACAGTAGATGAATAAAAAAGATGTGGTATGTATATAAATGGAATATGACTCAGCCATAAAAAAATAATGAAATCTTGCCATCTGCAACAACATTGTGCTGAGTGAAATAGATAAAGACAATGCCATGTGATTTCACTTACATGTGGAATCTAAAAAATAAAATAAATGAATAAGCAGAATAGAAACATTCTTATAGATATAAAAACATTTAGATAATTGACAGATTGGAGGGGAAATTGCAGGACTATGTGAAAAAAGGTGAAAGGATTGAGAAGTACAAATTGGCAGTTTTAGAACAGACATGGGGATGTAAGGTATAGATAGGGAATATAGTCAATAAAATTGTCATAGCTATGTAAAATGCCAGGTGCATACTGGATTTATCAGCATGATCACTTCGTAAATTATAGAAATGTCTAATCACAGGGTTGTACACCTGAAATTAAAATAACATGGTATGTCAACTGCAATTAAAAATAAAAAATAAAATACTTTTAAAAATTAAGAAAATGAACACTGTAGTTCCAAAAATCCTTAAAATAGGTACAAATATAATAGTTCTAAGGTCTATTGATCAGCAGTCTGAGTTTATCTAAAGTAATACATGAATGTTTGTGTGTGTATGCATTACTGTCACACTATGCTAAAAATTAATTTCAGAAATATATATAAGAGTATGACTCCTAATTAGGTAAATGTGTTGATTTTCTTTAAAAATAACAAATTCATTTCAGTAGAAATCACAAAGAGGTATGTGTGCCAGCTGTTTTTACAATGAAAGAACTGTGTGGCTAAGTTTACAGAGGAGAAACAGTCCCGTGTGAACGTAGAGAATTCTCCAACACACTTTCCCAATACACAGGGTGCAAGAGATTCACATCTCAGGAAAACTCTTGCTAAGATGAGCAAATTGTTACAAGGGCCTCTATGATGATCCCTGCTACCTTTCCCTGCCCTCCTAAATGTCTTATTATACTGTTATAGATATTCAGTTACTAAATGCAATCAAAACTAAGGTGACCTCACTCATTTTTAACTAATGATAAAAATTCTATTCTTAAGCTGTAATTATTTTAGAGACCTATTCCAAGTTACTTAATTTTGCAGATACAAAGTGATGCACTGAACTCAATAGTTGATCAAGACATGAATATGGGATTAAGCAGGAAAGGTAATTTTACTAAGATCTTTGTCAGAAATCCTAATCATCAGCCAAAGAAGCAGACTCTCTGGGCACACTAATGTAATGACCTTTGTTGAGAAGGCAAGTCTTCTCTTTTGCCTTGGCAGATCCACTTTAAAAAGAGAAACATAGGTCACTACTATCTTGGTTAACTCATAAGGAGAAAAATAAAAACATCACGTCTACTTCTGGTTCTTGACTCCAGGGATGGAGCCTCCAGAAAATGGCATGACAACTCTCCCAGACAGTTTCGGAGGAGCAGTCAAGCAGAGGGCGAATAGTCCAGGAGAATGCCCCTTCTCACAGTGGCCTGTATATGGTGTACATGCCCTCAATTGAGTATATGTGAGATAAATACAAAATGAGAGTTTGGAGCCTGGAATGCCATTTTCAAATATGAGCTCTTATCCAGGCTAAGATGTCCTGTCTTTCCCCACTGTTTGGGAGGGGGGTGGGGGGGCCCATTTTTTTTAATTTCTTTATTAAGGTATCGCATATTTGTCCTCAACCCCCCCCCATTCCAATCCCCACCTCCCACCCCTACTCATGCCCCCACCCCCCTATTGTCCTTGACCACTGGTTAGGCTCATATGTATGTACATAAGTCCTTTGGTTGATCTCTCCCTTTTATCCCCATCCTCCCTTTGAGGTCCAACAGTCTGACAGAAGTCATCAGGTAGTTATAATGGGTGAAATAATATGGATATAGTTATAAGGGGAGTAGTTGCACGGGTGAAGTAGTATAAATAAGCACTGGATACCATGTGTTTCTATTACTATGGTTATATATCAATAGAAATCACCTAAAGCTCAGTAGCATGAAGCCACACATTTCTTATGAGAAGATCAGAAACAGAGAGGGAAAACACTGCATACATCTTTTTGTTTCATGATGTCAGAGGCCTCAACTAAAAAACTTGAAGACAATTGATGCTGGCTGTAATCTAAGGGGCCTTCGTTCCTCTCCACATGGGCATCTCCATATGGTCTTCAACTTGAGCTAGTTAAGTCCCAAAGATGAACATCTTGAGAGAGAGAAGGAGCATGAGAGAGCACCAGTCGGACACCATATCATCACCTGGGACCTAGCTTTGGAGTCACATAGCCTCACTTCCACCACACTTTATTCTTCAAGACACTTACAAAGTCCCACTCAGTTTCAAGGAAGGGGAACAGACTCTGTTTCTTTAATAATGGCAAGGTTCTGAAGAGCATGGGGACTAGAAATACTGCTGTAGCCATTTGGGAGCAACACAACCTGCCCCACTGTGTGAACACAGAAATGACAAACAACCTCCACTGGGTAGCAGGGCTCAAGGAGGAAAACAAAATGTAAATCATGAGCCACAAGCAAAAAGTGCCCTAAAATTAAGTAAATCAGCATGAAAAACAATGTGCAAGCCTATTGAAATCTCAAGAACACAAACTGCTACTCCTACAAAAGATGAAACAGGTTGGACAGTAGGAATGGGAAGCTGTCTCCAACTTCTGCCCAGAGAGTAGCAGATCTTGAACTAGTCTTACTTGTGCCCAAAAAAAAGGCTGGGGCAGTATCACTCTCCTCCAGGTGTCCAGTGCTCTGCTCTCCATGTGTAGATAACCAGAGCATTAAAAGAAGCACTGGAGTACCAGAAGGAGGGCAGCTGGAAGGTGAGACCTATAGAGTGGGCGGAGTGAGGACTAAACAAGGTCAAGGGGCACAGGTGGTACCTTATCTGCCCTGCCCAGCTGAGGACAGCTCACACAGGTACTCAGCACAGGCAGTAGACAGTGACTCCCACATGGACAGTGAAAAACCTTTCGGTACCCACCTGTTCCTTTTCATCTGGCACCTCCCGTTTGTCTGACAGGAATAAAAAAAAAAGCATGTATTCTTCTAAATTCCCTATTAATAAACTGTGGGATTTGAATTTAAAACCCAAAAATTTAGTACCTGTGACATCTGATTTCATTTTGTCTAGCCCAGCACTGTCTGGTAGAAATACAAAACAATGTAACTTAAAAATTTTTAATGGCCACATTAAAAGAGTAAATAAAGTTAGTTTTAATAATGCAATTTGTTTAACAAATCGTATCTAAAATATTTCAACATGAAATTAACATAAAAAATGATTAATGAGATGTTATATCCCTTTTTCTCACACTAAGATATCTGGTGTATATTTTAGATTCATAAAATGTAGAATCAAAAAGCAGATTCAAATAAGTTGACCCAAATGTAATTTAAAAATCTTCCAATAATTGAATCCAGCATCAGCTTTTAAAATTTTTAATTTAAATTAATTTAAATGAAGTAAAATTTATCACTCAATTATTTAGCTCGCTAGTCACCTGTGGCTCCTCTGTTGCATAGCACAGGTCTAGATGTCCAAACTATGCTGAATGAAATAACCTCAGAGAATAAGTGGGAAGAGCTTTTAAAAGCAGCTGAAAGGGCTGGAAATATGGACAGAATGTCCAATCTTTCAAAATGAGTTCCCCAGGACAAGGATATTATTCAAAATAGTGGTTATTCAGCAGCAAGTTTAAAACTGTAGCATTACCAGAAATCAAGTGGTCAAAAAAGTAACAAAACAAATAGAATCACCTCTTTTTTTTTAAATATATACTTTATTGATTTTTTACAGAAAGGAAGAGAGAGAGATAGAGAGTTAGAAGCATCGATGAGAGAGAATTATCAATCAGCTGCCTCTTGCACACCTACTACTGGGGATGTGCCCGCAACCAAGGTACATGCCCTTGACCGGAATAGAACCTGGGACCTTTCAGTCCCCAGGCTGATGCTCTATCCACTGAGCCAAACCAGTTTCGGCAGAATCACCTCTTATAAAAGACAAAGGCCCTTCCTGGATACCCCAGCCATGAGTCAGGGATATAGTGCTGGGTTAGTTTGGGCTCCACTCAGCTCCCCTGCCCCGAGGCTGACTGGTGGTTCTCTCATACTCTTGACTGGGTTCCTGTCCCTCCTAACCTAGGATGTGATTAAATTGAATTGCTTTCTAAATCTGTTATGTAATTTGTATGTAATGCCCTTAATATTGGGCTTGAATACAATTGCAGTAAGATACACTAATTGATTCATTTAATTTTATTTTCCATCCTTTGAATTGAAGCCTTTGGGACTCACTATGTAAAGTAATATGCAAATTGGGACTTTGATGCAAGAAGACTTGGCAGTTTTTTTAAATAGGACTCAAGCATTACTTGAGTCATTTAAGAGAGTAGTTTCAAACAAAGCAACCTCTGCTTGTCCTTCTATGTGATTAAGTTTTGGTTTACACAAACAAGGATACAAAACACACTCAAAATCACTGATTTTTTTTTTTTTAATCCTCACCCGAGGCTTTTTCCCAGGGTGGACAGAAGGGTAGCAGGGGGACGGAGAAAGAGAAACATTGATGTCAGAGAGATACACTGATTGGCTGCCTCCTGCACATGCCCTGACTGGGTCCTGAGAATGAACCTGCAACCTAGAGACATACACTTGACTGGGAATTAAATCCACAACCCTCCAGTCCTCAGGCTCATGCTCAGTAATATAGCCTATTACTGTAATAGCATGTGCTATATTTTTATACAGCTGGCAGAATGGAGGTTTGTTTACACCAGCACCACCACAAATACAATAACGTGAGTAACACATTGCACTACAAAGTTAAGATGGCTACCACATCAGGAATTTTTCAGCTCCATCATGGTTTTATAGGACCACCTTTGTATACCGCCCCTGACCAAATTATAGTTATGTGGTGCATGACTATAACTATCCTTGGCCCTCCACGTCCTCCTTCCATATTAATGCCATTTTTCTGAGTTCAGAGATCACAAATTTCAAGCCATGAATGTAATCCCTTGTGGATGGCACTGTTTCCAAAGTGTGGTGCACGCAATAACAGCACTCGCAATGTTATCACTCACCGCAGTTAATATATTTCAGTATGATCAAATCATAGTTTATAGGAAATTGCTATACTACTGATGTCATGGATGAGGAAATCAGTACATGAGATAGCCAAGTCCTAGAAATCTGAGAAAATGAAAATTTGGGAGGCCGGAACTTGGTTGGCTGTTGAGATAACGTTAACAATGTAAGTGCCATGGCTAAGATTTCAGTTTGGAGATGACAGATAAAGGCAAATCAACAGAACCCACTGCGTGGGAGAAAATATTTGCTAATATGACATCTGTTAAGGGTTTAATCTCCTAAATTTATGGGGAACTCATTCAACTTAACAAAAGGAAGATAAACAATCCAATCAAAAAAGTGGGCAAATGACCTAAATAGACACTTTTCGAAAGTGGACATATAGACATATGAAAACATGCTCAAAGTCACTAATCATCTGAGAGATGCAAATCAAAACAATAATGAATACCATCTCACACTTGCCAGAATGGCTATCATCAACAAATCAACAAACGACAAATGCTGGCGAGGATGCAGAGAAAAATGAACCCTCATGCACTGCTAATGAAAACACAGACTGGTACAGCCTCTGTGGAGAACAGTATGGAGTTTCCTCAAAAAAAACTAAAAGTGGCCGGCACCAGTTTGGCTCAGTGGATAGAGCGTCGGCCTGCAGACTGAAAAGTCCTGGGTTTAGTTCTGGTCAAGGGCATGTACCTCGGTTGGGGGCACATCCCCAGTAGGTGGTGTATAAAGAGGCAGCTGGTCGATGATTCTCTCTCATCAATGTTTCTGACTCTCTATCCCTCTCTCTTCCTCTCTGTAAAAAATCAATAAAATATATTTTTTTAAAAACTAAAATGGAACTCCCATTTGACCCATTAATTCCACTTCTTGGAATATATCTTTAAAAAAAACAGAAATACCCATAAGAAAAATATATGCACCCCTATGTTCATAGCAGCACAACTTACAATAGCTAAGATTTGGAAACAGCCTAAGTGTCCATCAGGAGATGAGAGGATTAAAAAACTGTGGTACATCTAGCTACACAATGGACTGCTATGCTGCTGTGAAAAAGAAGAAACTCCTACCATTCGCAACAGCATGGATGGGCCTGGCAAAATAAGCCAGTCAGAGTAAGGTAAATATCACATGATCTTACTCATGTATGGAATATAATAAACAACATAAACTGATGAACAAAAATAGATTCATAGACATAGAAGCTTCAAAAAGACTGTCCAACCTTTGAGGAAAGGTGGGGGGTCAGGGGAGAAGGAAGCAAGAGATCAACCAAAGGACTTGTATGCATGTATATAAGCATAACCCATGGACACAGACAGTAAGGGGGTGAGGGCATGTGCTGGGGGATGGGAATGGCTGGGGAGAGATCATTGGGGTTTCGGAAAGGAGACATATGTAATACTTGAAACAATAAAGAATTTAATTTAAAAAAAAAAAAAAAAAAAGATCGACAGCCTCAACAGTCAAGGAAATGTTTTCTTGAATCTAAATGCCATTGGAAGGTAAAATGAAGACTTTATTAGAGATATGGAAACTTTCATTGATCATGAGCAGTTTTAGACAATTTGGTTTGTTTGTTTTGAGTTTCAGAGATGAAGACATCTATGTTAGTCTGCTTGGGCTACCATAAAAAAATACCAAAAATTGCATGATTTAAACACCAAAAATTTTTCTCACAGTTCTAGAAGCTTGAAAGTCCAAGATCAAGGTCCAGCAAGGTTCTGCTTCTGGTGAGTTCTCATATAACCTTTTTTCAGTGCATGGATGTGGAGAGAAAGATTTCTCTCTCTGTCTTCTTATCAATCCACTAATCCCATTCTAGCCAGTTTGCTAAGTGGTTAGAGGACTGGCCTGCAGATTAGAGTCACAAGTTCAATTCTGGTCAAGGGCACAACATTCCTTGGTTCCAGGTTCAGTCCCTGGCCCTGATCGGTGCTCATGTGAGAGACAACCAATTGATGTGTCTCTCTCACATCCATGATCCTCTCTCTCTCTCTCTCTCTCTCTCTCTGACTCCTTCCCTCCCTTCCATTCTCTCTATAAATAAATGAATAAATAAAATCAAAGGGGAAAATATCTTCCGGTGAGGATTAACAATAAAGCCACTAATCCTATTGGACCTTTATGGCCTCGTTAACCTAATTACCTCCTTAAAATCCTTATCTCTAAATATAGTCACAGTGGGGGGAGGGGAGGATTGGGGTTTCAGCAAATGGATTTGGGGAGGGTGGGAAAACACAGTTCATTCCATGGCAATGTCCAAAGATCAAGAAGTCCGCCGAGACCGGTTTGGCTCAGTGGATAGAGTGTCAGCCTGCAAACTGAAAGATCCCAGGTTTGATACCTTGGTTGCAGGCACATCCCCAGTAGGGGGTGTGCAAGAGGCAGCTGGTCCATGATTCTCTCTCATTGATGTTTCTAACTCTCTATCCCTCTCTCTTCCTTTCTGTAAAAAATCAATAAAATATATTTTAAAAAATTATAAATAAATAAAAAGATCAAGAAGTCCAAATGTTTTGTCTTTCAAATAAAGAAACTAAAGCTATCCTTTCATGCACTTTATTCAGCAAGAACCAAGGGCCGATAATAATACAATGGGTGCCAGGTACCCTACATCCTAAAATGAAGGGCTAACCCAAAGAAGTTGAATGTGCTTAGAGACTGAAATAACATGCAAATGTAGTGTGTGGTTCCCACTTTCAAGTTACATGAGAGGAGACAGAGAATTCACATAGTTATTGAGGATATTTGGGAGAAAGGATGTCAATATTAGAAAATCTCGTTCCTGATCTACAGCATAATGAGGTTCTTTCTCCCCACTGAAGGGAGACACAAAAACTTGGCAGGTGGATCCAGAATTTGGTGGATACAGAGGTTGGTGCCTGACTCCCAAGAGGATAAATCTAAAGTTTAAAGTCTATGGCTAGAAATAGACATCCAAAAATATGAATTAAGAGGTTGCATATATAACTCTAATGTTCAGAGAAGTTTGAGCTATAAACACAAATTTGAGAGTTGCCAATGAACAAATGACAATTAAAATTATGAAAGTGGATTTTAAATGTCATGTATTTATTACTCAATAAATGAAGTACCCAAATTGGGGGGTGGGGGTGGAAGGGGACAACTAGTTTAGAGAGCAACCAAGAGGACAAGAGGAAAGAGAAAGAGAAAAAGAACCCTAAGAGAAGACAACTGAACTTCTCACCAAAGAGCACCACCCACAGCATGATGTGACCTCAACAGAGGACAGGACAACAGAAGCTCATATAGCTCTAGAGGTCCCCAGCTCAGGACCTCTAATAAACTCACCAAAAAGCAGCAAGAGAACAAGGTCCAGTAATTGTGTACCTGCTACTTAAATAGCTCCCCCAACCCAGCCAGTGTGGCCCAGTAGTTGAGTGTTGACCTATGAACCAGGAGGTCACAGTTCAATTCCCAGTCAAGGCACATGTCCCAGGTTGTGAGCTCAATCCCTAGTTTGGGAGGTGAGGAGTGGAGGGTGGGAGGGTGGAGAGGCATACTGGAGGCAGCCAATGGATGATTCTCTCTCATCATTGATGTTTCCCTCCCTCCCTCTCCCTTCCTCTCTGAAATCAATAAAAAAAAATTTTTTTTAAGAGTTCCCCAGTGCCAGATTACTAAAGGACCAGCCATGTTATCCTTATCTTTGTCCTCTTACTCCCTATACCCTCCCACCTATGAATTTAACCCAGTAGGGAACAGAAATAGTAACTGGCAGAATGGATGAGGAGTGAATGTCAGAAAGTGCAGTGAGAACTTTTTTGACCTATCATAACAAAGTTTTTTTCAGGGTGGCCTGAACACATGCATTAGTGAGTCCAGCCAAGATTAGTCCCAAAGCTATATCACTCCTAATATCACGCTCATCCAAGAAGTTCATATATATATATATATATATATATATATGAAATATATATATATATATATATATATATATATATATATATATATATATATATATTGTGTGGCTATATACCAGTAATACCAAGAGTCTTGAATGAAAAGTAAACTTTGAGTGAGTTAACTGAATTTATGTGTGAGTTCCTAATCATACTTAGAAATGCAGATATTCCTGATATTTTATTGACAGACCACCTAGAAATAGAAAAAAGGCTGGTGGACTGGCAGAGAGACCTTGTTTCTAGCCCCTACTAGGGTCTTGACTAAGTTTCTCTGGGCCTCATCTTCCCCATCATTAAGAATAACATGTTGGACTCAATGAACTCCATGGTTCTATTATTTTTTAAACTATTTTCTAAATCCTTCACTATCACATAGACAAAGGCATTCATTTGAAATTTCAAA
Source organism: Pipistrellus kuhlii (assembly GCF_014108245.1). Taxonomy (NCBI): domain Eukaryota; kingdom Metazoa; phylum Chordata; class Mammalia; order Chiroptera; family Vespertilionidae; genus Pipistrellus; species Pipistrellus kuhlii. The sequence continues at coordinate 149,144,110 of NW_023425404.1, forward strand.
TATCTTAGCCCTAGAAACAATACTCAATTTAAGATTTAAGGAATTAGCAACCCGAAGAGAGTTGATAAGTCCTCCTATGCTGCACAGCGAATTAGCAATCGTGCCAGAAAAAGAAGCCAATTCTTTGGAATTCAAGGCCAACGATAATATCAAAACACCATACTCCCTTTCTAGACAAGATGACATGATGTCTCAAAGACTCTTATAGCTATTCACAAACAATGTCTACAGTTAATTCTGGTTATCCTAGGCTATCTGTATTCCTGTGATAGATTGCAAAACTCACAAATTCATTCTTTTCCAGTATTCATATCCCACCCTGCCATGTCACTTTGAATGCCTCCCATTATGACTCTGGACTCAGCCAGGTGACTTAATCTGGCCAATGGGACATTAGCAAACTTGACTAAAGCAGAGACATAAGCACTTGTGAAATGGGGCTTGTCCTCTTTCTGGCTAATCTTGCAACTCTGAGTCACCATAGGAATGAACCCTGCCTAGCCAGCAAGATGATGAAAGACTTGTGGTCCAGTCACAGTGTTACCCCCCCCACTATGGCCAGCCCATCTCAGAAATAGACAAAATAAGGTGACCAGCAGCTGACCACCAATGCCTGAGTGAGCCCAGTTAGAATCAGCAGAAGAACACCCAATCTGAGCTCACCCCAAATTACTGAGCAACAGACTCCTGCATTAAATAAACAGTAGCTGTTTTAAGCCACTGGATTTCTAGATCACTGATTACACAATTAAAAAAAAAAAAGTACCTGCTATAACTCCTTAAGTAAACTCTCAAAAGGAAATTCTTCACGAAGATGAGAATTATAAGTAAATAGTGTAATGGAGAAGATAAACTTGTTTTAAAGCTCCACAGAACCTGGCAGTCAACAGCATGTTGCTATTATTAGTTTTCACATCTAAGCAGGTCCTTGAGGTTCCAGAAATTCTCTGAAAAACCTTCAGGACCAAATTTCACTACAGTACTTGGTTGTGTAGTCATTTGTATGCACTACTTCACATCTTCTTAAAACGCCAATGATTCCTGACTTTACTATATAATCTTACTGGATTTAAATTTCAAGACTGAATCTGAGTTCTACCAAGTCAGCAAGAGGTATCGTGGGAAGAAAACAAAAGACAGGCTAACTCAGCTCAAAAGACAGTTCATAACTGAGTATTTGAGTGGAAAATTCACTAGGTTTATAAGTTTATCTATACTAGTTTAACTGAGCTGCTGAGAAATTATGTCTGACAGATAGGTCTGTGGGAATTATTTTGAATGTTTAATCAAAAATATCTAAAGAGGAATAAAAACTTCAAGAGCATTTTAATTTAGTTAATTTATGGTCTCCTAATTTAGAAAAAAAAAATGCTAAACCAAAAGCAATTCTATGTATTACAGTAACATATTTTTCTATCTTGTACATTTTATTTTTTTAGCTGAACTTTGAACATACTTTAGCATCACTGCCTGTGGAGAGATGGACTGAGAAACACGCAGAATATTAAACACCCGCTTATATGTCTCCTCAGGGAGTCTTCTGCTAATATTATACATTGCAACAACATTGCTTGAATGGTTTATTAATGGCAGCAAAACAGAGTGAATGCTACATACAATGATAATAACAATAAAGATTATTTATACTCTGCTTAACTGCCAGATAGCTTTGAAGCCTTACAAAGATACACTTAAACCACTAGCAATACAAAATAAAAATAGGACAAACTGCCTTCGGATAAGAAAGAATCAGAACGATGTGTTCCTGTTCCAGGAAAACAGAACTGTGGACAGTTGTTGAAAATTCTAGATTTACAGACATTTGTATCCTACCTTTGATTCAGGATTTGAAATATATCTGTGATTATGCCAAGCCATCATTTGAGGTGAACAGGAAATCTTGACTTTAAAAAAATATATATGTCTACCCAACCTGAGACTCAGGACATTGTGGCATTTCTTGTTCTCCATAAAGGGCTTCCTCCTACACCTTAGGTCCTGAAAAAGTCAGAATAAGAAGAAATGAAAGAAATCTAGAAATGAAAGAATAATTATGGCTGTCCATTTTCTCACTTAGAAATTTTATTCAGGAGGCTGAATGCATTACCTGGTGATATATTTGCCTACCCACCACCTTTGAGGTCAAATATCTATCAGTAAAGTGTACCTCAGGTAAAATATCTTATAGTAAAACTACACATTCACACAGTCTTTATGATAACACCATCCGGATAATATACAGCCACTGAAAGATAAATTCCCAAACTGAAATGTATCTTTCTATTCCTAGACAGTCTGCCCTAGCCCACAATTATCCAAGAATACTTCACATTCCTATTTTAAATCAGCTCTAGACTCAGATACATTTTTTTGTCAGTTTTTATGAGTGATAAAAATTTTTGTGACTTACATCTGCTCTGCCTCATTCTAAGAAAGGTAGATTTTAGTATCTGGGACATTTTTTGTCAGTGGAATGGAATGATAGGTGAAGGATATAATAGATTTAGATGAGCTTCGGCAAAGCTAAATGACTCAGAAAGATCCAGGTGTCAGGAATCAAAGTTGTAGCAGTGTAAAGACATAAAAGGAAGGCCAGCATCAGAGGGCCAAGCAGAGACTTAGAAAAAGATCACTCAAAAGATGTTTGCTGTATAAAGCTACTTGTTATATACTAGTAAAGTACTTTTTCTTCTTTTGCACTCTCCTATATATCCTCAAGAAAATCTACATTGCTCACCAATGCCTGTGGAGTCTATTTTCACCTAGTGGAATGCAAAGAAATACTGATCTTGCTTAGAGAGTAATGGGGATGTGGGGGGGGGGGGTGGAGAGATATGGGGGAAGGAAAGTATGTGAGAGTGTAAAAACAAAAGACAAATATAAAGGCAGATATCATATAGGTCATATCTGACAAAAAATAAATCAGTTGTTCATTTGTTTTTTTAATTATGAAATATCTAAAGCCCTCCAGAAATTCCTATACAGGCTGTATTACGAATCTGCTGGTTTCAAGTAACAGAAACTCATGATCCAAATGAGAAAGAGACCCTTCTCTTTCCCAGCTTCTATATATCAAATCTCAGGAAAGTCTTTAATTGCTCATAGTTATTTGTGCATTCCTGCGCCAATTACCGGGTCCAGGATTGTGCAGTACTCTGAATGATCCAACACAGAATTGTCTCTAGAAATTAATGAAAATTAATTAAATAAAAAAACAATGACTTGATTTTGTATTGTAGTCAGTTTACAGTAGTTGTTTGCCTCCCAACTATATTATAAGCATCTTTAGGATACAAATTAATTATTATTAGGCTTCGGATGGACCCTCAGCAACTAGAATAATACATCCTATGTAATAAAAGAATAATATGCAGATTGACCATCACTCCAACACACAAGATGACTGCCCCCATGTGGACACAAGATGGCCAGCAGGGGAGGGCAGTTGGGGGCTGTTGGGGGCAATCAACCCTGCAGGGGAGGGCAATTAGGAGTCACCAGGATGGCAGAGGAAGGAAGTTGGGGGCAAACAGGCTGGCATGGGAGCAGTTAGATATCAATCAGGCTGGCAGGGGAGTGGTTAGGGGGTGATCAGGCTAGCAGCAGAAGCGGTTAGAGGCAATCAGGAAGGCAGGCAGGCGAACAATTGGAAGCCAGCAGTCCTGGATTGTGAGAGAAATATCTGACTGCCCATTTAGGTCCAATCCCACTGGGAAGTCAGACATCCCTAGAGGGGTCCCAGATTGGAGAGGGTGTAGGCTGGACTAAAGGACAGCTCCTCCTCCCCCAAACCCCCCATGCATGAATTTCATGCACCGGGCCTCTAGTTAAATAAAATAGGGGCTAAATAAATATTTGACACTGAATTAATAAGTGTTCTGGACCATTTGCTTTTCCTCCTTTGAAATGCTCATGAGTCCCATCCCATCTCCAATACCCAACCCCACCCTCTTCCTCCATCTCTCTGAGAATAAAAGATTAACCTATAAATGATCAATTTTATCAATTTAAGATCTTCTCAGAAGCTGATACAAATGATTGGTAGGATATATTAAGAAATATTGTAAAATGTACAATTTTGGGGGTAAATTTATAATGAAAGATCTTGGGAACATATTCTCAAGTTGAAAGGAATCAGTATGCTGTTTTTATTTTATTATTTCCATTTAGCCTCTGGCTTCAAATGCTCCTTTTATATCCAACCTAAAAATTATACTTAGCTTGGAAACATTTACAAATTTCAAGTTTATATTAGACACTTGAGACTTGACTGCTGCAAAATACTTTGTTACTGTAGCTTATGATCTCATCAGAAAGTCTGATTGATTTATGCCTTGTTAACTGTCCCTATTCATCATTCCATATTTAACTAAAGTCAAATTTTATTGAGGTTGCCAAAAGACAATGTTGATTATAAAAACAGGAAAAATATTCAAGTTGAATTATGTTGACATATTTTTCATCTTACACATCCCACATTAAATGGTTTGGATAGCTTATTAACCAAGATTGTGTGTGTGTGTGTGTGTGTGTGTGTGTGTATGTGTGTGTGTGTGTTTATTTGTACTGTATGTATATTTGTTATAACAAATGGATTAAAAAATAACAGTGGCTTAAATAAAACAGATTAGCAAAAAGATCCAGAGCCAGCATGGTAACCCCATAATCATCAGGGACCCAGCTCCTTCTGTCTTCTGCTCTGCCATCATCAGTATCTCCCAATCCAGGAAAACTGCTCCAGATGGCATCATGTCCACATTCCAGCTAGCAAAGGGAAGACATTCATGTTTCCCCAGGCTTTTTGGAGTCTATATAATTTATATGAAACTCTACAAAAAGACAGCTTTGGAGGAAAGAATATTCAAGGAAGATATGGCAGTTTGAGCAAAGATATGGAAAGAGGAGAATGCAGAATATGTTTAGAGAGAATGCACTCATTTGCTAAGGAGGCCATAATAAAATTCCACAGATGGAGTGGCTTAAGCAACAGAAATTTATTCCAAAAGTCCAAGATCAACTTGTTGGCAGGTTTAGTTTTCTCTGAAGCCTTTCTTCTTGGCTTGCAAATGGCTGCATCACTGTGTTCTCACATGTTCTTTCCTCTGTGCTGTGTTCTGAGTGTCTCTTTGTGTGGCCAACTTTCCTCTTAATAGCAATAAGATTGGATTAGGGTACACCCTAAAGACTTCATTTAACTTCTCTCCTTGAAGTCCTTATCTCCAGGGCAATGAGGGAGAGAGTGTGAATGAGGGAGTGAAAAGGGAGTGTGTGGATGTGTGGTGTTTAAGTGTATCTGAGGGAGGGACAGGTAGATCTTGCAGGACCTTTGGGGGCTGGCAGACTGAGTGAGGCAGCCTCTGCTATTGCAGTAATCTCTCATGGAGTGCCATTTCTGCCACAGAGGCCACGCCATCTTGAAGGGGAGAGCTGCAGTGACTGGGAGCCCAGCCTTACCTCCACACAGGGCGTTCAGACACTACCGGGATCCTAAAGCCACACCGGCCAGGGAACTGCTGCAAACCCAATAATACCCAGCCTCTAGCCTCCCTGGCTGAGGGCTACTGTGAATTCTGGACCACACTCCCCTCCCACTAGCCAGATGCTTTAGCCCCAAGCACCTCAACTGCACCAGAAGCCGAGGTAACAGCTGCCACCCACAACTGCAAATGGAGCAAGCAGCCACCACTGGTGACTGCACAAGGAGCAAGCAGCCACTGCCTGCGACCACGTGGAGAGCAAGCAGCCACTTCTCAGGTCCACATGGGGAACAGTCACCATGACCCCCAAGAAGCAGCCACCACACCACAACAGACTGAGGAGCAGCCGCTGCCCCATGACTCCTCAGAAAACAGCCAACACCCACAAACCCCTCAGGGAGCAGCCAAAACCCACAAACACCTGAGGTGCAGCCACCAATCACGAAAGCCTGAGGAACAGCCATCACTCCATGACTGCCACCCATGGCTGCCCAAGGAGCAGCCATCACCCTATGCCTGCAAGATGAACAGCCTCTGCCCATGACTGTGCAACCTGCCATCAAACCCTCTATTGCAGCTACAAGCCCCATACGATTCAATGCCTATATACTTCAGTGAGAGCAAAAAATGGGGAAGTAGAACAACCCCCAAAGGAAAGGAGCTGAATAAAATGGAAGCATGAAATATGTCAGAAAAAGGATTCAGAATAAGAGTCATACAGTTCATAAACTGGCTGGATGAGAAAATCAACAACTTATGTAAGAATCAAGAGGAAAAAAGAGATACAACTACAATAAAGAACACTCTGGAAGCTTTCAACAATAGGCTAGGAGAAGTAGAGGACAGAATTAGCGAATTAGAAGTCAGGGAAGCAAAACACACCCAATATGAACTGCAATTGGAGAAAAAAAATCAAAAGACAGGAGGAGAGCCTGAGGAAGTTTTGAAACAAAATGAAACAAAGCAACATACATATAATAAGGGTGCCAGAATGACAAAAGAGGAACAAGGGTTAGAAAACCTATTGATATTTGAAGAAATAATGTCAGAAAACCCCTGATTTGGAGAAGAAAGGTCACATAAGCACAGGGAGTCCCAAACAAGATAAACCCAAAATACCCTCCCAAGACATGGTGTAATTACAATGGCAAATGTTAATGACAAAGAGAGAATCTTAAAGGCTGCAAGAGAGAGACAGAATGTTACATAAAAGGGATCTCCCATTAGGTTATCAAATGATTTCTCATCAGAAACACATTAGGCCAAAAAGGAATGAAAGGAAGTAAACAAAGTGATGCAAAGCAAAGAACTGAATCCAAGAATACTCTATCCAACAATGTTATCATTCAAAACTGAAGGGAAAATAAGGAGCTACAGTCAAAGAAAGGTTAAGGAAGTTTATCACTACCAAGTCAGCAATGCAAGAAATGCTAAAGGGACTAGTATAAAAAGAATAAATAGAAAAGTAAGAAGGAACACAGGCCAAAAATAAATAAAAATGGCTACAAACAAGTACCTACCAATAACAAGTTTAAAGATACATGGACTAAATTCTCCAATGAAAAGACACTGGCTGAATGAATAAGAAAACATGACCCATATATATGCTGTCTATAAGAGACCCACCTCAGAACAAGAGACTCACACAAACTGAAAGTGAAGGATTGGAAAAATATCTTTCAGGCAAATGGAAATGAAAAAAAGCAAGGGTAGTAATACTTATATCTGACAAAATAGACCTCAAAGTGAAGGTCATAACAAGAGATAAAGAAGGCTATTTCATAATACTAAAGAGATAGATACAACAAGAGAGTATAACCCTAATAAACATATATTCACCCAATGCAGTAGCACCCAAATACATAACAAAAAACTCCTGGAAGATATCAAGGGAAAGATCAACAATAATACAATCATAGTAGGGGACTTTAATAACTCACTGACATCATTGGATAAATTTGCTAGATAAAAAATCAGCAAAGAAACAGCAATCTTAAATGACTCACTAGATCAGATGAATTTAATTGACATCTTCAGAATATGTCACCCCAAAGCCTCAGAATATACATTCTTCTCAAGTGCACATGTGACATTTTCATAATTAGACCATATATTGGGTCACAAGCAAAGTCTCCCCAAATTCAAAAAAATTGAAATCATATCAAGCCTCTTCTCAGACCACATGGCATAATATCAGAAATAAATTACAATAACAACAATCCAAAAAATTCAAACACTTGAAAGCTGAATAGCATGCTATTAAACAATGATTGGGTTGCCAAAGAGGTCAAAGAAGAAATTTAAAACATCCTGAAAACTAATGACAATAAAAACACAACTATTCAAAATCTATGGGACATGATGAAAGCAGTCTTGAGAGAGAAGTTTATAGTCTACAGGCCTACCTCAAAAAACATGACAACATGCTAGTAAACATCTAACTGTGCAACTTAAAGAATTAGAAAGAGAGCAACAAGAAAAGCCCAACAAGAAGGAAGGATATAATAAAGATCAGAGCATAAATAAATGACAGAGACAAAAAAAATAAAAATGCAAAAGATCAATAGAATCAGGAGCTGTTTCTTTGAAAAGATAAATAAGATTGATGATCCTCCAGCCAGGCTCGCAAAGAAGCAAAATATTGTTAAAAAATACTATGAACAACTAGACAACCAGGAAGAAATGGACATATTCCTAGAAAAATACTAACTTTCAAAACTCAATCAAGAAGAACTAAACAGCTCAATAGGTTAATAACTATGGAAGAAATTGAAGACCATCAAAAAGCTTCCAGCAAACAAAAGCCAGGGCCAGATGGCTTCACAGGAGAGTTTTACCAAACATTCAAGGAAGAACTAAAAATCTATCCACCTCAGACTACTCCAAAAATTCAAGAAGAATGAACACTTCCAAGGTTATTCCATGAAGCCAGCTTCACTCTAATACCAAAACCAGATAAAAACAACACAATAAAAGAGAATTATAGGCCAATATCCCTCATGAATATAGATACCAAAATCATCAACAAAATTCTAGCAAATCGGATCCAGCAGTACATCAGAAAGATCATACACCATGACCAAGTAGGATTTATCCTGGGGATGCAAGGATGGTACAATATCCAAAAGTCAACAAATGTGATACATCACATAAACAAATTGAGAGATAAAAATCACATAGTCATATCAATTGATGCAGTAAAAGCATTTGACAAAATCCAACACCCTTTCTTGATAAAAACTCTGAGCAAAGTGAGAATAGAGGGGTCATTCATGAACACAATAAAAGCTACTTTTGACAAACCCACAGCTAACATCATATTCAATGGGTAAAAACTAAAACCATTTCCCCTAAGAATAGGAATAAGACAGGGATGCCCACTTTCACCACTCCTCTTCAACATAGTACTGCAAGTACTATCCATTGTGATTAGACAAGAAGAAGAAATAGAAGGCATCCAAATTGGAAAAGAAAAAGTGAAACTGTCTTTATTTGCAGATGACATGATACTGTACATAGAAAACCCTAAAGACTCCATCAAAAAATTATTAGACTTAATAAACAAATTTGGCAATCAAGATACAAAATTAATGCCAAAAATCTATGGCATTTCTATACACCAATAGTGAATTTACAGAAAGAGAGACTTAAAAAGCAATCCCATTTACCATCACACACACACACACAAAATTAAGATACCTAGGAATATACTTAGCTAAGAAAGTATAAGACCTATACGTGGAAAACTATAGGATACTAAAAGGAAAAAAAAAGAGAGAGAAAAAAGGAAAAAAAAGAATAGAGGAAGACATACCATGTTCATGGACTGGTAGAATCAACATCATTAAAATGTCCATACTACCCAAAGCAATCTATAGATTCAATGCACTCCCCATTAAAATACCAAGAGTATATTTCATAGACCTAGAATGAACTTTCCAAAATTTCATCTGGAATAAAAAATAAGTAAATAAATAAACTAATAGCTACAGCGATCCTGAGAAAGAAGAACAAAGTAGAAGGGATCTCAATACCAGATATCAAGATGTATTACAAAGCCACTGTTCTCAAAACAGCATGGCACTGGCACAAGAACAGACGTATATGCCAATGGAATAGAATAGAGAACCCAGAAATCAACCCAAACCACTATGCTCAATTAATATTTGACAAAGGAGGCAAGAACATACAATGGAGTCAAGACAGTCTCTTCAATAAATGGTGCTGGGAAATTTGGTCAGACACGTGCAAAAAAATGAAACTAGACCACCAACTTACAACATACACAAAAATAAACTCAAATTGGATAAAGGACTTAAACGTAAGATGGAAACCGTAAAAATATTGGAAGAATCCACTGGCAGCAAAATCTCAGATATATGCTGAAGCAGTATCTTCACTGGCACAGCTCTTAGGGCAATGGAAACTAAAGAGGAAATAAACAAATGGGACTATATCAAAATAAAAAGCTTCTGCACAGCAAATGAAACCATCAACAAAACAATACGAAAACCCACTGCATGGGAGAACATATTTGCCAACAATATCTCTGATAAGGGTTTAATCCCCAACATTTATAGGGAATACATACAACTGAACAAAAGGAAGACAAACAACCCAATCAAAAAATGGGCAATGGACCTAAATAGATAATTTGCTAAAGAAGACATAAGGAACGCCAAGAGACATATGAAAACATGCTCAAAGTCACTAATCATCCAAGAGATGGAAATCAAAACAACAATGAGGTACCATCTCACAACTGTTAGAACAACTATCATCAACAAATCAACAAATGACAAAATGCTGGCAAGGATGTGGAGAAAAAGGAACACTAGTGCACTGCTGGTGGGAATGCAGACTGGTGCAACCACCATGGAAAACAGTATGGAGTTTCCTCAAAAAACTGAAAATGGAACTCCCATTTGACCCAGTAATCCCACTCCTAGGAATATATCCCAAGAAACTAGAAACACCAATCAGAAAGGATACATACACCCTTATGTTCATAGCGGCACAATTCACCATAGTTAAGAATTGGAAACAGCCTAAGTGCCCATGAGTAGATTAGTGGATTAAAAAACTGTGACACATCTACACAATGGAATTACTACCCTGTGGTAAAAAAAAAAAAAAAGGAATTCTTACTATTTCAACAGCACAGATGGAATTGGAGACCATTATGTTAAGCAAAATAAGCCAGTCAGAGAAAGATAAATATCACATCACCTCACTCATTTATGGAATATATGAACAACATAAACTGATGAACAAAAACAGATCCAGAGACAGAGAAGCATTGATCAGACCATCAAACCTCAGAGGGAAGGTAGAGAAGGGTAGGGGTAAGGGGCAGAGATCAACCAAAGGACTTGTATGCATGCATATGAGCCTAACCAATGGACACAGACCACAGGGGGTGAGGACATGAGTGGAGTATTTGAGGAGCAATGGGGGAATAAGGACACATATCTAATACCTTAATCGATAAAAAACATTTTTTAAATTAAAAATAAATAGATTCCTTTAGGCAGGTAAAGGCAGGAGGGTGATTGGAGTTTCTGAGTCTTTTGTTCCTTAATAACCAGCTTAAAATCAATATCCCAAAAGGAATATTTTGGGATTGTCAAAATTTTGGCTTCCCTCTGCATATGAAAAAAACAAAAAACATGGCAAAACATGTCTCATCTACTTCTGCCCTGTGTGTTCACCTTGCTTCTAATAAAATTTCATTTCCTTGGCTAATTAAAGCAGTATCTGGGTTTGTTAATAAAAAATGTTTAAAATAAAATAAAAATGTGTAAAGTTCATAATTTTTTAGTGTAGCCCTTATAAAGAAAACAACAATGAAATAACTTAAAGAAAAATATGGCGGGGGGAAACAAGATGGCAACATAGGGCAGACACCAGAATGCAGCCTACCACAACAAGTTTGAGTTTGGAACTGAAAAACAGGGGAAACATCACCCTGAGGCACTGGACGGCTGGCTGAGGGGAGGCTCTACTACCTGGGAAGGAGAAAGAAGGCGCGCTGAACCTCAGGAACTGTGAAGGTGCGGAGAACTGTGCGAGTGAAAAGGTGGCCGCAGAGTTCGCTGCCAGCTTGCTTGGGGAACACAGAGAGAGCCGAGTTCACTACCTGCTTTCTCCCTGTGCACAAAGAGCGCAAACAGCTAATGCATGGCTGTCTTTCTTATTCTGGAGGAAAACAGAACCACCCTATTGTGCTGATAGACAGCCCCAGACAAGGAGAGGGCAGACAGCCAGACTGTTGGGCAGTGGGCAGGGATCTCTCAAAGGTGTGTGAAGCCAGCGACCATTACTGCGGGACTCGGAAACCAGACCCTCGTAGGGAGGGGCTGAATAAAGTTTGTCTGCACCACCCGAGACTATGCCCCATCCAAGCAGAGCACAGAAGCCCTTCCAATGGCTAGCTTTCTCGTTCGCTGCCAATAGGACTCTCCTAGGGAAGGGCAGACAGGAATCTAAAGCTTGTCTGCACCTATTCCAAAGAGGTGCGCGCGCCTGCAACCAGTTGTGCGGGATTCAACAAAGCTTGTCTGTGCCACCCTGAAACTCCGCCCCATTAAAGCAGCATACAGAAACCCTCCTAGCTGAGACACTTTTGATCCTCATAGCCAATTGACTTGGAGATCAACACTTCCCAGTGATACCAACAACAAGCAAGGCTTAACAACAAGTCTGCACACACAGCCCACAAAGGGCTACACCAAGATTGTCTACCTCAGGTAACTGGGAGGCTGACTCACTGAACCATATAGGACACTTTAGCACACAAAGCCACCCTACCAACTCAGGGAAGCTGTGAAAATGCCGAGACAAGGAAATAGATCACAAACAAAAGAAATGGAGGAAAAGAAGAGACGAATATAGAGTTCAAAACCACGCTTATAAGGTTTTTCAAGAGTTTCCTAGAAAAGGTCGATAAGACCTATGAGGAGATGAAAAGGGATCAACAAGAACTAATAAGGGATCAACAAGAACTAATAAGGGATCAACAAGAAATAAAGAATACATTGTCTGAAATAAAAAATATTATACAGAGTCCTAAAAGCAGAATGGAAGATCACAAGAATCAAGTCAAAGATTTGGAACATAAAGAGCCAGAAGACACTCCTCCACAGAAGCAAGAAGACAAGAGAATCCAGAAAGTTGAAGATAATGTAAGAAACCTCTGGGACAACTTCAAGCGAACCAACATCAGAATTATGGGGGTCCCAGAAGATGAGAGAGAGCAAAATCCCAAAAACATACTGAAAGAAATAGTGACAGAAAACTTCCCCACCTGGTGAAAGAATTAGACTTACAAGTCCAGGAAGCACACAGAACCCCAAACAAAAGGAATCCAAAGAAGACCACACCAAGACATATCATAATTAAAATTCCAAGAGCAAAAGACAAAGAGAGAATATTAAAAGCAGCAAGAGCAAAGCAGGTAGTTACCTATAAAGGAGCACCCATACGATTGTCAGCTGATTTCTCAACAGAAACCATACAGGCCAGATAAGAATGGCAAGAAATATTCAAGGTGATGAATAGCAAAAACCTACAGCCAAAAATAATCTACCCAGCAAAGCTATCACTCAGAATCAAAGGCCAGATAAAGAGCTTCACTAATAAAAAAAATTAAAAAAATAAAAATAAAAAAATAAAAAGCTAAAGGAGTTCATCACCATCAAACCAGAATTGCTGAAGGGGGTTCTTTCAGAAGAAAAAGTAAATAAAGATAAAAACTATGAACAACAAATACCTAACTATCAACAAGTGAATCTAAAAACCAAGGGAATTAAAAAAAAATCTGATGAACAATATTAACTGGTGAATATAATAGAATCAGATGTATGGCAGGGGAGTGAACTAATGATTCTCGGGGAAAAGGGAAGAGGGGGAGACTGAACATAAACTGTGCACCTATGGATGAGGACAATGAGGGGTGGGGAAAGGGCAGAGGGTGTGGTGGGAACCTGGTAGAGGGGAGCAATGGAGGTGGGGGGAAATGAGGAACATTTGTAATAATATGAACAATAAAGATTTATTTAAAAAAAATAGAAAAGAAAAGAAAAATATGGCCAACCCACTAGACAGTGGTACACTGTTTTTCAGAACGCTAGTAGCAGGAGCTCAGAGCCACACTGGCTAAGCAGCATATTCTCATTCAATCTTCAGAAGAGCCCTATGAGATGCATACTATTTCTAATCCCATCTTTGAAGAGATTAAATAATGTACCTAGTCACATAGCTAATAAGGGACTAATCCAAATGTGAACTGTAGTCTAACTGCAGAAGACACACTGTATTCACACACACAAAAATATTTTTTTAATCTTTTTTTATTGATTTCAGAGAGAAAGGGAGAGGGAGAGAGAAACATCAATGATGAGAGAGAATCATTGATTGGCTGCTTCCTGCACTCCCCCACTGGGGATCGAGCCTGCAACCTGGGCATATGTCCAGACCAGGAATCAAACCAGTGACCTCTTGGTTCCTGAGTCGATGCTTAACCGCTGAGCTACACCCAGCTGGGCAAAAAAAAAAAAAAAATAATAATAAGTAGAATCATATGCCAATGTAATCCTTAGAGAGAATCAAAAATCAGAGAATTTGCTCAATGCCACTCTTTGATTTGGTTGCTTTCCTTTGGGTGGAGAGATTAACTATGTAAAACCTATTTGAGGAACTGTTTTCTGATTCATCCCATGAGGAACAAAATAATATCTTTGCATCTTGAAATTATGAATATTTGTCATTTCATAGCTACTTGTTTTTCTATGATTACCTTCAGGGAGTTTATGCACAATTGGACCAGAGGCAGCTAGTCTGCATTTGGTCCCCAGCAAGGTCTTTCCATCCACTACATCCTGCCTGTATCCAGGTCTTCCATTAACTCTAAAAGGGATGTTCAGAATAATGTTTCAGGAAGGACTTGCAATATAGGATGAGGATCACCTCTCCCAGAAATTGCTAGGTTTTATTCACTTCTAACTTCTCACCAGCACTAATTCTCATCCCTAACACCTTTCTTATTTTTCAGCAGGGAAATTTATATAGTCTTCTTACTTGTATTGTTCTTTAGAAACATTATAATCCAGATTTAGTAAATTCATCATCAAATACATTTCATCAACTACACAGCCCAAAACCATTTTTTAAAATGTATCTTTATTGTTGAAAGTATTACATATGTCTCTTTTTATTTTCCCATTGACCCCCTCCACCCTGCACCTGCCCCTCCTAGGTCTTCATCACTCTATTGTCTGTGTCCATACATGCATATAAGTTCCCCAAGTAATCACTCCCCACCTACCTCTCCACCTCCATCTTCCCTCTGAGATTCATCAGTCTGTTCCATGCTTCTAGATTTCTGGATCTATTTTCTTCATCATTATAATTTGTTCATTAGATTCCACAGATGAGTGAGATCATGTGATACTTATCTTTCTCTGACTGGCTTATTTGGCTTAATATAATATTCCACAGGTCCCTCCATGCTGTCTCAAAGGGTAAAAGATCCTTCTTTTTTACAGCTGCTTAGTATTCCATTGTGTAGATGCACCATAGTTTTTTAATCCACTTGTCAACTAATGGGCACTTAGGCTGTTTCCAGATCTTAACTATTCTAAATAATGTTGCTATGAACATAGGTATGCATGTATTCTTTCTGATTGGTGTTTCAGGGAGGGATTCTTAGGCTATATTTCCAGAAGTGGGACTACTAGTAATGTGTCAAATGGCAGCCCCATTTTTAATTTTTTAAGAAAACTCCATAATGTTTTCCACAGTGGCTGCACCAATCTGTATTCCCACCAGCAGTGTACTAGGGTTCCCTTTTCTCCACATCCTTGCTTGCACTTGTTATTTGTTGACATGTTGATGTAGCTATTATGACAGGATGATGTGATACCTCATTGTTGTTTTCATTTGCATCTCTCTGACCATCAGTCACTTTGAATATTTTTTCATATTACTTTTGGCCTTCAGTATGTCCAAGAGTCACTTTGGAGAAGTGTCTATTTAGTCCTTCTCCCATTTTTTAATTGGATTGTCTTTCTTTCATTAAGTTGCATGGTTCCTTATATATTTTGAATATTAACCCCTTATCAGATGTATCATTGACAAATATGTTCTCCCATGCAGTGGGCTCCCTTTTCATTTTATTAATGATTTCTTTTGCTGAGCAAAAACTTTTTATTTTAATGCAGTCCCGTTTGTTTTCTCCTTAATTTCCCTTGCCTTAGGAGAGATATCTGCAAACATATTGCTATGTGAGATGTCTGAGATTTTGCTACCTATGGTTTCTTCTAGTATTTTTATGGTTTCAAGACTTTCTTTAAATCTTTTATTCATCCCAAACCATTTTTTAACTTTTTATGGATATATTACTTCATACAGAAAAGTGCACAAATCAAAAGTATGCAGCTCACTTAATTATAAGAAAGGAAGGAATACACCCATGTAGCCACATCCCAGGTCAACAAATGGAAGATTAGCAGCATTTCAGAAGCCCTCTTGTGCCTCTAATTATCACTCACTCTATCTCCAAAAGTAACTACTGCCCTAATTTCCGATGCCATGAATGAGGTTTACCTGGTTTTAGACTTTATATAAATGGAGCCATACAATATGTGCTCCTTTATTTCTGGATTTACCTAGGTTGCCATATATAGCTTAAGATGATTTATTTTCATTACAATATAGCTTACCATTACATGAATATTCCACAATGTATGTAAATATGCTACTGCTTACGGATATTTGAAAATTACAATGCTTATGGATATTTGAAAATTACAATGCATAACTGACAAAGGACTTGTAAATAAAATAGGAAAAGATATGCTACATAACAAAAATACATTAGAAATAAGTCTTAGGAGGCAGATTTTTAAAAAAAATAATATTTAAATAATAAAAATTAAAAAATTAAAACATGAAAAGACTCTTAGCCACAGTAATCATCCAGGAAATGTTACTTCAAACCATGATAAGGTACCACTACACACACCCACTAGAATGGCTAAAATCAAAAGACAGACAAGATCAAGTGTTGCTCAAGATATGAAACAGCATTAATTGTTGTATAATCTTCATGTATAATTGGTACAATCACTTAGGAAAATAGTCTAATAGTACCTACTAAAATTAAACATATTTCATTTTTATTAGCACCTGCCTGGACAATAAAAGCAGCCTCCTAACTGTCCCTCTGTACCTCCAGTTAACACAAACCAACAAGCCCTACCCAATGTGTAATCTGGTCTATTTGACTTTCTTCTTCAAACCATCTGATGGTTCTTCATCTTTAGCACAGAGCATAACCTATAATCATCTCAGTTTATGTTATAAAAGCAGAAAATATTCAGATATTGGCAATAGTGCTTGCTTCTAAAAAAAGACAAATTGTTGACTAGAAGAATGAGAGAAGAAAGAGATGTACTTTTATTATATATCCTTTTTATATTTTTTAATTTGGTAGCAGAGTCATATGTTAAAATATTTTTGAATAAGTATTTTATTCAAAAATATTTAACATATGACATAATATTTTGCATATTTGCAATAAGCAGGCTACAAACTTGGCTTGAGCATTCCTATAGTCAAAGAAAACACAAGAAACATGATCAGATATAAGTCATTTGTCCATTTAGATAAAATCAAGCCAGTGCCTGAGCATAAACCCAACTTTTTCTAGTTTTAAAAAATAAAGAAGTTTCCTATGGGTCCTAATAAAATGAACATTGTACAGAATAAATCTTCAACAATATCCCCAAATAGTTTCAACAGTGACTTTCAGGCTGCAGGTCCATAGAACATCCCTCTATGCAAGCCAAAAGGATGACTCAAAAACAATTTGGAAAAGCAGTTCTTCCAGAGACCAACCATCTCATTTTGGTGGTTTCATGTGTTCTATTCAAATTGTTCCTTGGAATATGGTCAGTATGTGACAACAATATTTTCCTTTAACTTTGCACAAGTCAGAGCTGTCAGTAGTGAAACAGCCCAATTCTCAGGTATGTGCCTACCTTCAATATCAGGATACTGCAAGATCAAGCCTTGTAAGAAGACTGGAGTGGGTAACTTTTAAAAGCTCTTCAAATGTTAAGATTCTACAAGAATGTTTCAACACATCTTTACATGTTAGAAGTTATTCTTCAAATAAATAAATTTAAGAACTGTTGCCTACCTTGCTCATAGGGCTTCCTTGTACTCAGGAAATTTCTTGAATAGAATTAGAGTTGTAATTAACATTGGTTTAAGGCACATGTGTCAAACACAAGGCCCGCGGGCCAAATCCGTCCCGCCAGGCCTTGCAATGTGGCCCGCACCGCGCTGTCATCACTGCACTCCGCTGCGTTTCCATCACAATGACAGTTTATGACTGTTCAGTAAACCATTCGGCCCGCGATTTAGGCTGGATTTTAGATTTTGGCCCCTTCTCTGATTGAGTTCGACACCCCTAGTTTAAGGGAAGCCAAGAGCTAAATCCGTAACTAAATTTGAGACATCTAAGAAGAGGACCCTGGAACCATGAGTCCCAGTTCCATGTTTGTGAGCTACCCTTCATGATTAATAAAGTTAATAATTTTTCAAAAACAAGTAGCACTACTCCACCTTATGCCCTAAATTTCTTACATCAGACAAGAAGGAAGTATCTGAGCCTGTGTCTGCACAGGAAAAACCAGAGAGCCAACCTCCCTTTCAAACATATACAAGTACATGTCAAAATGGACACATTCCTTTATGTACAAGGAAAAAAAGGAAGAAAGAAAGGAGGAAGGAGAGAGGGAGGGAGGAAGAGAGAGGCAGGAGGAGGAGAGAAGAAAGACAAGTAAAACAAGAGCTCATGGACCTAGTTCACAAGGGGCAAGAAGACAGGAGATAAATGTCCTTTCCACCGGAGACTCAGTACACCTCTGTCACCACATTCCATTGGGAGCTCAAAGTTAAGTACCACTCCTTCTAGCCTGTGGCTGAAAAGAAACAGAAGAGGGAAGAAGGTTCAGAACCGGCTGGCTGGGAGTATATGCAAACTAAATCAAAAGTATTGTTCAAAATTTACAGTGGGTCATCTCTTCTTTTTTCTTATTTCTTTTCAATATCGAATGAAGGGCTGACCAGCAAGGTCAAACTCCCCTTATTAATGAGGCTTTGCTGGGGCTCTGTCTCATTAGGGCACTCAGAACTGTGCATTTACTGCAATTTGCAGCACTTAATAGAGAAAGGTCAGAGCGGGTCACATTCAATTTCCACTTGGCAGAGAGAGGAAAAATGGAAGCAATTCATTTGCACAAATTTGAATAATTCTTCTCAGTCTCCTTTTCTTTATCTATGTCTGGATAATTTCTGCATCTTACCTCACTCACAATCATTTCAGAACTGCCAGCGGTCTGATTTCTATGAAGGCTGTAATGGAGCTGACAGATTCTATGAATCCAGGTGTCAAAATAAAGCCTCTGGCTTCTTCCCCCTCCCCTTTCTCACAACAGGGAATAGGCGCTGCCTCCAGTGAGCTCTTAAACTTATCATAAATGTATCAAGATTGCTGTGGGCCATGAAACAGCTGTAGACAATTAATCTTTCCACAATTCTTCGGCATAAGAATTGCTTTCCCCGAAAAGTAACATCTGCCGTGCCGAGGTGATTATTCACGGCCGAGGGGCGCCACCATAGTTTTATGCATAGAGCCATCAGTGGCAATGAAGCAAAATTTATAGTTTTCCCTGGTTCAGTAAAAATAACATTTCAGCTGCATTAAAACATCATCCATCAGCATTGTCCCAGAGCCCAGAGCCCCATCTCATCCAAAGAAATTAAAAAGTATTCATTTTAATGCTAACTTCTGAAGCTTGCAGTGACATTACTGCCTTTTTTTTTTTTTTTTAAGGCTGTGGGAGTGTAATATCATGAATGAAGATAGAAGAAAAGATAGATAGAAGATAGAAGATAGATAGCACAGCAAAGCTGAGTGTTAAATGTGCTAGTAGATAGTAATGATATGCCAATGATATGGTTTTTATTTATTCTAACCCCTGAATGCTTAATCAAAAATCCTTTAATCAAATTGAACAACTAAAGAAGGAAAGTTATTCCACAGAAGAAATATAACTCCTTGACTTCAAGGGAAAAGTATGAAATGGATACCAAAACAATAGCTGCCTTTCTCAATGCACTGGGCATTTTGTTTGTTTCTTTAAAACAGTTGTTTAGACTGCCTGAAGGAGTAAAAGTTACCTCGGAAGGGTGGGGGGAAATGGGTATTTGCTTCTGAACCTCCCTCAGCATTACATCAAGGTTAGGGCCACTCTATAAAGTTAAAGGGCCTCCTGGAGCGCTATCTATAGAAAATGACCAGTTTCAGAGCTGGCTGAATTGATATTTGAATATAATAAAACAGAGGAAGAAAAAGAGGTGTTCTTGAGGTCATGTGTCTTACATAGGACTTCATACACAGTGCAGGTCTCCAAATACCAATTTACAAATAAAATATAAGTAACATGTTATTTCCATACTCACACCTACGGCATCCCACTGAGTCACCCTTATAATACTTACTAGAGGCCCAATGCACAAAAATCAGCGCTAGCCCCCACCCATCACTGTCATGGCCTCCACCTACCACCTCCACAGCCAGGGGCATCTGCCACTCTGCCTGAGCCCCTACCCACTGCAGCTTTGTCTGGAGGGAAGGACGTCTGGAAGAACATCCAGTCTAATTAGCATATTACACTTTTATTTTTATAGATGTTTTACATTTTTCAAACAATGAGTCCATGGAGTCAGCACTTAGTTGTGCGCTATGTTCCAAGTCCGGTTCTCTATGCTGGAAGCACACCCACTTGTAAAAGTGAGATCCTGCCTTTGAGCAGCTTACAGTCCAGAGGGAAAGCACATAAACAAAATATTAAAATGCATGTGATGAGTGATATAATAAAACTATACACAAGTGATATGATTATCCAGAAAATACAAGAGCTCAGCTGGGGAGAGTAGAAGAAAGAAGGTGTCAATTCAATGAATTCCGGAGAAATAAAGAGTATTTAAATAGCCACTATTTAAATCACTAGTAAGTATCATCTGGCAATTGTATCATCATCATGTCTAAAAACACTGCTATTAAGGTCATAAACAAACTGACTTGGAAAGTCATCCAAAACAATTTCTAAGCTGAGAGGTAATGAACTGAAAGGTGAGATTTTGGCTCCAGTGATACATCAATGACACTGTCTCTGAGCGAGGTTTTATAAGGTGCAGTGCTCTATAAAGGATCTCTTGAAATCAGTGTTTGTCCTTGGCATATTTTCATCCAAAAGTGAAAGCTAATCATTTTTTACTCATTGGAGATTCTCCTAATTTCACAGTCAATGAAACACAGATCTCTCTGCAAGCCAAAAGTTGAATTTCACAAAGGTCAAAAGGAAAGTTCAAGTTGCTGTGTCAGTGAGTCTCAAACCACAGGATGAGATGTGCTGATCTGTCACAGTAGAATAACCTCAACACAGGAGTGACTCCTTGCCTGACAGGTCCGCAGAATACATGCACAGTACAGCAAGGTTCTCTAATACTTTTAAGTTGATCCTCTTTTTTTTTGTTTTCTAATTTTAAAATAATATTTTTTAGAATGCCTGAAAAAGTTGTGTGAAAAAAATCTTTTAAAAATCTTCAATAAACTTGTGCTTATCCTTATTTAGGGTTTATATAAAGAGATTTTTAAAATTTTATATATATATACAAATGTATAAATCAATATTCATTTATATGTTATAAACCTTAAAATACATTATATACATTATAACTACATATAAATGCATACAGACAACTCTCTATAGATAGCTAGATAGATATCTGAATATTTATGTTCAATCTCATCATATGCTGTTTCCATAACATATGTTTTCAGCCCTTGTTGAATGTGTGTTAACAGAAACTCTATGAGGATAAAGGGGTCTGGAAAGATACAGGACTTTTAACCAAATACTAACAATACAATAAAAAATTATTCCAATGAAAAAAAAATTAACTGACTAGGACTGTACACTAATAAACTTAGGTTTAAAACCTCGCACAAAAAATTGGGGGGTGGGGGGAGGGGAGTGGTACATACTCTAGAAAGAATGTTTCTAAGTGCAAAAAACTGTTGGGATATTGTTTTGAAAGTTAAAATCCAGAATGGCTTGAGCATTAAGAAATTGATTTTTAGAGAGAGAGGAAGAGAGAGGGAAATTCTATAGACGAAATGTGTCTTTTTAAATTATTTTAATTTTCACAAAACAAAGAAACCATCATGGCCAACACACTGTTTGTAATCAAAGTTATTCAACACCAGTTTTGTCTCAGTCTTCTCTGTCTGAAGCATGACCTTCACTCTAGAGAGGAAAGTGCCACTATGATTTAAGAGGAATTAAAACCCAAGAAAGGTGGACAGTAAGGACATAGCCAGCAATTTTAAATAAATTCAAATTTCAGGCCCAAAATAATTACATTCCAGAATATTGAACAGACCACAGTGATAATCCCACAACCACAATCAAAATGCTGAGGAAGGGAAAGGTTCCCAAAGATCAGGTGGGAGCAAATATCTATATTTCAAAAGAAATGAAAAGTAGACTTAAGGAATGTTTTATATTGAACCTCGGGATAATTTTAGATGGTGTATGAGCATTAGGAAATGAAAATGGGGTTCACTTTGATAAACTGGACTAGCCTCGTTTCCTCTGGGATTACTAGACTGATGGGCAGGAGGGTGCCAGAGGTTTATTGTATCTTGATTTCATCAGAGTATTTAATGCTCATGTCCTTGTATTCAAGATAGAGAGATGTGGACTGAAGGAACTAGCATGTGCAAGATTCATAGCTGTTGAGCAGAGTTAATTACGAATCAGAAGGAACCCTGAGGAAGCTGGCATGACAGAGTGCAGGTAGAAGAATCTGTGGGTCAATATTCTTGAAAGAAGACGTATCTCTTGAACTGAAGGTGGCCTAATTGAGCAGTGGAGCTAACACTGCACAAAGCTGCCTGCCTCACCACATCTCAAATCAGTTGACACCTGGCTCGGGCCAGAAATAATAAGATAAAATATGCTACAAATAGAGGAAAACCCAATATCCACATTCCACAAACCAACCTCAAGCTAAACAGGGACCGAATAAAAGAGATCCCATTAGCCCTCGCTGGTGTGGCTCAGTTGGTTGGGCATCGTCCTCTGCACAGACGGCTTGCTGGTTCAGTTCCTGGTCAAGGCACATGCCTGGGTTGTGAGCTCAATCCCCAGCAGGATGCAGCTGATCAATATTTCACTCAATCCCTCTCTCTTCCTCTCTCTCTAAAAATCAATTTCTTAAAAGTTGCAATATAAGATGAAGTTACAGAAATTAAATGTTTTTTATGTGTTTGGAGATCCCACTTGGAAAAATATAAATATGTTTAAATCTGTTGCCTAATTGTAAAAAGGGATAATATATTTAATATACAGTGAAAAAAATAAAAGAAGAATGGCAGGATCCATATTTAAAAATCCAGTAACAGCCGAAACCGGTTTGGCTCAGCGATAGAGCGTCGGTCTGCAGACTGAAAGGTCCCAGGTTTGATTCCGGCCAAGGACATGTACATTGGTTGCAGGCACATCCCCAGTAGGGGGTGTGCAAGAGGCAGCTGGTCGATGTTTCTCTGTCATCGATGTTTCTATCTCTCTATCTCTCTCCCTTCCTCTCTGTAAGAAAATCAATAAAATATTTTTTTTAAATCCAGTAACAGTTTTCTAATAGTTTCTTTAAACACTTGGTTAAGTAAAGAAATAGCAGACATTTCTGAATATTAATGAAATTATAATTAAAATCTCAAACACCTTTTTTTAATTTAAGAAAAGCCTAAATTAATCTGGAAAAGTAAGGAAGAAGAGCCCATTTTAAAAATAGATACCACAAAGGGGTAACAGTCCCATGAAACAGTAAAACAAAGTATAAAGCTACAAATAAATAAACCAGTATTTTTTATAGAATTGTTAAGTGGGTCAATTGAAAACAAGAAATCTATGATATGTAATGAAGACTACCTTAGCAATCAGGAATAAAGGCAACTTTTTAATAAATCGTGCTGCTGAGAGGGGGGGAAATGGGGATTAGGTGCTTAATTGGTACAGAGTTTCAGTTTTTCAAAATGAAGAAGTTCTAGGGACCTGTTACACATAAATCTGACTATAACAACACAACTGAATTGTATACCAGCAATGGTTAAGATAGTAAATTTAATGTTATGCTTTTTTACACAAGTAATAATTAAAATAAATGAGACATAAGGATTAGAGTTGACTAATGCTCAATATGAGTCAACACTTTGACCTAATTATTAAAAAGCTTATTTTCTATTTTTTATATTTTTACCAAAGGAAAAATACACATGGCTATAATATAATATCAATTCCTTATTTTACTTCAATTCAAAGTATTATTTTCAAAAAGCTAAAAGCATGACTCTCACACAAATATATATTGAGCGCAGGTCAAAGTTTTATTTAACAAATCAATGTGGGAGCTAGCAGAATGGTAAAGATATCTCAAAGGCTTATAGAAAAGACAGAAAGTAAGTTTGCTGGAATAAGATTGTTTAACTAGGTAGAAAAGTGGAATAAGATACCCAACTACTGTCTTACAGTACAATAAAACCTTTGGGGTTAACTTTCACACCAGAGAGAAATTTTACTCTAGCAGCTAAGAATCATTTACAAGTTAACATCTACCCTTCCAGAGTTGTAAAAATATCCTCAGTAGTATTCAGTTAAGTCAGTGGTCAGCAAACTGCGGCTTGTGACCTTGGTTTGCAGCTCTGTTGACTAATGAGTTTGCTGTCCACTGCTTAGAGAAAAACACTTTAAAAACATTTTAATAATGTACTAATGTCTTTAACCTGAAGTAAAAACTTCTGGGTAAGGGTAATGCCTTAGACACCCCAGGAGAATTCTATAACACTGTGACATCCAAAAGACCTATGGTTATCTTTTTGCCTGTCTCCAAATTTTGAAAAGTTTACTTAACATTTGGAGCAACAATTTCTACCTTCTGGTTTATTATGAGACATATGAGAAAATGTACATAAGTGTTTTGTTCTCAAAAGCACCAATATAAAATTACTACCGGTAGTGGTCTTCTAATTGAATCAACGTCTGTTAAACTAGTTGTTCCCAACCTTTTTTTGGCCATGCCCCACCTAAGCATCTCTACAATCCTGATGCGACCCTCCCCCTGCCCCCGTGACATATAATTCTTATTATTCAAAAAATAAACTCCTATTCATGTGGAGGGAGCCTAAAAGGCCATTAATTTGGTCTAAACAAGCTTCCAAAGAACATAGTATCTATGAAAGAGAAAAATAAAAGAACAAAAGGACAGTTGGACTGAGGAATAAACCACTAAGAAATTAATAATAATAATATGAAGTGAAATGAAAAAATAGCAAATAAAGTTTCAAAACATATAATAGAGAACTGATATACATAAATGTGTCACAATATATATTTATATACTGTATATGAGGCCCCTCGAGCTGTAAGAAAAGCAAAAAAATTCAGTTAATAACTCATTCTTGAATTGCTCCCCTTAAAAATCAAATTGCCCCGCTGTGCGGCATGTGACCCACGTTGGGAATCAGTGTTTAACACTTTCAACCTACTCACTACCTTTCCCTCTCCTCTTTCTGTTTTTACAAAATCCTCTACTATCCCCAAGCCAGTTAGCAATTGAACATTATTTTACTCTTCTTTTTTCCTCACCTCCGTCTATGTCTTATCAATAACCAAGCCTTGTCTATTGATCTCCTAAGTATCTCTCATCTGTTTAGAATTTTTTACTAAACTTTCAAGCCTCTACCTAATTGCCACATCTCCAGGAGGCTGATGCCAGTCCCTTGACCTATTTGATCCCATGACACTCTGTATTTCCCCATTCCTAGAATATCATTCTACATAATCAAATATTTAAATTTTTTTCATCTGCATCCCCTCTTCTTTGAACGGATGGCTTCTTTACTCTTAGTTCAATATTTAAATCCCAGTGCTTGGCACAATGAAGTAGCTCAATAAATATTTAATTAAATGTATAAATGGAAAGAAAATGAGCCATTCACCACAAAATGTGCACATTTAAAAATAAATAAATGGCCATCACCCTGGCCATTGTGGCTCAGCTGGTTAGAGCATCATATTATGCACAGAAAGGTCATGGGTTCAATTCCTGATCAGGGCACAGACCCAAGTTTTGAGTTCAATCCCCAGTCCGGGTGCGTACAAGAGGCAATGAGTAACTGTTTCTCCGTCTCTGCCCACCCCCCTCCCTTTCTCTCTTTCTAAAATAAATGAAAAACATGTCCTTAGATGAGGATTTTTAAAAATAACTATTTACAATCGTTAAGATCAGGAAACAGCCCAAGTGCCCATCAGGAGATGAGTGGATAAAAAAGCCGTGGTACATTACACCGTGGAATACAATGCAGCTGTAAAAAATAAGGATCTCTTATCCTTTGAAACAGAAAGGAGAGACCTGGGGGGTAAGAGTATTATGCTAAGAGAAATAAGCCAGCCAGAGAAAGACAAGTATCATATGACCTCACTTATATATGGAATCTAATAAACAAAATAAGCCAACAAGCAAAATAGTTCCAGAGACATGGAAGCATGGTACAGATGGATCTCAAAGGGAAGCGGGGAGAAAGATTGGGAAGAGATTAAGCAAAGAACTTATATGTATACTAGAGGCACAATGCATGAAATTTGTGCAAGGGTAGTCCCTCACAGCCCCAGCTTCATCCGAAGGTTGTCCAGACAATTGTCTGGATGGTCATTCTGCTATTCAGTCTAATTAGCATATTAGCTCTTCATTATATAGGATATGTATAATCCATGGACACAGACAATGGTGTGGTGAAATCCTGTGGTAGGACTGGAACTGAATGGAAGGGGGTAATGGGGGGAAATGGGAGGCATCTTTAAAACTCTCAACAATAAATAAATAATTCACTAATTAATTTTTTTTAAGAAATTGCTTCAAAAAATAAATATTTAAAAATAAACAGTCATCATAAAAGGATATCAAGGATAAGAAATCATAGCTCAGGGAGGGAGTGGGGTTAAAGAAAATAAAGAGAGGTAATATATAAGACAATCATAAAATTTGAGAGTTGTAAAGACCTGAGAATTTCCCTATTCATTTTATACAGAAGGGATCCAAAAAGTTAAAGCAATTAGCGGAAAAATCACACAAGTTAATGGCAAAGCAGGACACCAGCCTTGGTTGTATAGCTCCCGGGTACAGTATCACCATGAAATGAATGTTAGCAGGAAAAAGGGGAACAAACGAACATACTCTTAGCGAGGATGTTGGCACTCCGTCACTGTTCTCCGTATGAATTTCAGTAATAACATGAGCTAGAGAGACAACGTTCTGACTCACTGTTCCCTGGGCCCATGCCCATTCACCTTACATCTGAGTAATACTGTCTCCCGGAGAGACTGGGCTGCCGTTCTCCTGGGAGCCCTTGAACAAGCTCCACAGGCTTGTGGGAAATGGAGGGTTAGGGGTTGCTTTTCCGCAGAAGACACAGAGTGGCTAATTTCCTTCCCTCCTCCCCCACACACCCATTTCAAACTCATCCATCACATCTCAGGAAAGCACAATACATGAAACAACAAGAATAAAAGCCTTTATATTAAATTCCTTGTGGGTGAACTTTGCAGATAAAGCAGAACAATCTGATCTTAGCAAGTTAAATGGTTTGCAAATCACAATGTGCTGCACCTTTCAGATGCACCCTTATGTAAAATAAATCACCTAGTATTATCATAACAGTATTTGGGAAATTTGCAAGTGCAGTAGGGAGAGATTTGCTTCAGAAAATCTGCATATATATACACACATATCTATATATTTACATTTATATGAATTTATATGGGGATTTCCAGCCATTTGGGAAGAGATCACTAATTTTTCATTTACCTAAAGTCATAATAGCTTGAGAGGAACATTGAGACAAGGGAAAGGGGAACTAGAATGTAAAGAAAGCATGGAAGGGAAGAATAAAGGATGTCATCATCGAGTCCAAGTTCATAGAATCAAAGTGAAGGACGGAAGGATACAGATTGTCACTTCCTTACAGAATTCACAGTTTACTTCATAGAAAGATTATAGGACAGGATCAGGCTAAAAGATATTCTGGTTGACACTGATATGTTAATTGTGGGTCATGTATATTATATATGTATTTGTACCCATTATATGATTGTACATACACAAATGTAAATAAAGGCTGTACTTGCTTAACAAAGAATGTTAGCAGCTTCCTGTTGGTAGGATATCTACTTTCACATCATGCCTTGACATGACCATATCCTATCACTAGCATGTTCAAAAACAGCTTGCCATGGTTAGAACTCCAACTTGCATTTAAGAGACAACCCAACATAAAGTAAATGATTGAGACTACGAGATTAAGTAACTACAATGATTGAGACTACGAGATTAAGTAACATATGGATATTTGTGTGTGTGTGTGTGTGTGTGTGTGTGTGTGTACAAGCAAACATACAGATACCCCACATTGCTTCAAATAAATGAAAACAGCACTTACTACAAAAGTTATCTGCCCAATAATAATCTCACTACTCTATCTATGCCTAGGTAGACCATACTTCCAAACACACACACACACACACACACACAAATAATATTAAGGGAGATTTTTTAAATTGTGAAATTAATGAGAAAAATGTAGAGTTTTTAATTTGATCATAGAAATAATAGGTGCCATTTAGTAAATGTTTCCTTCTATGATGAGAATGGTGCTTTAAGCAAACAAACAAAAAACATAGCTTCAGGCATAAGCTTTACTAAAGAAAAGTTAGTAATATCATTTTTATTTAAAAAGACAGTGTATATATTGCTGACTTTGAAATACAATGATCACACATGAAAAATTCCCCCAATGCTGATAAGACAGAAGTTGATTTATTTTACTTATGGATGTAACTGAAAAGTGCAGCACATTGCAATTTGAAAATCATTTAATATACCAAGTTCAGATTGCTCTCCTCTTATTGCAAAGTTTAATCAGATAGTATATATTAGAAAGAATTATTCAGCAGGTTTTTTATGCCATATTCTCTTAAAGTCTAGTGGCAAAAGTGCAATTTAAGAGGTGGGGAAATAGGAGCTAAAAAATTAAGTTAATTGAGATTCAGATAAATAATTCAAGATTAACAACATGCATTCTCTCAAAGGGATTTCTGGGAGGCTGTAAACTATGTATCTGGTGTGGAGTCTGAAGTCACTGAAGGTCAGTAGGACAGGCAGAAGAAAAGCTGAAAATTGGGGAAAAGTGAAAAATCTACCTGATTTTCACCTCATCTAACCCCAATAGTGAAGGTGAGTTGCAGAAGAAGCTGGCGCTGCCCACCTTTGAGTGTCACATGTGCCTGACCTGGGAGCGAAGCTGAAGTTGCTGACACAGCCAGATGTGGAGGAGCTGTGGGCCCCGATGCTCCTCCACCCAGAAAGTGAGGTGGCAGATTAGCCTCCTTGCACACCACCTTCCAGCAAACCAACAACAATGTAGATGACCCTTAACCTTTGAGGTGCAATGACTGGTGGGGTGCTTCTGCCAGCCAACACTCAGCCACATGTTTCTATGAGTCAGCCTAATCCAGAACTATAAAAGGAAGGAAATGCTGAGAGATATAGTTCCAACCTAGTTCCAAACTAGCTCTGCTACTGATCTATTTTATTACACAGTACAAAACCAACCCTATGAATTAAAGGTGTTTTTTTTCCCCCTATCTCAGTTTTTATCCTTTCTTTGATATTTCTGCTAATTATGAACCACTTCACTGAACCATTGGCGATACACATTTGTGTGCAGATAAAGTCCATAATTTGGATTTCCCAGTGTCAAGACAGATTTTTTTACCTTTGGTCCATTATTGCACTGTATTTTAGGCCAAAACAATGTATTTCTCTAATAAAAAGATTAGCTCTGCATCATTTCACAATCTTGAAAGCAAATATGTCTTCATGTTCCAGTAGCAAAATAAGAGAAATTAAGCAGTTAGATTTGGAGCCATGAAGAAACCAACTGAAATCTTTATCTTCACCCTTACAATTAAAAAGTCCATCTTCTTTTATATACAGTTATTTACTATAACTTAACTTCATTCGTGAAAAAGGTATTATTTCATTTTGAACATTGAGGTCTTTTAAATACAGAAGACTCAAAAGTAGATGACAGTTTCTTTTTTCAAATACATTAAACCTTTATTTTTATTTGATTTTTCAAAATTGTGGGGCACAAATTATCCAAAGCATAACACTCTGAGTCTCTTTTCTAGCCTGTAAAGTCAACAGTTATGCTGCTCAAGTTTAATCAATTCCATAAAACGTTACTCAGAAAGTGACCTGGTGTTATGTCTGAAGTACATCTCCTACATTAAAAAGCTCTTCCGCTGCAGCCAGAACAGTGTTATTGAAAAAGATAACTAATAGATACCCAGATGAGGATGGGAAAAGGAAGGCAGGGGAAGAAAAGTCAAATAGAAGAGAAGGCCACAAAAATCCCATTTTCAAGCATTTCCCAAAGGAGAAATGGTTGCATAGGTGAATGCACAGGTTGAATAATAAAGGACTTTTATATTATATCAAGCAGAGCGCCCCATGAATTTCATAGTGAAACCAGATAGTGTTTCCTTCTGCTGCAAACTAGAGATCCCAGTGCATAAAGCAGAAGGAATGCCCAGTTAGAGGTCACTGACACAAGTGGCTATTTTGGAAACAGATCCAGAGACAAAGAAAAATCAGACCATCAAACCTCAAAGGGAAGGTAGGGGATAACGTAGAGAGATCAGCCGAAGGACTTGTATGCATGCATATAAGCCTAACCAGTGGACACAGACACCAGGGGGGTGAGGGCATGAGCAGGGGGAGTGAGGGGACAAAGGGAGATAAGGACACATATATAACACCTTAATCAATAAATAAAAATAAATTTTTAAAAATAAAATAAACAACCTCTATCTACTGCTATTTTCATCATGGAAGATAATTATGATGCTCTCTAAGTAAATAAATAAAGTCTGGGTTTCCAACATCTTGCTCTATTCACTGCTCTTAATACAAAGGATTAGCAACTTCTCTCCTATGACCCCAGGAACAGAAGGGATAGTGAGCAGCCCACACAATATTCTGCTCAAGAATGTTTTAAGGCATCCTAAAGGAAACATTCTCCAACGAAGTCAGTGTGTTATATGTTCAATAACCATATGTTCATTTCTATGTGGATATTGTACAGCATAACAGATACCTGCAATGATTTGAGGAGAAGGCAATTATTGACTCAAGGGGGCTTTACTGATTAGACTCTGAATGGCTCAAACATGACTAGAACTCTAATTGTGCATTATTAAAGGTTTGCTTTGATTCATGGGTATTTGTTCTTTTGTGCATAACTACCTTCTAAACAGCACATACTCCTTCCCATGTCCAATGGGATGTTATGATTAGTTATGATCCAAAACCACAATGTCATTTTATATTTTGAATAAACTTTACTAACCTTGTTCCCAACTGAATACTTTTCACACGTAAAATCATAACTTTAATTTAAAATAAATCCTCTGAGACATTTACAGGGCAGTAAATATGAGTCCACTGAATGGATAAGTGAAAAGAAAATGAACAGCAGTCCTACAAAACAGTTAGATAAAGGAATCCTAATAAATGAAATAGAAAAATACATTCTTGGCCAGTTTTTTTCTGCCCCAGAGGAAAGGTTAAGCAACAACAATTTCATCAATAGCTCATTTGATTCTCACAAAAGCCTGTGCAGTGGGTAGGGTAGGGTATTACTAAATATAAATAAAGCTATTAAGGTTTAGAGAGCTTCTCTTTTCCCCAAGGTCACATAATTACTAAGGCTCATTCACTCAACATACATTTAAGTTTGGGCACTTAGAATTAAAATAATGTGACAGAATAGAGAATGATGAGATAACTACTGTATGTTGAGTGATGCATGATCACTGAAAACTTCTCTATAGTGGTGACCTTTAAGCTGAAATCTGAGAGGGTCAGCCAAGGTAGAGCAATAGGAAACGCACATAAGAAAGAAGCTACAAATGCAAAAACCCTGAGCTGAGACAGAATTGGTGGGTTCAAGAACCAAAAGGAAGCTAGTGGGCTGAATAACATAAGTAAGGACTACTTCTACTAGGCCTCTCCCAATCGTACTAGAGTTGGTCTGTATTACCAGTAGAATACAGCATAAATGATAGTATATCACTCCTGATATTAGGTTACAAAAAACTGCAACCTCCATTTTAGTATTTCTCTCTCTCTCTCCCTCTCTCTCTCTCTCTCTCTCTCTCTCTCTCTCTCTCTCTCTCTCTCTCTCTCTCAGCTATTGTCTTATGAGGTCACCAAGGCAATCTATGGAGAGGTCTATGTGGCAAGGAACTAAATCCTACCAACAGCTATGTGAGTAAGCTCAAGAGTGACTTTCAGCCCAATTCAAGCCCAACATAACTGTAACCTTGGCTAACTTCTTGATACAATCTTGTAAGAGACTCTGAATGAGAACTAACCAGTTAAGCTGATGCTAGATTTCTGACTCACAACATGGAGAGAATGAATACATGTTTCTAATTTTAAGCTGCCAATTTAGGGATTTAATATGTAACAGCATTAGATAACTAATACAAGCTTTAAATCAGTATCTTTTTACTAGCCTGTTCTAGTAACAGTCTTATTAGAAATTCCTTTGTACTTACTATAAATCATTAAACATTAATTTAGTTATTATAAGACTATATTTTCTTTATATTGGCTTGTTTTGTCAGGCCCACCTCTAACAATTGCAGAGCCTGGGAGAGAGAACAAATGAAACCCCACATACTACATGTATAAATATACAGAATTTCTAATCAAGCTAACTAACTGTTATATAAAGTGTAATCTATCCTTCTGTATTGACAAACATACCTTCATGAGCTCCCAGAACCAGCTTCCCAAGCTTAAAATTCATAGCACATGAATATGGTAGTCCCTAGTCCCTAGCCCCTGGACACTGGCTAGTGGCATGTCACCCTTTTTACTGACCACAGGCTCTCTCTTCTGCACCTTAATGGTCTTGTTGCATACCCAAGAGAATGCCCCAACCTGCAAGTCCAGCCTCAGTCCATAACCCACCAGAAACAGTAATCCTGTGGCTACCTCTGGGGACTGAGGGGTTACACTGGCTGTATGATCTGCCTACAGGAAAATGGACCAGGGAAGAAGCTAATAGAAATCCTGCAAGTAGATTAGAACTACTTGGGCAGGAATCCTTGGATCCCATGTACTCAGTCTACAATACAGGCATATCCCATTGACTCTGCAGACTCTTTGCCCCAGTGAGGGGGATAGAGCTGGAGAAAAATCTTCTAAAGCATGAGGCCTTGGAGAGGGGTCCTTCATCCTTAAGTTGAAGCATCAGAACTGCAGAATTCCTCTCAAACAACTAACAATTGTAATTTATTATAAGGTTTCTGGGATGTCCCACAGAAGTCCAAAGAACTGTACCAGGTGTTAAGAAGCACCTGGAAGCAGGGCTTCAGAACACTATAGGTTGTCTCGCTCCATCTCTAATCTGTGTTTTGCTTTGTATTTGCTATATTTACCACTTGCCTTCTCTCTAGACTCACTTTTTCTACTTTTCTGATCTATGTGAAAGAAGACAGGTCACTAGAATTATCAGCCACCAAAGAGAAGGCTCTGGTTGTCCCACCTTGGGCCAGATTCCAACTCCTAGACTAAGCATAGTCAGGGGGATAGAGTTATATTGTACTAATTTATATCAGCAATGACTGTAACCTTGAAAATAGAATAAGAAAGGGTATCTCCTAAAGGAAAAAGTCCTTTCTTTATATGTGTTCATGTTCATATAAAGTAAAATTTTACTTATGGAGATTATAAACAATTACAGTGTTTAAATAACTGGAAGTTTTCACAAATGAAATTAAAGCAAATGAAAAGTATCCTGTAACCTTGGTAAGAAGTCTTCAGGAGACTAGAGGACCAAAGAGATTAGAACAAAAATGTCACATACAATTTTTGTGCATGGGAACAAACTGTAATCCAGCTTCATTCTTTTGCTTTCCAACTTTCCCAGCACCATATATTGAAGAGGCCTTCTTTTCTTCATTGTATGTTTTTTACTCTTTTGTCAAAAAATTTTTTGCCCATATACATGTGGTTTTATTTCTGGGCTCTCAATTCTGTTCCATTGGTCTGTGTGTCTGTTTTTCCACCAATACCTTGCTGTTTTGATTATTGTTTCTCTGTAGTATAATTTGAAGTCAAGTAATGTGATAACTCCGGCTTTGTTCTTTTTTCTCAGGATTGCTTTGGCCATTCAGGGTCTTTTGTGGTCCCATACAAATCTGATTTTTTTTTAATATTTCTTTTAAAAATGTCAGTAGAGCCTGGCTATAGCGGCTCAGTGGATTGAGTATCATCCCATGAACCAATAGGTCCCGAGTTTGATTCCAAGTTGCGGCACATTCCAGGTTGTGGGCTCGATTCCCAATAAGGGGCACAACAGAGGCAGCCAATCAATGAATCTCTCTCATCATTGATGCTTCTATCTTTCTCTCCCTCTCCCTGCCTCTATGAAATCAATAAAAATATTTTTAAATTAAAAGTAAAAATAGCCGAAACCAGTTTGGCTCAGTGAATAGAGCGTCAGTCTGCGGACTGAAAGGTCCCGGGTTTGATTCTGGTCAAGGGCATGTACATTGGTTGCGGGCACGTCCCCGGTGTGGGGTGTGCAAGAGGCAGCTGGTCGATGTGTCTCTCTCATTGATGTTTCTAGCTCTCTATCCTTCTCCCTTCCTCTCTGTGAAAAATCAATAAAATATATATATTTTTTTAAAGTAAAAGTAAAAATGTCATTGGCATTTTAATGGGGATTAGATTAAATCTTTGTATTGCTTTGGGTAGTAATGACATTTTAACTATGTTGAGTCTTCCAATCCATGAAAACAGAATATCTTTCCACTTCATGCGTCTTTTTTCAAACTCTTTTAATAATGCTTTGTACCCAAGCTAGCATGGCTCAGTGGTGGAGCATCGACCTACGAAACAGAAGGTCATGGTTCAATTCACAGTCAGGGCACATGCCCAGGTTGTGGGCTCGATCCCAGTGTGGGCATGCAAGAGGCAGCTGATCAATGATTCTCTCTCATCACTGATGTTTCTATCTTTCTCCCTCTCCCTTCCTCTCTTAAATCAATAAAAATATTTTTTAAATACCGAAATGGAGGTAATGGATTTTATTTTGATAATCGTTTCAAAATGCATATCAAAACAACATTACACTTTAATATATACAATTTTGTCAATTATATTTTAATAAATCTGAATAGAAAAAGGAAATAACAGAGCCATAAAAATGACAGATGACATTTCAATGGAAACTAGAAGGCAATGGAAAGTATAACTCAAAATCTAGAATTCTACACACAGCAAAAAATGGCCTTCAAAAATAAAAGTAAAGATATGTTCATGAAAATTAATTCATATATTAACAAAAAGATCAGTGGTTGGGGGCAGTGTAAATAGAGGGAGGGATTAACAAGGCATAGAAGGAATTTGGGGGGGTGGAGTCAATATATGTGTCCACTATTTTTACTGTGATAGTTTCATAACTGTACACATATGGCAAAACTTACTAAGTTGTATACTTTAAATATTTGCTGTTTGTTATATGTTAGTTATACCTCACTAAAACTGTTTTTAAAATAAAGAAAGAAAGAAAGAAAGAAAGAAAGAAAGAAAAAAAGAAAGAAAAAAAGAAAGAAAGAAATTTTCACAAATAAAACCAGATTTGTCACCAACAGACTTGCCCTAAATTAAATTCTAAGTTTGTTACCACCTGTTTTTTGGGGGGGGGGAATTAATTTTATTTATTTTTTTATTATTTTTTAAGATTTTGTTAAATCTGCTGAAGAGAGAATTTTTATTAAATTAAAATCTAATAGGTAAAATTGATCATGATACTCTTTTTAGAAAATTAATAATTGTATAAATATTCTGACATGTTAGAACTTTAATCTCCTACAAATCAACTTTTTAGTGATTATGTTGCACATTATTCTGTACCTTCTAAATTATTGCTTACTTAATGCAAATTAATTCTTAATATTAATAATTTTTAATAACGTTACTTAGTGAAAAATCCATCAATTACAACATGTTCTTATTCCTACAAATAAGAAACCAGAATATCATTTAGGGTAGCAAGAGGTTGAGTTCACCTTTATTTAGAAGTTGAAAGGCAAAGGCAAACTTGGGTAGTTCGTGCTGCCATTCTTTGATTCAGATCCTGGGAGCTTTTATTCAGAGTTACAGTAACACACATACATTCAAATACCCATCCTTTTTTACTAACCTTTTGAGCAGAATTGTAATTTTACTGGTCAATCATCTACTTGGTAACCTATACCAAAAAGCATACAGAGCATTGTTATGTTTTCCCAATAAGTACTAAAAATATTTATATGCTCTTGCTTGTTCTTTTTCCTGTTTTTCAGCATGCTCTATTAGCTTATCCTTAGCATTCTATATACTAGAGGTTGCAAACCTAGAAATCTCAGAAAAGTAAATTGAAGTATAAGAAGAAGGAAAAGATAAGAAAAAGAGGGGGGTATTACAATTTATTAATTTTTTTCTTAAAGCAAGGAAAAATGACTTGTTATTTTAACAATTGTCACCTGAGTGCTTCCTAAGGAGAAATTTTGTATTTATATGAAACAATCTCCTCTGCTAGAGAAAATTGGCAGGTATAGGACGGCTATAGAAAAGAGAGGAGAGATGAGGAAAGCAGAAAGGAAGAAACCTAGGGAAAGCTGGGAAAACTGGCATGAGGCTCAAGCCTACATAGGAAGCTGAAGGACTTCAAAGAACAGGATATTTAATTTTGTGCTGTTGATGTCTCTGAGCTATAAACCCCTCCCTTATTCTAAAACCTTCAGTAAATTTTGCTATAAACACAAATTCCCTGTGAGAGTTATTTGAAAAGAAATTCAAGAAAAAGGAATAAGATATTTGTAATTGATAGAAAAAAATTGTAAAAAATGGAATGTTCATAAAATTGAAAGTTTAAAGTTAAAAGTAACTATAGAAATATAAACTTATAGAACTTTGCTTAAATTGTGACTAAGTGTGCAGCTTCACATGGAAACTTGGGAAGTATATATTTTATTTAAATCTCATCAACAAGGTGACTACAATTGACATCTAGATCATATCTTTTTTCTTTTCTTTTTTTTTTTTATATCCCTTCTACCACCAAAAGCACTGGAAAGAACATTCAAAAACACAACCTTAATTAAAGATAACAAAAACTATTCTAATGTTATAAATGATCAAAATAGAGTATACTCATGAAGCACATCAATATCCAGAAACCTTTTGTGATAGGCAGTTAGACAGACATGAGCAGAGCAAGGAAAAGGGCCAAGTTCCAAAGGTCACCAGGGTGGAAAACCCCAGGTGCCTGCTGTGTTTCCCCGAAAATAAGACCTAGAGCATGGAAAGATAAGACATCCCCTGAAAATAAGACCTAGCACAACTTTGGGAGAAAAAAATTAATATAAGACACTGTCTTATTTTCGGGGAAACAGGGTAGCAATGAAAAAACTGGGAAAACAAAGACTTTATCACCAATATAGCCTTTCCTCCCCTAGCATATCACTGCAATTGAAGGTCATGTAATTTAGACCTTCCTCTGACCTTTCCTCCACTAACATATTGCTAGTCATGAGAGTTAGACCTCCTTAAGGGGGGGGGGGGGGGGGCGGGGAATGAACAAGGGAGCCAGAGAATAGCCCTTAAGCATTAAGCCCCCAGGACAATGAGGTTCTGACCTATATCAAATACATCTAAGCCTCAGTTGTGTTTCAGCTCCTGACCTAGAAAAGCAGCAAAACCAGAGAAGTGATGCCATGGCTGACTTCAGGACCGGTTGTGCTAACTAATGATCCTCTGCCCTGGTGCCAACCAATCAATGAGACCATGACTCTGAAAGAACACATCTGGAAAGCTCATGAATATTCTATAGGGATCCTCCCCTGCGACCTCCAGGTAAATACCCCCTAGAACAGTGGTTCTCAACCTTCCTAATGCCCTAACCCTTTAATACAGTACTTCATGTTTTAATACAGTACCCAAACCATGAAATTATTTTTGTTGCTACTTCATAACTGTAATTTTGCTACTGTTATGAATCATTATGTAAATATCTGTGTTTTCCCATAGTCTTAGGCCAGTGGTCAGCAAACTCATTAGTCAACAGAGTCAAATATCAACAGTATAATGATTGAAATTTCTTTTGAGAGCCAAATTTTTTAAACTTAAACTAGATAGGTAGGTACATTGTTATTAACTTAATTAGGGTACCCTCCTAAGCTGGCCTTTGCTAAAAACCCAAGGGGCCAAAGAGCCGCATGTAGCTCTCAAGCCACAGTTTGCCAACCACTGTCTTAGGCGATCCCTGTGAAAGGGTGGTTCGATCTCCAAAGGGATCTCGACCCACAGGTTGAGAACCGCTGCTCTAGAAGGAGAACCCAGTGCAGCCCTCTCTGTGGAGCACACCCACACCTTTCCCTATACCCTTTCCCAGGCGTGTTTTCCTTGCCTTTCTCTCTCTCCTAAGCTCCCAGGGCCCTTCTCTTGCCTCTGTGAGTTGTTTTCCTGAGCCTATTTCTGCTACAACTCACTTCTACCTCTGTGACGTTTTAAATAAACTTTTTCGTATAGTTTGAGTCTTGACTCTGAATTCTTTGTTAGCCAGAACTGAAGTACTGAGGTTGCTTAACCAAGGTCTTCTCTGACTCCATTGGTCTAGCACCTCATGCTATTTCACTGTCAACACTTTAATAAATATCTTCTAGCAGTCAGTATTACATCCTTGATTCAGCTTTGACTCCAATACATGCCACTATGTTTAGCATATAGTAGGTGCCCAAGAAACTATTGCTGAACTAAATAAATCTATAGATCAAGAGCTTGTCCTCTTTAAGGTATGTTCCTTAACACAGAATATAACTACATTTTAGTTTTCATTAGACGGTGGGCATTCCTACAAGCAGGAACAAATAAGGATTCTAATACATTTTAGAAATTGCTTGTTCCTGGAATAACATTATTTAAGAATTGTCATTGAAAGCTTTAGAAAAAGATCTGGTATTGTATCTTAGGAAATATACTCACTAAAGTAGAGTTTGAATGCTTCTGCACACCCAAGCATGTCCGTAGGGAGGAATTCCAGAGATAGTGAATACTCCTTTTTCTCACTAAATTAACACATGAATATAGATAAGATAAATAGAAATGAAAAGAGGTTGAGTAGGTCATTGTATCACAAACATAAAAACAATAAAAATACTGAGGAAAATTTTAGAAAAGAAAATAATAACTTTGAAAGAAAGCTGCTTCAACCACTGCTAGAATAATTACATTTGCAGATAAAGCTATGTTCTGCTCCTAAATACCACCTCTATTATGAAGGGCCAAATGAAAAATATACAAACTAATCGAGAGTTTATTTCAAAAAGAAATTGTCTCGTGTAGCTGGAGAAAAAAATATATAATCTCACAGCTCTATAAAAATGAAACACCATGATAAAGCCTTCATTGAACTAGGCCACTCTGCAGAAAATAGAATTTACATGAGTGAAGAGAAAAGGTCAGTATTACAGCAAGGAGAAAATGAGAACGAAGAAGGAAAGAAGAGGAGGGGAGGGAGAAATGAGCAGATGGTAAAAGGCTACGTGCTCTGCAATGGTTTTCCATCTTCTAACATCTCCTCAAATATTTAATCAATGCTGACAAAACTTACTAGATCTCTGTTGAATGTCATTTATGGGGAGGAAGGAAACCCACTGAAATAGACTGAACTTTGGGTTTGGGATGTGAAAGTATTATTTCTAAAAGTTTTTAATTCTCATAAAGCAGATGTCAATAGCTCATTCAACTTATTAATGAGGGGTCTAGAAGGGTGGGCAGCTAGCTCCAGGGAGATGGGAATTGGGTATCTATAGCCATGTGAAAGAGAATATTACAATAAGACTGTTAGATACAAAACTAGTTCTATCTTACAGGGTAATTCAAGAATAACCTTAGGATATAAATCACTTGCATCTCTACTAGAAAAAACAAAAAATCAGAAGCTAACATTAATTTCACAGTCCGGTTCTGAATCACAGCAAATAGTAAGTGTCGTATTTTCTGGCATATAAGACGACGTTTGAAACAAAAAAATGTCAACCGAAAATTGGGGGCAAAAGACCAAAATTGCACAAAAATTACCTGCAAATCTTAATGGCAAAGTAAATCTTTTCTTTGAAGTGGGGGGGAGTAGGGTGCAGGGGTGTAGTCTTATACAGCGAATATAGGCCTAAACCTATGTTTTAACTAAAATTAGGGGGTCGTCTTATACGCCAGAAAATACGGGTTTTAAAAAAAAAAGGTATATTCCCCTTTGAGGAGATGAAAAAGCATAGCCTACAGGCTAGCCACCTGGTTTGATAAATAAAGGTTTTTAGGGACATAGTCACACCCATTTGTTTAAATATTTCCTATGGCTGCTCTCAAGCTGCAATAGTATAGTTGGGTAGTTGTGACAGAGAGTGTATGGCCTGTAAGTCTAAAATAATTATCCTTTGCTGAGACCGGTTTGGCTCAATGGATAGAGCGTTGGCTTGGGGACTGAAGGGTCCCGGGTTCGATTCCAGTCAAGGGCATGTACCTTGGTTGCGGGCATATCCCCAGTAGGGGGTGTGCAAGAGGCAACTGATTGATGACTCTCTCTCATCGATGTTTCTAACTCTCTATCTCTCTCCCTTCCTCTCTGTACAAAATCAATAAAATATATTTTAAAAAATAAAATAAAATAAAATAAAATAAAATAATTATCCTTTAATGAAAAGTTTGCCAACCCCTGCCCTAAGTGATTAAATAAAGTACCGAGATGGCCTATAAAAGATATTCTGATAGCACACTGAAAGGCATATCACCCACTCTGCCTTGTTTCCAAATTTTTAACAATTTTTTTCTAACAAGAAAATTTAGATGTGATAAAGCATAACTTTATGAGCCAACATCCAGACTGTGAATGTGTAAAACCCAGAAATCAGGAAAGAACTTTAACTTTCACAGACAATGGAACTGACTGGGACCATAATCCAATTATACCTTCACAGGGCAAGATTGCTGCAGACAGCATCCAAGTTTTAACCATATGGTAGAGTCAGAATAGACTGTCAAATCTTCTATCCTTTCTCCTTTTCTTTATAAAACACAATGATAATTATTCATAGTAATAATTCTGGGATACAACACAATCTTGAAGTCTGGCAGTGTTTCATAAAAAGTAATGTAATCTTGCCCTGGCCTGTTGGTTGGGATGTCAGCCCATACACTGAAAGGTGGCAGGTTCGATTCCCAGTCAGGGCACATACCCTGGTTGGGGGTTCAAAACCTGCTTGGAGTGTGTATAGGAGGCAACTGATCAATGTTTCTCTCTCTTGATTTATCTCTCTTCTTCTTCCCTCCTCTCTCCAAAAATCTATAAAAAGCACAAAATAGCCCTAACTGGTCTGGTTCAGTGGATAGAGCATCAGACTACAGACTGAAGGGTCCCAGGTTTGGTTAGGGTCAGGGCACATGCCTGGGATTGTGGGATCAATCCCCAGTAGGAGGCGTGCAGGAGAAAGCCAATCAATGATTCTCTATCATTGATGTTCCTATCTCTTTCCCTCTCCCTTTCTCTCTGAAATCAATAAAATATACATAAAACATAAAATAAATTTTTTTAAGTATTCTAATCTTTTTCAAGACAGTTTCAGTGATAATGAGTGTTTACTTCGGTCTGAATCCCACTCAGGGGTTCTCAAACTTTTTAAAGTGGGGGCCAGATCACGGTCCCTCAGAGAGCTGGAGGGCCGGACTATATGAACTACTAATTCCTACTGTAACACCTCGGCTGCGCTCACTGCCCAAAAAACCTGGCGGGCTGGATCAGACCCCTCTGCGGGCCGCATGTGGCCCGCGGGCCGCAGTTTGAAAACGCCTGACTGTGGCTGTGGTTGTCAAACTGCACAAGTAAGGTCAGGTGGAAACAGGATTGAGGAGTTAGCAATTAAGGAGTCTCTCTTATTTTAACTCCAGCAGCTTCCTTTTACCAATTAAAAAAACCAAGTGTCCACTTTGAATTAAGGCCTACATGAGGAAACAAATATAATTTTTTTAAAAAAATTTAAATGCCCAAAGATGCTGCTCAGTTGTCAAGGATATTTAAAGAGGAGAGAAAACATAGACATGAAATGGGACCTCACAGCAAATCCTGCAGCCATTAAAAGTACTTTAAAAGTCATTGAAAGTACTAAGAACAACTTCATTCTCATAAATTTGACAATTTGAAAGAAAAAAACCAATTCTTTAAAAAACAAAAATCAGCCAATATGAAATATGCAACCAAAATAGTCCTGTAATGACTAAAGAACTTGGACTGAATATTTTAAGACTCCTGAAAAAGAAATCTTCAAATCACAGTGATTTTTTTTAAAACTTTACCAAACATTTAAAAAGTTAACACCACACCGAAACTGGTTTGGCTCAATGGATAGAGCGTCGGCTTGGGGACTGAAGGGACCCGAGTTCGATTCCGGTCAAGGGCATGTACCTTGGTTGCGGGCATATCCCCAGTAGGGGGTGTGCAAGAGGCAGCTGATTGATGACTCTCTCTCATCGATGTTTCTAACTCTCTATCTCTCTCCCTTCCACTCTGTACAAAATCAATAAAATATATTTTTTTAAAAAAAGTTAACACCAACTTAACACTCTTCCAGAAAATTAAAAATGAGAAAATACTTTCCAACTAATTTTCAGGCCAGTATTACCTTGTTATCCAAATCAGATAGAGATACTAAAAACACACACACACTAACAACCAATATCTCTCATGAACTAGAATACCAAATGTTAACAAAATATTAGTAAATAAAATCCAACAATAACACAAAAAGAATAATATACTATGACCAAGTGGAATTTATTTCAGGTATGTAAGCTCATTCAATATCCAAAAATCAATTCATGTAATCCACCATATCAACAAGCTAAAGAAGAAAAATCCACTTACAGAGAAAAAGCATTTAACAAAATTCAATACTTATGACTTTAAAAAAAAAAAAAATAGGCACACTAGGAATAGAGAGATACATTTTCTGTTCCATGCAGATTGAAT
Organism: Pipistrellus kuhlii; assembly: GCF_014108245.1. Taxonomy (NCBI): domain Eukaryota; kingdom Metazoa; phylum Chordata; class Mammalia; order Chiroptera; family Vespertilionidae; genus Pipistrellus; species Pipistrellus kuhlii. The sequence continues at coordinate 149,186,920 of NW_023425404.1, forward strand.
CATGTGACTTGAGTCCAGCATTAAGCCAGGCCTGATACTAGGCTCAGTAAACCAACTCTTACCCTGTCCAGCCACTGATCATAAAGAACACCCTAAAAAGCTCAGAGATAACATCATACTTAATGGCGAAAGACTAAAGGCTTTCCCTCTAAAATTGGGAACAGGACAAGGATCTCCATGATCACCAAAATATTCAATTCAAAATATTCATGTTTTAAATATACTGGGTGTTTTAATCATTATAAGAAGAAAAGAAAATGCAAGGACAAAAATATTGGAAATAAATAAATAAAACTATATCTCTTTGCAGATGACTTAAGTGTCTATTATAATATCCCAAACAATCTAGAAAAATAACTCCTAGAACTAATAAGTGAGTTCAGTATGGTCGCAGGACACAAGATCAACACTTAGAGATCAACTGCAATTCTATATACTTCAACAAATAATTGAAAAATTAAATCCAAAACTCAATACAATTTACAATTACAATTGTTCCGAATAAAATAAAATACTTAGGTAAAAAATCTAACAAAATTAGAGAGAATCCAAGATGGCGGCATAAGTAACACCTAACTGCAGCCTCAAACAACAATTTCAATAAAATACAACTAAAATACAAAATGGACATTACCTAAAACTACAGGAAAGTCAACTGACTGGAAATTCTACAATGAGAAGGAAAGAGAAAACCAGAAGGAAAATCAGAGGAACTGTAAAAGCCTAAGGTACAGAGACACGTTGCACGTGGAGAGGACGGAGCCAGAGAGGAGGGGGAGGCTGAGTGCCTGGCTGGCGTTCCCTAGTGGGAAGGAGATAAAAGCTCTGGACTGTGCTGAGCCCCAGTTCTGACTGCACTGAACCCCAGTTCTAGGCCAGACCCTGGGGACCCAGGCTCATACAGAGGGAGCCTGGAATGTAAGGCAGAAACCCAGGGGAGTGGCAAAAGGAAGTCCCGGAGCAATGCACATTGTGCGCAGAGAACAGACAGTTGACTGTGCCACTGGATTGCCCTAGCAGGAAGGAGACAAAAGCTCCAGAATGCCCTGAACCCCACTTCCAACTGAACTGAACCCCAGTTCTGGGCTTATTGGTGGAGAGCCTAGACTGTTTGGTAGCAGGCGAAACTTGAGGGCACCTTTCTCTCAGAAGTGCTTGCAATGAGTACTGAAGGACCCTGAGGAACACTGAGACTCAGGAGCCTCATAGGGGGGGGCTGACAGAAGCCAAGGCTGTAGGCTCCATCCTGAAACTCCACCCCATCCAAGCTGAACACAGAGACTTTTAAGGCTACTGACTCAGGGAAGCTACGAAAATGCCAAGACAAGGAAACAGATCACAAACAAAAGAAATGGAGGACAAAAAGCGACTAGATATAGAGTTCAAAACCACACTTATAAGGTTTTTCAAGAGTTTCCTAGAAAAGGTCGATAAGACCTATGAGGATATAAAAAGGGATAAACTAGAAATAATAAAGGATCAACTAGAAATAATAAGGGATCAACAAGAAATAATAAGGGATCAACAAGAAATAAAGAATACATTGTCTGAAATAAAAAATATTATACAGAGTCCTAAAAACAGAATGGAAGATTGCAAGAATCAAGTCAAAGATTTGGAACATAAAGAGCCAGAAGACACTCCTCCACAGAAGCAAGAAGACAAGAGAATCCAGAAAGTTGAAGATAGTGTAAGAAACCTCTGGGACAACTTCAAGCGAACCAACATCAGAATTATGGGGGTCCCAGAAGATGAGAGAGAGCAAGATATCAAAAACATACTGAAAGAAATAGTGACAGAAAACTTCCCCCACCTGGTGAAAGAATTAGACCTACAAGTCCAGGAAGCGCACAGAACCCAAACAAAAGGAATCCAAAGAAGACCACACCAAGACACATCATAATTAAAATTCTAAGACCAAAGACAAAGAGAGAATATTAAAAGCAGCAAGAGCAAAGCAGGTAGTTACCTATAAAGGAGCACCCATATGACTGTCAACTGATTTCTCAACAGGAACCATACAGGCCAGACGGGAATGGCAAGAAATATTAAAGGTGATGAATAACAAGAACCTACAGCCAAAAATAATCTACCCAGCAAAGCTATCACTCAGAATCGAAGGCCAGATAAAGAGCTTCACTAAAAAAAAAAAAAAAAAAAAAAAAAAAAAAAAAAAAAAAAAAAAAAAGCTAAAGGAGTTCATCTCCGCCAAACCAGAATTATATGAATTGCTGAAGGGGGTTCTTTTGGAAGAGAAAGAAAATAAAGATAAAAATTATGAACAACAAATATGTAACTATCAACAAGTGAATCTAAAAATCAAGGGAATTAAAAAACCTGATGAACAATATTAACTGTTGAATATAATAGAATCAGAGGTATTTAAGGGGAGTGGACTGATGATGCTCAGGGAAAAGAGGAGTGGGGGTTGCGGGAAGAGACTGAACATAAACTGTGCACCTATGGATGAGGACAATGGGGGAAAGGGCAGAGGGTGGAGTAGGAACCTAGTGGAGGAGAGAAAAAATGAGGAACTTTTGTAATAATATGAACAATAAAGGTTTATTTTAAAAAATCTAACAAAATTTGTACAAGATCTATATGGTGAAAAATCATAAAATGCTGTGAAAGAAATCAAAGAAGACCTAAAAACTTAGAAAGATAAACTGCGTTCATAGACTGGAAGTCTCTGCATACTAAAGATGTCAATTCTACTTAAATTGACATATAGATGCAATGCAATTTGTACAAAATTCTCAGTGTGGTTTTTGTTAGATATCAAAAGCTTATGCTCAAATTTACATGGTAAGAGAAAAGTTTGAGAATAGCCAAAACAATTTTGAAAAAGAATAAAGTATTAAGCAAAAGCAATATGATCAGTTATTTCACATGTTAGTATACTCCTTTTATATATAAATATATTTTATTGTTTTTTACAGAGAGGAAGAGAGAGGGATAGAGAGTTAGAAACATCAATGAGAGAGAATCATCAACCTGCTGCCTCTTGCACACCCCCTACTGGGGATGAGCCTGTAACCAAGGTACATGCCCTTGACCGGAATCAAATCTGGGACCTTTCAGTCCGCAGGCCGACGCTCTATCCACTGAGCCAAACTGGTTTCGGCAAGTATACTCTTTCATGTGCACTGTTATCTTATGTGAGATACAGTTTTGCACAATAGTTCTGCATACAATTTTGGAGATAGACAGGCCCAGATCTAAGTTCTGGCCCTATTGCTTGCTAGTTTTGTGACCATGGGCAAGTGATCCAATTTCCCCATCAGTAAAAGAGAGATGTAAGGATATCATCATATATAATAAAAGAGAAACATGTAAATTGACTGTACCTCTGTGACACCCACCAGCCAATCAGGAGTGGGTATGCAAATTGCCCAACAAAGATAGGGGGTTAATTTGCATACACAGGTGCTGAGTGGAGAGCAGAGCAGGAGAGCTGGTAGCTTCGGGGGGGAGCAGAGCAAGAGAGCCAGGGAAGAGTGGAGAGGCTTGAGGAACTTGGCTCCTCAAGCTACCAGAGAGAGAGAGCAGAGAGGGAGAGCTGGTGGCTTGGAGGACTTGGCAGAGCCGGGAGGCCATGGGATGGAGACAGAGCAGGAAGGGAAAACCAAGAGCACAGGGAGCACCAGGAATGCTGGGAATCATAGTTCTGGTAGCAGATGGGTCTCTTAGACACTAGAGCAAAGTGAGCCCAGAGCAAGTTACTGTTGCAGTGGGGAATGGAGAGTAAGCAAAGGTGAGAGTCATAAGTAAAATCAGAGTGTCTAGGAAAAATTAAAGGGAAGATATCCTAAAACTTTCAGGAAATCCCCACCAATGAAGCAAAGAAAAAAAAATGCCTCTATTATTCTGTGAGCAACAAACCAAATTGGGTTGGGGTCTCAGACAATTCGCTCATATGATTGCAAAGACAGACAGAAACTCCTAGATTGGAGAGGGCTCCCAGATTGGAGAGGGTACAGGTCAGGCTGAAGGACTTTCCCCTTCCTCCCCGCCCACCCTGCCCTGCACGAATCTTCATGCACCAGGCCCCTAGTTCACTTCATCTAGGGTGTTATAAGAATTAAAGGAGATAATATGTGTAAATGCTTAGAAGAGGACCTGGCCCATGAAAAGTGCTCATTAAGTCGTAACTAATGTTATTTCTGATTCTTACTACATACCTTTGATGAAAATAGGGTTTTAAATTACCATCTTGTATAGCAGTCATGTGACTTGCCCAAGGTCACAGAGGAGACCTTGTATCCTATTTCCACCAAAACCCTCTGACAATATCCCTGCAATCTTCCTCTAGTATAATAATGATGACAACAATAATAATAATAGCTAACACCATGCAATATGAAGAAACTTAGGCACAGAGGTAAGTGATTTAACCAAAGTCACCCAGCTAATAAGCAGCTTAGTCAAGTACCAAACACAGTTAGTCTGGGATCGGAGCCCAGGTTCTTAATTACCACACTATAAAAGAGGTGCTATTTCATCCATTCATTCCATACACAATTCTTAGGACTACCATTTTTGACACAGTGCTCAGTTTCAAAACAACAGGATATATAAAATAGTCCTAGACTCCCAGGCGACTACAATCTAGTAAAGATAAATCATCATACAATCTGATGAATGTTGTTTGAATGGCATGAATAAGATGCTTCAGAACCACAGAGAGCAGCTGACAGTGTCTGGCCCAATCAAGGAAGGCTGCATGCGGGAGGTGCCCTTTCAGGGAAGTCTTGCCTCAGGATAAAGGAGCAGGTGACATATTTTAGGCAGAGGAAATGTCATTAGTAAAGGCTTGGGATTCAAATGTGCAGACGTACTGGAGCCAGGGAGAAGTCCATTCACATTATCAGGTACATGAAGGACAGTAACAGGGGGAAACGGATGGAAAGATGGGCAGGAATGGCACGGGAAAGTCTCCAGCACAGTAAACCAAGAAGTCCGAATTTTATCCTTGAGACAGGAGAAAGGCAAACCGGTTTTTAAACAGCTCTGTAATTAAATTACTGTGATTCAATCATTTTTAGACCACTAACCCTGGAATATGATAGACTTGACTGGGACACATATTTGCAGGATGTCCAATTAACAAATGGTTAAAATGGTCTTAGACATTTCCAAATATGTTGATCATTAGCATGACCTAGAGAATGTTTTTTAACTTAAGATCAAAATCACAAGAGTGGAGTTGGGTGATCTGTAAATGTGTTAGTGTATATGTGTGCAATATGGTGTGGTGTATGTGTGTGTTACTCTCCAGCTGATTCTGAAGATAAGACTAGTTTGGGATCATAAAAGAAATCCAGTGGAGCCCTGGTCAGGTGACTTAGTTGGTTGGAGTGTCCTCCCATACACCAAAAGGTCTCAAGTTCAATTCCCAGTCATGGTACATACCTGGTTTTCAGGTTTGATTCCTGGTCGGGAGCTTATGGAAGGCAGCCGATCAATGTTTCTTTCTCTCTCTCTCTCTCTCTCTCTCTCTCTCTCTCTCTCTCTCTCTCTCTCTCTCTCTCTCTCTCTTTCTCTCATCAATAAACATGTCCTCAGGTGAGGATAAGAGAGAGAGAGAGAGAGAGAGAGAGAGAGAGAGAGAGAGAGAGACTGAGACTCAAGTGGATTCCAATTAAAATAAAATAAATGAAAATTAAAAGAACAAAATATTAAAAACAAAATACTAAATTAGAATCCTCAGGATTTTGTGAGGAGTGCGGTTGGTGCAGGAGCCTCTTATTCGAGTCCCAGGAATTACAGAAGAGCTGCTGCTTGGGACCCAACATAAGACAAGAGGGGCCAAGCAATCAACATGCCATCCCTAAATTACCTCAATGCCAATGGCATGTACTAGAGTCATATCTTTATATTAAAAGAATCCTTGCCCTGCCCTAGCTAACACTACCTCATTCATGTTGCCATCCTTCCTCCTGCTTCTCTGCTCCAATTCCAAATCAGTGTCCCTACTAAGGCCCAAATCTCATCACTGAAATATCTCTTTGGCCATTCAAACTTGTTTCTTCCAAAGGCTGCTGTTTAAACAACCTGAATTGGAATGATTGTATCATCCCCAGTAAATTAGCTACTTACTATTCCCTGACCTATTCTTCCTATCACAGTCTCATTTGATTATTCCAAGCAGACAAGTCTATTTTCCTCTGTTGGCAAGCAGAAGAGGAAGGTGGGATGGAAGTTATATTAAGAAAAAAGTAAGTGCACTGTAGCGCATACTTGAAAGCATTTCTACGATAAAAGGACGGAACTTACCCCCAGGAAAGTCACAGTGTCAAGCTTAAATGCTTTCTCTACCGGTGTGCCGGGGGAGGTGGGACACATAACCTGGAAAGCTGGCTGAGCAATTATATTACTGACAGAGTTTTATGAGACAATATCAAAGGGGAAGTGCAATGAGGCTGTGTCAAACCACAGGCTGCACGAAAATATGGGATCATAGAAAGAGGGGCGAATAAAGTTGGCAATGAAGAGGGCATTAGTTTAATTGCTTAACCTTTCCTTTCGACTGCATCTATAAGTGGAGCAAAATGTTCCCTCAGGTCTTCTGAAGGCACTTGGTGTTTAACCGGAGAATAAGGACCCTGGAGGCAACATCAGGCAGGAGAGGGAGCTGACCGCAGAGGGAGAAGTCCGGACTAGTCAGGGGGAGATAAAGTGTATAACCCCTCAAATGATGTATTTCAGCTTTCCGCCGATTCCGAAATGGCAGTTGGCAAAGCTCTGACCCCAAAAGAAAACAATTTGCACTGTTTGCCTGGTGGGAGGATTCATGGAAGAATGGCTACGTTTGCTTCATGCTTGGTAGGTACCATCAGAGCTCACGGGGAATGGACACCAGGGAAAAGGCAGTGGTGTTTGGTGGGCAGCTCAGCACAGTGGAGCCTTGGGGACCTGCAGGCTGTGAATTCTAATTCTGGCTCCACTGCTAATTTCCCCGGGGACCTTGAAAGGATGCACTTAATATCGTAAAGCTTCAATTTCCTTGTTGGGAGAGGTGACCTGAACCTTATCAATAAATGATTACGATGTATGCATTTCATTCACGCCCCCAGAGCAGCCTATTACATGGAGTTATTCACAAGAGGAGAAAATGAAAATGTTTCTAAGTACAATTAAGCATACACACACACACACACACACACACACACACACTCACACACACGTATACATATATATATACACATATACACACATATATATATACCTATATATACATATGATGGTAGATGTTTTATTTAAATTTAAACTCTAGAGTAGCATTTTTCCCCCTAAAGAATCAAGCTTCAAATGAGAAGAAATGTCAAAGCTCTTTGAAGAAACATTAAGCTCTGTTTAAATATGAGGCATTATTATTATTTTATTAAGTAAAAAAATATATATTGAATTAAATCCTGAAGGTGCATGCTATTCCCACTCTCCAACTAAGACTTTCATTTATTCCATGTTTCTTTATCAAATATCTTTTCTATGCTGGCATTAACTAGGCACTAAGAATGCAAAAGGAAACTGTGGCCAGATACCAAAGGACATGGAATGATTCCACTTACAGAAGTCTCTAGAATGGGCAAAGTCACAGTGACCATAAGTAGAATGGAGGTTGCCAGGGGATGGGAGGTGGAGGGGGTTGGGGAGTTATTGTTTAATGGGTACAGAGATTCCGTTTCCAGTGACAAAAAGTTTTAGAAATGAATGCTGGTAATGGATACACATGTTGTGAATATACAAGATGCCACTAAATCGCACATTTAAAATGGTTTAAAAAGTAAACTCTATGTTTTGTGTGTTTCACCACAATAATAACACAACAAATTGAAACCAAGAGAACTGAACATGTTCTTTCTTCTGAAAAAATCCAAGGCCCTTACCTCCTGGTTTTCTCAGGTTCTTTATCATTTTGCATTCTGACACTGAAAACCTACTTGATTTGGGGTTATTTCCAGAATATTGAGTATTATCAAACTTTCATTATCTTGGATGCTCACTGAAGCTCTCTTCTCACAGCTGAGTAAATATTCTTCCAACAGGAAGCCTGACAGATGAATTGTCTTGGCCTAGAGATGTATTTTCCCGTCAGAACTCAGACAAGTGTGGCCGTTTCTTCCTAAGCTCCTCTTTTGAATCGTTTAGCATGACTCAAGCCTTCACCACCTTCCCTCGCCTTCAGGGTATTTTTTCTAAGACAATTTGCCATTAATAAAGGCCGTCTTCTCCCAGGAGAGATGGCAGCAGGCTGGTCTGGAAAGGGAAGGGGGATTAACTTGGAGAATCAAGCAACACACTCAGGAAAACTGAATTCTGGTTCCAGTTCTATTCCTAACTGAACCATAAGACCAAAGCCTACCCCTCTAAGTCCTCTCTATGGAAAATGAGAGATTATAACACCTCCTAAAAACCTCACTGTAATTTAACAAATCAACTCCCATAGGGACATGTTATTAAAAAGATTTAAACAGAGCAAAATTATTTTGGTAGTTCAGGAATTAAATCACTTTGGTTGTGATCCAAGACTAATCCAATTTATACTATAGTCTACTTAAAGTTATGAGTGTTAAAGTCACCTTATTGAATTTAGGGTTTATTTGGCATAGTATTGGCTGGTGTGTTTGTTGTGTCACTTTAAGAATATAATCCAGCCATATAACTCACCCTAAATTTCATCTTCACTGGCTCATCAGATTCACTAATATGCTGTTCTTTAAATGCATGCCTCACCCTAAGCCACAGTTAGTCAATCTCATCTTTAGTGACATTTTGAACAGGGTATTTGGAATAATGCTTTGTTGTGAGGAGCTATTTCGTGTATAGTAGGATGGCTAGCAGCATCCCTGGTCTTGACCCACTAGATGCTAGTAGCACCCTTCCCCAAATGTTGTAACAACTAAAATATCTGCAGACATTACCAAATGCCCCCTGTGTAGCAAAATTTCCAACACCACCCTGCCACCGACTCCCACCTCCCCTCCCTCCCCAGCCCACAGAGAACCACAGCCCTCAACTTGTTTCTAGTCATGTAATGAACTGCTTCTGACACCACCACCATTCCTTTCTAATGCCTGAATGGCCACGGTTTGCCTCACCTTGTGTCTTTCACAACACTTCCCCTCCTGTGAGGAATAGAGTAATTCTTGTCCAAAAGGCACATCTACAGGAACCACACAAGCATGTGATATTCTGAACAGTACCTTAAAATTGTTCCTGAAAATATTTAGCTAGCGATGCCTAAGAAGATTTTGAGGTAGGACTTAGAGGTGAGGTATAGATCAAATCAAAATTGACTAGAATTTCCCCAAAATCCTTTTAGGGGGAAAAAAGTTGTGTAACCTTTTCAGAAACCATCACTCACTTCAAATTGTTTTAATCCAATTTCAGTGAGAATTAAAGAGCACAGAAGTACTGCTTGTGTGTCAAGATCCCCTTGAACTTTTCTAGCAAAAATGGATTCTTTTTATAAATCATTCTTGACTATGTGACAAACTTGCCTAATTTCGGTCTGACTGGCAATGTTTTCCACACACTTTCTCCCTGACCCCAACACCAGCTTCGTAAATCTCAGATGGTCCTTGAGAGACTACAATGTGATTTAAAATATTGGAAAACTTGAGATTTCAGGAAACTGATGTAACCTGTCTAATATTTACCCCTCTCTTTCAAATCTCCCAGACTGTCTAATGAGCTTTTCAGGGTGTTTCTTCCAATCGATTGCCAAAAAAAATATGGCTACATTTGAGGGAGGGAAAAAAGAGAAAGATATTTCTATAATTCTGGATGCTTTCTACCTCTGCACCTGATTAGGCCTGCAAATGGGAGAAACCATTTATTTGAGGGGGGAATAAGATAAATCTCCTAGTTTTAAATACCATTATGATATGAGCTGAGGAAGTACAGTTTCTATTAGACAAAAAATACATTCTACAAATTCTTTTGATTAAGTGTCCATTGTACTTTCCAAGGAAAGATGTAAGCAGACAAAAGTCCAGGAGCTAATATTTCAATTCTTTGGTCTCAACTACCTATCACAAGGCATTAGCGAACAGGAGCTGAAACTGTGTGCTTAAGCCCAGACATGTATTGTTAAATGTGACATGCTCAATTTATCATTAGTTATGAAGTGAAAACGGATGAATACACATTCAATTTAGTTCAGCTGCTTTCTTCATTTATCACACTCTTTCATCATCCATCATTTCCCCCCACCCTTTTGATTTGAACAAATAACACACTTTCATAAGTTTAATCTAATTAATCATAATTGTAAGGTAATGTTCCCTTAATGAACCATACATCTGATTTTACAAAGTTTGTTGCAATTTTAATAAAATGTGTCCAGATAGAATCTGAAAATGTTCTCCTTGAAGCCCAACCATCTAATCATTCCTCAGCCTAATTCATGTTTCTCAACTCCGCGTGGATGCGTGAGCACGCACACACAGCGCTCACACACAAGCACACTCTTCTTCCCGGGGTCGATGAAGATATAACAATTCTGAGAGCCATTGGAGCATATTGGTCTTCTATGGAACAACTGTTTCAGTAAATTGGAAAGTGTTCGTTGTTTCATAAGATAGGAAGTTAAGAAAATTAATTACAGAGTAAGAGAATTACAGAGTAAGAAAATAAAAGTAATGAGGAATAAAAAGGATTCCTCTCCCCTTATTATTATAAATATGAAGTCAGACCCTGATGGTAACCACAAAGACCAGGACAGGAAACATATAAAGCAGAAATTGCCGTTTGTGCATAGTAAATTATGCTATCAATCTCAGAATCAACTCTTTCCAATATAACTCCAAAAAGAGTCTCATAGGAGAGATGATAGTCTAAAAACTGTTGTAATCCCATATTATACCCCATATTTGAGCAGGGGGAATAAGATGAGCCCTCAGTCTGAATCTGCACAAGCTTTGGTTTAGGTGGCAAAATGTCGCAGAACACGTAAAGCCAGAAGAAACATCAAAACCATTTTGTTCACATCCCTTGTTTCAACAAATGAGGCAACCAAAGCCTTAAGAGGTTAAGAGACTTGCCACAGGGTCACAGAAGTAGGTGGCAAAAAATGAAGACTACAACACAAGCCCATTGACTGGCATTCCAGCACCCACTCCCACCTGTCTTTCCATTCCCTTCCATGGCAAGGAAATTTACAGGCCTCTTCCCTGTTTAATACCATTTGCTTTCTCTTTTGTATAAAAAAAATAAAATAAAATAAAATAAAAATAAAAAAGCACATTTTAGGAAGGAAAAATAGGAGCTTTTTAGAGCCTAGACCAAACATATCGATAATATCAATATAAAGTAGCAGTCTCAGGACATTTTAGATGTCAAGTGTCACACTGATGATGCTAGTAAAGGGAACAAAACCCTTCCATCTCTCATTGCCTTCTTACAAAAGCTGAGGCAGCCCTGCAAACATGGCTCAGTGGTTTAGTATCAACCTATGAAACAGAATATCATGGATTCGCTTCCCGGTCAGGACAATGTCCAGGTTGTGAGCTTGATCATCAGTGTGGGACTTGAAGGAGGCAGCTAATGAATCTCTCTTATCATTGATGTTTCTATCCCTCCCTTTCTATCCCTCTCCCTGAAATCAGTAAAAAAATATATATATATTCTAAAAAAAAAAAAAAAAAAAAAAAAAGCTTAGGCACCTTGTTTCATGTGGGAGTGTTGCCTCCAGCCACAGCACTTTGATTTCCTTGACTCACTAGCTTTTCTAAGCTTTTCTTGACTCACTAGCTGCTCTTTACAGTCCTTCTCATGGGCATAAGGTCTGCCGCTCCGCTGCAATCTCATTAGCAACACTGGCACCATTTGCCCCAGCTCTCTCCTTATGTTCCCTGACATGCTAGCCACAGTGAGCTGGGTGGATTTTTCCTGAGCAAGATGCAAGGATCATTTCTTTCCTGGGTTCTTGTCCAGATGGATTAAAGAATGAAGCCAGGGCAAAAGGTGATAGATGAGAAGGGTGGAAATTTATTGGAAACAAGTGCATACTTCCACATAGGGAGAGTGTCCCAAAGGGGGTAACCCACTAAGCCCCTTTTTATAAGGTTTATAAAGCCTACAGTGCTTTGTCTCTTGATATTCCCTTCTGATTGGTCACTATATCAGCTTCAAAGCTCAAACCCCACAAGGTACACCTCCCCTTTTTTTTCTCCCCCTTCAGTGGAAGAATTCTCTACCTCCTGTGAAAATCTATTTTCCTCTTTCTCCCATTTGTTAGCATTTCTCTATCCCCTATGAGAGTTTGTTTTCTCTTTCTCCCTATACCCTGAGGCTTTTCCCTGTCTTCTGTGAATGGATGTCTTCCTCTCCCCTTACCATGTGGCACCTTTTTATTCCTCTGTGAATGTTTGCCTTTTGGCAGCTCCAAACCTTCCTATTTGCAGCCCTCCCCCAGGGCCTTCTAATTCCTAAAGCTCCCTAAACCTGCCTATTTTATCTCTAAAATTCTTTTCAATAGAATAGTGAAACAATGGTCAAAATGAAGAATCAATTACCATTAATATGAACAGTAAGGCCTATAGTTATTCCCTCACTTCATGGTTTAATGTCAGAAACGATCTAATAGTCCCAACATCCACCTACCTTGGCAAAATGCTTTTCTGCCCTAACACCGATTACAACTTTCACTCACTAGTGACTGATGCACAAGAAATAATCACACAATCACAAAAGAAAACACAAAGACAAGCCTTAGCTGGTTTGGCTCTGTGGATAGAATGTGGGCCTGCAAACTGAAGTGTCCCAGGTTCTATTCCAGTCAAGGGCAGGTATTTCAGTTGTAGGCTCCCATCCCTGGTCAGGTGGCATGCAGGAGCCAACCAATCAATGTGTCTCTTTCTCATCAGTGTTTCTCTCTGTCTCTCCCTCTCTTCCACTTTCTCTAAAAATTGATGGAAAAAATACCCTCCAATGAGGATTTTTAAAAAACACACAAAACACTCAGAAAAGATTAATTTCTTTATAAAAGAAAAAAAATGCTGATAACAGTCCTCTCGTACAGTGCTAGTAACAGTGTAAACTGAGTGCCATCGGGCAGAGCAAAGGCAACATAGTCATACTCTTTACAAGCTTTAAATATTTCAGAGCCTTTAACAGAAAAACTCCAATTCCCATCATTTATTCTTAGTACATCTCAATATATCACTGTTTGCAAGTTTTGAACATCTTGAAAACAAAATATTTGTGGCTATTTAAAATTATATTGTGGAATAACATTAAAGAAATATTCACAGGGGGAGAAAAAATGGCGATGAGAAAGAAGGTAGGGGAGGAGAGAGTTGGGAGAGTAAGGGAGCAACAGAGGAAGGTGTGGACTTCTGTTTGGTGTGTGTGTGTGTGTGTATGAGCTAGAGACAGTTAGATCCTGCAGGTCTTCCAAGAGGCTGCGAAACTAGGCAGTCTTAGATGGCGAAACCCCGCTTCCACCACAGACACTTTCGGGGTGACCAGTGCAGGCAGAGAGACCATGCCATCTTAAAATACAGAAGTGCTTGAGACTAGTATCCTAGCCTCAGTACCACCCAATCTGGTCTCAGATTTAAACCAACACCCTATAGCCACTAGGGACAAAGAGCTGTGACCACAGCTGCAGACCCACAGACACTAAGAATCCAGACATCCGGCCGCAGATTTCTGTGAGTCACAGAGCCCATCACCCTCCCTGAAAGCTCACTGCAGAGCCATAGGAACTTCTAGACCTACCCCGTGCAAGCAGGCCTCCTGCTCACAAAGGGCGGCTCTGCTACCTGAATTAGAGCCTGGGCAAGTGCACACAGAAGTCTATTTTCTGCAGCATAGGAGTAGACCTCCTGACAACCCAGGGTGGCTGTGCAACCTGGTCCCCCAAGCAGACCAGGGACCCTGATTCTCCACGCAAGAGGCAGCACTGAGCACCAGTGACTTGACTCGGTTTCTGACTGCACGCCTGGGCTCCTTGATTCCAAGTGCATTCACACTAAGAACCAGTGACTCCAATTCTTGGTGGATGCACATACAGGGACCCAGATTCTCGGTGCAAGGCTACACCAAGCATCAGAGCCTCTGATATTCAATTCTTGGAGCGGGCACAGGGAGACTCTGACTCCTGGCACACTCTAGGGGACTCTGATTTTTGGCACATGCCAGCAAGGTCTCTTTTTTCAGCACAGTGCAGGTGGGGTCCCTGATTCTAGGTGCACACACGAGGCCAGTGACTCTGATCCTGGGCGAGCATGACTCCCACCAACCCATGGCAGCCACATATCTTGGTATCAGAGCTCTTCAGTGACACTCGAGTGGTGTGAAGCTCCCACTGCACATGGCCCAGCCCCCCACAACTCAGCATTTGAACCTTCTGATGATAGTTAGAATGGGGAGACAACGAAAAAATCCCCAGAGGAAAGTAAAAGAGGGAACACCAAGAAAGGAAATAAGTGAAATGGAGCCTTGCAGCATGACAGAAAAAGAATTCGGAGTACCAGAGTACTGGTCATACAGTTCATACACTGGATGAACGAGAAAATCAACAACTAAGCAAAAATCAGGAAGAAATCAAAACTGATACAGCTACAATAAAAAACATCATGGAAGGTTTCAGCAGTAGACTAGAAGAAGCAGAGGACCAAATTAGTGAGTTAGAAGATAAGGTAGAGAAACAAGCCCAAACTGAACAACAAGTGGAGGAAAAAAAAAATTTAAAGCAGTAGGAGAGAGTAAGGGAGCTTTGGGACAACACAAAACCAATTAACATATCTATAATAGGGCTTCCAGAAGGACAAGAAGAGCAACAAAGATTAGAAAATTTATTTGAAGAAATAATGACAGAAAACTTGTCTGATATGGGGAAGAAAAAAGTTACACAAGTATAGAGAGTCCCAAGCAAGATGAATCCCAAAATATCCACATCAAGGCATGTCATAATTGCAATGGCAAATGTTAACAACAAAGAGAGAATCTTAAAGGCTGCAAAAGAGAGACAGAAAGTTACCTACAAAGTATTCCCCATTAGATTATCAAATGATTTCTCAACAAAAATACATCAAGCTAGAAAGGAATGAAATGAAATATACAAAGTGATACAAAGCAAAGGATTAAATTCAAGAATACTCTATTCAGCAAGACTATCAATCAAAACTGAAGGGGAAATCAGGAGCTTCACAGACAAAAAAGGCTAAGGAAGTTTATCACTACCAAGCCAGAAATACAAGAAATGCTAAAAGAGATGCTATAAAAAGAAAAATAGAAAGGGAGGAAGGAACATAGGCATAAAGTACAGAAATGGCTACCAAAAAAAAGTACCTATCAATAATAACATTAAATGTAAATGGATTAAATGCTCCAATCAAAAGAAATCAAGTGACTAAATAGATAAGAAAGCATGACTCATATATATGCTGTCTACAGGAGACCCACTGCAGAACAAGGGACTCATAGACTGAAAGTGGAGAAGAAAAAATATTTTTCAGGAAAAAGAAAATGGAAAAAAAAAAAAAAAAAAAAAAAAAAAAGCTGGGGTACCAATACTTACATCTGAAAAAATAGACCTCAAAGTAAAGACCATAACAAGAGATAAGAAAGGCCACTTCATAATTCTAAAAGGATCAATACAACAAGCGGATATAACTCTGGTAAACATTTATGAACCCAATGCAGGAGCACCCAAATACATTAAAAAAAAAAAAAACTTCTGGAAAATATCAGGGGAGAGATTGACAGCATCAAAATCATAGTAGGAGACTTCAATACCTGACTAATATCACTGGATAAATCTTCTAGACAAAAAATTAGCAAAGTCCAAAATCAAGAGGATTGAATTCATATCAAGCATCTTCTCAGATCACAATGGCATAAAATTAGAAATCAACTACAGTAAAAACAATCACAAAAATTCAAACACTTAGAGACTGAATAGCAAACTATTAATCAATGAGTGGGTTACCAAAGAGATAAAAGAAGAAATAAAACACATCCTGGAAACAAACAACAATGAAAATACAGCAATCCAAAATCTTTGGGATATAGTGAAAGCAGTCCTGAGAGAAACGTTCATAGCATTACAGGCCTATCTCAAAAAACAAGAAATACTAGTAATAAAACATCTAACTCTGCAACTTGAAGAATTAGAAAGAGCAACAAGAAAAGTCCAATGAGAGCAGAAGGAAGGAAATAATAAAGCTCAGAGTGGAAATAAATGATATAGAGACAAAAAAAAATACAAAACATAAATAAAACCAATACCTGGTTCTTAAACAAGATTGATGAACCTCGAGCCAGGCTCATCAAGAAGCAAAGAGAGAGGACCCAAATAAACAAAATCAGAAACAAAAGAGGTGAAATAACAACAAGCCCCACAGAAATACAAAGAATTGTAAAAAAAAAATACTATGAGCAACTCTACTCCAACAAACTGGTCAACCAAGAAGAAATGTGCGAGTGCCCCACATTGGGCACCAGTTGTGAGTGTCTTTCTCCGTCCTCCCCCTATGTCTCGCGTGGTTCAGGGTTCAGGTTCAGGGTTTGGGCTCTGGAGGAGGCCACATGCAAAGGAAAGAGACTAGAAAATATTAATTTGGAAGTTGAGGGGGCAGGAGTCCAACTCAAGGGAAGGACTCCACCCCACTCTGGCCTTGCTATCCCTTTTATTAAGACTATGGGATACACCCATAACCTTTAGGCAGGCAATTCCATTAATAGCAAATCAGCAAGAATTTACATAAAACTAAAAGGTGGAAGTTGCTTTAGCTATCATTGTCTCAACTAAACAGTAGGTGGTTGGCTCTGACCTTTCAGAGCTTCAAGGTTGACCAGCCTAACTGGTTCCTTATCTACACCTCTCTGCTAGTGAAGGCAATGGGCGGCTTCCAACAAAAATGGACTTATTCTAAAAATTACAACCTTCTAAAACTCAACCAGAGGAATCAAAAAATCTGAATAGGCTGATAACTATGGAGAAAATTGAAGCAGTAATAAAAATAAAAAAAGTAAAATAAATAAAAATAAAAAAACTTCCAACAAACAAAAGCCCTGGACCACAGAGCTTCACAGGGGAGTTTTATCAAACATTCAAAGAATAAATAAAACCTCTCTTCCTCAGACTATTCCAATAAATTAAAGAGGAAGGAGCACTTCCAAGCTCTTTCTACAAAGCCAGTATTACCCTAATCCCAAAACCAGATAAAGACAATACAAAGAAAGAGAATTATAGTCCAATATCCCTCATGAACATAGATGCCAAAATCCTCAACAAAATTCTAGCAAATTAAATCCAGCATTACATTAGAAAGACCATACGCCATAACCAACTGGGATTTATTCCAGGGATGCAAGGATGGTACAACATCTGCAAATCAATAAATGTGATTAACAAACACATAAACAAACTGAGATATAAAAACCATATAATCATATCTACTGATGCAGAAGAAGCATTTAACAAAATCCAACACCCTTTCTTGATAAAAACTTTCATCAAAGTGGGAAGAGAAAGATCAAACCTCAACATAATAAAAACCACATATGATAAACCCACAGCCAACATCATACTCAATGGGCATAAACTAAAACCAAAAACGGGAACAAGACAGGGATACCCACTCCTGTTAGACACAATACTGAAAGTACTACCCATTGCAATCAGACCAAAAGAAGAAATAAAAGGCATCCAAACTGGAAAAGAAGGTGTAAAACTGTCCTTATTCACAGATGACATGATTTATACATAGAAAACCCCAAATACTCCATCAAAAAACTACCAGATTTAATAAATGAATTTGGCAATGTAGCAGGATACAAAATTAACACCCAGAAGTCTGTGGCTTTTCTATACACTAATAATCAACTTACAGATAGAGAAATTAAAAAAAAAAAAACAATCCCATTTACCATTGCAACAACAACAACAAAAATAAGGTACATAGGAAGAAATTTAACAAAGGAGACAAAGGACCTGTACTCCAAAAATTTCAGGATATTAAAGAAAGAGATAGTGGAAGACATGAATAAATGAAAGAATATACCATGTTCATGGATTGGTAGAATCAACATCATTAAAATGTCTATACTAACCAAAGCAATCTATTATATAAATGCAATGCAATCCCCATTAAAATATTAACAGTATATTTCAAAGACAAAGAAAAAATTCTTCAAAAATTCATCTGGGATAAAAAATAAAGAAGAAAGACCCCGAATAGCTGCAGCAATCTGGAGAAAGAAGAACAAAGTTGGAGGGATCACAATACCAGATATCAAACTATACTACAAAGCTACTGTTCTCAAAACTGCCTGGTACTGGCACAAGAACAGACATTTAGACCAGTGGAACAGAACAGAAAACCCAGAAATTGTCCCAAGCCATTATGCTCAATTAAGATTTGACAAAGGAGGCAAAAGCATACAATGGAAACAAGATATTCTCTTCAATAAATGAGGTTGGAAAAACTGGACAGATATTTGCAAAAAAAAAAAAAAAAAAAAATGAAGCTAGACCACCAACTTACACCATACACAAAAACAAACTCCAAGAGGATTTTACTTAAACATAAAATGGGAAACCATAAAAATCTTATAATAAGCATAGGCAGCAAAATAGCAGACATTTGTCGTAGCAATATCTTTACTGATACAGCTCCTAAGGCAATGGATACAGCTCCTAAGGCAATAGAAAATAAACAAATGGGACTACATCAAAATAAAAAGCTTCTGCACAGCAAAAGAAACCATCAACAAAACAACAAGAAGTCCACTGCATGGGAGAACACATTTGCCAGTGTTATCTCTGATAAGGATTTAATCTCCAACATTTACAGGGAACTCATACAACTTAACAAAGGTAAGATAAACAATCCAATAAAAAATGGGCAAAGGACCTACATATACACTTTCAAAAGAGGACATTCAGAAAGCCAAGAGACATATGAAAACATGCTCACTAATCATCCAAGAGATGCAAATCAAAACAGCAATGAGGTACCATTCACACCTGTCAGAATGGCTATCATCAACAAATCAACAAACGACAATGCTGAAAGGATGTGGAGAAAAAGAAACCCTCATTCATTGCTGGAGCTAATGCAGACTGGTACAGCCACTGTGAAAGACAGGATGTTGTTTCCTCAAAAAACTAAAAATGAAACTTCCATTTGACCTAGTAATACCACTTCTAGGAATATATCCTAAGAAAACAGAAACACCAATCATAAAGGATATATGCATCCCTATGTTCATAGCAACACAATTTACCATAGCTAAGATTTGAAAACAGCCTAAATGCCAATCAGCAGATAAATGAATTAGAAAAATGTGGTACATCTACACAATGGAATACTCTGCTGTTAGGAAAAAAAGAACAAATTCTTACAATTTGCAACAACACAGATGGGACTGGAGAACATTATGTTAAGTGAAATAAGCCAGTCAGTGAAAGATAAATATTAATACCACATGAACTCACTCATTTATGGTTAATAAAGTACTCATTTATGGATTTAACCTGTTTAACAAAAATAGAGACAAAGAAGTATCAAACAGACTGTCAAACTACAGCGGGAAGGTAGGGGTGGGTTGGGAGGTAAGAGATCAACCCGAAGGATTTGTATGCATGCATATAAGCAAAACCAACAGACGCAAGACACTAGTGAGGGGGAGAAGGGGTGGAGTGAGGATAAGTGCCAGGGGAAGGGAAAGGTAAATGGGGTGGAGGGAAGGAGACATATGTACTACTATTTGTGATACCATAAACCACATGTGTCAAACACAAGGCCCGCGGGCCAAATCCGTCCCGCCAGACCTTGAAATGTGGCCCGCACCGCGCTGTCATCACTGCACTCCACTGCGTTTCCATCACAATGACAGTTTATGACTGTTCAGTAAACCATTCGGCCCGCGATTTAGGCTGGATTTTAGATTTTGGCCCCTTCTCTGATTGAGTTCGACACCCCTACTAAACAATAAAATAAAATAATAAAGGAATATTCATAAATATGTTAGACAAAAAGGCCAATAAAAAGTTTTGCAGAATTATCTCATTTTTAAATTTTTTATGAATATATTGCTTATGTAAAGAGACTGGACAAGAATACACTGAAATGTTAGTTTTAACTATCCTCATGTTTACGATTTGTGAAAATTACCTGACCAGCGTGATTCAGTGGTTGAGCATCAACCTATGAACCAGAAAATCATGGTTCGATTCTGGGTGAGGGCACCTGCCCAGGTTGAGGTGATATTTCTATCTCTCTCTTATTCTCTGAAATCAATTTAAAAAGTGAATTGTAGAAATTATAGTTCACTGGTTAACTGTGTGAGTTATAATCATCTAATTATCCCCTTCTGTGAAAGCAAGACTTGGCCTATCTTAGTTATTGTTATTCCCTGTGCTTTGCATGCACCTAAAGAGGCGTAACACTTCAATTGCTATCTTTTAATAGAATGCACATGACTTTTTATTTTCTTGTTTATGCTCACTGATATTTTCTCAGTTTTCTGGAGTGAAAATATATGCCTTTACAATGAGAAAACAAACAATACACGGATTTTTATTGTTGTTGCTGTTCCCAATGCCTGTTGCTATTCCCTTCAAAAGCAACTTTAGAGTGCTTTCCTAGGAAGCAGTCTCAATGAAGGTCCCAGGGAAACTAATGAAAAGGAGAAGTCAATAGAAATTTGATATAAAACTAACATATTTGCAAGTCAGATATCAATACTGATAAGCATGCTTTCCGGTGTCTTTCTGTCAATCAATAGTTAATTGAACAGCTACTCTGTACCAATTATTCTAACAGTCCTTGGGATGGAGAGTGGAGATGAACACGGTGAAGAATTGAGTAAAAATCTACCTCCCCACCTCCAAAGAAATTACCAATTTTATTTAAAAAATAAATAAATAAAAAACCACGAGCCTGTAAGCATGTAATTCCATGTAAGACAGAATGAAATGTGATACAACAGAGCTATAAATTAAATGCCATGAAAGAAGAGAAAGGGGGGATTAAAAGCAATTGTGTGGTGCAGAGGTCAGAGAAGGCTTCAAAGAGGGAATGACACCCTTAAAAGATCCATAGTTAAATTTTGATAAATGGAGAAGAAGGAGGTCTTTTCTACATTTAACCTTGAATTAGAATAAAACTAATTCCCAATAGCCTGGCATTTAATCACTGCAGAATCAAAAGGCCAAGCAGACTCGCTAAACATTCAGGGACAGATTTTTTTCTAACCCAGAGGGCATGCAGCAGCAACAACAAATTACAAACTTTGCCCCAGAGTTGGATGCTTGTCCAGCCCATACCTGCCCAACCTGCAGTAGAGCAGCGACAGGTTCTGAGCATTCAATTTATTTTTTCCAAAGCATTTATCACCACCTGATTAGCATATCTTTACGTGCTAGCTGTCTGTCTCTCCCCACTAGAATGAAAGTTCTAAAAAGGCAGGGATTTTTGTCTGCTTTGCTCACTACTGTATTCCCAGCACCTAGAAGAGGGCCTAGGATATGGCAGGCATTCATTAAATATGTGTTAAATCAGTGAATACGCTGTAGTGTGGAATGTAACATGCAAAGTAATGCACCATTCAGCAGCACCACTAACACACCCAGTTAAAGGGCCAACTAAGATCCTGAATCCAAGATGTATGACCCCTGTAAGTATATGGATTTGGACCGGTAGATTCAGGACACTTCAGGAATGGACTAGTTTCAGAAGCTTCCAAGTTCATTACCTTAGAAAAGACCTTGGAGAGGCTGGCTCAGAAAGCCCAACAAATTAATTCATTTCCTCTTTCATTCCTCCATGCTTTCATTTAACAAGCATTTACTGGTTTTTGTTCTGCATGAAGTATTGTTATAATACAGAATTTGTCTTTGTCCTAGGTACCAGAGAGAGAACTCTTAAACTCAGAATTTCCCATGTGTCTCTGTTGGGTGGTACCACACTCGGCTTTATACTAAAGAAATGACTCAGGATGAGGGCTGCTCAGGCCAGAAAGAACAATCATGTGACTTTGAGCTAGGTGATATAACCCCAGCCTCCACAGAAAAAAAGAAGGGTTAGATTGAGTTCTACCACATGGGCGATGTCAATCAATGCTACTCCAATAAAAACTCTGGACCCTAAAGCTTGTGTAAGCTTTCTGGTTGATGAGCATGTCAATCTGTTAGGAGAATGATGTGTCCTGATTCCATGTGCCACAGATATGAAATTTCTGTTTAAAACCTTCCAAGACCTCACTCTATGTGTATCCTTTATAATAAACTGTAATCATAAGAATAGCACTTTTCTGAATTTTGTGAGTTCATCTAGAAAATTATCAAAACTGAAGAGATCATGGGAACACCCACATTTTTCATCAATTTTTCATGCAGGTGGCCTGGGAATCCCCAAATTTGTAACTGCCACCTTAAGTAAGTATAGTCTTGCTGGGTACTGTGTCCTTAACTTCTAACCTCTGACCTAACTCAGATTTAAGGAGCTTAAAGTACTCACTCTTTATCACCAGTAAAAACCCAAGATAAAAGTAGAACTTGGTAATCAATTAGCGATATTACAAAGTATGAAGGCACCCCTTGGCAGAAGCATGCTTTCCCTGGCACCACCAAGGCAAGAGGACAAGAGCACCAGGAAGCCACTCCAAGTTCACCCAAAGGCCAACAATCCATGATTTGGCTGGGAGGGCTGCAACTCCAACATTCCCATGTGTGTGCCTGTGTGCATGCATGCGTGTGTGCAGGTGTGTGTGTGCATGGTTCAAGAAATATTATTGTGAGTGTGTGTGTGTGTGTGTGTGTGTGTGTGTGTGTGTGTGTAATTTCCTGCAGAAGAATTGCTTGTTGGAATAGTAGAGGAAAGTCCAGAAACAGGTTTTCTCATTTCTATCTGAAATGTTTCTTCCCAACAAAATTCTCAAGTATACTCTTCTAAGTAGAAAATACAAAAATACTCCTCCAAAAATTATATCTGACAATGAAGTCAGTGCAATATATCAGGCCCAGAAATTGGCATTCTTATTTTAAACAATGATACATGTGGTATTATACTAAATAGATTATGAGATAAGAGAACAATTCTGACATTAATATAGATGATACCTTAGTTTCTTAAACCTTAGGAGTCCCATTTTTTCATCTGTATAATGAGGATAAGAAACCATGTCCCAGATGCCTTAAAAGATTTTTATAAAGGAGGGGGAAACTATTTGAAAGATATTCTCACTGTCATATATGGGTTGTTACTATAATATAGCACAAGAAACTACTGAACTTGAGTTTGATTAAAGTTATTGCATTTCCTTTTTTAATTTTTTTAAAATATATTTTTATTGATTTCAGAGAGGAAGGGAGAGGAAGAGAGATAGAAATATCAATGATGAGAGAGAATCACTGATAGGCTGCCTCTTGCATGCCCCACAATGGAGATCAAGCCCACACCGCAACCCGGGTATATGCCCTGACTGGGAATTGAACTGTGACTTTCTGGTTCATAGATCAATGCTGAGAGAGAGAGAGAGAGAGAGAGAGAGAGAGAGAGAGAGAGAGAGAGAGAATATGCAAATTGTCCATTATGGCATCACAGTAACGACTGTTCAACAGGCTGCTCGCACATGGAGCATCTCTAGGCCCCTGCCCCCGTGGGCACCTCCTGTGGAATTGGGGCGGGGGCGGGTCCCTCTCGGCTCCTCAGCTCCCAGAGAAGTAGTGCAGCTCCCTCTTGCCAGCTCCCACAGAAGTGGCAGGAGGCCTACTGTGATATCACACGCTGGGTCACTAGTATCTACAATATGTATCAAAGGTCAACAGATAGGACTGGAATTGCATTTTTTGGAAATCTTAGCAAAAAGAAATTTGGAAGATTTAGGACAGAAACAATTAAGTGAGTCCTTGAGTACTTGTCTCCTTTGCTAGAATACTTAGGTAAATTTTTCAAGCAAAACTGGAAATGGGTTAATAACAAGGATATACTATGTAATGAACAACTTAATATTAATCCTGTACACTTACATAATGCATCACTGTCGAATTTCACACCAATTAATCTCTCTTCAACCTTCTAACAAATGCTATGAGGCTTTCTAAATATGATGCTGTAGACCCAGTAATGCTAACAATTTTTCCGAGGTCACAGAGAGAGCAAATACCACCTAAAAACAGCTGACATTGAACAAAAATAGCTCATATTTATTGAGTGCTTATTATGGGTCAGATACCACTCTATGCATTTCACACACTTAATTTATCTAATGTTCCACCAAACGTAATACTGTCGTTTCACTATGGAACTTGAGAAAGAGAGAGGCTGGAAACTTCCTCACACTCACACAGGTAATAAATGATAGAACTAGAATTAAAAGTCAAAAATCCCTATGTCGACTATCCCCAAAAATGGGAACATCCATGAAGGACTCCCTTGTTTCATTTCTAGGTCTAAAATAAGAGGAGAAAGGTTTCTGGACACATTTTTCCCCATATAATCATTATAATTCATGGTCAGTAGTTACTCTTTGTTTTATACTTTAGTATAAAATATATTTTTTTACACTTATATTAGGCTGAAGCATATGAAGTTGCTGTTTTTATAGGACAAAAATGGTAAAACATTAGCAATTTCATACGGTTCAGCCTAACAACCATATGGATTTTTGTGGTCTAGGCTAGTGGGCATATTCTCTACATAGACCCAAATATGAACATACAAAACAATTTCTGGCAAATATTTCTATATTAACTTATAAGATGCTTCAGAACAGCTACAGTGTTTTATTCATCTTTGTACCCCTTACAGCACTTACCACAACACCTTACACATTGAGCTTCTCAATTAAATATCTGTTAAATGAAAGAAGAATGTGTTTAATTATTTATATCTATACCCTGTTCCTCAAAGGTCATAAGGTCTCAAGTTAGAGGTTAGGCCTCATTCTAATAAGGACTCATCATATATATCCAAAAATTGTACACAATAATTCTAAAAGAAAATTTAAATAAAGGGAGAGAGTGACATGGAATTAATCTATTTAGAAAGATTTTAATCATAATTGGCTCAAAATTCCAAGCTACCTATCTGCACAGAATGACCTGTCATTCTATTTCTTAAGTGACCTCTATTGGCTTAAGTGTCCCAAGCTTTGGGGTATCCCTCTTCCTATTTCTCTAGAGGTGTGGCCAATCTGGACCTGCCCCTGAGTCTGAGAAGTGGGAGACAAAGGTGGAAGGTTGAAAGATGGGTGGTGGCCGAAACTGGTTTGGCTCAGTGGTGGAGCGTCAGTCTGCGGACTGAAAGGTCCCAGGTTCTATTCCGGGCAAGGGCATGTACATTGGTTGCGGGCACATCCCCATTAGGGGGTGTGCAAGAGGCAGCTGGTCAATGTTTCTCTCTCATCGACGTTTCTAGCTCTCTATCTCTCTCCCTTTCTCTCTGTAAAAAATCAATAAAATATATATTTTTTTTAAAGAAAGAAAAGAAAGATGGGTGGTGGATTCAAGGATGCACGGATAGATAAAAGGATGAAAGGATGGATGGATTGATGGGTGGATGGACAAATAGGTGAATTGTATGCTCCATAAGAAGGAAAAGGAAGAACAGGAAGATATGGTGCCTGTCTCTTGTTCTCTACATTATATTATATATTCTATTGTCTCCGGTCTACACAGATTTCTTTCTTAAAAAATAATATTAAGTTACTAGTATGTGTAGTATCCACTTGCTCATCTAAAGTACCTATATTAAAGCATCTCTGCCTTAGCAAATTCTAATTCTGCTGAGCACATTCTCCTGCTAAGAACCAGGCTGGACTCTGATGATTACTAAATAAGAACATAATTAATTATTTCTTCAACTGAATAGTCCTGAATTCTACCACAAATCAATCAGTTCTTCTAGCCTAAGAAGCTCTGACTCTATTTTAGCTCAATGAAAACAAAATCAATGAAGGCCAATTATAGCCCATCTCATTAGGGTATGTAAATGGTGTGCCATACAAATGCGCAGCCATTGCCCCTGGAGTCTCAGAGGAAGCTGGGGAGCCAACTATGGGCTGCTGCTGTCCCCTAGCTGTTCAGCCCGCACAGCACTGCCATAGCTGGAGTCTGCAATGTGAGACCAAGGGTAAGCTCCCTTCCTTCATTCCCTTAACAAATATGTATTCAGAGGTTCCTATAGAGAAGGCATCATTGTTCAGGGAGCAAGTCTACACAGACACACGATGTTCAAGAGTATTGATCTACAGTCTAGTGTAACAATATTCTGAATCTGAAAGCTGGTTTCCTTATAATTCACAAGCTTGCAGCCTGATTGTGCGGTGTTCATAAATTTCCGAGCAAGGATAACATGTCACAAACTGCCAGACAAGCCCTGTGTTGGGGACAGACATGGGGTTAATAAGCACACAATACTGAGGAGATCTAAAACCAAGTTCCCCTACTGCCCAGGATTCCCTGACACCCACCCCAATCCAGCTCTGGGACTGAAATTTCTACTGCTGCTATGATTCTTTGGAGCTAAAGGTGTACATCCTTAGAGAGCTCCTAGTAAAATGCAGAGGCATCAGATAGAAACAGTAGATAACCAGGCTACTGTTTCCTTAACTCCAGGGATTGGGCACCAAATTTCCACTTTTTCCACATCATATTGACCATATTTCATTAAATCTAAAATGTTGTAACTGTTGATCCTTCTTGATTTTACCGTGTTTCCCCGAAAACAAGACATCCTCCAAAAATAAGACCTAGCGCATGGAAAGATAAGACATCCCCTGAAAATAAGACCTAGCGCTACGTTGGGAGAAAAAATTAATATAAGACACTGTCTTATTTTTGGGGAAACAGGGTACTATAAGTGTCAACCGCAGGTGTACAGCACTGTGAGTATATTGCCTGACCTAGCCCATTGGCATCTTAAGGTGACACCAATTGCATGATCCATGATTTCAGAGATGTTAAAATAGTGGAGGGAGGGAGGAGGATAAATCTTTACAATCTTCGAAAGAGTAATATTTTTCTCTTTACATCAAGTCGCTTTTTTTTACTTAATAAATTTATCTTTAAAATGAAACTTCTTTTCCACTGCCTTAGAAAACCAGTATCACTGACAAATATAAGGGTACTTTTATAATTTAAAATTCTAGCTAACATAATTAATCAAGGTATACATTTTTATTTATGCCTTTTTCTAGTGTTATATATTATATTTCAATACAATTAAAAAGGTCTAAGAAATAATTCTACCTCCCAAGGTTTTGAGCCTGAAGCCTATACTTGCTTGGTACAAAGTGAGATTAGTGGTCCTGGCCAGGTGCTCAATGGTTAGAGCATCATCCCTCAGACTGAAGGGTCTGAGGTTCAATTCTAGTCAAGGGCATGTACCTTGGAAAGGGCTCATATGGGAGGCAACCAATCAATGTGTCTCTTTCACATCAATGTTTTTCTTTCTCTGTCTCTCCCCTTCCCTTCTGCTCTCTCTGAAAATCAATGGCAAAAAATATCATCTGTTAAAGATTAACAAAAAAAAAAAAAAAGTGAGATTAGCAATTGGTGAAGAATTAAAACCACACGAAAGCATCAAAATTAAACTTTCTCCTTGTCTTAATAAGAAAGATTTTGGAAAAAAGTTAAAAGGGGGGTCATTTTCACTTTATACAATTCAATGTTATGTAATGCTACATTTATATGCCACCTAAAATATTCTCCCTCATACCATCAGTCATTCCCACAGTGCCCCTGGTGAAGAGACTCTGAAAAGCCACCACTAACCCCATTAGAAAAAGTTATCAGAATTAACAGACTGTCAATTTGGGGAGCCAAGGAAAGAATACCAATGATGAGACAGAGGAAAGGGGCATTGTGACAGGTATAGAGGAAGAAGCCCAAGGCTATCTATCACAGAGGATACAATCCAAGGGAAAGTATCAAAATTAGGGAGGAGAAGGATGCTGAACTGCCAGGGAGGGGCAACATATTTGCCCTGGGCTTCCGGGAAAGAGGTGTTCTAGGGTGTGTCCATGGAAAAGAAGACAATTCCAGTAATTAGGAATTATAAGAAAAACCCTGACCACTTAGCAGTCACTGAATCAAGGAACAGAGGACTCTGAAAATAAAGGACAGCAAGTGCAGTCAGCCCTTTGCATTCTTGGATTCAACCAACTTGGGTTAAAAGTTGGGAATCTGAGGTTGGGAAACCACAGCTGAGAATGCAAAAATACTGTTTCATTCCTCATTTGGTTGAATCTGCATATGTGAAACCCAAGAATGAGAAGAACCCACTGTGCAGTTGACCCCTGAACTACACAGATCTAATACCCAGAAATTTTCATCCTGTAAACAGAGGACATGAACTTATAGTATCAAAAGATACAACAGGGTGCTGTAAATGGGTTTTCTCTTCCTTATGCTTTTCTTAATAACATTTTCTTTTCTCCAGCTTACTTTATAGCAAGAATACAGCATATAATATACAAAATATGTATTAACTGACTGTTTATATTACCTCTAGTGGCCCAGTGCACAAAATTCATGTGGGGAAGGAGTGTCCCTCAGCTGAGCCTGCACCCTCTCCAATCTGGGGATGTCCTTCAGGGGATGTCCGACTGCCAGTTTAGGCCTGATTCCACAATCTGGGACTGCTGGTTCCTAACTGCTCACCTGTCTGCCTGCCTGATCGCCCCTAACCACTCTGCCTGCTAGCCTGCTTGTCCCCAACTTATCCCCCACCAGCCTTCTCGCCCCAACTGCCCTCCCCTGCTGGCCTCATAGCCCCCGACTGCCCTCCCCTGCCAGCTTCATCGCCCCCAACTGTCCTTCCCTGCCCTCAACTGCCCTACCTGGCCAGTCTCTTGGAAGGTCTCCCAGTCTAATTAGCATATTACCCTTTTATTAGTATAAAGGCTTCTAGTCAATGGTAGGCTATTAGTAATTAAATTTGGGGGGAGACAAAAGTTATATGTGGATTTTTTACAGTATGGAGGTCAGTACCCCTAATACCTGAGTTATTCAAGTGTCAACTATATATACTTAAAGACCCTGAATTATTCTACTAAGATTTTGCGGGAAATAAGCTCTTCATTCTGGTATTAAATCACTGGGGTTTTTGGGGTTTTTTTTTGTTTTGTTTTGTTTTGTTTTTAGTTCTTTTTTGGTATAACTCTCTTAATACCAATATATACCAACCCCCCAATCCCTCATGTTCTCCTCTGGAAAGCATGAAGAACAACTAGCCAGAATGGTTTTCACCATAATCCTTAGACATTGGCTATTTTCTAATAATGCAACCCTCATCCTTTAAACTAAGATATGACTTACTGAGATACCAATCACTGAAGATGCAAGGCCTGGGTGTTCCAAGTAAGTGTAACATGAAGTTGGTATTCTTAACCAAAATGACATAACCTTTGAACCCCACCTTTAGTCTTTTCACTTATTTTTTATTCCATTCATCATTTTGTGCTTCTTGCCTTAAATCTATTTACCTCTTTCACTATTAAATACAGTCATCAAAATTGGTAATTATATTCTAAATAATGGTTAATCAATGCCAAGGGTATTCTTGCCCTTCTCATGTCATACTCCTGTTAATACAACTCTCAATCATGTTCCCTTTTTTAAAATAATAGCATTACAAATTGCTGACTCATATTTAATTTATGGTCCACAATACCTCAGCCAATTCTTTTAGTACCCTTGGATGCAAATCACCAGGCCTGCACATTTAGATACAGATCTCACTTATTTAAATTATTGTATCTTCCTCCAAGCCTTCTTTTCTCTTTTCATTCTCCTAAAGAATGCACTACCTGTTTTCAGAGCTCCATTCATTTGATCATGCAGAAAGGTTTTATAAAAAGAGATTAAATGCCCTGTGGCCTTTTGATGTCATCACTGAGTCTCTATCGTTCCTATCTAATTAAAGGACAAAACTCTACTTTAGTCTTTTCTTGTTCCTGAGAGGGAAAAAAAAAAAAAAAAGAATGTTTTATTTCAACTGTGAAAGTTGCATCTCATTTCCTGCTTTAGTAATTCTGACCTTACCTCTATGAACCATCATACAGGTATTTGTCCTTGAAGCATCAACTTTCTCTAGAATTTTTTTCTATTTCAGAAGCCTGCATGATTCTTTGATAAATCAGTTATATTTATTTCTGTCTTACCAACTCTTTTAGACATGAATATGAACCCTCTTGCCCTGACAAAGTTCTAATAATGCACTTTAAGAAATATAATCTCATGTTTCAGTAATTAGTTGAAAAGGAGAAGAAAGAAAGGAGCCCAGGTGAGCAGAAAGTTTCTTAAGGAAATACATCATATGTTGCTGGGATTTTTTTTTTTTCAACACCAAGGAATATAGATATGGTCACTTGTATTTTGAATATTTTCCTCCTTTAAACCCATAATGCTTCCCTTTTCTAAAATATCTCAGAAAAGATATTCCATATTATGTCCATCTACTCAATCCAAAATTCATCCTTGCCACTCTTTATTCCAGACTTACACTAAATTTCTCTGCTTGCCACCTGAGCTTATTTCCTCCTATCATGTCATAGCCTACAACTCCTGCCCACTCACCTTCCTGTTCATTTTGATACTTGGACCTTTGTACTTGTGCCCTGCCTGGATTACTCTTTCCCTTCACATCACTATCTGCTTAAACATCGGTACTCATTACACTCAACTTGACCTGCTTTATTAATTTTCATTCCAATGTCCACAACCTTGCATCATATTTATTATACTTATGTACATTTGTATCATATGTCTTCTTACTAGAAGGTAAGTTCTGTGAAGGCAGGGGTTTTGTCTGTTTTGTTTTCTGCTGTATGTCCAGCAATTGAAACAGTGCCTGGCATATATTAAGCACACAAAAATAATTTGGAATGGTTAAATGATGAAATAATCCCTGATCTGTTTACCTAGTAATTTATCACATTCTTTCAAGGACACAAAAGAAACAAAATGATAAGAAAAGACTTCTTGGCACTCATGTCTTTGTTCCTAAAAGAAGTCTTATATGTAAAGAAAGAATTTGACTTTATAATGATATTGAAGCTCAGAAATATCTGTTGTGGAACACTATTCTGAGTCTTTCATTGCAAAGTTACTGGGGGAAATAACTTGTGGATTATCTACAAAAAAAATTTTTGCTTTGCCCACTGTTCTTTGCAAAGGTTAAAAAGGACAGTAATGATCAGGGTTCAGGAAGGATAAGAAATTCTGAATAAATGGTCATTCTGGGTTGAATTATGACATCTAGGAAATTCAGTATGAGAGCATGCTAAATACTGAAAAGAAGGCTAGCACAAGGATGCTACTGGGAGGACATGTTTCTTCTCTGTGTCCACACCTACATCTTCCAGGTAATAAAAAACCCAAATTATAATCATACTGTGAATTTTGTTTGACATAGGGTCTGGGCTGTAATGAAAGCCTAAGGGAGGAAAAATTGTCTGTGATATGCATGCACTGTTTTCTTAAACATTATTGTTTAAAAAAAAAAAAAAAAAAAAAAACTCAACTGTTAAGTCAAAAATATATTTTTTTCCAAATGTTTTACCACCATTAAATATCAAAATAAAAACTATTTAGCAATTAATTATTCATACATTCCATTATTCATTTTTTAAAATGATCAACAAATAGATGCTGCACACTTACTATGTTCTGGTGCCAGAGAAATAGCATTCATGGCAGTGGGTGCAGGGATAAGGAGAGGGTTGAAAGATGTAGTCCCTGTTCTCATGGAGATCACAGGCTGTCACATCGGTCTTTAGGCTTCAAACACTACTGCTCTCTGGTACTCTTGCTAAAAAGAGAGATGATTATGATCCAATCATCCAAGAGTGGCCAAAAGGTCTAAAATAGAGAAACAAACCCTAACCAGTTTTGCTCAGTGGATAGAGCATCAGACTGCAGACTACAGGGTCCCAGGTTCAATTCTGGTCAAGGGCATGTACCTTGGTTGCAGGCACATCCCCAGTGTGGGGTGTGCAGGAGGCAGTTGATCAATGTTTCCCTCCCATTGATGTTTCTAACTCTCTATCCCTCTCCCTTCCTCTCTGTTAAAAAATATACACACACGCACACACACACACACACACACACAATATATTTTTTAAAATAAATTTAAAAAATAGAGAAACAATTTGGACACTTATTTGATCATGACTGCTGGAGAAGTGATGGTTTCTCAGGTATATTATAAAATAAACAGCTCCATTAAATTCATTGTTAATAAACATGCTTCTCTATGCTTGTCTATGTCTAATTATTTGGTCTCCAAATAATTCAGGTGTTGTGTTAAGGTTCACTGAAATTAGTCAGAGGATCACAATAAGATGATTGTGTGGTTATGTTTACAAACACACATTCTATTCTTTCCAACAACATACAAAAATAAGTTCAACAGAGAAGAGAAACTGACACCTTCCCAACTTTCCACCGTGTAAACCACTGCATTGGAAATAGATGGGTTAGCTCAACATTCACTCCAACCTCTGTCCATCATGCCTTCTTGCTACTGCAGAACTGGAGAGATAAAAATAGCTCCTGACTCCTTTGAAGATGTGCTTGTGCAAGATCCAGATTTAACCCTGAGTGAAATGGGGGGAGAGAGATTTGTTTTGCTGGTGCAGATGTAGCATGCAGATCATGCTCCAGAGCCTGTTTTGGAGCCAGCTTCCTGATTTCTAGATTTTGGCCCAGATGGTGTGTTTCTTAACCAACAGAGGAGGTAATGGCATTCTGCTCCAGATGCACAAGTAAGGGAATGTGACCCTGGCACCACAGCAAGCCCAGTGGCCTCCTGATTCCCTAATTTCCTGATTGTATGGAGGTCACAGTTCCTTTGCCAGGTGGGTTTGGTTTGTCCTTTTGGCAGTAGTTCCTGGAGGGCCAGCTGGAACCTGTTCCTCCAATCCTCAACAATTTTATAAGCACACTGTTAAATCACCTGCTTAAATAGCTTAAGTGGCTTCTCTGACATCCAGCAGAGCCCTAACTCGATGGTCAGCAAACTCATTAGTCAACAGAGCCAAATATCAACAGTACAACGATTGAAATTTCTTTTGAGAGCCAAAAACCGACTCCTGCGCATGGGCCATGAAATTTCAATCGCCTGCATGTGGTATTTTGTGGAAGAGCCACACTCAAGGGGCCAAAGAGCCGCATGTGGCTCATGAGCTGCAGTTTGCCGACCACTGCCCTAATTGATACAACCCTGAACTATAACTCTACCCAAGAGGTAAATTATTATAACCAGTAGCCTCTGCTTTTTCTGTCCACAGAAAGCATCCTCTGAGTCTTATCTAAACACTACTTTGTGTGGTATTTTAAGGGTGTTTTTTTTTTTACACTACTTTAATGACTCCTAAAAAAGAACATAAAATTCCTTTTATGTCTCCTTGTCCTCTCTCCTCCTCCATTTTTAGTCAGCCTCCATTTCCTGGGTCATGGTAAGCTCCTTGAAGTAGATCTGTTAATGCAAGGGTCATAAAAACAAGACGTGCCCTGAAAACATCGTATGGGGGCTGTGTGGGCAGGTTGGATTCAAGAAACTCCATTTTGCTTTAGTAAAGATTATTTTGTTAGAAAACTTTGCACCTGAGAAACATCAGAATCTGGGATTCCATCCTTAGGGTTAACACAGAACACTAAAGATAATGTAGTCAGACCTTCCAAAGCTGACTGAGAGAATGAGGCATTTCATTTTTTACAATTTTTAAATCAACCACCACCTTCCAGCACATGGAGCAAAATCATCATCATCATAATTTCAATCGCCTGCCTTCACAAACCTTCACACCACCCCGGAGATATCATTTCCTTTCTGCAGATGGGAAAAACTGAGGCCCAGAGAATTTACACTGCCCCAGGGTTTTAACCCTGTTTAACTCTAAATACAATCACCTTCCAGTATGTTCATTCAATCCATCACCATTTAGTAAGACTTTTTTGAGCACCTCTGTGGGGCCCTGCTTCCCTGGCCCATGCTGCCCACAGGTAGCACTGGAGATTACCTGCAACAGCTCAGACAGCTCCACAGCCCGCTCTCCTGGGCAAACGGAAGAGGCCAGTCCTGCCCACTGCCCTGGCCCGGAAACCTGACCGCCGCTTCATTCCAAGAACACCTTGCTTTGCTTCTGACCTTTTCAGTTTTGCTTTTCATGCCTGAGTTTGCAACTCAGCACCGCCTTAGCTATGTGACTTGGAGCAAGTTGTTTAAACTCTCTGAGCCTCAGTTTCCTCTTCCTTCAAATGCACAAAATAAAACTACCTACCTCCTGGAGTTCCATAAGGATTAATTTAAGATTGTATCTAGGACACTTAGGAAAGTGCTGGCAAATGCTGGGAGCAGCGGGTCGCTCTGAAGAGACCCAAGGATAGGCTCGAGGACAGAATGAACCTAAGCATCTGGCCAGGCGTGCACCTGGGTGAGCGCACTCAGAAGCGGAAGCGCTGGGGAGGTTAGGGAAGGGGCGGGCAATGCTGGAGTCGAAGGGGCGGGGCAATGCCAGACCCTTAGTGGCCTTTCCCCTCTCCTGTGGGCATCCAGCAGAGCCTCTCAGCCCACCAGCACGCACAGCCACCAAGTTTGGCCTCTTGATGCTCGGCTCCAGCTGGGACCCCAAGATGCCCAGGAAAAGCTTTTGCAGAACCATGCCCGGTGCCTAATTCCAGAGAACTCGCATGGCACGCAGAAGCCCTGCCAGTTGCTGATGCCATGGATAAGCGTTTGGAAGCAGAGTTCCCCTGCTGCCTTCCTGAGCCCACACACACACACCTCCCACACCCCCCTGCTTCAATTGGGCCGGTGACCCCAGATCTGCAGCTCACTAACACCAGGTGCCACAGCAAAAGGCATGGCATCACTTCGTGCCCCTCGTGCTGGAATGAAGATCAATGTCATTGATAACCACCGGGCCAAACAATTTATACACCTGGATGAAGACAGTGAAGGTGAGCTGATGCTCACATGGCTGGCCCAATCGACAGGATTTACAACTAACCTTATGTTGTTTTCTGGTAGGAGATGAACATAAATATTTGCCTTCCAAGTACAGGAGAGTCAAATGCAGCCCAGTTTGTAGCTGTAATTTTTAAAAAGTCTGAACGGTTCCTAGTTCCCCTTGAAGCCAAAAGAATCATCTTAGCAGCAGAATTCACCCACGTGAGGATGGATTCAGGCCTGTGTGGTTTCCAATAAGAAGGGGATGACATAAATTTGCTTCACCCAGGGTAGGTGCGACAAACGTGTCTCTCTCCTCCTTGTGCACAAACCCAACCTTAGGTGTGTCTGCTTCCTGCTCTCCTCTCAGCCAGAGCACTTGAGGAAGATGAATCCTTGACACCGGGGTGGCTTTCCGTCATGCAGAAAGTCAGCGGAACTGCCACTTGGAGAGGAGAAAAGCAAAACAAATTGGGCGCAGGGGTCTGTGTGGACAGGGCTGGTTTACTGTTTCCACTGCTCCCACTGTCAGTCGCTTCCATGCTGTGTGGACAGCCATCCACCGTGTCCCCACCGGAGTGAGCAGACCCTTCTGCCTTCCATCCTAGTTCTCAGCCCAGGAGAGCAGGCATCCCATGGAGAGGATGAACTATGTGCCAGGAAACCCCAGGCTCTCTCCCAAGAAGGAACTTGCTGCGTACTACTTCTGAAGAAATCTTTCTTCAGACCTTTTTTTTAACATTGGTCAAATTTTAACTTGAAGGAATTTATCAAATGGATATTTTATATTTCTAATAAGTGTATCAGCTAGAACATGGTCCTCATAATTATAGTTTCTATCTATAAAAGGATGGTTTTAGCTCAGGAAGAAGACTGTATAAATTGTTGGTTGAGGAAGAAGATTGCATAAACTGATAATACCATGTGCTAATGTATTATAGCAAATGAATTAAATAGCTATCTTCTTATGAATTACTAGAGGCCACTTCTTTGGATGGGGTCCCTTGGCATGGCCTGTACCCTCTCGCAATCTGGGACCCCCTCAGTGGATGTCTGAGAGCCAGTTTTGGCCCAACCCCAGCAGGCCAGGCCGAGGGACCCCATTGGTTCATGAATCCGGGCACTGGGCTTTTAGTATGCATATGAAATCTGGTTAATCTCTTCCCACCCTCCTCCCTTCCCTCTGAGATTCATTAGTCTATTCCATGTTTCCCTGCCTGGATATGTGATTTTGTTGTTGTTGTTGTTGTTGTTTTATTATTATTGATTTTTTTACAGAGAGGAAGAGAGAAGGATAGAGAGTTAGAAACATCGATGAGAGAGAATCATTGATCAGCTGCCTTTTGCACACCCCCTACCATGGATGTGCCGCAACCAAGGTATATGCCCTTGACCGGAATCAAACCCAGGACCTTTCAGTCCACAGGCCAACGCTCCATCCATTGAGCCAAACCGGTTTCCTTTCCCTGTCTGTGTGTTGAGCATCTGCCCCCTGGTGGTCAGTGTGCATTACGGCTAATGATCAAATGGTCATTTAGACTTTTATATCCTATATAATAAAGACCTCGTATGCTAATTAGACCAAATAGCAAAACAACCGTCTGAGGAAGGAATGGTCTCTTCTGAGTGGAGGTGATCTGTGCTCAGATAGTCCTTTACCAATTAAAAGCAAAATAGGTGCAGTTGTTCAGAAATGCCACACAAATAACTCAGTGTTTACTGTGTATCTAAAGAAAATGCAAATATGCAAGCAAGCCCTTTAGAATTTGTCTTCAATTTAAGATGAGCCTCTGCTCTCTTGAAAGCTACATTGGGCCTTACTGAAAATGATTGTTACACCGGAGAAGTGCATCCAGGTTGAAGTGACTTTGGGTGCACGGGAAAGGAACAATGCACTTGGCCAGATAGGTGGCCTATCTGTGAAGCAGCCAGGCTGGTCAGGTGAGGGACTCCAGGAGGCCTCAGGAATGAAGCCACGTAGTGCACTAGTGGAGTCTCAGGACAGGCAGGCCTGGCACAGATCACACAGAAGAAGGAGAAAGCAGGGCTGAGTGCAGGCTGCCTATCTTAGTTTTTTCCCCAAAGCAACCAATGGTCAATGAGTGAGGTTAAGGGCAGAGTCAGACAGTTCTTTCCTGGAATCTCTTTTCTCACTGTTTTCTAGCTGTGTAACCTGGGTCAATCCACTTAATCCCTGCAACCTCCATTTCCTTACCTGAAAAATGGACATAACACCTTCACTATAGTTATTAAGATAAAATGAGGCAACATAGCCTCATTTAACACAATTCCTGGTATATAGTTAGTATTCAACAAATAGAAGATATGACTATTATCATCTATACTAGAGGCCCGGTGCACGAAATTTGTGCATGGGGTGGGGGGCTATCCCTCAGCCTAGCCTGCACCCTCTCCAATCTGGGACCCCTCGAGAGATGTCCGACTGCTGGCTCCCAATTGCTTGCCTGCCTGCCTGCCTGATTGCCCCTAACTGCTTCTGCCTGCCAGCCTGATCAACACCTGACTTCTCCCCTGCTGGCCTGATTGCCCCTAACTGCTCTCCCCTGTAGGCCTGGTCGCCCCCAACTGCCTTCCTTTGCAGGCCTGGTCCCTCCCAACTACCCTCCCCCACTGGCCTGATCATCCACAACTGCCCTCCCCTGCCAGCCATCATGTGTCCACATGGGGGTGGCCATCTTTGACCACATGGGGATGGTGTGATGATCAATTTGCAAATTACTCTTTTATTAGATGGTTTACCAGAAGCCCAAT
The DNA here is from genome assembly GCF_014108245.1 of Pipistrellus kuhlii. Lineage (NCBI taxonomy): Eukaryota > Metazoa > Chordata > Mammalia > Chiroptera > Vespertilionidae > Pipistrellus > Pipistrellus kuhlii. Next base: position 149,224,611 of record NW_023425404.1, read on the forward strand.
GCACAAAATTCCTCAGCCTGCAGCATATGGAGCTTCTCCAGGCAGAGAGCTCATTGAGAACATATTTGTTTTGCTCATCTTTTGTCCCAAGAGACCCTTTTTACATAGAAAGTTCAAAAAAAAAAAAAGTTGTTGAATTTTACCTTTCTCTCTTACAGAAACAAAGCCCAGAGAAAACCTGTCCTCTAGAGTAACCACATCATCCTAGTTTGCCAGATTCTTCCATGGTTTGGGCAATTGAAATCACGTGTCCTGGGAACTTCCTCAACTTGGGGTCACCGTATTGTCCTCTCTGGCACATGTACTTAAAGGGCAGTGCTCCCTGCCCATCTCAGGGAATACTCCAAGGAAAAACAAGATTATCATTCACACACATTTGAACTATTCCAAAATGTGAAATGGAATCTAACATGACAGTTAACAGAAATGTAATTACCTACAAGATAAACTTAAAAAGATTTTTATCCCTAAAGATATTTCTCTTCTAATTTCTTTTTTAAAGAACCTGATAGTTACATCATAACTACTGAAAGATACAATGAGGGTAGGGGGGTGTGAAATGATGGTAGAAAGAAGCAAGACCCTCAGCATGTACTGCCATTTCTTAGAACACCAGTGTAATGTGAACTCAACTGCACCTGTGTAATTTTAGCAGCATACTGTGCACATGTTTTTAAAAAATCAATTTTTCTTAAGAGCCAAAGGGTTAAGGAGAGGTCGCAGGAACAATTGGAGAGCCTAAAAGCCAGATATTATTTTTGAGAGACTATAATAGCCTGGTGATCAGTTCAAGAAAATCACAGTCATTCAAGATGATGTCTTACATGTACTAGCTTCTCTGTAAAATGAATTTACCTTTTCATTATTATTTACTGAGTGAGCCAGTATTTCATTTGTATGGATTTTATCCAGCAACTAGGGAGAAAAAAACACAGAGAATCTAATAAAAAGATGAAGCTGCTCTACAATATTTTGAGTCTGTATCCTGCCTTTTGAGGTCACATTTCTGTCTTTTTTATGATGTTCATTTTAGAAAATGAAAAAAATTTGTACATATGGAGCTATGCATGTTATGTGTTCCAATTGACAGCAAATTCAACCTGACAAGTATAGAGACATACCTACCAGGAATGACAGCCACAAAATAAAAAATAAAGTCACAGCCTCACAGCAGGTTGGTCTCCCTGGTTTATCATTTGAGTGATAATATAGAATCTTGTCTGTCTGGTCCAGGCATCTCAGTTCTGTCATTTCAGGATGGTGGTGGCAACATGATACAGTTAGATTTGACATGTGCCATTTTTGAAGTGGAATGTTGAACCTTTAGAAAGTGTGTTCATTAGCAAGTCCCCTCGTTTTAAAGGGACTTCACTAAGCCCCCAACCTTTCCATTTCTCATCATTCACTCTTAAGTCCTAGTGTGTAGGGAGCTTCACAATTAAACATCTTCTTTATAATGACATTGCACTGTGCTGCCATCCAGGTTAGAGTTCATTAAAAAGTCTTTAAAAATTAAAATCTCTTATGCAATGATTTTTCCAAGTAGCTACAGGGTCACAACAAAGAGTCTGTGACTTTATTTTGGATTTTCCTAATTAATAGATACAAAAAAAAAATCTGGTTACTGAAAGCAACCCTAGTGTCTGTCAGCAGATGAATAGATAAGCAAAGTGTGGTGTATGCATACAATGGAATATTATTCTGACTTAAAAAGGAAGGAAATTCCAATACATGCTACAACCTGGATAAATCTTGAAGATATTATGCTAAGTGAAAATGAAATAAACCAATCACAAAATATTAATACTATGATTCTACTTATTTAAGGTAATTAGAATACAGTAGTCAAATTCATAGAGACAAAAAGTAGAGTGGTGGTTGTTGAGGCTAGGATGAGGTGGAATAAGGAGCTATTGCTTAATGGGTATAGAGTTTCAGTTTTACAAGATGAAAAGAGTTATAGAAATGGATGATAGTGATGTTTGCATTTATTATAACTGTATTTAATATCATGGGATGATACACTTAAAATGGTTAAGATTATATATTTTACTAGAGGCCCAGTGCATCAAACTCATGCATGGGGGGAAGGTCTCTTCATCCCAGCCTGCACCCTCTCTAATCTGGGACCCCTTAGGGGATGTCTGACTGCCAGTTTAGGCCAGATCATAGAGATTGGGTCTAAACCGGCAGTCAGACATCCCTCTCACAATCCAGGACCACTGGTTCCTAACTGCTCACCTGCCTGCCTGCCTGATCACCCCTAACTGCACCCCCTGCTGGCCTAGTCACCCCCTACTGCCTAACCCTGCTAGGCCTGGTCACCCCTTACTGCTGCTCCCTGCCAGCCTGGTTGCCCCCAACTGTCTCCCTTGCTGACCTGGTCACTCCCACCTGCCCCCCCTGATTACCTGGTCACCCCTCATTGCCCCTCTCTGCTGGCCAGGTTGCCCCACACAGTCTGCTGCTTGGTCATTGGTCATCCCTCACTAACCCCCCTGCTGGCCTGGTCATCCCATGCAGCTTGTTCAATTATCTGTTCAGTTGAGATGGTTGCTTAAGCTTTTATATATAGAGATGTTATATATATTTGCCATACCAATTTAAAAATTTGGGGGAAAAGCATATATATATATATATATATATATATATATATATATATATATATATATAAACTATTAACATATAAAGGTTCTTAAACTTTTTAGCACAAAAACAGAGTCCTCATACTCAAAAGTTTAGGAACCTCCAGTCTAATGGGGAAAGTACGGATAGGAAACAGAACTTTGGTTTGTATCCTATCTCAGACACTACCTTTTGGATCTTAAGTGAATCATTTGTCTTCTCTGTGCCTCAGTCTCTATATTAAATAAATTAGAACGGTGAAGGGAAGCTCCCTGAGAAGTTTAAAAATCGCCTTCAAAGAAAATAGTTATAACTTATCCAATTTCCTGCCCCATTGCTACTAACCATGATGGAAAAGCATCAAAGTAACAATACTCATTTCTCTAGTAAATACCAAGTCCACCTGAAACCATAATTATGAATCCCAGATTTATTAATTAGGGTTATTTATTTTAATGCTATCTCTGGTTGTCAATACGCGACCACATTGTGGTTACCTAAGTCTTCTGCTTTGTGAGTGGTAGAAAGCTTATCTGTCAAATAACATTGCTTACGGCATCCAAATACATGAAGCAGTGTTCCCTTCTAATCTGTGAACCATCTGGGTGTCTGTACTAACCAGGTCCAGAGCCATGGAGGCGGTCCCAAACCTCAGGGTCCATCAGGAGAGAGTCAACAATTGTTCGGTACTGGCAGCCTGCCTCAGTAGAGGTAAAAGCTGGGCCATGTGTCGGGGAGATAGAGGTGTTGGCTTGTTTTCCATGCCATGCACTACACAATACCCAGGCTCATATACTCATTGCTGGTTCCCCCTAATTTTTAGAAGTCAGACTAAATTCTAAATCTTAGCTTGAGCTGAAAATCAAAACTTAAGATGAGATCAACAGTAAAACCTGCAGTAATTCTGAACAATAGCAGTCTTTGAAGCAGCATAGCACCTGTCCACTTTAATTTAAAGATGCTCTTCAGAAATTCAATACTAAAAAAAAAAACCTATTTGAAACCACAGCTCTGTGGCCCATCTTGATGGATATAAAATAACATTATTGTTCATATGAAATAACATTAAAGAGGAAAAATTGAATATAAAATGGTATTTTTAAGACAAAGTGATTGATTATAACCATGTAGAATGCTTATATGTACATTAGTAAAGATTGATTATTTTGAATAATAAAAATGGTTTAATATTTGTTATTTCATTAAACATGTTTAAGTTTGGAAGGACATTAGAATGGAAGAAAAAGAGGCTTAGAAAGATTTAATACAACTGCAATGGAACCAGTCTTAAACAAGTGACCTGGGACACTAGCCCATAAAAATCCCCCTTAGAAACCTGACATCCTTAGGGTCAAAGGTTCATAGTTCAGTGGCCATTTCATTATCTGAATCCAGTGGGTGCCATCCTAGCCCCATGCCCCACCATCACCTTCATTTTTGTTATTCCTCACTCCGTCCAGGTCAGAAGCTGCAATTTGTTGAAGAAGCAAAAGTGCAACCAAGCCCACTGGGAATGGGTAAAACCCCAAATGTCTGGACAGGTAGCATCAGCTTTCAGAGTCAGAGGGACTCAAAGCCCATCGGGAGGGAAGGGTCTGTGCTGTATGTTAATGCTGACCTTCTGGGAGCAGCATGCTCTCTCTAGCTCCTACACATGTCTAATCACTAGGGAGTCGTCTAGCCACACGAATTTTTCACATTTGTCAGCTAAATCAGCGCTCCAAATGCACAATGCAGCACTTAGAAACATTATGTGAATTTATTAAATTCTCTGGAGGACTTTGGGTCCATAAAGCAGTAAATTGATTGCAGGGAACTGAGACCATAATATTTTCATCAGTAACAAAAGCCGTCATGCTCCCATATTGTCCATGGCATGTGAAGAGAAACTGTTCCTCATGTCACCTATGCCAGCAGGCTGAGAATCACACAGCAAAAAAAGGAGAAAGCTCTGAGATGCGCTAACATAATCCATCATTTAATCGGTTTCTTTGAGAATGCCAGCTTTCCAATGCACCATTTATAAGGAAACATGTGAGAAGTAGAAATGGCCTCTTTCTACTCTGGATTTGCCCATGAATGCTTCCAGAATTAGCCCTTGAGATCATCTGTTCATTGACTTTCCCAGGAAATTCAGGGATAATGAGTGATAATATTTTTTAAATCTATCACTTAATTTTAATAAACACCTAAAATGACCATAGTTCTTTCCTCTTTGCTAAAGGGCCGTAATACAAGGGGCATAATCAGAGAGTCAGCAATTCTTACTCCCCTGTAGCCTCCAGACTAGACAAGGTCTATGTATGAAGGAAGCAGGGACCATGTTGCAGAGAGAGCCACAGATTTCGGGAGTATGACTCCTCTCTTCTCCCCATAGCCCTTGAACCAAGACCCTTAGTTGTGATGGAGAAGTAGCAAGGTCTTCACAAGGCCTGAAAACAGCTGGCCTAAAGGAAGGGTTCTGTTTTATTCATTTGTGGATGCCCAGTGTTTGGCAGGCTGCCTGGTACACACTAGATCCCCAATAAATGTTTATTAAATTCAAATGAAATATTAAGACAGCTCAGCAGTTTGTCAAGTTGTATGAATTCAGAGTATTAAGAGTTGCTTTGTGAGTTTTTTTTCTTTATTGATTAGTGAGTTATTTTTAAATGTAGTAATTTGCAAGCGTAATTGTATTTCATATGTGGTAATTCACAAAGCTAAGTCCAGCACGTCCCAGTTCATTTTAAAGAGACTCTTGATCCTGCAGCAAAAACTATCCATTATATCCTCTTTTTTTCCCCTAGCATATGTGCCCATCCAGAATAGTCTTCCAACACGGGAATTTTCTAGGCCACACCAGGGCATAAAATCAAGACCTATCTGCCATCATTTTTTGTGTATTTCTTCCACACTATTAGCCGCAGTTGTCTGAATTGCAAAGACTGTAAGTCCCTCTGACTCTTTTGCTTGTGGTTTATTTTTCCCCTATTGTTTCTCTGATGGAAAAAAAAAAAAAAGCCTATCAATCCTTCAGAAACTAATCTAATTCATTTTGAGATTTATGTTGTGAACTACATTTACACAGCCCAAACCCAAAAAGCCTCAATTGCTACATGAAATGGCACCACCTACTGGCACCACTCTCACATTACATTCTCATATTCTCAGCCCTGGAATCCACTTAAAATTACTGAACTCTCTCCCTTTGGAAAACTTTGACAACTAATCTCATAACAGAACCCTTTAGAAAGACTTCAAACAATAAATTTCTTACTCTATCCTATACTCAAGGGAACTACTCCCTGCTCACAATATTTGTGTTGTTGTTTTTTAAAGAAAGAAAAAATATCTGATCTCTACCTTTTTTCTTGGACCATAAAATTGTAAAAGACATAAGTTTCCTTCAAGTGTTTCACCAATATCGGATGGGTTCAAAGCAAGTATCTCATGTGTTTGTGTTAAATGAGTTCGCCAGTGCTATTTCATATGTAGTATAGTTATTTCTTACAAAACACCAAAACTAGCTTTAATGATAATCATGTACAGTAGTTGCTTTTTTTTACTGTAAACATTTATTTACTAGAGGCCTGGTGCATAAAATTTAGGCCTTTCTCCTCTACCTCTCACCCCACTGCTGCCAGTGTCCAGCTGGGGCCTTCCTTTGTTCTGCACCGCCCCCTGGTGGTCACCACACGTCATAGCGAGCAGTGGAACTCCCAGACAGTCGAACTCCTGAAGAGACAATTTGCATATTAGCCTTTTATTACATGGGATTTCTGATAAGAACATTCATTCAACAAACATTTCTGATCACTTCAGCTTGGGATACCATAGTGAACAACATGGATCTTGCCCCTGTGCACATACAGATGATAACCTAGGGCAGTGGTCGGCAAACTCATTAGTCAATAGAGTCAAATATCAACAGTACAGCAATTGAAATTTCTTTTAAGAGCCAAATTTTTTAAACTTAAGCTTCTTCTAACGCCACTTCTTCAAAATAGACCCACCCAGGCCGTGGTACTTTGTGGAAGAGCCACACTCAAGGGGCCAAAGAGCAGCATGTGTCTCGCGAGCCGCAGTTTGCTGACCACAGACCTAGGGAAAAGAGTACACAATTCGCACTGTGTCCTAAGTTTTATAACGGAGGAAATTATAGCTTGTAGGACCACAGAGCAAGGGCACCTGACATAGTCAAGGATTCAAGAACAATCTTTTAGCAGGAACTATTGTTGTACCACCCATATCCCTTCAACCCACACTGAAAGTCATTGGTATCTTCAATCATTTTAGTCACACTGTTGGTCTTCTACTTCAAGTATCCGTGTCTCCACAAAATGGACCAGCTAAAAGTGCCAGGGAATTAACACCTCAAAACAACCCTCAACCAGTGAGGGTTGAGAGTTGGTGGATAAATACCCCAGCTTCCTTGACCCTCAAGGGAAGGAGTGCCCCAACACCACTACCAATGCTCGGTCACCTATCAACAACACTTGAACATAGTCTAACTAGTTCAGTGATTCCGCCACAAACCTACTCGATATAATAAATAAAAACAAAATATTTTAATTTTCAAACTCTCTGTACTCTCTCCAAGTAATATTGGCTCCCAATTAATGCCACAATGATCAATTACATGAACAGGCAATGATAAGTAAATCTATGATTTCTAAGAATTAATTAATGGATTTTTGCCCTAGCCAGTTTGGCACAGTGGATAGAGCATCAGCCTGGGGACTGAAGGGTCCCAGGTTTGATTCCAATCAAGGGCACATCTTAATCCCCAGTAGGGGGCGTTCAAGAGACAGCCAATCAAGGATTCTCATCATTGATGTTTCTATCTCTCTATTCCTCTCTCTTCCTCTTTATTGAAATCAATAAAAATAAAGTAATAAAAATAAATAAGTGGATTTTAGTGAGGTGAATACTGATATTATCCCCACTGTTCAGATCAGAAAGCTGAGACTTAGAAAGTTGCTGAAGGACACACAGCTAGTAAGAGCGGAGCTAGGATTCAAACCTTGGTCAGTCTTATGCCAAAACTCAACTCTTAAGCACTACCCTATTCTTCCCCTGTAATTATTAAGCTAACTGTTTGTCTTAAAATAAGTCAGTCACGGAAGAGGACAAGAGCCATATGATTTCACTCATATCTGGAATATTAAAAAAAAAAAAAAAAAAAAAGTGATAAACTCACAGACACAGACAGCAGTGTAGTGGTTACCAGAAGGAAAGGGAAGTAGGAGGAGGTCAAAGAGGGTAAAGAGGATCAAATATAATAAATAGTATGGTAGCAGCAAAAGACTTGACTTTCAGTGGTAAGCACACCATACATTATACAGCTGATGTATTATAGAATTCTACACTTGAAATTTATATAATCTTATTAACCAATGTCACCCTAATAGATTTAATAAAGCAAAACAGAGAGAAAGAAAAAATAAGTTATTCAATTGCTTTAGATTAGACATGCCTACTGAATGGTGTAAATTGATTCTGCTTCTATCTTTTAGACAAACCATTGCCAACTATCTTCCAATGGGAAATTAATCAAAAGTCAGTAATACCTTTGATTTTTTTTTTAGGTTCTATTTATCCCTATTCTCTATATCAATGAAGTTTCCTTATTTCAGCACCACTTTTGAAATACATGCAATTGTGGAAAATGCTACAAATGGAACATATACACCATTCATACTGCAATTGTAGCTCCTTAATACTCAGTGCTGTAATTATTGAATATTTTTTTATGTCTTTAAATTCACAGAAGACAGCACCTAAACTGATACCTGGAAAATATTAGGGTCCTAAATAGGTGTTTATTTAAATAAATGAATGAATGTGTCTAAAGTGTATGACTTACTAAAATAAGTTTCTCACAGAAGTTATCTTATTTGGGAATTTTCAAAGGTATGTGAAGTGAACCCAAAGTTGATCTACACAAGCGAATAACTGTGGAATAGATTGTTGGATCAAGATTAGCCACTATATCTGGACCTATGAGGAATACACATTATCCAGAAGTCCTAAGCTTGGGGTATCTTTGAGTTGTCTCCTCTTGAGGAGGGGCTGAGTCTGAGTTGTACTCAGAAACAAAATATTTTGGAACTTTCAGAATTGCATACATGGGGAAAAGGTGCTGGTGTCCAAGTAGTGGGATATAGTGGGTTATGGTTGCTCTTCTAGTTTGCTTATTTGCCCAGCAAGCATTCCTACAGATCCTGTTACTAAGGAAACATATTCATGTCTCTAAGGTCCCTTCTCCTCTGCCCCCCAAACACAATGGACAATCACCAGACTCAAGCTGAGTGTTCATGGTGCCTCATTCCCCTTATCACCTGATTGGTGCAAAGCTTGGCATGTCACCTAAATCAGGCCAGTTCTTCCTGGAGGTCCCTCTATTATACCTGAATAGGAATGCAGAAATTTGGACTTCTGGCAACAATCATCCTTGAAACAAGAGAGAATAAAACCAAACAGAACTGAGAAAGAGAGGAAGCAGGTCTTGGTGACACCAAGTCTGGATCTAGCTTCGGTGGCCTTGATTCCTACAGCAATTCCGTCAGTTCTGTGAGATAGGTTTCTATCACTTGAGGCTGAAAAAGGCCTGATGAGCATACCAAGGCTTTGCCCTAGCCAGATAATGTAACCTTCCTTTATGACATTGATTCTATTGGGAAACTAAAAGCCCCCGTCAAATTTTTAAACACCATCTTTCTGGCAAGTTGAGGAAGAGTTGAATTCAATACATTCATAATGCTGGCCACAAGATGGCACCTAAAGCATTCTTTTAAAGACTAACCAGACAGGATGACTACCAATTTGTAATGTTTCATTCATGCCTAGTTTGCAAAATCATTCCATTCTGGTGATTCTGTTTGCGTTCTGATGTAACACTGTGCCTCGAAGAGCATCTTATACTGAATGGTCTCAGGGAAATCAAGTCACTAAAATGATGCACAAATGTTAAAAGGCGAGTGAGGTTTGATCATTTCAGGATAACAGCTCTGTCTGCAAAGTGTTCAAAGCACTTAGTCTTATCAACAGGCTGCATGACTGCTGAGATCACCAAACCTTATTCTACAGCCATGATATTAGCATGGTTATTGGCCTTTTCTTCATGGCCAAACACAACTTTATATTATTTTTAAATTGTTTTCTTTGTGTTCCTCTTAGAGTCACAAGTTAATATCCCTGTCTTTAAACCAGATTTAGTGTCTAGCAATTGGCCCAGGAAGACTTTTTAAGGCTTGCCTTTGGTTTTCAGTTACAACCTTCAATGCATAGGTCAACACAAATGCATCTTACAGATTCTATCTTTGAATTACATTTTAATAACAGTTTATGAAAATGAAAGGACAAAGTCTCTTGAATAAAATATGATTCTATAACCAGAATAAAACTTTGTGAGCCATCTTTATGGGGAAAAGTCCTTCCTCATTGATCCTCCTTTGTTAGTAAAACAACACCATGATCAAAGCTTGTCATTTTCCTTTTTAACACTTGGCACAATTTGTAATTATACATTTCTATTTAGCTATTTGCTTAATATTTCCTCCCTCTATCTATAGTTACTATCTTCATGAGGGAGGAACCATAAATTTCTACCATTATGTACTTAGCACCTATAAGATTGACTAACACTCAATAAATACCTATTAAATGAATTTTTTAAAATGAGTGTAACAATTCTAAGTCAATTTCCTGAATACAGAGAGTTGCTATAAACCAGATGCAGTTGTTTATCAGAATATGATTTATATCCTGATAAGCAATGGCAGGTACACAGAACAGTCCCAGAGTCCAACCCAATCCAAATAAGGAGAAAAGCCTTTCTCAGAAAACTTGGGATCTGTACTAATTACTGGTGTCCAACCCATTTCCAGCATGTGCTTTCTTTTATCTATAGGAGAGGCTAGGAAGTTTCAGGATCTATTCCTATTCCAGCTGAAGTTCTCCTTAAACTCCCTTAGCCACAGATGGAACACACTTAACCTGGTCCCCAAACTTACATAGGACTCTTGACCAATTAATAATCAACCTTTCTTTCCTGCCTTTTCTCTCCTTGTACTCACTGTTTTCAGGTGATGTCAGTAAGATTTCCCACACTTTTATTAATTGTTTGACCTGGCTATAGCTTGTCTCCCAGCTATAAGGATTTTTTCTTCACAAATTGACATATGAACAAAAGTATTTACATAAAATATGAAGACTGCCCACAACAAAGGGAACACTGAGAGGTCGGTACTGTCACTGTACCTATTAGAGACACTTATTTTTACTTTTTTCTGTCTGAGATATTTAGTTTTAGGCAACAAAAACTAAATCTGGCTGATGTACACTAGAAAGCAATGTATTAGAAGGGCACTATAATTTGTAGAATCAAAAGAAAAAGTGTAGAATTAGTACACAAGGAGGAAACAGAGCAGCTTTGAAGAGCTGGGTAGCAGGAAATAGAAGATTGTCTTCAAAATGCCTCAAAGTGAACCAGTCCAGTCCGTGTTCGGTCCTTGTGGACACTTCACTCCAGAATCCAATTTCAAAGAGAATATCTGATTGGCCTAGAGGGGGTCATGTGACTAACCCTTATCCAGAGATGGGCACCTTGGTTGACAGGCCCACCAAGAACCCATCCATGGAGGATGCTTCAGATACTGGCAAGTTGAGGAGGAAGAAAAGGAAATAGATTATGTCCAGATGTGCATTAAAGCCTCTCAATCTAATACAGATTTCATTGGGTACTGAAATATGCCATGTACCTGTTAGGTCCACACCGACAAGAGACAGGCCAAAAGACATTGTGAGAGTTTAAGAAATTTTGTTACATTCTCTCACAGAGGCTGAGACTAGTATACTGGTATAGGTGTTAGGGAGCAAGAGTAGGGAGTGTGGGCTATTTATATCTCCTGTGCAGGTCAGAGTAACCAGTCAGACTAGGAGCAAGCAGGAGGTCAGGTGTAGGCAGACCACTGGAAACTGGGAACTAGTCTGTGTGTTATGTGAAGACTTGGAAATAGACAATAAAGGCATTTGGACTTGGTTTTCTAAAGTCAAATAATGAGTTAAACTGGGCCAGCAGAAGTCTTGGAAACTAAATCTAGCAGCACTGAAGGTCAGTGCCAGAAAGACCTGCATAATTCATCTTTGTCTAGTCCCCTCACTACAAAGATGAAGCACTGACGCTTTGGGAAAAAGAAATTAGGGAATTAAACAGGTCCCCTAAAAACACAGGAGCTGACTATCTTTTTTAAAAAGATTTTTATTGATTTTTTTTTGTGTGTGTGTGGGGGGGGGGGGGTTGTGTGTGTTTTGTTTTGTTTTGTTTTGTTTTTTAGAGAGAGGAAAAGACAGGGGGAGAGAGAGAGAGAAGCATCAATGATGAGAGAGGATTATTGATTGGCTGCCTCCTGCACACCCTCTATTGTGGGTCAAACCCACAATCCGGACATGTCTCCTGACCGGAATTCAAACCATGACCTCCTGGTTCATAGGCTGACACTCAACCACTGAGCCACACCAGTCAGGCCTGACACTCTCTTTTTACTTTTAATTCATATTTACTCAATACTTGCTCTATGCCAAGCACTGTCATTTCTACAATGGGACATATTTATTGTCTCATATACTCCTCCAACACCCCTGAGAACAATTATAATTAGGCTAATTTTACAAAGGAGTAATTTGGGCTTACCGAGGTGAATTTACCTGCTTAATGTCAAAGAGCTAATAAATGGAGGGCCAGTTTTCAATCCCATGACGCCGAGCCCAGACTGTTAACCAGGACCTACTGTATGTCAGACACCATGCTGAGAGTTTAGAATACATGACAAACAAGATACAATACGGTCCTGAGTTGCTGGGTCTGATACTGTGAGTTACTGCTATGGTCTACAGTGATGTTTCTGTCAGGTTAGGAACAAGGATTTCTCCTTTGAAATCTACTCAATGGCATCAACTCACTATTAGGCAATGAGCTTAGAGCAAAGATTATAGGATTTAGTTTTAGGGTCTGAAGACTCTGGTTTTAACCTTAACTCTGCTATCTTCTTGTTAATTGGGAGCCCTGGGTTGGCCTCTGTTCCCCATACACAAAAATAAAAAATTAAAAAATGCCCATTCTGATTAGCTCAGATGACTATTGGGAATTTAGAAAATTATAGACTTGAAAGCCCTCTGCTAAAGGTTGAGAATTACTGCAAGTACCCATCAGAAGTCACATTGAGTATTCTCCCACAAAGGTTTTCAAACTTTTATAGAAATTATTATAATCAGTTCATGAAAATTTAAGGAAGACACAAGAGTGGTTTATAGTGGGACTAGAAGGATGGGAAAAGCAAGGAACCACAAATTAATACAATAGCACTGGCCATGTCCTGGTTCTTAAGTTGATCAGTGGTATTATGGGTGCTCAGTTTATTAGTATGCTTTTTAACTTACAAATGTGGTGTGGACATTCATTTTCTTTTATGTGTTAAACTAAAAGCCCAGTGCATGAATTCATGCACCAGTGGGGTCCCTTGGCTGGCAGGATTGGGCCAAAACCAGCTCTCCAACATCCTCTGAGGGGTCCCTGATTGTGAAAGGACACAGGCCAGGCTGAGGGACCCACTGGTGCACGATCGAGGCAGGGAAGAGACATGGGAGGTTGCCAGCCAGGGAGGGGCTACGGGAGGGATACAGGACATGTCCAGCCATCTCACTCAGTCCTGATCGGCCAGACCCAGCAGCAAGTTAACCTACCAGTCAGAGCATCTGCCCCCTGGTGGTAAGTTCACATCATAGCAAGCGGTAGAGCAGCCTTACCATATCATTAGCATATTATGCTTCAATTGGTTGAACACCAACCGGATGACCAGACACTTAGCATAGTAGGCTTTTATTATATAGGATATTGACTAATAACTATTTTGCCTGGCTGGTGTGACTCAATGGTTGAGTGTCGACCTATGAAACAGGAGGTCACAGGTTCAATTCCCAGTTAAGGCACAAGCCTAGGTTGCAGGCTCCATCCCCAATAGGGAGCATGCAGGAAGCTGCTGATCAATGATTCTCTCTCATCATTGATGTTTCCATCTCTCTCTCTTCTTCTCCCTTCCTTTCTGAAATCAATAAAAGTGTATCAAAAGTAATAATAATAACTTTGCATATTTAACAGAGAAAGTAAGGGATTACTGGGGGGGGGGGAAGCTTTAAGGCAAGAGGTTAGAAATATGCAGACTCTTTTTAAGGGAACTTTTATATTTGAGGTTCTTTTTTTATTATTTTTTATTGTGATGTATATTTATATGTTGCTTGAGTTAAAAGGCATAGAAAAACAGACAACATATGCTCATTAGCTTTCTAAGAAATATGAGGTAAAAAGATGAAATCTTTGGATAAACTCTACTCTAAATTTGTAAAAAGAAACTAGACTTGCTGTTTTCCAAAAAACAAAAGGGCCTACTATATAGAATACAGAAATAATTTAGTGCCTTTTCATGAGATTATATCTCAAGCTTTGCAAAAGCTTCATATTGCATGGAGGCATATAAAATGCCAACCCATAGAACAGGTGCTTCTTCTCCCCCATCCATTTATGTGGTAGTTTTCATGGATTTCTGGCCGGATATTACAGACAAATGCCAAGAGGTTGCCCAGGACTTCATCCCTGCTCTGCCAGAAGTAGGTCTGGAAGTTGATCATCTTCTCCTGGGTTTCCTTCTCCATTTCAGTGCTGCAACTGCCTTGGGATCTCAGACCCACAGCTTCCTTAGCCTTGAACTCCTCCCTCTGCAGGCGGTACTGTTCAGTGTCAGCGGGAGCCTCTTCTTTGGCCTGCTTCAGCTTCCGGTTCTTTCGCTTGTGGGTCTCAGACTCCTTCTAGGCAGCCCGCTTCTCAGTCTGCAGCAGCTGCTGGATGCCCTGTGACTGACTGGCCACAGCGGCTGCGACCCCCAAATCCAGGAGAGCGGCCTAAATCTGCTTCATGCCCCACAGATCAGCTCTGGGGTTTTTTTATGGAGGGAAGTAAGGCCACACACATTTGGAGGGGATGGAGAGGAGAAAAAGCAACATATCTAACCTACTAATTTCCTTAAACTCAGATCCTACCAAGTTTCAGTCTTAGAACAGTTTTAGTGCCCACTTTCCCCTTTTGGATAGAAGACAATTCCTCTTCCAAGAAGGAACTCTCATCTGCTCTAGGGAGATAACACATTTGTTATAACTATAGATTTATTTGGAAGAACAACTGGCCTTTACACAGGCCATCTGGAGAAGACAAATGTTCCATGGAAGCATGTGGGGAATTTCACTGACAACATATATAGCTAAATGAACTGTCTGCAGCATTGCCAAAGGGAGAACACTCCATTACACATGAGGAAGGCATTTCAACAATCACCTCAAAATAAATATGCATCAACCTCTTAATTTAACTAAAACATATGTAAGGTGTAGCTGTGTTTCTTCTCAATGTACTGACGACCAAATATACAGCTTCTGCAGAGAAATACATTGCATTCAACTTCACAGGGACAGCCATGAAATTACTGCCTTCATCTATCTACTCACATTTAAAGAAATACATTTGCCACCTTAGCCGGTTTAGTTCAGACTAGAGCGTCAGCTTGCCAATTGAAGGGTCCTGGGTTCATTTTCCAGTCAGGGGCACCTATCTCGGTCGCAGGCTCCTCCCTGGCCCTGGTCAGGGTGCATACAGGAGGCAACCAATTGATGTGCTTCTCTCTTTATTTCCCTCTCTCTTCCACTCTCTCTAAAATCAATGGAAAAAATATCATTGGGTGAGGATAAACACAAACACACACACACACACACACACACACACACACACACACATACACACACACACACATACACACACACACACCTTTTGATTCTGTAATTACTTTAAAATAAAAAGTATTGCCCTAACTGGTTTGGCTCAGTGAATAGAGCATCATCCTGCAAACTAAAGGGTCCCTGGTTCGATTCCAGTCAAAGGCACATGCCTGGGTTGCAGGCTCAATTCCCAGTGGGGGCGTGCAGGAGGCAGCTGATCATCGTTGATGTTTCTGTCTCTCTTCCCTCTCCCTTCCTCTCTGAAATCAGTAAAAATATATTTTTAGTAATAATAATAATAAATAAATAAATAAATGTATCAAAAAATAAAAGTTAAAAAGGTGGGTTGGGCCGCATTTGGGGCTGGAGGTGAGGGTCCCTGCAGCCCTGTGATCTGGGAACACCCAGAGGCCCCTCCTCAACCCGGGCCACAGATGCCCAGAGGAGTCCCTGCCCCCCAGCACCTGCAGTCCACCCGGCCTCCCTCAGAACCTGCTGTCCCCCACAACCCCCCATGCTGGAGAATCAGAGACACCCCTGGCCCTGACCTGAGGGGAGACTAGAGGCTGGAGGTGACCCAGAGGACAGGGTAGAGACCTCTGACTGATTTCTTTCCTTACCCAGAGACTAGAACAATAAATGAGGAAATAATTTCTTTCCTATTTGTATCTTAGGGTTTTTGAGGGAAAAAAAATTTACATCTTATGTTAGTATAATATTTTACAATTTAATAAGTGTTTCAAATGGATTATTTCATTCAATCACAACAACTTTATTCCCATATTATCTATATACTAGAGGCCCAGTGCACTGGGGCCACAGGCAGCCAGATGGGGTCGGAGGAGCTGACCAGGGGCTGGGCTGGCCAGGGAGAGGGCTGCAGGTGATTGGCCAGCCAGCCCCACCCCAGTTTGGGAGGCCCAAAGTGGGAGGCTGACCGGGGGAGGGGCCACAGGTGGTTGGCGGGGCAGGGGAATGGACTGCAGGAGGTTGGGGAGCCAATTGGGGCCCTGATTAGGCCAGTTGGCCATCACAGTGCACATCATAGCCATAAGTCATTCTGGTCGTTCCAGTCATTCCAGTCATTCTGTCATTCCTGTCACTTGGCTTTTATATATCTAAATATATAAAGTGACCATTGCAACCAAATGGATGGCCAAACAGGTTGCTTGGGATGGCCAGGCCAGCAGGGGTGGGGCAGTTAGGGGTGATCATGCAGGCAGGCAGGTGAGCAGTTAGGAACCAGTGGTCCCGGATTGTGAGAGGGATGTCCTGGATTGGAGAGGGTGCAGGCTAGACTGAGGGGGGGGTGGGGGGGGGGGGGGGGGGGGGGCCTCTAGTATAGATATAAAAGCCTAAGTGACTGGCCAACTGGCCAACTGGCCAGTACCTATAATGCACACTGACCACCAGGGGGCAAATGCTCAATGCAGAAACTGCTGAGCTGCGATACACCCATAACCAGAGATGAGGGGGTCCGATTCCAGGGTGCATCACCCGAGAACCACCCTCTTGCAATCTGGGATCCCTCAGAGGATGTCAGAGAGCCAGTTTCAGCCCAATCCCTGCAGGCCAGGCCAAGTGATGCCACCAGTGCATGAATCCTGCACAGGGCCTCTAGTAGATAAGAATATGAATACTATATTAAGGGAAAAGTAGAGCTACAATAAGTAAGCCCAAAAGTCAGGGGCTTAACACAATAATAATCCCCAATAATAATGCAGGTATTCCTGCATTAAGAGCTTTGCTGCATGAGGAGATTAAAGAACCCAGGCTCCTTCTGCCCGTGGTTCCACCAGGCCCTAGGATCTTAGTGCCTTTTGCCTTCACCTGGCAGACAGGCAAAAAGGGAATGGAGAAAACACACCCATTTCTTAGCAACCTCATCCTGTCAATGACTTAGGTTACTTCCATTTAGATCTCATTGATGAGAACAAGTTAACGGCTTCACCTAGATGCAGGGGAGCACTAGGAAATGCAGCCCCTAGCTGGCCAGCCACTTCTCAGTGATAATATTATTATGTGAAGATGGAGCATAACTCTGTGATAAACAATTAATTATCTCTGCCACAACAGAGTGGTTTCGTAATTAACTCAATAGTGCACAACTAGTAGATAAGTGTATTAGTTATCTATTTTCCTATAACATACTACACAAACTCTTAAAGCAACACACATTTGTTTTCTCACAGTTAATCTGGGTCAGGGGTCTGGACATGGGTTAGCTGGTCCCTGCTTCAGAGTCATACAAGGCTGCAGTTGAGGTGCTGACTGAGATGAGGTCTAATCTGAAGGGTTAGTGAAGAAAAGATTCACTTTACCACTCACATGTCTTATGGCAGCATTTGGTTCCTTGCAGCTGTAGGGTTCATGAAAGCTTCCTTACTCAAAGCCAACAAAGCTAGTAAGAGCATGAATATACAATGTAATATAATCTTTGCTACATTCTACTGGTTATAAGCAAGTCACAGGTGCACATACACAAAAATATAAATGCCAAGGGAAAACCAAGATGGCAGCATAGGTAAACACCTGAACTTGCCACCTCGCACAACAACTTCAAAACTACAACTAAAAGACAAATCAGACATCATCCAGAAGCACAGGAAGGCTAAGTGTAAATTCTACAACTAGAAGGGACGAGAAAAGCACATAGACTCAGAGGAGGTGCAGAAGTAAAGAGCAGAGGTATGGAGGTGCGCGTGCGAAGAGGGCTGGTAACTGAGTACACGGCAGGGAGACACAAACTCCTGACTGCTCCGAACTCCAGTTCTGGGTGAGACTCTGGGGACCCAGACTCATATGGGGAGAAACTGGACGGTCTGGCAGCAGGCAGAACTCGAGGGTAGCTTTCTCTCAGAGGTGCTTGCAGTGATTACTAAAGGACACTGAGACCCGGGGGCCTCTTAGGGCAGGGCTGATAATAAGTCATTGCTGTTTGCTCCGCTCTGAGACTCTACTCCATCCAAGCTGTGCCCAGAGGCTTTTGCATATGAATGGCCTGGTCCTTTGAAATCTAAACTTACCTAACAAACTGCAGCTGAGTCAGAGAGAACCAGAACATCCAAAAGAAGGCTCAAGGCCCCACAATAACTTGGATTGCTTCAAAGCTGGACCTCATCTGGGCATCTCCAAAACCCAAACAAAGAAGAGAAACCTGCAGATTTCTCTGTAGCTCCTGCTGGGTGGCCTTGGCAGAGGTTAAATTAGCACACCCTTAGAGATCCAAGAGCCAGTCTACCCAGGAGTCAGAGTAGGACCATCCAGATAACAATTTCTCAGATCCATAAGGGACACACTCAGGGGTCAGACTCAGTGAGCACCAAAGCCCCACTAAAGCAAGTCTTGCCTCATAAGGGTGTCTCCAGCACAGAAGTTCTCCCATCATAGACAAAACTGATCCTCACAGCCAATTGGCCTGAAGGTCAATTCCTCTCTGTGATACCAACAACAGTCAAGGCTTAACTACAACAAGAATGTGCACACAGCCCACAAAGGGGTGCTCCAAGAGTGTCCACCTCAAGTAATTGGGGAAGCTGGGCCACTGAACCCTATAGGACACCTAGCACACAAAGCCACTCTATCAACTCAGGGAATCAGCCAAAATGTGTAGATAAAGAAATAGATCACAAATGAAAGAAATGGAGAAAGGCAAATGACTGAATATAGAGTTCAAAACCACGGTTATAATGTTTTTCAAGAATTTTTAAGAAAAGGCTGATAAATTTAGTGAGACCCTCGAGAATGTGGAAAAAGACCAAGTAGAAATTAAGCATACACTGACTGAAATAAAAATAATATATAGCCGAAACCAGTTTGGCTCAGTGGATAGAGCGTCTCTTCCTTTCTGTAAAAAATCAATAAAATATATTTTTTAAAATAATAATAATAATATACAGAGATCCAACAGCAGACAAGAGGATCACAAGAATTAAGTCAAAGGCCAAAACCGATTTGGCTCAATGGATAAAGCATCGGCCTGCAGACTGAAAGGTCCCGGGTTCGATTCCGGTCAAGGGCATGTACCTTGGTTGTGGGCACATCCCCAGTAGGGGGTGTGCAAGAGGCAGCGGATCAATGATTCTGTCTCATCGATGTTTCTAACTCTCTATCCCTCTCTCTTCCTCCCTGTAAAAAAATCAATAAAATATATATTTTTTTAAAAAAAAAAAAGAATTAAGTCAAAGATTTGGAGTACAATGGAGCAAAAAATACCCAACCAGGAAAGAAAAAAGAAAAAAAATAATTCAAAAATATAAAAATAGCGTAAGGAGCCTCTGGGACAAGTTCAGGTATACCAACATCCGAATTATGGGGATACCAGAAGAAGAGAGAGAGCAAGATATTGAAAACCTATTTGAAGAAATAGTGACAGAAAACTTCCCCCACCTAGTGAAAGAAATCAACTTATAAGTCCAGGAAGTGCACAGAACCCCAAACAAAAGGAATCTAAACAGGACCATACCAAAACACATCATAATTAAAATATCAAGATAAAATGCAAACGACAAAGAGAGAATCTTAAAAGCAGCAAAAGAAAAACAGTGAGTTACCTACAAGAGAGCACCCATAGGATTGTCAGCTGATTTCTCAATAGAAACTATTCAGGCCATATGGGAGTGGCAAGAAATATTCAAAGTGATGAATAGCAAGGACCTACAACCAAGATGACTCTACCCAGCAAAGTTATCATTCAGAATTGAAGGTCAGATAAAGAGCTTCACAGATAAGAAAAAGCTAAAG
Source organism: Pipistrellus kuhlii (assembly GCF_014108245.1). Classification (NCBI taxonomy): domain Eukaryota; kingdom Metazoa; phylum Chordata; class Mammalia; order Chiroptera; family Vespertilionidae; genus Pipistrellus; species Pipistrellus kuhlii. The sequence continues at coordinate 149,244,783 of NW_023425404.1, forward strand.
AAAAAGCTAAACCAAACCAGTATTATAGGAAATGCTGAATGGTATTCTTTAAGAAGAGGAAGAAAAAAGTAAAGATAAAAATTATGAACAACAAATACATATCAACAAGTGAATCTAAAAATCAAGTGAATAAAGAAATCTGATGAACAGAATAAACTGGTAAATATAATAGAATCAGGGGCACAGAAAGGAACTGGACTGACAATTCTCGGGGGGGGAGAAGAGGTGTGGAGGATTAGGAGTCCTATGGATGAGGACAGTGGTGGGATAAATAAGGGCAGATGGTGAGGTGGGAACTGGATGGAGGGGGGGGGGAGAGGAACAATTGTAATAATCTGAACAATAAAGATAGATATATCACCTCTAACATTTGTCTATCACAATAAGAAACTCAAACTCAGATCTCCTAACCATAAATCAGTGTTTCCTCCATTTAATCATTTGTCCAGCTATGGATCCCATAGTTCTTACCTGTAAAATAGGGATAGTATTTGCATATAACATACTCGGTTGTTATATGAGGAACAAATGAAATAGTGGATATGAATGCACTCTATAAGCTGTAAAGTACAATGTAAATTTAATGGGTAATTTCTATTATTGTTGCATCCCCTTGCTTCTGATGTTTCTTTACTCTTCTTGTCCACCTAAATCCTATTCTTCTGTCAAGAACCATCTTATTGTTGCCTCCTCCATGAAGTAACAAAAGTTTCTATTTCAGTGACAGCTTAATGAACAAATGAATGAATGCCCCTATAGTCTTTGTTCAGAAAGTTGGGCTATAGAACAGGTGATTGGTCTGCAGAATATTTTAACTGATGCCAGAAGATCCACTTGCTTAATTTCATCCATAAATATGACAATAGCAGAACAAAATCTCCTGAATTAGAAATTATTAAGAAGAGTAGACAATGGAGGGTAAGGAGACATATGTAATACTTTAAACAATAAAGAATTTTTTAAAAAATAATTTATTAGCTTAAACAGTGATGAGGGCAGGGAGGAAGAAGAGAGAGAAAGAATAAATTTGAACCCTGTGTCCACATAGCAATTTCCCATTATTAAAAAAAAAAAAAAAAACCTGCTAATATGACATTTACTTTCTTAATAGAAGATGAAGTTGAACTCTTGATCTCAGACTTTGGCTTATGTCTGTGAATTTTCTTCTAATGATGTAAGCAATTATTTGGTGAGACCTAGGAAATAAATGGTTCTTGCTACAAAGCAAATCACATAAGAACTCACATGTCCACTTAAAAATGCTTTTTAAAAACTGAACACTTAATGAAAATTCTGATTTGATCATCACTTCAGTGACTGCTATGCCTTTGTTAGCTGAATGACTTATGCTGCCAAGACACATGATCCTGATCCAAAAGTACCGCAAGAACATGTTAAAAATAGCAAAACAAAAATCAACTGAGCACAAGCAACCAAAGCCAGTCCAGTGCTGAAGGAGCAGCACTATTAATAGAAGAGAAGATCGAGAGAAAACAAGATAAAAAAAAAAAACAACCAAAATGTTTTCTTTAACACAGACTAATGTTTTCTTCGATACAGTTAGGGAGTGGGTTACCGCTTGCACTGTTTCATGGAAGGCTGCCGTGATTTTACCCATTCTGAAATTCTGAGAGTTATTTTTCTAGAAAGCAGCATCCTCTCCCAAAACATTAAGTGTTTACAGAAGCAATACACTGCTACCTGCTTTCTCCTGCTCCTCCGAAAAATGGAGCTACAGCACTGTGGAACCTCTACTTCCCCTCTGAGAGTCTGTTAAACTCTCTCTTTTATATTCAGCTGTGAGAATGAATGGTGTCTTCTATGTTGAAATTTACCACTCGAGACAAATCTGTGTGTTTAGCCTTGAATATGGGTACTTCAGACTGCAGAAGGTAGAATCAAGTATAGATTAACAGTGAAAGATATTCAGGGCTTCAAATGCTTTTTTTTTCTCCATCTCATTCCAAAACGGGGGATGGAGACTTTGGGAAAATCTTCCTCTACTTCCCATGAGTTTGCCATAACTTGCCCTACCCCAGACTGCCTGGCTGTCTGTCCTGGCACTGACCAGAGATTTTGAGCTCTATGGCTACGGAAAGATTTGTGTCTCTGCAGGCCCCATTGTCTCTGCCTCAGTCAGGAGTTCTGTACCAGGCAGGAAGCTACCAGAAGCTCCTGGGCACAATTACCTGTCTCAGCTAGACTCAGGTTTAATTACGTTAATATTAATTAAATTTAATGGTTGATACTGTCCAGAAAAAAAAAACCTACTCTGTGGAAAATATTTAAATTCTATCAGCAATCAATAAGGTCTGCTGTAGATATGTTGTGCGTAAACCATTAAAATTAGGTGTTACAATTGAGGGAGGGGAAATCTCTGTTGGCTAGAGCATCATCCACTAAGGTTTCCAGTTCAATCCCCGGGTCAGGGCACAGGCAAGAATTAACCAACGAATGTATAAATAAGTGGAACACTTATCTATGTTTCTTCCCCCACTCTCCCTCATCTCTTTCTCTGTCTCTCAAATCAATAATTTTTTTTTAAAACACACTAAATCTAAACTATATCATAATATGGATCTCTATTTTTCTCTCTGCTTTCCTCTGTTCTCACTTCATTCTCAGAAGGGACTTTGATTATGTTTTTTCTATGTGCAGTCTCAGAAAAAAAAAGAAAAAAAGAAATTATCTCTCTGTGACTCTATTGTTTCTTCAAAATGATTGCTTGACACTCTTAGGTCATGTGTCCACCCTTAGACCAGAAGTCCTCTGACTGGCCAGTATGTGGCAGAAGTCACTTGTCCAATACTAGAACGTGGCAATAAAAGGAAAAAATGTGGGAATGAGAAAAGATAACATTTACCCATTGCATCATAGTGATATCAGACTTTAGTTTGTTGCATAGTAATATCAGGCCTCAGTTTTTAAAAGGAAACTTAAAAATATTGACCTAAAACAGTTAAATATTTTTTTTATTAAAACTCATCCAGGAAAGTGATCTGGTTATTAAAAGACTATATTTTAAATATGTATACAGTCATCTCTCAGTATCGGTAAGAGATTCTCTCAAGGACCCCCACGGATACCAAAATTCAAGCATGCTCAAGTCCTTTAGTTAACCATTCATATCCATGGGTTCTGCATCTGTGGATTCAACTAACCCCCAACCCAGTGTATTTTTGACCCAGGGTTGGTTGAGTCTGTAGATGGGAAACCCACGAGTACTAAGAAGGGCCAGCTGTACTTACCTGTGTGAAATGTAAGTGTGAAATTCAAAGTAAAGGTGTGGTGGGTCTGGTCTCCACTTGGATTAAGGTAAAATGACATTGTATGGGTGGGCTCTAACTCATTATGGCTGGTGTCCTCATAAGAAGAGTTTGGAACACAGAGAACAGGGACCAGGCTATGAGGATACAGAAGATGGCCACCCGTGAACTGAAGAGAGAGGCCTCAGAAGAAACTAACTCTGCCAACACCTTTAATTTGGTCTCTAGCTTCCAGTGCTGTGAGAGGATAAAGTTGTGTAGTTTAAGCAACCTAGTCAGTGGGATATTGTCATAGCATCCCTAAGATAGCAACTGATATACCACGTTAAATACCCAAACTGAAGATCCTCAGTAATGAGAGAAATCAAAAGAATGTGCCACAGGTTAGGATGCAATGAAAGGATCACAGTGTATCATTTCTTATTCCTGATCAAACTGCATAACCAAGATCTAATCATAAAAAAAAGTCAAGGCCATCCAAATTAAAGGACATGTTCCTAAATAATGACCTGTTATTTTCAAAATTGTCAAAGTCATGAACATCAAGAAAGGATGGAGGAATGGTCAAAAATTCACCCACTCATTTGGCAAATATTCTTCAAATTTACAGTGTAATGGGGAGTGCATAAAAACAAACAAGTATATAATGTTTGGAAATAAGAAATGAAAAAAAAAATAAAAAAGGCAAGGGGAATAGGGAGTGACAGGGACTGCTCTATTAGATAAGGTGGCCAGGAAAAGTTTCAAAAGAGGGGATATTTGACCCAACAAATAAAACAGAAAGGGAGTCTCACAAATATCTAGATTTTTCTAAGCTTAAGTAAAAAGTGTCAAGGCCCTGCAGCAGAAATATTCTTTTTTTTTTTTTTTTTTTTTTTTTTTTGTGCCCGCAACCAAGGTACATGCCCTTGACCGGAATCGAACCTGGGACCCTTCAGCCCTCAGGCCAATGCTCTATCCACTGAGTCAAAACGGTTTCGGCAGGAATATTCTTGTTGGTTTCAAAAACAGAACAAAATGGCCAGAGTTTTTGGGGTGGTTGCAGAAGGGAAGAATGACAGAAATTAGCCTGAAGGGGTGACCAGTGGCCAAATCTTAGCAAGGCCTTGGGCATCGAGGTGAGGACTTTGGATTTGATTCACAGAGCGATGGGATGCCACTGGAGAATTTTGAAGGTGGAAGTGACATGATTCGATTCTGATTTAAAATAATCACATGAGCAGAGGCAGGCAGAATAGTAGGAAGATTCTTATGGTAGCCCATGTGAGAGATGATGGCTTGGGCTCAGGTAGTAATGGTGGAGAAAGAGTAAATGGCTCTGAAAAGAAGAACAGGGGAATTTCAGAAGCAAATAGTTCTGATAATAAACAACCCTCTCCTGTTGGGGTATTCGTTGTTTTCTTGGGGAGGGTGGGTGCCTGTGCAAGTACAAGGAATTCATTCACCTGCTTTTTCCCTAATTTCACCAGAGAGCACTTACTTGTCCTCCACAGCTCACTCAGATGTCCTCCTTTCCATACACTCTTCCATGCCTAGCATTAGTCACTTGTCCAGACTCCCACAGCACTTTGATCCTGGGCCAGAAAAAGGCCTCGCCACTTCCTCTTGTGGTTAGTGGTGTTTATCTCCACTTCCAGATTCTAAGCTCCTGCGGGTCAGATTCCTGTCTTGGGCAGCCTAGTACTTCAGAACTAAGAAAGCCTGAATCACCTCATGCATTTCATAAAATATGTGTTAAATGTCTGGGGAAAATCGGTTGAATAGATTCTCCATTGGTTAATCAAACGACTGCAGAGCCTGCCAGAGAGGACAGGGTGTTCCTCGGCCCTATCCTGAGCACAATTCTGGCTTTTCAGAACCTGCCTTACAACCAACCAGCGCTGGTCACTTTTTCTAGTTAGGAGATTTGGAACTCTTTCACTTGGGCCTGATTTAGCAACAACCAGATGTCAGGGCTGCTTGTATCAAAAAGGTGGTTGCTATAATAAACAGGCCTAACCAAGGTCAAGTGTTCCTTCAACTTAGCAATAAGCATTGTCAGGTGTGCATTCCATGGGAGCTTAGACTGCTCCCTTCTCCCTGTCACAGGGCTTGATTCCATGGATGCTAGCTGTAAGAGAAATATGCTTTTCTGTAAACTCTTCCTAAAGAAGGCTTAGGTATTTACTATCCCAAGCTTTATAAGAAATAAAAACAAATAAAGGCCATTCTGAATCCCTTGTGATGATTCTGTCCAAACATGTTTCTTGATTTATTTCCCCCCCCCCACCTGCTCCAAAGGGTTTCCACAAGCCCAGCTACTTTGTTCTGGGACTAAGAGAAGTAATTGGCACATAGCAGGCACCAAATGGATATATTTGCTTTATAAAGCTAGAAAAACGGTAATCTGAAAACATATCCAACTCTAATCTGAGATTCCCTCTTGGTTTTTTAAGGATATGTCTTAATTAGTTCTTTGAAAAGAAAACACTTTTCAAAGCTTCTAAAAAAATTAAATTCCCTTTTTTTAAAAAATATGTATTGTATTTCACCTTGAGAAGAGACTGACTCTTTGGTCCCACTCTTCCAGGCACCTCACTCCCTAATTATAACTTAAAACTCAAAGGGATCTGAAATACTTTAGTTCATCAAGATAGAGCATACATATTCTATTTTCAGAGCTATCCTGGGCATCTTATCCACAAACAGACCAAGAGGCTATCAAGTAATCAGAATTGCTATATTCTTCCTACAGCTGCAAGAGGCACCCAATCATCACAGGGATTTTTGACCCTAGGGAACACCATCTAAAGCCTTAATGGGACCTCAGCCCAGGTTGATACATGGGCAGTCGGAGGACTTGTCACTCACCTACAATGCAAATACCTGCTTTTAGCTGCCCTCCTTTTATTAGGTTATTGCATTCTCCACCAATTCTAAGAATTTCATAGTTTTCCCTGCTTCAGTTGCTATCTTCCTGTATCACTTAAAAAAAAAAATCTTCAGCAGGGTATTTAGTTTGCATATTAAGTTACTAGTAGTGCATGGATTCATGCACATTGAAAGGAAATTAACTAGAAGAAATATTTTAATGTAGCTATTTGCCCTTTCTCTATAATAGAAGTGCCAACCAAATTCACAATCAACAATGACAAATGGAAACACACATGTGCGATTGGCGGCTGCGAGAGCTTTATATGTATCACACATGTGCAAGTCAACTTACCCTTTTTTATATATATTGTAGAATAAGCTTGCTTAATTAGACCTGCTTTCTGATGTAGCTAAACTTTTTCCAGCCCAGTGAAGCACCCCAACTTCTCTTTCAGGTAATTGTTAGCAACACAGCAGTAAATATCAACATGAAACAGATTATTATTATAGATCACACAGGGAGAACAAAGGGTAAAATATTTAATTGCAGCAGTGTTTGACTATATTCTGCACAGTAAGAAAACCTGAAGTCATTTTCAGGGTCCACCATTTCTTACTTCTTTTCAGTTGGATCAAGTTTCTAAGCTTTCTAAATCTCCATTTTCTGGCTAATGAAAAGAAAGCAGGATTCCACCCAGTTTTCTATCTACCTACTCCAGGACTTCTGTGAGGATCAAATTAAATGAGGCACGGAAAACACTCACAGACATATTTGGTTAAAGTATAAATGTTTGCACCTGGCTATAAAGCAAGTTGTGTTTCTGGGCTGGGCTGGACTTTGGGCCACATTTTGCACCATAGGGTCTCAACAGCATCGGCTGCAATTTAGTGGGCTGTCACTCTGGGGAGGTGGCAGGGCCTGTGTCCCACTTGGTGGAAGCCGAGAGTTGCTTTGTGGGTGCCAGATCCATGGTGCCATTTCTCTGTGCACATCACAGCAGCTTCTACATTGAGTGCCTGCCATAGTGTCCAGTCAGTGTACATCATAACGATGGGTCAGATGGTTGGACACTTAACACCTTAGGCTTTTATATATAGATTATATATATATATATATATATATATATATATATATATATATATATATATATGCTACAGGTCCAGTGCACAAAATTTATGCAGGGGGGTCTCTCAGCCCAGCCTGTACCCAGTCCAATCTGGGATCCCTCCAGCAGGGGGGTCCCTCAGCCCAGCCTGTACCCAGTCCAATCTGGGATCCCTCCAGGGATGTTCAACTGCCGATTTAGGCCCGATTCGACAGGGCCTAAACTGGCAGTTGGACATCCCTCTTACAATCTGAGACCGCTGGCTCCTAACCACTCACCTGCCTGCCTGCCTGACTGACTGATTGTTCCTAACCCCTTTGCCTGCCAACCTGATCACCCCTAACTGCTCCCCAGCTGGCCTGATCACCCCTAGCTGCTCCCCTGATCACCCCTAACTGCTCTCCTGCTAGCCTGGTTGCCCTTAACCCTCTCTGCCTCAGCCCCCACACCTAGGACCCAGGCTTCCTTCCCTCTGGCTAGCAGTAGGGACATGGGACCCCCGGCGGCTTGGCCAGGGCCATCAGCAGGCACCCTGGACTGCAGGCGGATTCTCCCAAGACTGCGGCAGCTTCTCTAGGGCTGGCTGTAGCCATAGGCGCCTTGGCCCAGCTTTGTTAGGATGGACATCCAGAAGACATCAGGTCTAATTAACATATTACCCTTTTATTAGTATAGAGAGATGATTCTAAAGCAGTTTTTGCTCTTTACATTAAAATGGTTCAGAGAAAAGTTTTCTAAAGTTAGAGTTGTCGCTTTCTAAAATTTTTATTTCTACCAACATGTACTCATCCTCTTTTTATATAATAATAATAATAATAATAATAATAATAAATAATGCTGATGATGTTAGAATGCTTCCATTTACTAGCAAGAATGTTATGACTATTCAGACCAAAGACTGAGGGAGGCTAGGTTATCCTGGATAGATAAGCAGGGCAGCGAAGCCAGCTCTGAGGCCTTCACCATGAGGGCACTGGCTGAACTCCACTTGAGCAGCAGTTTCCAGAACCTCAAAGTACAATAGATAAAGTTGAAGGCTGGACCAAGGTGGGAAGTCTAACTAGAGACTTCTATTGAAGGTGGGATCTCAAAGGGCAACATCCTTTTAGAAGAAAGAAAAATCATCTCCCACTCCCAAATACCAGCCAAGTAAATTGTCTGTGTCAAACCTTAAAACCCTAGTGCTAAGTGAAAAGGGGAAAAGAAACAAAACACTTCCCCCTAAGGATTTAAAACCACTAGGCAGTCAGAAGGAACAAACTACTTATAATCACAGCAATGTAGATGAATTTCAAAAACATTAGGCAGAGAATTCAAAACCACAAGATGGCCTTCACTGGGCTTTACAAGCTAAAGTCTCACTATTTGCATGCCTCAATAAACCTCAAGCCAACAAGGTAGTTTGAAGTTGTCCCAGATTGATAGTGCCCGTGACCAGAGGTAAGCAAACTATTTCAGGTGAAAGGTCAGAGTAAATAATTTAGACTTTGAGGGCATCCAGTCGCTGCTACAACTACTCAGCTCTGCTGTGGTGGTGCAAAACCAAACAGACCATGTGCTAACAAAGGCATGTGGCTGTCTTCCAACATAGTTTTGTTTACAAAAACAGGCAGAGGGCAGGAATCAGCAATCTGTGATTGGCCCAAATGAAGATAAAGTTCTTTGGATGAAGGATTATGAAAATTCTCTAAACACACAAAGAAATAAAACTCCATCAATGATAAGCCACAGGGGGGAAAAACAGACCCGGAAAAGGTGTGAGATTTTAATATAGGTGGGGAAAAGACAAAATCAATATTCCTAAGATGCTTCAAACTTATTTAAGGGTAAGCACATCTGAAAAAGAATCAGATATAACTCATATAAATGAGCAACATAAAAATTGAAATTAACCCTGACCTGTTTGGCTCTGTGGATAGAGCGTCAGCCTGTGGACTGAAAGGTCCCAGGTTCGATTCCAGTCAAGGGCATGTACCTTAGTTGCAGGCACATCCCCAGTGGAGGGTGTGCAGGAAGCAGTTGACTGATGTTTCTCTCTCATCGATGTTTCTAACTGTCTTTCCCTCTCCATTCCTCTCTGTGAAAAATCAATAAAATATATTTTTTAAAATTGAAATTAAAAACTCACTGAAGAGATGAAGCAGCAGATTCAACTGAATTAAAGAGAGAATTAATGAAATGGTAAGACTAAAGATTATCTAGAAAGAAGTCTAGAAGAGCAAAGAAATGGGGACAAAAGGCTGGACAGGGGACAGTGGAGGGGTTGAGAAGCAAAGAAAAAAACTCATGGACACAGACCACAGTTGGTGATTGCCAGGGGGAGGGAGGTTTGGGGAAAATGGAGAGGGATTAGGGAGGATTAATGGTGATGGACAGGGACTTCACTTGGGGTGGTGAACACACAATACAGTTACATGTTATGTGTTGTAGAATTGTGCACCTGAAACCTGTGTAATTGTTAACCAGTGTCACCGCAATCAATTCAATAAAAAGGAAAAAAAAGATATCAACAGAATGACCAAAGTACATGTGCACTGGAGGTATAATGGCAAATTACCAAGTTGGGTATGCTGTGGCAAGTCTGCTTATACAGGAAAACTTTCCTCAGAATTGTTCTTTGCACCAGACTGTGATCCAGGACTGTTTCCCTGTGCTCTGAGTATATTTACTGTTTCATACATGGCTGCTCATCTGATCTCAGAATGTGCCAGGACATTTCATAAGCCCTGGGAATTCCTAAAACCAGTGTCTGTAAACAGAACCAGGACAAAGAATTGAGATTCCAATAAATGAATCTGTGCAAAGGGTTAGATGAAAGGTCTTATCTAATGGGATTTTTCCTACCTAATCCTGCCTACCCTTGATATCCCTTTACTGTTACAGATGACACAGAAATACTAAACTCTAGAAACAATATTTCTAAAGTGGGTAGAAATAATATAAGGAAAGGCAAATGAAAAAAAAAAAGATTGCTAAAGGAGCATAAGCTAAATCTAAACAGTATTTATTTACTGAAAACATGTTTTCAGTAACATAGCAATTCCTCAAACAACTTGAAAACTAGCTATGTAAGCAAAGACATACAAAAGTTCTGATTAAGCTAGCTGGCTGGCTTAGTGGTTGAGCATCAACCTATGAACCAGGAAGTCATGGTTCAATTCCCTGTTAGGTCACATGTCTGGGTTGCAGGCTCAATCCCCAGTGTGGGGTGTGCAGGAGGCAGCCGATCAATGATTCTCTCTCATTATTGATGTTTCTGTCTCTCTCTCCCTTTCCCTTTCTCTCTGAGATCAATAAAAATATATTTGGGGGTGGGGGGGAGTTCTGATTGAGATAGCATAAGGTTTTCCAGTGAATAAACAATAGCATATTGGTTTCACAGTGCTCTTGGAAAGATATGTTTTATGAGTGTCCAAACAAAACAGATTTGCCAAAGCATATTCAACTTGGTGCTTTGCCATTACCCATTGAAGCTCTCTTGAAGAAAAAAAGAAAAAAGGAACTCTTCTTTCTGAGAAAAAAATAAGACAATGGGTTACCATATATTAATATATATATACACTGAGTGGCCAGATTATTATGACCTCTGAATACATAATAATCTGGCCACTCAGTGTATATATTAGAGGTCCAGTGCATGAATTCGTGCATGAGTGGGGTCCATCCAGCCTGGCCAGTGGGAGGGGACACAGTTGGCTGGCCTACCTGCTGGTTGAACTCCTGGTCGAGAGGACAATTTGCATATTAGCCTTTTATTATATAGGATATACACTGAGTGGCCAGATTATTATGTGTTCAGAGATCATAATAATCTGGCCACTCAGTGTATATGGTATAATATGCAAATTGACTAAACAGCAGAACAAACTTCCGGATGACCTTCTAGACGACCACGCTATGACATACACTGGTGCCAGACCAGCCAAGGCAGGTGTAATGCAATTGGTCGGGGGATAGGGGGAGGTAGCGGGGGAGGGGGGGGGCGCCATCACACCACAATTGCCCCGCAGGATGCCCAGGCCACCCTCTGCATAGCAATCGATCATGGAGCCCGGCCAGATGGGCCAAGGCCTCCCTCTCCTGGGTGATCGATCAGAGATCCCCCACAATCTATCACCATGCAGAGGGAAGCCCAGGCCACCGGCCAGCAACACTATAGCAGTTGTACAGGGCTGGCCAGCAATCGCCCTGCAGAGGAAGGCCCAGGCCAGCCAAGTGATCGCACCCCACACCTGTTGCTCACAGAGGGAGGCGACTATTGGCGGGGCTGGGGGGGTTTGGGGGGGGCGGGAGACAACACCACACAGATGGAAAGCAGTGGTAGCAGCAGGGGGAAGGAAAGCACTGATAGGTCCTGAATGCCAGGCAGGCCTAGGGACTCTACCTGAGGGATCTCGCATTGCGAAAGGCACAGGCCAGGCTAAGGGACACCCCCCCACCCCATGCATGAATTTTGTGTACTGGGCCTCTCCTCTAGTGTGTGTGTGTGTGTGTGTGTGTGTGTGTATGGATTTGCTGATGTTCAGTCAAGATCACCCTGGGTAATTTTTTGGGGGCAAAACTTAAAGCAAGAAGAAAGAAAAAGATGAGAGTTGGGGGAATGAAAATAACAGAGTAACCAGGAAGGTAGCCTGTTTGCAAATTTTCCTTTGGGATCAAATCCATGTAACTATATAAGAATCTATACTGATAATGCTGTGCCAGGCCAACCTATAGTCAATTAAGAGATAGTTCCGAGTTCACCAGTGAAATAACTGACATCTGTTATGTCAGAGTTAGATAGTCAGGCCAAACAAAAAGAAGAAAACAATAAAAAACCAGCAGCTCATGCTCTCATTTCCCAGATATCCCAGTCCAATGAAATCTAACTATGTCTGAATGAAAAACAATCGTTTGTAAGAGAAAAAAAAAAAATCTAACTTACTCAGAACCAAAAGATGATAGAGGTGAGGGGAAAAAAATACAAAACACACTTAGAAATATAGAATTTATTTATATTCACCATAAGATAGTTTCACATTCTATACATGTGACCAGGAGAGATATAATACTCCCCGAGTTTAACATGGCATTATATTGCTATCGAACATTGCTTATGCTGTGCGTCAAAAAAACACTTATTTTCCCCCTTTACAAAATTTAAGGCTCAGTTTCCAAAAGATCATTTTGCCACTTATTTTTCTGTTTAAGAAACTGGAAAAATTCTGAAACAAACTATAAAGCGGTGGAGGGAGAGGGGCAGTGCCACACACATCACTCATTCATACTCCTGCTGAAGACGCTAAATGTGATTTTTGTTGTTACTGTAAAAGGCTCCTCCTATTTGAAATGTGTTCGGTTATAGTAGATGGAAGAAGTACTAGCTGCAGATCTTTAGCATACAAACCAGGAAAACTAAAAACGTTATCACCAGTTGCTGGCTAAATGTATTTATTGGCAACATGCCTACATATAACACACTCACACAGTAACTTGGACTCACTTCTCTTTGGTAAAGTTCACCAATGGTATTTCTCTCCTAACACACTAGTAAAAAATATTAACATTGTCTTTCGGCTTGCAGGTCAGATGGCCATGGAGTTGTCCTTTCTCCTAAATACAGTCCTCCATTCTTTTCAGGAGAACATAACCATGACGGTGACCTCACCCCACTACTTAAGAGGCTGAAGGAAGAGGGGAAAAATGGCATGAGAAAGCGAATCAGGAAAAAAGAGTTTAGGGTGTTTTTTGAGAATGATCATATCAGTGACTCCAAACACAAAGAGTTCCAAAAGTGTTTTTGAAGTACTTTTTCCCTGTAGAAGTATTTCATTCAATGGCATAATCATCTTACAGAAGGCAGAATCTGTTTAAACTCAGTCAACTACCTTACAATTCAGGAGACTAACAAAAACAACAAAAAGACACCAAAGGGCTCTGCCTCTGGCATAAAAAGGTAGAGACAATCATTCAGTAGAAAAGATTTACAATAAAAAACAAACAATAAAACAAAACAATGCCCCCCCAACACACACACACTCACACACACACACACACACACACACACACACTCACGCATGCGCACGCACGAACATGCACACAAGCATGCTCCATTCTAAGAGCTAGTCTGGGAAGCCAAGGTTTATCTCCAGAATGGCAATCAGTCTGAATCAGTGCTGAGAGATCCATTGCCAACAATCATCTTGCTGTAGGTCTTCTGCTGCTCTTCCTTGTAAGTGTCCTTCACTTTTTCTCTCTTCAGCCCACCATCCCTGGGAATAGAAAGGCAAACAAATAAAGATACGCCTAGCAATGATGTAAAAAAGGTTACCTATTAAAACATGCTGCATGGTTTGCCTTGACGCGTATGCAGCTGGTCAGCAATGGGACAAAGAACACAGTTTTGGAAGCAGAATGACCCAGATTCTAGTCTCTGCTTTACCACTGACCAGAGATGTCCCTGCGAGAAAGGGACAATCGCTCTGAGGTGTGGTTAAAATGTCTCCACTCAGCCGAAGCCGGTTTGGCTCAGTGGTAGAGCATCGCTCTGCAGACTGAAAGGTCCCGGGTTTGATTCTGGTCAAGGGCATGTACGTTGGTTGTGGGCACACCCCCGGTGGGGGGTGTGCAAGAGATGGCTGGTCGATGTTTCTCTCTCATCAACGTTTCTAGCTCTCTAGCTCTCTCCCTTCCTCTCTGTAAAAAATCAATAATATATACATATATATATATATATATATATATATATATATATATATTCTTTTCTTGTTTTTTTTAATGTTTCCACTCAGTTTCTTCTTTGGGGCTGTTGAACTCAATAGGTAGATTCTATATTAAAACTAGAATTGTTGACCTATCTTTTCTCCCAAGGAAATCAAAATATTGTTGTTGTTCTCATCTAATTGGCCCCTGTCTTACTAAAAAAACATATAGACAATCTATAATGATAAAAGTGTAATATCCTAATTAGATAGGATATCCTATCTATTAATTAGGATGTCCTTCCAGACAAAGCCGGGGCTGTGAGGGAAGCCGGGGTCCCGGGTCCTAGAGGAAAGCCCGTGCCGGCAGGGGGGGCGAGGGGGAAGAAGGCCTGCTCTTGCACGAATTTCGTGCATCAGGCCTCTAGTTTAAAATATACACATAAAAAATGGTCAGGGTACTAAATATGTTCAAAGTAAATTTCTTAAAGGTAAATCATTACTCAAATCTAAGCCTATGTCTACAGCACATGTGTCAAACACAAGGCCCTCGGGCCAAATCCGTCCCGCCAGGCCTTGCAATGTGGCCCGCACCGCGCTGTCATCACTGCACTCCGCTGCGTTTCCATCACAATGACAGTTTATGACTGTTCAGTAAACCATTCGGCCCGCGATTTAGGCTGGATTTTAGATTTTGGCCCCTTCTCTGATTGAGTTCGACACCCCTAGTCTACAGAGTTGTATTTTCATTCACAGCACTATATTTGAAGCATGTAAAATGTTCTGTATTCCAAAATAGACTCATAATAAAACAAAATAATAGTAAGTTGCATTCAATTGGTAGGTAGTGCCTACGTAAGCAGCATTCCTTAGCTCAGAGCCTGTGAATCTTTGAACTCTCTCCAGGGTGGTGAAAACGCAGACGTGCCCGGGTTATAAGGACTCTGTGCGTGCCTTTCCTTCTTTGGAGAGCACGAGGAACAACAAACTGTAGGAGTTGGGAGGAGACTGGAGTATCAGGGGCCACTCTCCCTCCTAATCAAATGTTTTTCATTTCAACTCCTGGGAAGGCATCAACTGAAAACTTGCTTACTTTATACTGTGCCTGTTTAACTTTAACCCAGTTAAGCACAAATGCTTACCAAGTGCTCCCTGATAATGATGAATAAATCACAGGTTAGCCAGTGAACTTAATGCCATGAAGACAGAACCTGACCTACAAGCAGACGCCTGTCTGAGCCCACTGCAATACTCTAGCCTCTAGAGTCAAACCTAAGCCAGTACCCCAGTAAATCCTCAACTTAAGAATACACGAGGGCCACAAATCCTCCAGGGATCAGCTATAAAAAAAAAAATATATTTCCATGGAAAAAAGTTATAAAGTGTCTTTAAGTCCCCAAAATGGCCAACAAAAGCCTCTTTTATCCAAATGAACTGCCTCGAACCATTGCATTTACGTGAACTCTGAATGGTAGAAACTGAAGAAGGGAGGGGGAGACCCAAGAAAGGCCATTCCTTCTGTCCCGAGGTCCAAGCCAAAAATGGCAAAATATGAAGTTAGCAACGTTTGCCCTTGAGCATACTGACATTATTTTTATGTAATTCTCCTTCCCAAGCATGCAGTAAACCTCACACTGCCCTAAGCACCCAGCTATGACTTGTGACCCCTATAGACTTCGAAGTTGTGCCCAGTTCCCCTTTGCAATGACAGTAGATGTTGGTTCTTAAGGCAGGCAGCAGCCATATTTAATAGCCAGTTTAAGATGCTATAACTAAGTTTTCATTTAATCTAGGAGAAAATTGATCCAGATATGCTAATTTAGGCCTAATAGGTAGATGACAAATACATCAGGAAATGTAGTGAGTCTATTTTCTTTTCAAAGAAGAGGCTAGGTAATTAAAATAACCCTTTATTATAAAATTGCTATAGCCTGATAAAAGAAAATTGAAAAATTCTGAGCATCATTTCCAACAGATTTCATTTAAGCCAATTTGATGGGAGTCTGTCCCGGGGCTGACTTCCCTTGGCTGTTTTTGTCTCAAAAAGCTTGTTGCTTTCTTTCCTTCCTGAGGCTAGTGAGCCAAGGCTCTAAGCTTTTCCTAATGGCTTCGGGGCAGGAGTAGGGCTGGGATGTCAGGTAAGAGGAAAGGAACAAAGTTCAGAAAACAATGAACAAGGAAGCCAGTTCGTTATACAATGAAATGAACCCCTGGGGCATTTGTAAATTAAATCATTGTAAACTAGGGCATTGGGAAGCCTGTCCCTTCATGACGTTTCATTTATTCCCACTTAGATGGCGTAATATAAATGTTAGTCTTAACCCATCTTAGCCCTAGGGCCAGTCAGTTGCCTTGAATTAAGAAATCAAACTCTGGCCCAGCTGGTGAGGCTCCATGGTTGAGCTTCCAGTCATGAACCAGGAGGTCACAGTTTGATTCCTGGCTGGGACACATGCCTGGGTTTCAGGCTCCAACCCCAGTGCGGGCATGCAGGAGGCAGCTGTGGATGTGTATCTCTTATCATTGATGCTTCTATCTCTCTCTCCCACTCCCTAAAATCAATGAAACATTAAAGAGAAAAAAAAACAACAATAACAACAACAAAAATAAAAAACACCTCATACCCTGGGGTGGTCAGCCAGGCATTTAATCAGAAGCCAGATAAGGCTTCAGCTATCTTGATCTCCCATCAACCTTCCAACCTTCCAAGCTTTATCAATCAGCATAATGAGTTTTCACTGTAGAAATTAGTGGATTGTTAATTAGCATAATTAGTGGCATGTCCAACTTCTAGTCTGTGCTCTAAGGACATGGATGTGTCCTGTCCTTCTAGCTTTAGTTCCTCCCTGCTAGCCATCTGCTGAACACACTGAGCAGAGCTGGGCAACCATAAAGTACAAGTGCATTGAGGATGGTAGAGTAACAGCATGAGCGGGAAGGGAAGGGAGAAACTTCTATCTTATTTAAGCCACCATTACATCGTATGAACCCCTGTCACTGTCAGCTAAACCTCCAGCTAACTCTCATAATAAATAACATTATTGAAGTGTTTTTAATTTTTTTAAAAAGTGGTAGTACTTCTGAAAAATTTCTTACCAGGGAAGCTCAGTCAATCCTCCTTGTCTCGCAATAGCAGACTTAACCCTATTAGCAAACTGGACTGCATCTTCTCCTTCCTGGGGGGAAAAAAATTACAAAGTATATCCTGGGTACACAGTTTTCAAACCGTGCCTTAAAATGTCTCAAAATAATTTAGATTTATTTTAAAATATGACTCACATTTTAGCTCAAATATGTTGGAGTCTCAATCACAGCAACTATCATTCATTTTATTAAGAAAATGCAGTGCTGTGTTGTTTCACTTTTTTAACCAGGTGTACATTTATTATGCTCTCTATTAGTCTTATCCAAGATACACCATTCCATAATACCTGTAGGCCCAATAAACTAACAGCA
The DNA here is from genome assembly GCF_014108245.1 of Pipistrellus kuhlii. NCBI lineage: Eukaryota > Metazoa > Chordata > Mammalia > Chiroptera > Vespertilionidae > Pipistrellus > Pipistrellus kuhlii. Next base: position 149,262,144 of record NW_023425404.1, read on the forward strand.
ATTATAAAAATTATTAAGGAGCCCTTACTGGTTGGCTCAGTGGATAGAGTGTCGGCCTGCAGAGGTCTCAGGTTCAATTCCAATCACGGGCATGTACCTTGGTTGCAGGCACAGCCCCATTAGGAGGTGTGCAGGAGGCAGCTGATCAATGTTTCTCTCTCATCACTGTTTCTAACTCTCTGTCCCTCTCCCTTCCTCTCTGTAAAAAATCAATAAAGTATATATAGATATATATATTTTTTTAATTATTATGGAAAACAGTCTCTGAATATAAAATGGCCTGATTTGAAGACTTTTGCAATTTATTTATATACATATATTTACATTTTATCAATTTTTAGAAAAAGAGGAAGGGAGAAAGAGGGGAGTGGGGAGAAAGAAAGAAAAACATTAATCTGCTGCCTCCTGCACACCCATTACTGGGAATCAAGCCAGCAACCTGAGCATGTGCCCTGACCGGAATCTAGCCCGCAATCTTTTGGAGCACAGATGATGCCTAACCAACTGAGCCACACCCGCCAAAGCCAAAAGAACTACTTTTTTTTTTTAAATGACTCATTTTCCTGAGAAAGCAAAGAGGCAGTCCAAATCTAGCTGATGTGAGAAAAGGAAAACATCCACGTTTTCAGGTAAAGGTTTTCTCATTTTTATCTAATTAAAACCCCAAAGACCAGCTATTGTTTTCTATGGCCTACCTCTCTCGTCATGGGAGGCAAGTACCACACATCACAGACGATGGCCCAGCTGGTCATCATTCGAAGCAGGTAGCTCACCATGTTGTATTTACTACTATTCCAAAAGGCATCACCAAACTGAGGGTTATACTGAGAGAAAGAAAAGAAAACACATCACAGTTATGCATCGAGTGCTGGCTTCTCTTACCCAAGTCAATGCTTTCAAGGTGGCAGACCTAACCTCTATAAGATTCAAAAAAAGAGAGAAGTTTCTTTGCTTGACAGGAATGATCAAGGAAGTAAACCAGTCCAGCAAACTCCTCTTACCACAGCCTGGAGCACTGCAACAAGAGGCTGATTGACTCTTTTTTATTTTAAGAGTTTATTTGAGCCAGACTGATGACGTATGCCAGGTACATGACCCTTAAATGTCTGTCGCCCCACTTAACTGGAAGATGGGTGAAAATAGGGACAATATCTGTTTTGCTCATCACTGACTATGTGCTCAGTATTGAGGTTTTGGCCTGGTACATATCCTATCCATATCCACAGGGAGAGATGATCAAGCAAATGGGGCAAAATGTAAACAGCTGGTGAATCTGAGTAAAGCAAATACAACTGCTCCTTATTATTACCAATTTTTAATTATCAGTAACTAAGTGCCCTTTTCTGAAGGCAAGAGGGGAATCCGTTTTACCTTAATTGCAACTGGATATATGGTTCCTCCAATTTCAAAGCTTCCCTTTTTAAACATCATGACTGAAGTATTGTTGATGCAAGTTCCTGCAGGAAAATGGGGAAGGGAGGGTTGTTAAAAGGAATTACTTTTATATAAAATAATTTAAATTACTCAAATCATATCAAAATTGCAGACATTTTACTACCATTTTGCAAACTGATTCCTGCTTAAATAGTAATTTGATAGTTCCAAGCAGGTCTCATAAGAAATTTTTTCTTTATTATTGAATATTTTAGAGATACAACTTCTTCACAACAGGTAATAATTTCAACACAGGACCTTGGAAAAGTTATAGACAATACCTTCCTAAGTTCATTCCCCAGAAATAACTTTTAAGATGAAAAAGGTATGACTTCCAGCAAATCTCAAAAGAAAGCAGGGAATTACTAGTTCAGAGAAAGCCATCCGTGCCCATAGGACAGCAGATGTAGGCAAAAAATGCCAATTCCAGAACAATCCAAATCCTCATACATTTTTGGTGCTTATTATCAACTATAACTTGGTCGGCAGTCTTTCTCTTACCTTCAGGAAAGATTAATATGGGTAATTTTTTCTTATCAGCGATGTGTTCTCGTAGTCTGTGAAGAAAAATAAAAGATCAAAATTCTATCTATAAACAGAGAGAGATGGAAATCCTCTTTGATATTCTCTATACTCTACTATCACAAATATATGGAAAAGCAATAAGGAGAAAAGAAACAAGATATAAGTCAAGAAAATAAACTCAAGTGGGTCCCTTTCTAAAAAAAAAAAAAAAAAAAAAAAAGTGTAAAGATAGCTGCACTAATTCAATTTCTCTCATCTCAACGTGAGTGACTGGCAGTGTCTTCTGTCCACTCTTTAAAAACAGATGTTGGGCAGACATAACAGGAGCTCTGGAGTCCCTGTCACGAGCTTTATGCCCTTTCTTCTATACCGTTATTACTCCATCTGAAAAATGGGGATATTGATTGCTAGACCGGTCTACCTATGGCCATGAAGTGTAAAACATTCCTTAAATGGGTCAGCTAAACTTTCCTGGGAAATATGCACTGTAATAAAGTCTTCCAGGCTTAGGTTCTGTCCTCCTGTAGCCAGCCTGGCTCCTCAGAAGCTAGTAAGGCTGAGATAGGGAGATTACCGCTGCCAGAGTGGCCCACTGCCAGATAACCTCCCATTGCTATCCCCACCTAGAGGGTGGTTATCCTAACAGATTTCAATAAGTTCTTTTCATTCTATCCTTAAGAGATGGCTCACCTTCATGCTTATAGAAGCAATGACCAGAGTGCCTTCAGTTAAATGCCTCACGCAAAAAAGTGTTTCCCAAAAAAGGTTTCTGGTAGCTCATCTCTACCCCAAGTCCCAGAGGGACGTAGCCTGTTCCATAAAGAGATTAGCTCTGTCTGTCTCCAGGTAGATTTAAGTGGTAACAGTCTTCTAGCAAACATCAACCTATTAATTGATTGATGTAATCTATTAATTCGCCAGTTACAAATTATTTAACTTTGAAAATTCAGTAATTGGACTAAATCACCACAACATAAACTGATGGGATTTCTAATCTCATCATATGCCCCTCTAAATTCCTGCAGAATTAGAACTTTTAAACATCTAGCTAAGACAGGAGATGTAACCAGAAAAAACCTACCATAAATAGAGCTCCATGTTTTAGCTTTCATCTTAGCACTGTTCTGCCCTCTTGGGCATGAAGGCCAAGATTTATCAGATTTTATGCTATGCCAATGAGTGGTGAGTAATATCACTGCTTACCTCTTTTTTTTTTTTTTAATATATTTTATTGATTTTGTACAGAGGGGAAGGGAGAGAGAGAGTCAGAAACATCGATGAGAGAGAGTCATCGATCAGCCGCCTCTTGCACACCCCCTACTGGGGATGTGCCCGCAACCAAGGTACATGCCCTTGACCGGAATCGAACCCGGGACCTTTCAGTCCCCAAGCCGACGCTCTATCCACTGAGCCAAACCGGTCTCGGCTGCTTACCTCTTAATAACCAGGTGTCGATCCCTCATTTCTGAGCGTTCAAACCAAACATGTGGGCAAGCCTTAACCATAGCTCTCTGAATAATTCCCATCAATCCACCATGAACCTGGCCAACCTAGAAATAACATCAGAAAGAGAAAAAATATAAATGTAAAGGCAGTTATTCAAAGAAAGCTCGCACTCTCTCTCGCGCGCACGTGTGTGTGTGTGTGTGTGTGTGTGTGTGTGTGTGTGTGTTTAAGTAGGAGTAAGTTCCTATTCCCCAGTAGAAAAGATCAATCTTCTTCTACTGACTAAAGTTATTAGCCTGCCGGGACCAGTTTGGCTCAATAGATAGAGCGTCGGCTTGAGAACTGAAAGGTCCCGGGTTCAATTCTGGTCAAGGGCATGTACCTTGGTTGCGGGCATATCCCCAGTGGGGGGGGTGCAAGAGGCAGCTGATCGATGACTCTCTCTCCCTTCCTCTCTGTATAAAATCAATAAAATATATTTTAAAAAAATAAAATAAAATAAAAAAATAAAGTTATTAGCCTATACAAAGGACATGAATGGCCAAATATAAACAAAAGGTGTTCTTTAGTGGCACCTTTGAATTTTAAGCTATGTTGATATAATAACTATACTTTAGGTTTAAAAAGTAGAGTAGTCAAGATAAGAGAAATTCAAATTAAAACTACACTGAAACACCATTCCTCACCTACCAGATTGAAAAAGAACCAATGCTTGACAATGTACTCTAAACCAAGGCTATGGGAAATGGTACTCTCATACATTGCTTGGGATGGAGGAGACAATAACACCCATGGAAGGAAATTTCACAATACCTTATCAAAACAGCATATAAATTTATCCTCCAACTCAATAATTCTACTTCTATAAACTTATCCTGAAGATAGATCATTTCACTCCAACAAAATGAAAAGATATGTGCACAAGGTTTAAGTGGCTTCCTTCAAATGCCTCCCCAGAAACCTGATGAAGTACTACTATGCATCTGTGACAAGAACAAGGTTGAACTCTACGACTGATAAATGATTTCCAGGAGACACTGTTAAATGGGAAAAAAGCAAGCTGCAAAGAGCCAATATAGTATAACACATTTTGTATGAGGCAGAAGGGGAAATATGAATATCTATTTGTTTACTTCTACAAAAATAAAGAATCACCAAAAATAATGAAATTGGAATCTTACTAGGGTAGGAAAGAATGGGGTAGAATGGAAAGAATGGTTTAAACAAAAATGTTTTGACATTTGGAAACATATTAATGTCTTACATATTCAAAAATTAAATCAACAAGGATGGGGCTAGCAAACTGAGAGCAAATGAACCCAGCTGTGTGTTTTAAATGAACAAAAGAACAATGCTGAAGCAAGGTGGAGGGGAAGGGCACATGGAAATCCAATAAATTTATAAAGACAGTATTTGACCACACACCCTCATCTTGGATGGGGTACCGAGAACTGCAAAATACCCTGAATTATTTTTACATTTGTTTCTCGTAGTAAAACAGGTGAAGCAATTCTGAAACAATTTTGGATGTATTATAGAATTGAGAAAATGAGTTGATATTTTTGGGAAACAGAACATTCACAGTGAAAAAAGGAAGATAAAACATGGATTGGGGAATGCAAGGAAGAACCCTACAAATTGGATAAATTTGTATAAACTCATATATCTAATATTATTATATCAATTTTTAAAATAACAGGAATTTTAAATATAAATATATTAAAATATAAATACTTTACATGCATTTTTATAAAGAAAGCCAATGTATAAGAATGCAAATAATAAAGCAAATGGGCCAAATATTACCAAAACATAAATGTGGATAAAGAACACATGGATGTTGCATGTAACATTTTTATTATTTCAACTTCTATTTAAGTTGGAAAATATTTCTAAATTTTAAAAAAAAGTAGAGATCTTTCCTTAGGAGGGAAAAAAAACCTTTGAAAAGCCACTGAGATGGGATCTTGAACATTCTTCAAATATATAGTTTGTGTTTAGCTTAAAGAAACCAAATATGACCTCTGGAAGGTAGCAGTAGTTTCCTCCCTCCATTCCCACCACCCCCCATCCCCCCCCCCCCCCCGCCTCTGATTGAAACCCAAATGGCTTTACTATCACTCAACACATTAGAAAGTTCATAAGTACTATGCTTTTCTAAATCTTGACTAATATTGTGATTGCAACTATACATGACCAAAAAGCACAGAAAATGCCAACAAAATTCTGAGGCCTTCAGTCACAAATGAGCTATGCTCAACACTTGTTGACAAGGACACTGAATGACTATGGTCTCAGAAACACAAAACCATGATTTGGTAAGTTGGTTAAAATGCCTGAACCTCTGCTTTCTTATCTATAACAAAATGTCAACTCTCACTTCACTGAATTACAGGGAAGGTCAAATATAATAGATGTGAAAGTGCCTATCCGTATAAATGCAAGGAATTATTACAGACTCCCAGAACTACTATGCTGACGGGGGTGGGGGGGTGGGGGGAGCACGTCTATCAAGGGTTGTTAACTGGAGGCTCCTTGAAGGGCTTTCTGGAGATCACAGGCATCTTGAAATTAGACACAGAATTATGTTTGTATGATGCACAGGTATGTTGTTGTTGTGATTTGTTTATTTTCCTTAAGAAGTTACATAGCTATTAACTGATTCCTAACATAAAAAAAGGTTAAGAAGTACTAATTCCCAAAAGTCTTTGCAGAAAGTTGGTTAATGCTCCTTAGATTCAGAGAACCCAATGACTTAGAGAAATTTAGCAATGTGTTACATATATCTGAAATCCTATTTTAGACAGATTAAAATACCTAGTAGCAAGTGAGGAGCTTTCACAAAGGCCTTCAAAACCCCCTCAGTGATTGTATAACCTGTGTTCAGTCAAATACCACACATGTGCCAAACTCCCACTCTCCTATCTACAGCAGACAATGAATAGTGGCTTTCTTCAAATGCCTCCCCAGAAAAGCACATCAACCATGACTGTCAATCACTGGAGCTGAGAAGTAAAAAAAAAAATCCATGTGCTCTTCCTGAAGCCCAAGCCACCACCACCAAGGGATATGAAAAGAGGACTCCCCAAGGCTGGGTTATGGGGTTTGTGTAGGGTTGTCTTTTGTATTTTAGGGCTACAGACAAGAACTGAAAAAGACAATGTGGTATAAATATTTGCCTTTCTTGTTTAATCTTTATTAAAGGGATTGTTTGTTTGTTTATTTGTTTGCTTGTTTGTTTTAAATTGCATATGACTCCCTGAAGGAAGGCAGAACTAACATGGCTGGTAGGGGATTTTCACAGATCTAAGGAAGAAGACTTTAATCTCTGAAAGTGTTATTAAACATAGCAGGGATTTTAGAAGCAAGATGGAATCTGATAGTCTATCAATCTTAATGTGTCTGCATTTCAGTAAGTTAAATTTTTATTGCCTTAAATATAATATTTTTTTCTTTTTCTTACACTATATGTTCATGTAAATAATGTACATAACATAAGCTACAGTAGTAGAACCCAGTCACTTTCTATATAATATGAAACTTTCTGATTTGTGCCCAAATAAATTTAAAATTTGAGCAAGCCACGAAACATGGAACTACTTGAAATACCAATAAGCTGCTCTTACCATAGCATAGCATCCATCCGTTGTTAAGATCAAAACATCTATTGGGGAGGTGTGGTTGGCAACACAAATGCCTCCCTTCTGGGGTCTGTGCTCCCTGCAATCATAAACAATGGTAAATACTAAACCTTGAAATATGGCCACTATTAGCAGAACATCTATTCATTTTTTTTTAAGTCCATTAATAAAATAAAGTTCGTAGTATATGGGCCCACCTTAACCAGGTTATCTCTGGGGGTCTATCTAATTTACAGTGGTGAAACAAGAGTATAGGAAAAGGAACCCCTGACTTTCCCTTGATATATTTTTATGTTATTTTTTTTTGTAATGACCAGATTTTCCTTTTATGATGAAAATATCATTTTAAAATATTAGACTGAATTACAAAGATTCTATAATGTTAGTAAATTTTGTGGTAAGTTTCATTTATTTTATCAAAAGCATTTTCCTGTTATTTCCATCTCCATAGCATCACTTTTAGAGCCTTCACAGTGATCCACAGAGTAAAATTCCTATTGGTTCCTTTCTACCTTCTATCCCCCTAAAACAGAAGTTGGCAAACTTTTCTTATCGCAGGCCAGAGAGTAAATACTTAAAGCTTTGCAAGCCAGGCAATCTCTGTCAAAACTATAGGACTCTGCTGTTTTGGCACAAACACAGCTAAGCTGTAAATGAAAGAGCACGGCAGTGTGCCACTAAAACTTTATTTACAGAAAACAGATGGTAGGACACATTTGGCCTACGGGCCCATTGCTTAGTTTGCTGACCTCTGTCTTAGAGTTCAACCAGTACTGGACACTAATGAAGCAAAGCAATTTTCTTTGGTTCTATACAGAGAAGAAAGGGAACCAAATGCATAACAACTTTAGCATATTTTCCTTTAAATGAGAAGCAATTCTATAAGAAGTTATGAATTCCTCTCTATGTAATTAAAGCACCTTTCCTGTGGAAGGTATCTCCTCTGCTCACATTTCTTCCAAAGCATTTTCTCTTACTCCTCACCCCAGAACTCACAGCCCAATTACAAAATCACATAATTTTAGAAATTGAAGGGACCTTTTATGGTGGTAGCACATGGGGAAGCCAAACAGTTAAGATGCTTCCCTTTCACAAGTGAAATGGAAGGATACAGTCACTAAAATATTAGAGGCTTGTCCTAGAACTTTTAAAACTTTTAAAAGTTTTAAACTTGTTAAAGGTAAGAAAAAAATAAAGTTAAGAGAAGTTGAGTTGAGTTAAGTTAGCAATCAAAATACCTCTTATTTAGCTTATAACTTCACTTAGCTACCGTTATCCTCTACAACTAAGGGTAAGGGAAGCAGAATGCTGGGGTCCATGTTAAGGCTCAGTTATGGAATTTTAGAAGGGGCAAGGCTGAGAACACAGACTAGGCCTCCAGATTCCAAGTCTGGTCCTTCCTTCAACCACATTAAAGGCCTGTCACCTTCACCACTGTTTAAGTCAGACAGACCTCACTCAAAATCTGACTGCCACTTACTGTGCAGCCCCAGACAACCAAACCCAGAGCCCCCTTTTCTTCACATGTCAGACAGGATAACAGCGCCTCTCAGAGGGAAGACCTCGAGAAGGATAGGCCTGCCCTGTGAATGTCATTACATGATTATTGGAATGTCTCTTCCGCACACGGACTGCTTTTTTAAAGAGTTTTGTGTGCGGTTATGTCTCTGCCACTCTAATAGGTGGGATGAACACACAGGAAGTCATCTCATTTCACCTGTCCATCACGCACTGACCTGGCCTAGAGAAAGCCAGGCCTGAAGCCAGCAGACACTCACCTGTTGTGATAATGAATGGTCCCTGAGAGGGCGCGCACACAGATCCGGCAGCAGGTCAGGTGAACCAGCTCACTTAGCCAGTTTTTAAAGCTGAAGGAAAGGAAAAAACACAATAAGAGCTTCAATGTGCTCCTTCACAGCAGCAGCCTGTGCTCTGAAATACATGCACAGTTCAACACTCATAGTCTCACTGAGGCCCTTAGGACAAAACGCTAAAGGAAAATAGCCCCCTCCTGACTCAATGTTCCCCATAAGTTTCTCATCAAGATAAGCTGAAGCTTCTTTGGTCTCAGCCTTCTGAGGCTGACAATATTAGAAGACTCTCACTTTCCTTACATTCCTCAGTCATTTTCTTTCTTCTCTTTCTTTCCCCTTTGAAAATACAATTTCTTGGGACTGATGTGAAAGTGCGTTTAAAAATCAAATCAAGAAAATGAAGTAAGCAGAATTTTAACAAGTGTGTTGAGGCCTTAAATCTGATACTGTACATAGGAATTCAACAAATATTCTCTTTGCGGACATAGCTAAGAAGAGGACAATCCTATTTATGGTGAAAGGAAACGTCACCTGCTGTCTGGAAGCTGCCCAACCATTGTAGTTCCAATAACCAAAAAGCTGATTCCAAGGAAAGCCAAGGTAACCCTGAAACAGAAAAAGGGATGCAAAGGTTTAGTTGAATGGTAGGGGTAATGGAAAATAACCTGAAAGTTCACAAACAATAAAATTGTGGATAAGTTGTGGAGCATCCATGCTATGGGTTATGGTGCAGACATAAAAACTGGATAAATCTATAGATTCTGACATGGAAGAACAGTCCTTGGTACATTTTGAGAGCAAAAAAGAGCAAAGTTTCAAACAATGTATGGAAAACGATGACATTTTTGAAATAACAGCAGGCATGTATATCATCTACAATACTCAGAGAAGGCCTGGAAATCGATTCACAAAACCTCAAGTTCGATCTACACAAGCAACAGAGTGTCAAGTGGGCTAGTGAAGGGAACAAACTAAAAGTCTTGACCATCTACTTTATTATTTTAATTTTTAAATTACTCTGAATTATTTTAAATTCATAGTGACTTCTATACAAAATAGTTTTATGTTGTATAAAGGAGTCATTTCAGGTTGAAAGTAGTCATCATGTTTTGTCCAGGGTACTTTGGTATGGTGTGAATAGGTTGTGAAAGAAAATATCTTGCAAAGGTCTGAAAATCACTTGGTTTTCCTGGATTTTTTAATGACAGGTGAGCAAAAGGATACAATTCAAAATTTTCCTAAAGGTATTTAAAATTTATAACAGATGGCAATAAGTTATACTTACAGGCTCATTCATAATAAGAACTCCAATTATATACCCCTCAATGCAAACCTAGTGGCTGTTCCTTTGGACAGTTCAAGAGAACGTGAAAGTTAGGGAACAAGATGACTGACAATATTTTAAATCTCCACACAGATGCTTTCTCACTTCTGAAAAGTGCTTTTAATATATATTTCAATAACTTCAAAAATAACGTCATTTTAGAAATTAAATAAAATTACTCAAAAAGAAAAAGTTGAGTTTTATAATCTTTCAGAATGAATCGGTTTCCTCATAAACACCTCACAAGGGTATTAAAGTCTTGGTTTAACACTTTTTGTTGTGGTTGTTGCTATTCATCTTCACAAAAGGATATTTTTCCATTGATTTTTAAAGAAAGTGGAGCCCAGCCATCGTGGCTCAGTGGTTGAGCGTTGACCTATGAAACAGAATGTCACTGTTTGATTTTCAGTCAGGTCAAATGCCTGGGTTGCTGACTTGATCCCTAGTGTGAGGTATGCAAGAGGCAGCCAATCAATGAGTCTCTCTCATTATTGATGTTTCCATCTCTCTCTCTCCCTTTCCCTTCCTCTCTGAAATCAATAAAAATATATTTAAAATAAATAAAAATAAATAAAGAGCATGGAAAGGAGGGAAAGAGATAGACAGAAAAACACCAAGATACATTGATTGGTTGCCACACATACAAGCCCCTAGGATGAGCCTGCAACCAATATAACTCACCCTTGACCAAGAATCAAACCTGGGATACTTCAGTCCACAGGCTGAGCTCTATCCACTCAAACTGGCTAGGGTGGTTTAACACTTTTTGACACAGCAATTAGAAGGTCAAATTAAGTTTCCTTTAGTTGCCATATTTTCATATCAGTCACTGATGATAACTAAATATCTATTTTAATCAATTATGCAAAAGTTTTAAAATGTTTTGCCACCTTGCTCTAATGAGAATCATTTGTTCCTACACATTAAATCAGAAGGGGTGACTTTTCAACAATTGTGTTCCAAACCATTGAAGGTTTTTGTCTGCTAGACTAACAAGCCAGAGAATTCTATTTTCCTGTTTAAGAGAGCAAACAGGAGGATTCTCTTAGATGACACAAAGTTTTCAGCCACAATCTGTTTATGAGATTTTGTTAAGAGCTTTATGGAGCTACAATTCACATATCATAACATCCACCCATCTAAAATGTACAATCCAATTGTTTTTAGCATATTCACAGGGTTGTACAAACACCAACAATCATTTTTAGCACAATCTGGTTGTTGTTTTTAATGCTTACTTTATAGCAATTCCTTCTTTTAAACACCAATTTTAAAGCAATTCTTTCATAGTGAAGAGTATGTAATAAGAATGGGAATCTTAATTCTGTCATTTCTTCTTGTTCTTGGATGTTTACATTACAGGATTATCTTAAGCCTGGTTTCTTTGTATGAATCTTTTATGGCCAGAACCGGTTTGGCTCAGTGGATTGAGCGTCATCCTTCGGACTGAAAGGTCCCAGGTTCAATTCCGGTCAATGGTATGTACCTTGGTTGCAGGCACATCCCCAGTAGGGGGTGTGCAGGAGGCAGCTGATCGATGTTTCTCTCTCATCGATGTTTCTAACTGTCTATCCCTCTCCCTTCCTCCCTGTAAAAAATCAATAAAATATATATATCTTTAAAAAGAATATTTTATGTCACTTATCTATTTTGTGAGCATTACTTTAATTTAAACTAGATAGTAAAATCATAATACTATTTGCTGGACGCCCAAGCAGGTGAAAGCTAACCAACAAATAAGGGAATCTCAAGACTGTTGCGAAATCCTCCCATTCTCAATGGCTGCCTGGGATATGGTGCCTGACCAATGGACCAAGTGAAGATGGAAGAGCTTATCTGTATAATCAACTTCACTGAGGTTTCATTTCTTTTTAAGAATAAAAACAATAAATGGAAGCTCTAATTATAATAAACTAGAAACTTCCAATAAATAAAAGCTCAATTATTGCCTTCCATAGCATGCCAAATAGGTAGCCTTGGACATCCCCAAGTATATGAACGCTATACTGGCTTAAGGTTCAAGCAAAAGTGTATGTGAAACCCAGCTCAAGTGTGGAGTGTCTCAGTTGGTTGAGTGTCATCCTGTGTACCAAAACATTGCAAGGGCACATACCTGAGTTTAATTCCTGATTGGGATACATACAAAAGACAACCAAGCAATGTTTCTCTCTCTCTCTCTCTCTCTCTCTCTCTCTCTCTCTCTCTCTCTCTCTCTCTCTCTCTCTCTCCCTCCCTCCCTCCCTCCCTCCCTCCCTCCCTCCTTCCCTCCTTCCCTCCCTCCCTCCATCCCTTTCCTTAGCATGTCTTCAGATGAGAATTTAAAATAAGAACAGATGTGTGTGTGTAAAACCCTGAATTTCACTTTGTTATTAGAGCTGAAATGATTCCCAAAAGACATAACATGCCCCCAATAACTGGCAGAATGAGCACAGAAAAAGCAGAACGAGTTTCTTAGAAATGTGCCTTTGCTTACACTTAATCTTTTCCCTTGTAATAAATCTGAATGAGGCAAGTATAGACCACCCTAGGGATGGTAAAGAGGTTTCATTATGTGCCAATTTTTGTTGGCTGGTAACGACTGCTTGGAAAGCTCTATTGAGAGGATGCCAAGGCCATGCCCAAGGGAAATGAAGCAAGCCAATAAACAGCAATGTATGACGGATACACATGCACACTACCTGCACCATCATACTAAACAAACCTTAGTCACCTGCACTTCACCCCAATGCCCAGTTACCTCTTCTACTCTAGTTCCACACTATGGTTCCAGTCAGTACCTCCTCATCAGGTGGCACTCAAACTTAGAACCAGAAAGAGACCCAGAAGTGGAACTTTTTGTTTTGTTTTGTTTTGTTTTGTTTACAGAGAGGAAGGGAGAGAGATAGAGAGTTAGAAAGATCAATAATAGAGAGTCATCAATCAGTTGCCTCCTGCACGTCCCCTACTGGGGATGTGCCCACAACCAAGGTACATGCCCTTAACCGGAACCAAACCCAGGACCCTTCAGTCCGCAGGCTGATGCTCTATCCACTGAGCCAAACCGGATTTGGCCAGAAGTGGAACTTTTAATAAGAAAAGTGAGTGATAATAAATAGATGTGGATGGAACATATTCTCTCTTCTGAATGGCTCTCTTCCATGTGGTAACCACTCTCAAGAATGTTTCCTCTCAAAGGCAGCTATGAACCACTACAGACCAGCAGAGACAGAGTTTGTTTGACACACAGTGAGCGTGAAACTGTAAAATCTCTCTCTTTTTTTTTTCTCATTTCCCTTTTCTAATCGTCAAATTATCTATGACTGAAAGTGTAACATGGATTCAGGCTATATATTAGATTCTGAATACACATCCTAATTTTTTGGGGGGTGGGGAAGAGGAGGAGATGTGAAAGGAGAATAGATACTTAACACATTCCTAAGGAGGTCACATTTGATGGTGTTTTCTTAAGTGGGAAGGAGTGAGACTGATACCATATACTCACATGTGGCCATTACATACATGACTTAAAAGAAAGCTGAACTAATTATACCATCAAACCCCTGGGCAGGAGACCTACCTTAGAGGTAATAGGACACAGTAGCGTATTATGACGCCCAGCACCCACACCATGGTGAGCCGCAGACTGATGTACTGGAAATTTATATTGGTCCTTGTGAGGAGATTCCATGACACTAGCTCCTCTGAGGAGAACCTCTGGGTCACTTCATCTTCCACAATGGCTTCCAATCCCTTCTTGGAGAAATAAAACGCGTCAGACAGCTCAAAGTCCCTTCCTCGCAGACCTTTTTCCATGGGTGACTTATCTCTTTGGATAATACCTTAAAAGAAAGCATCAGGACATAAGGAAATGCCATAGGACATATTAAAAACATGGCCAAAGGGCCAACTGTGCACAAGACAAATAAATTTAACAGATAATATGGCAGATTTCATATATACAAGACAAGCAACTGCAGTGGGAGAAGAGGTGAAATCATCGAGTCTACATGAAATGGCCTCTACCCAAGGATTTCAATTTACAAAGAGGAATCTTGGTCCTCAGTAGCTTTCTTGCTTTCATTTCCTCCCCTCACACCATTCGTGAAAGAACTCACAGAAGCAAACTCGCCCCATGTATAGATCTAGACTAAAAAAATAAAGACTTCTGTTCTCCCCTGATAAAAAAAAACCATGAAGCAAAAATCAAAGCAAAATGGTAAAAGGTATTTAAAGGCAACAGTTGATGTTTTTAATATGTGAAAATTATTTTATAATAAAATCACAGGTTGCTACAGAAAAGTAAGCAAAGTTCATGAACTGAATTTACAGAAACAACATAGTTAATAAATATGTAAAAACTTATAGTAATCAAAGAAAGGTGACTTAGACTGGCCTATTTATATTATTAAATCAGCAACATTTTTAGTGATAAATTTCAAAGATCAAAATAATACAGGTACTCTCATACTCAATTTGTATTGAGTATGGAACTGGTAGCAACTTCGTCAAAATCTGTTTGACAAGAAGAGACTAAAAAAATAGTTTTGCTGATAATTCAATAATTCCAATTCTAAGAATCTGCCATAAAATATAATCAGAATGGTAGGCCAGAGCATTTTCCATTATAATCGATCCAGACGATGAGCTAGAATGCATCCATTAATAAATGTGCTAACATTAAGTGACAAAAAGGCAAGATCTCTACGAAACATATACACATTGAAAAAATGTTAAGAAGGACATTAAGTAGTTATCTTTGGACAATAAGATTGGAGTTTTCCTCTTTATACTGTATGAAATTCATGCATGGGTAGGATCCCTAAGCCTGGCCAGCAATCAGGGCCAATCAGGGCCTTCCAGCTGCCAACCAGGGCCTCCCTTTCCCCAGCTGCCAGCTGCTGGCTGGAGCCTTCCCTCATTCTGCACCACCCCCTGGTGGTCAGTGCATGTCATAGCAAGTGATCGAACTCCCGGTCTCCCAGTCCAACTCTCGAGGGAACACTTTGCATATTAGCCTTTAATATGTATAGATTGCACTTTCCATCAGGAAAATAATTCAAAAGTTTTTCAAGTAGCAGAAACTTGTGAATTGAAAAATGACTACTATTACTCAGTTCTAACTACTAAAAAAAAAAAAATTGAAGAGGACGTCTTTGAAGAATAAAGAGTAGCTATGTACACAGTGACATAACTATCTATTTGTCTCTCTGAAGTGTGTCACAAAGAAAGAAATGTATTTCCTACATCAGAAAAGTATTTTTTTTTTTTGGGGGGGGGGTGAAAATTAAAGTGTTAAATTCCCTGAAAAAGACCTCCTTTGATTTTTCTCACTTTCCATTCCCTAGGAAATCAATGAGGAAAGTGAAGAGTACTATATTACCTATCCTCTGGAGAACTTGTATGTAGTGGGAGCTGTAATGTATTGGATTTTGTTTGTTTATTTATTTATTTTTCACCAAGACATTTTTTTAATATATTTTTTTATTAAATTATAATTTTTGTACATATACGAATGCCCCCCCTCCCATACATACCCTCCTTCCCCAGAGTTTTGTGTCCATTGGTTGTACTTATATGCATGTATACAAGTCCTTCAGGTGATCTCTTATCTCCCCCAGATCTCCCCAACTTCCCCGCTGTAATTTGACAGTCTGCTTGTTGCTTTACTGTCTCTATATCTATCTTTTGGTTCTTCAGTTTATAATGTTCTTTATCATCCATAAATAAGTGAGGTCATGTGGTGTCTCTCTTTCATTGACTGGCTTGTTTCACTCAGCATGATGTTCTCCAATTCCATCCAGGTTGCTGCAAACGATGAGAATTTTTTTCTTTTTTATGGCTGCATAATATTCCATTGTGTAAATGTGCCATAGTTTTTGGATCCAATCATCTGCTGATGGGCACCTAGGCTGTTTCCAAATCCTAGCTATTGTAAATTGTGCTGCTATGAACATAGGGGTGTATATATTCTTTCTGATTGATGTTTCTAGCTTCCCATTTGACCCAGTAATCCCACTCCTAGGAATGTATTGGGTTTTTTAAAGGAACAGCAGCATAATGCACTAGAGTAAAAAGTAATGAAGACCTGACATCCAAAGTCAAGTGCTGTTTAGGACAACAACCAGCTCTATGACTGTGATTGATAGATAAATCACCTAACTTGGTGTCCTCCTCTATAAAATGGGGGTGGGGGAGATCTCTAGTTTTTTTACTTTACTTTTGAGTTTATGGGGTGGTTTTAGTTTATTTGTTTTTGCCCACATGTAATTCTTTGTCTTAAGAATTAGCATAATAAACCAAGTTTTGAATGATTATTAGACTATCTTTTTCAGCAGTTAACTCTTAAGTGATTTAACCTTTCTCCACCATCTCTGAAAATTAGTATCAGAAAATGTCCCAAGATAGTGTCACTACTGAACTGCCCTCTTACTCTTAGGCACTGCAGTACAAACCAGGTTACTCAATTCCAACTATTGGCACAAATTTAGCAGTGCAAGAACTTCATTATTTAGCAATATATTGAGTTTTTTTTAAGTCTAGAGGACGAAGAAAGAACAGGTTATTCAGCAAATCCTTGGATGAAACACACTAGAGACAGTGGACAGCCCTTCTAAAAATAACCTTTTCCAGAGGGGCTAGAGATAAGAAGGCAAGTTCAAGGTGGCTCATGTTATTTAGCTGAGCCAGGAGAGATCCGAAGCCAGGTCCCTAGTCCCTAGCCGTGATGTACAATATTTTCTCTGTCCCCTGACCTACTTTATTCTGTGTAACTCAAATAAAATATAACTCAATTTTATATTTTCATTAAGCCTCTTTCAAAAGTATGTGGGTGGGTAACTGTAATGCATCTAATTGGCAATGGATTGATTTCCAAAATATGTTAAGACATACAAAAAAAAATTAAAAAGGAAAAGTCAAAGAACCCAGTAAAAATTTTAGCTAAGAATATGGCAAGTAAATCACAAAAAGAGTAAGCTTTAATGACTAAATATTTCAAAAATGTTCAAATTCATTATGATTAGAGAACTGCAAACTAAAACCACAATTCCATGCCCATAAGGATTGATTTAAAAAAAAAAATTTAATTGAATAATATCAATGGGAATGTAATTAGTACAACCACACTGGGAAATGACTTAGCACCATCTGGTAAATTTAAAGATATTCATAGCCTAAAACCCAGCAATTACACTCCCAGGAAGATTTTTGTTTAATAATTTAAAATATCAGAAAAGTTGCAAAAACAGTTCACTTTACCCAGCATTTCTAATTGCTGACATTTTGACACATTAGCCTTATTGTTCTATCTCTGTAAGTATAAAAAACACTTTTTCCTGAACCATTTGAGAGTGAGTCGCAGGCATTCCACCACAGTTCAGCACAGATTTCCTTTGAACACGGAGTTTCACTTGTTTAACCACAGAATACTTATCGAAATCAGGAAAATGTCAGTAATTAACATTACTGCAATGCTAGTAGTATCTGTGCTATAGCCCTTATTCAAGTTTTTACAATTATCCCAGTAATATCACTCATAGGACTGTTTTAATTGCTGATCCAGGATTCAATTCAGGGCCATACATTATATTTACAGGTCATTTCTCCTCAGTCTCCTTTAATGTGAAAAGCTTCATCAGCCTTTCCTTGTTTTATGAGTACCAGCCACATTTTGTAGAATGCCTCTTAGCTTCGGTTGATCCTGCAGGCGTCCTCAAACTTTTTAAAGTGGGGGCCAGATCACGGTCCCTCAGAGAGCTGGAGGGCCGGACTATATGAACTACTAATTCCTACTGTAACACCTCGGCTGCGCTCACTGCCCAAAAAAGCTGGCGGGCCGGATCAGACTCCTCTGCGGGCCACATGTGGCCCGCGGGCCGTAGTTTGAAGACGCCTGATTCTAGTGTCTCTTCATGATTAGATACAGCTGTGTACACTTTTGGCAGAAACACTATGTAAGTCATGTTACATTCTTCTCACTGCAGTACATGGGAAGCACTTTATAGTTAGTCCCATAATGGAGATGTTTAACTTTTGGTCACTTGGTTTAAGGTAATTGGTGCTTACCAAGTTTTTCCATTGTAAAGTTAACTGTTTTTTTCTTTTTTATTAATAAGTATATATTTATTATCAATAACTGTCAAGAAAAGGAAGATACTTTGAGACTATAGAAATAGCCTACTCCTCAAACTTCCTCCCAGTGGTAATTAACATCTATTGATGATTTCACCTTAAGGAACATTTTTCTCCCTTATACTCTGGAGAGATTCTTGCAAAACTGTGCACAAGTAGACATCTGTAAGAACATTTTGCTACATTATTTGCAACAGCAAAATCGAGAATCAAGCCAAAGGTCCATTAGATAGATGGACATACAGCAATAGGTACAAATATTGAATTATTGTTATACACCTGAAACTAACATGTAATATGTCAATTATATCTCAATCAAATAAATAAATAAGTGCAGTTCATATTAAAGATGGATACATACATTGCATGCTACATAGGAATCAAAAGAAATGAACTAGAACAGTTACCAATTTAGATAATTTGTAAACATCAGAATGAACAAACAACTCAGGATGATATATAATATGATAGGGAGCACTTTTATAGAGTTTGAATAATGCAAAACAATAAATATCATGTCTTGTTTAAGGATACACACATGTATAGGGAAAATATGACAATATGCATAAAAATAATAAATACCAAAAGTAGAGTAGTAGTTTTAGAGGTTAGTGAGGTAATTAAATCAGGGAGGGATACTCAGAAGAATTTGACTATTTCTATTTATTAAATTAAGTGTTAGATACATGTATTATTGGGGGGGAAAAGTTACATGGAACTGACAGTTGTTCCTAAATGAAGATCTCTACTGTAAGAGAGCATGTACCAGCTTAGGAGTATTTGTTGTTGGTGGTGGTGGTGGTTTTTAATATATTTTATTAAGTTTTACAGAGAGGAAGGAAGAAGGATAGAGAATTAAAAACATTGATGAGAGAGAAACATTGATCAGCTACCTCCTGCACAACCCTCACTAGGAATCCAGCCTACAACCAAGGTGCATGCCCTTGACTGGAATCAAATCCAGGCCAATGATCTATCCATTGAGCCAAACCAGTTAGGGCAGGAGTTCTCTAATAAGGCACACAAATATCTGAAAATTATAAAAATAGATTTTAAAAGAAGCACTACTGAATATATTTTACCTCCTTCCTGATATATATTGACTATTGAAAGTCAGAATGACTGATTCAGTTCATGCTAAGTAAAATTCTGATATGATAGGGGAAAAAAAAGTATTCGATTCAATCAACATAGAGTGGGCACTCACCATGTATTAGGCATCAAAAAAAGATTAGAAAGAGAGGAAGTATTTCTTTTGGCATCAAGAAATATTCAGAAGTGAACTGACAGTCTTCAAAATATAGGCATAGCCCCAGCCAGTGGTTGATAGTTGACCTATGAACCAGGAGGTCACAGCTCAATTCCCAGTCAGTATGCATGCCCAGGTTTTGGGTTCCATCCCTGGTGGGGGCATACAGGAGGCAACCAATCAATGATTCTCTCTCATTGTTGATGTTTCTATCTCTCTTCCCCTCTCCCTTCCTCTCTGAAATAAATAAAAATACATTTTAAAAAAATAATAATTGAGTTTCCTAAATGATAGTAAAAGCCAATATCAAAATTTTGTCTGATAATTAAATCTGATATGTAATTATGTCTATACAATTTTTATATTTCTATTGATTTCAGAGAGGAAAGGAGAGGGAGAGAGAAACATTAATAATGGGAGAGAATCATTGATCAGCTGCCTCCCGAATACCCACTATTGGGGATCGAGCCCATAACCTAGGCATGTGCCCTTGACTGGAATTGCACCCAGGACCCTTTAGTCCACAGGCCCACGCTCTATCCACTGAGCCAAATCAGCTAGGGCAGGAAACTCAATTATTATTAAGAAATTAACCCTGATTCAATTAACCCAGAACAATCCATAGTTCTTAAATTGGTAAAATCCTGATTCTAGGAAATATTTCTTTTTGTTACACAGTCAGCTTTAAAAAAGTAAAGCTATAAACATTTGAACTTTGTCCTTATACCAAATGCTTTGGCAGAAGTCCATGCTTCGATGGACATAAAATTAGAACAACTACCTCTATGTAATGCAAGAGATTAATTGCACAAGCTGCCCTGTGTCCCTGTGCCTTTAGCAAGCCACTGGTACATAAATAATACCAGCTATGAAAGGCCTTTTAGAAGAGATGGAGGCCGAAGTTAAAATCATCAAGTATAATTAACTCTAAATTAGCTGAGTGTACTCTTAGAATAACTGCCCATTTATAAATCATGCTAGTTTTCCAACCTCCAGTTATTCATGCTTTCTAGGTTAGCAACTGGGGGGGAGGGAAATCAGACCTGAAGGGTATATGATAGGTTTATATAAAGAAGTTGACCCTTAACTTACCAATGGGCCATATTCCAAAAGTCAGAGGCTCAGAATTCAAAACACTCTCTCTCATGGAAATTATTTGACTTCATCTTTTTGAGCTAGAAGTCCATCCACTCATATGCCTAACTAACCCCAAAACATAGGAAATTACATAGTAGTCATACCATGAACCAGAAATCTCCTCTATCACTGTTTCAATAACGAATACTTAAATTAAACCTAATTTGGAACAAATATAAACTTCCTCATCCTGCAGTGATTTAGAGAGAGCACTGGGGAAACTTTCTGGGGTATTGATCTATTCTATTTCTTGATCTCGATGAGAGGTACATGAGTACCTTGTGAAATTCATCCAACTGTACATTTATAATTTTACATTCTTGCCGATCTATTTTATGTTATGCTTCAATTTTTCAAAAAGACTTACTGAGATCTGCTATATAACATTGCCCACTGTACTGCAGTACTTAAAATTTTGTTAAGAAGGTAGATCTCATATTATGTGGTCTTGCTACAATTTTTAAAAAAAGAATTGAAGTAGCCGAAACCGGTTTGACTCAGTGGATAGAGCATCGGTCTGCGGACTGAAGGGTCCCAGGTTCAATTCCGGTGAAAGGCATGTATCAATACATTGATTGCGGGCACATCCCCAGTGGGGGGTGTGCAAGAGGCAGCTGGTCGATGATTCTCTCTCATCGATGTTTCTAGCTCTCTATCTCTCTCCTTTCCTCTCTGTAAAAAATCAATAAAATATATTTTTTAAAAAGATTTTTTTAAAAAAAGAATTGAAGTAGACACTATTTGTGAATCCTAGTTCAATGATTTACTATTTCCTCTTCTTTAAAAAAAAAGTTCACATACCTCTACCCAATTATTAAGCAATTGGTCAGGGAAGAGTTTACCTGTCCCAGAACCTCCTATTTGGCAGTGAAGTCCTTTTTCTGGTATGAGGAGCTCTACTGAGGGGGTCTGGTCCTGGGCAAGGAAGCCAAGCTACATACTTCCCTCCCAGGCCCTAATTTCCTTTCTGATTCATAAATGTGATTGGCCTGATGAAAGAAGAGAAAGGTAAAGTAGTTAAAAAGATTAACTTTATGTGGTTAGGGGTTGGGCAGGAGGTGGACCAGTGCTGCTGAGATTAAAGAATAGAAACATTCCATGCCAAATTCCAGAGAGACAAGACCCATATTTAAGCAAACACTTAGATGTAATTAAAGGTCAAAAGGTCTTTATGCAGTCCTGGCCATGTGTGTGGCCAATGTGCGTGGCCCCCTGGCCAATGTGAGTGGCCCCTGGCCAGTGTGTGTGGTCCCATGCACCAAAAGGATGCAGGCTGGATTCCCCATATGTGCACATGCCCAAGTTGCAAGCTTTACCCCAGTAGGGAACATGCATGAAGCAGCCAATGATGTTTCTCTTTCACAGTGATATGTGGTTTTTTTTTTTCTCTCTCTCTCTCTCTAAAAATCAATTTTAAAATATTTTTTAAAATATATTTTATTATTTTTTTACAGAGAGGAAGAGAGAGGGATAGAGACTTAGAAACATCGATGAGAGAGAGAGACATCGATCAGCTGCCTCCTGCACACCTCCTACTGGGGATGTGCCCACAACAAAGGTACATGCCCTTGACCAGAATCGAAGCCAGGACCTTTCGGTCCACAGGCCAACGCTCTATTCACTGAACCAAACTGGTTTCGGGCGATTTAAAATATTTTAAATAAATAAATTAATAAAATAAAAAGGCCCAAAACACCCAAGTGTTGAAGAGGCTATAGAGAGACTGGATGGAACTCACATGCGTTGCTCTGAGAGCATGTCACCAATTTGGAATACCATTTCGCAGTGTCTAATAAAGTTAAACATGCACTTGCTTAGCCTATGACCTGGCAATTCCACTTCAAGGGATGTACCCCAGGAAAGCAAGTAAATAGGTTCACAAGAACCTGTTCGACAATGGTCACAGCAGCTTTACTCATAACAGCTAAAAACTGAAAATAGCTCAAATGTCAATCAATGTAATAATGGATAGACAAATTAAGATGTATCTGTAAAAGGAATACTCCAGAGCAAGTGCTTTAAGTCTATTGATCTATTCAACAACAGAGAAATCTCACAAACATACTGAGTGAGGAAACAAATACAGAAGAGCACATATTGTATGAGTCCATTTGTGTGAATTTCAAAGATAGAAAAGGCCAAATGATCGTGACAGAAATCAGACAAGAAGTTATAACGGGGCTCTCCCCAGGCCAGGTCAGCTGACCCAGCAGTGGGTCACTGGTTGTGCCTCTGCCCGATGTGAGCCCGGCTGGCCTCTGGCTGACCTGTCGCTAAAGCAGGCCCCGCACCGCAGGCCCAGCGTGTGCCCATTGGTGCGGAGGGCGCTGCTGGCAGCAGGCTGCACCCTGACCCTGTCCCTGGTCCTCGCCTGAGGCAGCAGGTGCTGCCGTGCAGGGCGGTGCTGAAGGGCCCGCGGAGCCACTGGCCCAAGCAGGAAGAACTGGTGATGGTGGGCACGGAGCACGTGGAGTACCGCTAGGGCAAGGCCCCTCATCTTCGTGGGCGGCAGCAGCACAGTGGCACCATGCTGATGCGCACCATGCTGGACGCCCAACCCGAGGTGCGCTCCTGCGAGGAGGAGACCAGCATCATCCCCGGCGTGCTGGCCACGTACCAGGCCTGGTCCAGGTCTCTCCAGGAGAAGCTGCGGCTGGACGAGGCAGGCGTGACAGAAGAGATGCTGGACGCCGCCACGCAGGCCTTCATCCTGGAGGCGATCGCCCAGCACGGCCAGCCGGCCGGCATGCTCTGCAACAAGGACCCCTTCACACTCAAGTCTTCCGTCTACCTGTCGAGCCTCCTCCCCAACTCCGAGTTCCTGCCGATGGTGCTGGACGGTAGCGCCTCCTTGCATCCATTATTACTCACAAGGTCGCCATCGCGGGCTTCAACCTCAGCAGCTACCTCGACTGCCTCACCAAGCGGAGGAAGGCCATGGAGGTGATGTACACACGGTGCATGGAGCTGGGCAGGGACAAGTGCCTGCCAGTGTACAAGGAGCAGCTGGCGCTGCACCCCCTGTGCTCCCTCAAGCTCATACTGGACTTCTTCGGCATCGCCTGGAGTGACTCCCTGCAGGACCTCAAGTCACTTTCTATATATATATATATATATATATATATATATATATATATATATATATATATATATATTTAAACTGGGGCAGGAATCTCTTTTTTCCCCCCAGTTTTATTGAGATATAACAGCCATATAACACTATATTAGCTTTAGGTGTACAACATGATTGGCTATACATATATATTACCCAATGATTACCACAGTAAGTTTCGTTAACATCCATCACCTCACATAGTTACAATATTTTCTTGTGTTAGGAACTTCTAGCCCTAGCTGGCTTGGCTCAGTGGATAGAGCGTCAGCCTGCAGACTGAAGGGTCCTGGGTTCGATTCCGGCCTAAGGGCACATGCCAGGGTTTCGGGCTTGGTTCCCAGTAGGGGGTATGCAGGAGGCAGCCTAACAATGATTCTGTCTCATCATTGATATTTCTATTTCTCTCTCCCTCTCCCTTCCTCTCTGAAATCAATAAAGAAATTTTTTTTTAAAAAAAAAGAACTTTTAAGATCTACTCATTCAGCAACTTCTAAATATACAAAACAAATGTTAACTGTCATCACCATGCTGTACATTACATCCCAGGATTTATTAAACCTTCTGACTGGAAGTTTGTACCTTTTGATCACTTTCACCTATTTTCCCACCCCTGCCTCTGGCAACCACCAATCTGTTCTCTGTCTCTATGAGCTCAGCATTTTTTAGATTCCACATATGATGAGATCATATAATACCTGTCTTTCTCTCTCTGACTAATGCCACTTCACATAATGTGGGACAGGAATCTTTTACAGCCTGGAACACATCTGATTTCTGGGACTTTTCATGATAAACCCAACAAAAAAAACAGCCCCTGGGCAGTGGTTCACTTACTGCTCCCCCAGTTCTGTATTTCAGCCTAATTTGAGTTGTCCAAGGAGGCTGTTCTGTCCAATTATGACTCTATAACCTTAGCACACAGATGTCCCTTCAGGATCTTACTTTTCAAATCCTCTCCAAAGTATACGCAGTTTCTTCATGCATCTGCAGGTTAGTCAAGGTTTAGAAAGGATAATCACCTTGATGCTTTGTTGTTATTGCTGTTCAGATATATTCTAACACCATTAATTTATCTTCATTAAGCTGGCCTTATATCAGCCAAGGTTTGTAGAAAATTGCCTCTATCTCTTTTGGACCCAAAAGCTGAGGAACCATATTACATCCTCACCATGGCTCTAGGTTTGAGTTCAAGGAGTCTGAGCCAAAAATACACTGACCACAAAGCTAATATGGTTTCTATGAAATTATAATTTTTGTGTCCTTTTTGTCCTCCTCGACTGCATAGCTTCTCCCAAAATCCGGCACCAATTTTGTTTATTCTTTTTTTTTTTCTTTATTATTCTTTTACTTAAAGAGTGCCTCCAAACTGTATATGCTTCAGGCTCCCACAAAACCTGGATTTGCCCCACAGAGATAGACAGGCTGGTCCCTGGGCTGAGCTGGCAGGAAGTCAAGACTTGTTTACCCCTAGTGCCTTCTCCACTCCTTAGGACAAACAGCCAATCAGCAACTAGACTGAAGGATGTTGCTGTGAAAGGATTTACTTCAAGGGGCTTAAGGTCTTTCCCTTCACTCATGCATGGGTGCTAGCAAGAAAGACTGCCCTTTTGGTGACTTTCCCTCACTTAAATGCTAAAAAACACACTCTTGAGGGCAATCAAACACAGTAATGAGACATGCGGCCCATGAAGAAGCATGTAGTCACACTGCACAAGAGCCAAGAAAACCCCACCTCTACATACTTAGGATGAGAGAACCAAGTTATTACCAATAAGTATTAGAACACTGGGAGTTCACAGACACCATTAACGCCTTTCTGCTTAATTTCACCGATTATTAATAACACTCTATTTGATGGCCAAATTAGCAATGTACAAGTAAGAGGGGTTGCTGATGGTTAAGTCGAGTATTTGTTGTTTTAAAGTTTGAAGTTTTTCTATTCTTGGAAGTAGAGGAATTGGAGAGGATGAAAACAAACAAAAAAAAAATGTGAATACAAAGCAGAATTTTAAAACTCACTACATAAACATTTCGTGAGTGTCCCTGTAGTGGCAAAAACTGCTTTAGAAAACTAGATTTTTATATACTGTATAACAGACCCATAAAAAGAAAAGGGGACGAAATCAGCACGATGATCATGAACTGTCATACAAAATGTGCTCAAAGTAAATGCTAACTTAGCATCTCTCCTGGTTTCCCTAAGAGCTACTCAATCATCTGCCTAGTTTCTAAAGAAGCACTGGAGTTACGAAACTACTCCTGCTCCCTACCCCACCAGCAACGTTTCCCCAGTTGGCACATTTTAAGAGTTACACTCAACTTTTTTTTTTTTTTTTACAAGAAAAGGGGTAAAGTTTACTTCAAACACCTATCTACCCCACAACAGTCAACCCTCCATATCAGTGGGTTCCTCATCTACAGATTTCACCAACCTCAAATCAAAAGTATTTTGGGGGGAAAGAGGTTGGGAATGTTACATTGCATTGACGTGTATTATGTAGTTAGTCCTACAATAGTTCTTGTACTGAACATGTCCAGACTTTTTCCTTGCCATTATTCCCTAAGCAATACAACAACTACTTACATTTCATTTACATTGTATTCAGTCTTATAAGTAATTTAGAAATGATTTAAAGTATATAGGAGGATGTGCAAAAATTACACCATTTTATGTAAGGGACTTAAACATCTGAGGATTTTGATATCTTAGGGGGTTCCTAGAAAGGGATACTGAGAGATTATTTAATTCAATTAAGAAAAAATAAGGGTGGGAAGAAAGCCCACATATAGTAAAAATTTACAAAAAAGAAATAACATAAATAAGAAATTATAAAATTTATAAGAAATAAGTATGCACAAAGTTCTACACAAATAAGTTTAATAAAAATTTGGGGAAATCACCTTCTACTAAAATAACTTTACCAATACTGATACCAAGAGATGAATGCTCTGAAAAGATATGTTTGCACAAATGAAATAATGCTGTAAGGAGTAAACAAGAATTTTACCCACTCCCAATAGCACCAAATTGAGGCCGTTTTACAAGGAATTCTACCAAATCTTTAAATCTGAGAAGGAAGGAAGAAATGGAAGGAGGGAGGAAAGTAGGTAGCTAGGTAATAGGCTAATTGCAAGTAAAAGGATCAACTGGAAAAATCCTAATTCCAATTTTGGCAGATGGTTTCCAGCACCATGAGGCAATGTTTAGTCCATAAATGCAAAGATAACTCAAATATTAAGTTATTTGTCATAATATCCCTAAAAGGAAAATATATATTCACCACCCAAGATGCTGAAAATGCATAAAAAAATCAATATTCATTCTTAGTTTAAAATAACAAAACAAGAATCAACAATTATTTAACATAAGATGGAGAGCTAGAGCAAAGCAAACTTGATGCTAACTGGGAAGATACTGAAGGCACTACAGTTTGTACCCAACAGGAACAACAACTAGCACCAGTCACTCAACAATGTAGCAGCCAACACAATTAGATAAGTGAGAGGAATGCAGTACTAACTAGAAAATAAATAAAATGCAGACAAAGTTGAATCAGAAGTAGTCACTATCACGATGTGAAATAAAATAAGTGTGTACCTGGAAAAAAAAAGAGCTAAGCCTATCTGAAAATCTTCATACAGTATGAGAATTCTTACTTGTATATCCTTCTACCTTACCAAATCAAATACTTTCCAATATATGAACAACCATCAGTTAGATAAGATGATGGAAGAAGACACTCCATTTATAATAACAACCAGAAATATAACCTTAAGAGGAAATGTACAAAACCTGTATAAGAAAAACTCTGAGACATCTCTGGAGAATAAGAAAGAATGCTTAAACAAACAAAAAGATAGAATGTCCTTGGAGA
This sequence comes from Pipistrellus kuhlii, assembly GCF_014108245.1. Classification (NCBI taxonomy): domain Eukaryota; kingdom Metazoa; phylum Chordata; class Mammalia; order Chiroptera; family Vespertilionidae; genus Pipistrellus; species Pipistrellus kuhlii. The sequence goes on from NW_023425404.1 coordinate 149,289,813, forward strand.
GGAAGACTCAACATAGGTGATGTCAAACCTTCCTTAATAAATTTATAAATTTTAATAAATTTAATACAACTCTAATAAAAATAAATAGTTCTATTTCCTCAAGATCATAAACAAACTGAAGGTCACATAGAAAAATAATCAAGCAAGAATAAACAGGAATAGTCTGCAAAGGAAAAGCAGCAAGAACAACTATCCCTACCAGAATGAAAACAATGTATTAAAACATCAATAATTAAAATAAGAAACCAGTGCATGAGAAGACAAGTAAATACACAGAACAGGATAGAAAGTTCAGAAATAGATTCAAACATATACTGGGATTCAGGAGGTTATTAAAGATGCATCACAAATAAGGGTGGTGGATATGGACATTTTAATAGAGTGTTACGGTAACTGGATAGCTGGATATATACACTAAAATAAAATAAAACCATAAAAGTAATCAAAGAAAACATTGGAGAATTCTCTTAAAACTTGGCCAAAGGAGAAATCTTGATACTAAAAAAATTCAAACCCAAAAGCTATAAAAAGAAAATACTGTATTGACTGATTTAACAACATAAAAAATGAAAGTTATCTGCATAATAACAAATATGGTAAACAAAAGGAAAAATATAATCACAAATTGAAAAAAAAAGTATTTGTATCTCAGTACAAACAAAAGCTAATTTAATATAGAAAAAAATGCTCAAAAGACATAAGTAGATAATTCCATTCCGGGGGGGAATACAAATGGCACTTAAACATGAAATGTGTACAAAATCCCACTTCTTTTAAGAGAAACACAAATTAAGACTAAACTGAGTTTCAACTTTTCACCTCAGTCTGGCACAAATCCAAAAGTTTGATATATATTTACACCTTTAGTGAAGCTGTGGGAACTTACATACACTCCTAATGGAAGTGCAAATAGTATATCCATCCATGAAGGGCAATTTGGCAATATCAATCAACCCCAGGTTCATGTTATAGGTATATATATTGCAGCTTTTTTTTTAAGAGCAAAAGGTCAAGATCTACAGGTAAAAATAACCATTCACATTCATATAATGGAATTGCTTATTAGCTGTTAAAAATGAAGAAACTTTTTAAGTAATAATTTGGAAAGGATAATAAGATATAAGTGAAAAACACAAGGCTTAGAATAATATTTAGTATACATCATCTCTGATGTTAGAAAGTCTAGAAAATAAAAAATATTTGCATCATAATAGCATGTTTGTAATAAAGAAACACTAGGAAGATCTATAAGAAACTAGCATGGCCGAATCCGGTTTGCTCAGTAGATAAAGCAGATTGAAAGGTCCCAAATTCGATTCTGGTCAAGGCCATGTACATTGGTTGCAGGCACATCCCCGGTAGCAGATGTGCAGGAGGCAGCTGGTCGATGATTTTCTCTCATCGATGTTTCTAACTCTCTATTCCTCTCTTTTCCTCTCTGTAAAAAATCTTTTTAAAAAAGAAAGAAAGAGAGAGAGAGGAGAGAGAGAGAGAGAGAGAGAGAGAGAGAGAGAGAGAGAGAGAGAGAGAGAGAGAGGAGAGCGGGGAGGCGACGAGAGCGAAAGAGAGAATATAGAGGAGAGAGAGAAAGAAAGAAAGAAAGAAAGAAAGAACGAACGAAAGAAAAAAGAACCAGAAGAAAGAAAGAAATCAGAAGACGAAGAAGAGGGAAGGAAGGAAGGAGGAAGGACGGAAAAGAAGGCCAGAAGAAAGAAGAAAGAAGAGACAAAGAAAAAAGAAAGAAAGCAGCAGAACCGCCCGAGCCGAAACAAAGAAAGACCCACTAGTACTGATGCTAGAGGTAGACCACGGATGGAACTACACTATCAAGCCCTTTTGGGGGGGGGTTAGGGTTCTGTTGTGTTTTTTTGTTTTTTTTTTTTTTTTTTCCTTCCCTCACTTTCTTTTCATTACCATTCTTTTCATTGCTTTTTCAGAGAGTGAAAGGGAGGGGGAAAGAAGGGTGGTGGGGGGAGAGAGAGAGACTGGTTGCCTCCTTCATATTCCCCAACCAGGAGTGGAAAGCCAACCCATAACCCAGGTACATGCCTTTGACTGGGAATCAAACCCAAGACCCTTCAGTGCGAGGGCCAACACTCCAGCTACTGAGCCTCACCATGTAAGGCTCAAAGCATATGTTTTTATATATTTTTTCATATATTTGTATTGATTTCAGAGGGGAAGGGAGAAAGAAATAGAAACATCAATGATGAGAGAGAATCATTGATCAGTTGCCTCCTGAACACCCCACACTGGGGATCGAGCCTGAAACCTGGTTATGTGCCCTTGACCAGAATCTAACCCAGGACCCTTCAGTCTGCAGGCCAATGCTCTCTGTTCACTGAGCCAAACCAGGTAGAGTAAAGCCTGTTTTTAAATTGCTATAACTGTTGAATCATTTAAATGCATTACTTACTCCAGCTAGTATGGCTCAGTGGTTGAATAGCAACCCATGAACCACGAGGTCAGTGGTTTGATTCCTGGTCAGGGCATATTCCCAGGTTTAGGGCTCAATCCCCAGTGGGGGGACATGCAGGAGGCAGCCAATGATGCTTCTCTCTCACCGATGTTTCTATCTCTTTATCCCTCTCCTTTCCTCTCTTTCTAAAAATCAATAAAAACATTTAAAAAATAAAACAATAAAAAAATAAATAAATAAATAAATGCATTTGTTGGCAAAAAATAAATATATTTTTTAGTCCTGTCCAGTGTGGCTCAACTGGTTGGGCAACATCCTGTGCACAGTAGGGGCATGCAGGAAGCATGCAGGAAGCAGCCAATGTTTCTCTCTCTCGATCATCCTTCCTCTCTCTTTAAAAAATTCAATAAACTATTCTTTAAAAAATTAATATGTTTACACAACATTGCACACACATTTCCTTTGTATATTCATTTGCTAGTTCTCCCAGAATCACAATGTAATGACTCAGTATGTCCTCAGAATTATAAAGATGAAACAAGGTAAAACTGCATTATGACCACATTCCACATTACCAGTGATTCCCTTACATTTCAAATCTTACCCCAAAATACTTTATTTCTGGATTAGCTTTAGAAGATCCTAATAATCTCTAGTCATATGTTTATTGGAAAAGCAGTTTACAGATAAGGCAGTCTATGTTTTATTTCTGAAAAGGAGTTGATAGTCAACATCTATTATTCTTGGGATAAAATATAGCACAAAGGAATGTCAGTAGGCGGAGAAATAAGGAGAAAGTAAATATTAAGTTAGAACTTTCTCTTCTTAGTTTCCATTCCCTCTGCTCTTATTGATCTTTGTCTGGTTTATCTCTTTTTGCCCCCTTTCTATGATGTCTTTTTCTAGCCTTAGTGAATATCTTTCACTCTCTGGAAGTTCACTAAACCCACCATTTCAACTTTCACACTTTGTGAATAACTCCCAAATGTGCATCTATTGTCCCGACTTCTCCAAGATTCACATTTTTAAGTGGCTGCCTACTCACTTCACTTCTCCACCAACCCCACTGCTCTGGTTCAAGGTCCACTGCCTTCCAGAATGGCTTCCTATCTACCATCTCTCCTTACTCCACTTCTCCCAGCTCCTGTCTGTCTAATCCCACTTCCACAAAGCTACCAGATGTGTCTTCCCAAAACTCTGAGATCCCTTCATCTTAAGAAGTAATGTCTTAGCATGGCATTCAAGGCCTTTTAGAATCTGACTTCAGACTAAATATCCAAGCTTAACTCCTTCCACCTCCACTTGGCTTCCCTCATTCTGGCTCCAGCCACCCTAAATCAGTTCTTGGGTCCCTAATGTCTTCTAGGCACTTCTGCCCTCCTGCTTTTGCTTTGTTTTCTTCCACATGCTACCCCTTTTCTTAAAAACCATTCAAAATTTTTCTCATCAGCAGAACTCCATGGTTTCCTAGTGTTGGTGGTGTTGTTTTTTTCCTTGAGACTATGAACCACCAATTCCATGTATTATACGATGAAAGGGTTGTCTTAACAGAGTACAAGCACACACACACACACACACACACACACACAAAAAAAAAAAAAAAAAAAAGACCAAGTTACATCAAACTTACGAAATTGTAAGTTGCTAAAATTAGATCAGGTTTGTACTAAAGGGCACAATGGATGGCTCTCCTATGGGGCAATGCCCTCCCCCTCCTTTGTTCAAAGGAAAATAAGGGGGTAGAGCGATGTTAGTTCTTTTTGTTGATTACAGAACGCCTGTACTCTCTTTTGCGTACATACCCTTACACAAATGCTTCATTGATGGGCAGTCTTGAATGCAGGAGCAGAGGCTAGACACTGTCACACTCTGGAGTTTCACAATGCCTGAGGCATCACACACTTGATATCGTTTCGGAGGCGTCATGTGGGTTACCCACTGACTGGCGGGTAAACTTCGTTTGAACATATGAGTCATTGAAAATGAGGATGTTCATTTACTTGAGAACCGCTGTGCCATCATTGCAGAAGCAGGAAGAGGAAGGCACATGTATGCATGATACACTAACAGAATCCAGCTTAAACAAAAAACTTACTGTGTTTGGGGAAATGAAAGACCATATGCAATGACTTTAAGTACTTTACATAGTCTGCCAAGCAGTTAGATGTTGTCTATCACACATGGCCAGAGAGATGGTCTCTGGAATTAATTATCAGCTTCCCCTCTGCTTAAACCAAGAGAATGCCACTCGTTGCAAAGGGGACACAACTGCCCGAAACCGCTGTTTTCTAACTTGAAGAAAGGTATTATTCACTAAGCATATGCACTGTCTCCAAAATACTTCAACTTTTTTTTTTATTGATTATGGTATCACATAATTGTCCTCAGTACTTCAACTTTTTTAAAAGACATGGAGCAAATCTTTCTCTAAGTTTCTATTCTCCACATGGGGTACGTTTTCCCAGATATTCAAAGGAAAGTGTCAAATTATCCCACCCACCAAGTTTGTCTGTGGTGTTCCGGCATCCTCCGGCCACAGGTTCCAATCTTGTTTCCCAGGTGAAGGGAGCAGGGGCGGCTGCCCAGCACTTGGCACCGGAGAAGCACAGAGGCAGGGCCGATCAACCCCCCCAAAAAAAAACAAAAAAAAAAAAAACGCTGAGGCCAGACAGGGCAAAGGCTCTGACAGAAAAGCAGGCCACATTCCATTCTTTCCCCTTGCTCACCAGGCGTCTCCCAGAAGTTACAGGAGACATGTGGGATCTACTGGTTCTGTTCCTGAGGAACCTTCAGGAAACTGAATAGGACTTCAGGGAATGTAAGATCTTCTCTGGACATCTCAGCTTTGGGGAAAACAGAGCTTTGAGGAAGAGAAGCAGGGAAACCAAGCCCTGACAGAAAAGTTAGTGCAGGGAGTACAGAGCAGAGCTTCCACCACACTGTCTGAGATTGGCACACAAGCCTGGCTCTTCTATCCCATTTCAGAGCATCTTCCTTGGGTAAAAGATCATGACTGTCTTCTCTCTCTCTCTCTCTCTCTCTCTCTCTCTCTCTCTCTCTCTCTCTCTCTCTCTCTCATGGCTCACTTATCAAAACCATCAAGATTACTTTAAATTCTATACCTATTTCTTAGGTTGTTTAAAACCCTGACTCATTTCAAAGCATTTAATTAACTATACTGTACTTTCAATTACATCAATGTCATCAATACAATCTCAAACAATAAAACCAAATCTATGCCAAAACCCAATTACTCAACAGGTTCCCTTCCTTTCAGTAAGTGATCCTCTGGTACAAAGCATGAGAACCCTCCCTATTCTCCAGGTCAGAGGTGGCGACAAGGTTTTGTCAAGGAGGACAAACTCCAAATCAGTTTGAAGTGAACAGCTATCTGCAGGACTGTTCAGCAGAACTTTGAAAGCCACATATCAGTTCAGTGACAAAGACTTCATCAACTAGTGATGTCTGCCAAGGCCATGGAAGGGGTAACATGTAGAATGGATTTGAGATTAGAATAAAATCAAAAGCTTTACTGAAATAAAGATTCCTTCTAGTTTCCTATTTTCTATATGGTTTATACATCTATAATATAAATATGTGCCCCTTTTTTTTATCCTGAGTAATTTTCTATTAATGTCTCTTTCAGTTATCCAGACTAAAAATACTAAGCTAGAAGTACTGGAGATATACTTTTATTCTTGAGAAAGCAGATAAGAAAATCTACCTCCTTTTTCAAATCTCCTCCCTTATTAAATCTATTCCAAGTAGATCCCCAGAAACTTATAAAATAATCAATGCTGATTATAAAATGGGAAGGTTTTAATCCAAGATATATAAATACTAATAATGGAATTGACCACTTGTGGTTCAAAATTTACTTACTTTGAACCATAAGTAGGGTAAAAGTGTGGACACTGTAATCAGTTGTCAGTCAACATTTCAGAGAAACCAACAGGCATTTAGAATAACAGGCAAAGTTTCATTTTAATAAGTAACATTTTAAAACCCCATTCAATATACTGTTGACCCATGTCTTGACCAAAAGCCTGCATTAATATTGTTGATTTGGACATTAACCAACTTGATTAAACAAAAATCACACAGCACAGAAACATCCATTTAACTCCATCATCAAATGAGCCATCACTTTAACTAAGATGTTAACCTTATAATTTGACATTTTTGTATATTTTATTATAATGTTAAATGATCTTACTAGATTCATTTCTTCAAATATTTTGTTGATGATTTGAGATTGAAATGCTATGTGTTTCCTAGTATGCAACAAAGCCAACACTCAACAGAGACAGTTCATTTGTGGAAGAGGGGCCTCAACCCTCAAAGAGAGAATTATAAAACATTGACCAGAGGAGCTGTAAGGAAGGCATGTCTTAAAGGGGTGAGATGGGGAGACTAGGGAAGCCATGGAATTTTGAGTAAAAAAAGCAAATTGGGATTCCTTTTCAGGCTGCCTTTAACTAGCAAGATGACCTGAAGCTAGTTACCTTCACCTTCTTCACCTGCAGTTTCCCTATCAATAAAATGGTGGTGCCAGTGTTTAACAAATGGGTGAGGATGACTGTTACTATTGATAGGTTTTTGTTTATAGGTAGAAGCAAAATAAAGAAGTTTTGGAGCTTTGATTGGTATTTTCTCTAGGGAGCAGAGTGGCCAGAGGGTTGTGTTGGTGGGAAGGTTGGTTTGAGGAAACTTCTAAAATAACAAGCAGGTTGAGCCCATGTGGCTCAGCAGTTGAGTGCTGACCCATGAACCTGGAGGTCATGGTTCAATTCTCTGGTCAGGGCTCGATTCCCAGTAGGGGTGTACAAGAAGCAGCTAATCAATGATTCTCTCATCATTGTTGTTTCTATCTCTCTTTCCCTCTTCCATCCCCTCTCTGAAATAAAATAAATACATAAATACATAAATAAATATAAATTTCTTTTAAAAAACAAGCTACATTTTTAATTTGATGGGTACCTGATGAGATATCATCATCCTCCCAACAGTAAATAGAATTCTAAACAATTAGGGGGGTGTATTCTTGAGTTGACCATCCTGTCATCTAATCCTTGAGTCTTAGTTCTCACTTAGTTTTTTTCAAACCTCAACAATTCTGAGATTCAGGTACTCTTCTAAACTGCTCAGTGCTTTGGACTAAGACCTAAACCACAAGATCTCCATTAGCTAGATAGTGCTGGGGATAGAAAAAGTAAAGAGCTGCTTATATTAATAATGTTTAAAAAAAAAAAAACTAATTTCACAGAAAATAGGGATAGGGCACTGGGCATATCATCCACTTTGTTACTACCCACAATAAAAGAAAAACAATCTGAAAAATAATAGAAACTAAACTTCCTAATGGGCTTCTTAGAGGAGGAACCTTCTTTTCTGTGATTTGGGGCTTAAATCATTCACTTCCCACCCATCACTTCACAACAGTTAAGACCATTCGCCTGATCTGACCTACCTTCTCCTTTCCTGCCAGAAACACTCCATCTTGCTTACTGGTTGTTGGCCAGAATTAAATGCTAAGTCATCTGCTTTCAGAAGTCAGAGCACATAGGTAAATGCAGGTCTCTAAAACCACTTTAAAGTAAATGTCCCTCCAGAACAGTATATTTTGTTGGATTGTGAGGTGAAATTTGAAGGAAGACGCCATTGTCTCACCTCTATCTTGCCTTATAGAAGGTACCTCCTCTCCCACCATCCAGGCTTCTACACTAACCCTGCTATTCACTTGCTTATCTTGCATTCCACATTTCTCCAACCCAGAAATCACTCTTTCAAGAGCATATTTGTTAGAAAACTAAAATAAATTGTTTTAATGAAATGGATGCCAACCAATGAATGCATTATTCTCCAAAAGAACTGATTCACAAAAGGCTGAAGGACAAAAGGGAGAGGAGAGTGGAGGATTTTTCTCCCCCTCCCCCAAACCAGGGGACTTTTGGCATTGAGGACATTTGGCATTGCAGAGATAATGGTTGTCACATTAGTGGTATGCTACTGTCATCTAATAGGTAGGAGACTGGAATACTGTTAAACATCTTACAATGCATAGGACTGCTCCCCATGACAAAGAATTACTCAGTGCAAAATGTCAGTAATGCTGAGGTTGAGAAACCAGCTCGAAGAAGTAATAATATATTTCGATTAACAACTCCCTTGTTCCATAGGTTTAAATTTAAATTCTAGGCATTGGTCAAGCTGAATAGAGATGTGTTTTGGAGCAAGTAACCATCAATCACATCTCCAAGACAGAAACCTATTTTCTGTTCATATAAAACTAGTCTCATTCAGTGCTCGCTTCAGCAGCACATATACTAAAACTAGTCTCATTCATCAAACTAAAGACTCTAGCTGAATGATTATCCAGTCCTTTTTTTTTTAATTTTTATGTTTAAAATAGAAGGTTAACAAAAAATGAGCTCAACAAAGATACCCATTATTGTATTTGCTTCAGATATTTTTTAAAGAAAAAAATATTATACACAGTTAAAGTCTACCTGTGACCCCTCTACACGCCCCCCCCCCCCAACCCTTTTCTTCTCTCTCCTAAAAGATAACCACAATGGTCAGCCTCTGTGACTCAATCGTTGAGCATTGGCCTATGAACCAGGGTGTCATGGTTCCAATCTTGGGTTGTGGGCTCGTTCCCCAATGTGGGGCATGCAAGAGACAGTCAACCAATGATTTTCTCATCATTGCTGTTTCTAACTCTCCCCCTCTCCCTTCCTCTCTGAAGTCAATAAGAAAAAATTTTTTTAAGATAACCACTATATAGTACTATATATCATTTTCACATATTTTATACTTATCTATATATATCCACATAAATATATAGTGTCTATTTTTGGTACTAGATGTTAAATAAATGTATTATACTATATATCTTCTTTTCTCTCAACACTGTTTAAGATTTGTTTACTCTATTCTCATGTGAACCAAGTTAATTAATTTTGAGAGCTGTAGAATATAAATAAACCAGCTTACATATTAATATTCCTACAGTTGAGTAACTGGGTTATCCCACACTTACACTGGATACACTTGTAACATATCTGCTATATGCTAATAATTTAGGTAGGTTCAATATCTTAGAATAGCAATTCTCATCCTCTTTCATCTCATTGCATACATAAACACTAATTACTAAAATTCTGCAGCACACCAAAAAATAGATGTTTTTGCCGATCTAATTTTTAAACGTAGGTATAATTTTGATTCATTCACACCAGACAGCTATTACTGTGTTGACTGTTGTAAGTTTTTTATTTGACAATCTAAGGGAAAAATAAGTCAGTGCATGTTTTAAAATCACTGAAAATCACTATCTTAAAAGAAATGGAATTGTGGGATTATAATGTAATAGGTCTTCAACTTTGCTACAAATTGCCAAATTGTTCTTCAAAGTGCCTGAACTAAGTTTTCATGATATTGTACTTAGAAATATAGATGACTAATCTTGTAGCTTTCAAACAAACAAGCAAAATAATCAAATCTTTGTCTTCTACAGAGTTATATTAAGATGTAAGGATAAAAAGGTATGGTATGCTTATAAATTTTTCCAGAATCATCTACTTTCTATTAAGAATTTTTATTCTGAGAACAAAAACTATACTCCATATGTCCAATAAAACAGTGTCAATAAATAAACAAACAAACATATTTGTGGACCGTGACTGAATCTTGATTCAAACAAAGCCACTTTGAAACTTTTAGGAAAATTTATATATGGGCTGTGTATTAGATTATATTATAAAACCATTCAGTTTGTTAAAGGGATAATAGCATTGTTGTTATTTTTTAAATCCTTTTTAAAAATATCCATTGAAAGACAAGAAATCTTATGTCTGCATTGAATCTTTCAGCATAAAATAAGAAGTGATAGATGAATCCAATGTGGCAAAATCTTGACAACTTTGGAGTTCATTATACTATTCTGTTTTGGTGTATGTTTGAAAATTGTTTTCATCATCATGGCTGTCATTAGGCATAAGAATTACTAAGAGAGACAGACCAGTAAAAGCAGGATTAGACAATTGGCCATGAAAAAGAAAATCTCAGCCTCTAACCTTTCCATCTCATAACCAGATTATTTGTCTCTCTGAGGTAGCTAGACAAGTTTCAATATTGTAAAAGGGAGATAACACTGTTTTTTCAAGGCTTGATCCCCAGTAGAGGGCAGTTGATCAATGATTCTCTCTCACCATTAATGTTTTTATCTCTATTCCTCTTCCTTCTTCTCTAAAATTAATAAAAAGTTTTTAAATGGTCTGCCCAAGATTAAAATGAGTATAGAAAAATTGTATTCCTCAAATGTCTGTCACAAACTATTATCCCACATTTTGTGTGAATTCAAAAGATTTGATTAATGTCAGTGTAACCAATGTTATACAGGTATCAATATTGTGAGTCAAGTCTCATAGAAAGAATTCCAAAAATAAAATTACTGCAGAGGGAAATGTTAAGCACCTTGTTTTCTCTCTGAATAGGTATAACTTCAAGAGTTTTACTATAACATTTTCTCCTTTGTTTGTGTTTGGGTGTGGGGAAAGCAGGGACTTGGGGACAACAGATACAGAACAGAAATTTAGCATAGGGGCTTAATTAATAGTAGGTCACATAATCCAAAATCTTTAGAGTGCAGTGCCTGCTGGAGTACAGTACAGTGGAGGACCTGAGGAGGCGGCATGCATTTCTCACTGCCCACAGCACTGAGTCAGACCAGCAACACATTCCAGAGAACACTGCCAAAATGACTAAGCCACAATTCCCATTTATTTGTATTGTTTGTGACTCATACACCCCTAGGCAAGGGCAAAGAGAGGCCTTTGATTCCTGACTGTTGACTTTTGATTGGTGAGCATTCAAAATGTCCTAGTACTATAATGTAATTATAGTGGAATTAATCTTGATCATGAAAAGGACATAATTAATTACATTCATTACAAGTATGGTATGCAGCTAGACAGTCAGGAGCAGAGCAAGGATGATGGGCCAGGTAAAGAAGGAAAAGTGCCCCAGGTGCCTAGCAAAGGACAATTATAGGGTTTTAAGGTGGGACAACCAAGGATGACTTTTCTTCCCCTAGCATATAGCTGGTCATGAGGTTTGGACCCCAGGCCTGACCTTTCCTTAGAAATAACATCTAGGGGAGTAGATGGGAGAAATCAAGACGGGGGCATAGGTAAACACCTAAACTGCTGCTTTGCACAACAATTTCAAAGCTACAACTAAAAGACAAAATGGACATTATCCAGAACCACAGGAAGACTGGCTGAGTGGAAATTCTACAACTAGAAGGAAAGAAAAAAGCACACTGAGACTCACAGGAGCTCCGAAAGGCAGAGGTATGGAGTCGTGCGTGGGGAGAGAGCTAGCAACTGAGTACACGGCTGGCTTTCTCAATGAGGAGGGAGACAAAAGCTCCTAACTGCTCTGAATTCCAGTTCCGGGAGAAACTCTGAGGACTCAGACTCAGACTCATTCGGGGAGAACCTGGACTGTCTGGCAGCAGGTGAAACAACTTCATGTGTACCAACATCAGAAATATGGGGGTGCCAGATGAAGAGAGAGAGCAAGATACTGAAAATCTATTTGAAGAAATAATGACAGAAAATTTCCCCCACCTGGTGAAAGAAATAGATTTACAAGTCCAGGAAGCGCAGAGAACCCTAAACAAAAGGAATCCAAAGAGGACCACACCAAGACATATCATAATTAAAATGCCAAGACAAAATGCAAAGACTAAGAGAGAATATTAAAAGCAGCAAGAGAAAAACAGCTAATTACCTACAAGGAAGCACCCATAGGAATGTCAGCTGATTTCTCAATTGAAACTATACAGGCCAGATAGGAGTAACAAGAAATATTCAAAGTGATGAATAGCAAGGACCTACAACCAAGATGACTCTGCCCAGCAAAGCTATCATTCAGAATTGAAGGTCAGTTATAGAGCTTCACAGATAAGAAAAAGCTAAAGGAGTTCATCACCACCAAACCAGTATTATAGGAAATGCTGAAAGGTATTCTTTGAGGAAGAAGAAGAAAAAAGTAAAGGTAAAAATTATGAACAACAAATACATATCTATCAACAAGTGAATCTAAAAATCAAGTGACTAAAAAATCTAATGAACAGAATAAACTGGTGAATATAGAATCAGGGGCATAGAAAGGGAGTGGACTGACAATCCTCTGGCCTGCATAGTTTCTGTTGAGAAATCAGCTGACAATCGTATAGGTGCTCCCTTGTAGGTAACTAACTGTGCTTCCTGGTCTTGTAAGGGGGGAAGATTTATGGGGGTACGGGTAGAGACTGGACAAAAATCGTACACCTATGGATGAGAACAGTGGGGGGTGGGAAAGGGCAAAGGGTGGGGTGGGAACTGGGTAGAGGGAAGCTATGGGGGGGGGGGGAGGAACAATTGTAATAATCTGAACATTAAAGATTTATTTTTTAAAATAAAATAAAATAAAATCCCATAACATTAAAAAAATAATAATAATAAAATAAAATAAAATAAAATAAAATAACATCTAGGCCTCAGTTGTATTTCAGCCCCATGCCCAAAAGAGCAACAAAACCAGCCACAGCTGACCTCAGGACCAGCTACATTGAATAATGACCCGCTGCCCTGGCACCAAACAATCAGTGGAGACCCAGACCCAGAAAGGACACACCTGGAAAGCTGGTGAATATTAAGATCTCCCCCAGGGTCCTCCATGAAAATCTCCACCCTTAAAACATTTAGGACAGAGGACCCAGTGTACTCTCCCTCCTTGTGAGCCCATCCAAGCCCTTTCTTTTCCTTTTTCCTTTCCCCTCCCCACAAGCACTTTACCATTAGCTTCCTCCCTCCCAGGCTCCAAGAACTCTTCCTTTTACCTCTTATAACTTGTTTCCTAAGCCCACTTCTAGGAACTACTTTTTCTACACCTGTGATTTATAAATAAATGTTCTCTTATAGTTTGGATCTTGGCTCTGAATTCTTTCCTGGCCAGAAACCAAGTACCGAGGTTGCTGAATTCAGGGCTGGTCTGACCCCATGGATCTAACACCCAGTGCCATTCCCACCACCTACACCACAAGTATAATCAAAATTACTAACTGTTTCAAGTTTGGTAGCATAAGTCCTGAAAATCAGTCAGGTACCCAAAGAGTGAGGCTGGTGGCTATTCATAGTCAAATGGCTCCTGGTACTGTTCACAACAGAGTAGAATAAAAGTTGCCAAAAGCTCTGTCAGTCCATGTCTCAGGGTCTGAAGAGATGCATTTGTGTTTTGGCTGAAGTTGTGAAAGCTCAGCTGATGCAAGGAAGCAAAGGAACTTTCTCTCATGTTAGCCTTCTAGCACATCAGCTCTCCGAGAACAAAAATTAGGATAGAGGATAAAACTATATTTTCTACTAGAGCTGAATGTTACTTGAAGGGAATAAAAACATTGAACTTCATCATTGAATCAACAATTAGGAAAAGTCCTAAACCTAGAAGAGGAAGGTGAAATAATAGAGCTTCTTAAAGGGATCTTACTTACCATCATATCTGAAGCTTAATAACATTGTAATAGAAGACACAATAGAATATGGCTAAAGACAGAAGAGAATTATTTAATCACACAGATAACATTTCCTTGGGTTCACTTTTCAGTTGGTTTATTCAATAAAAGCACAGAGAAAATATAATGCAAGGGGAGGGAGACTTTAAGTGTTTCCAAAAATGTGTTCCACCAAGTAAAAGAGCAGCCAAAGGAATTTGTTGGTGCAGAAAATAAATATAACTATTCCCCTATTTAGTTCATCTCTTCTTCTCAGCTCTACAAAGCTATCATCGGCCCAGTATCATTTAGATAGACACCTCAAAATTGCTCCCTCCCTCCTGGGAGAGAGCCTTGGCCTGCCTGTGACGCTGGCCTAAACTTTAACCAGCTCTTCTCAGGCTTGTGCGGTTGCTGGCTACAGTACAGAGACATGATGCTCGGAAGGCAGAAGATTGCACCAGCCAAGCCAGTGCTGTGTGTTTCATCACCCTCCGCCAGTCATCTAGGATTGAAATAATCAGGCTGACTCCAAACACCAGGATGCATCAACAGAGTACACACCCTGGAACAGAACTACCTAAGCAGGACGTAAGTCAGGATGGGAACAAAGCTGCATACCACGAACAGTTGTGGGATTAACAGAGATGAAAGCTGCACATGTCAGAGCCTAAGTCAGACCTCACATTGTCCTTTGCTGATGCACCTATGTTAGCATTTATACAGTGGCCTGTTGGATGCCTGTCTCCCCACAGAAACCATGCCTCAATCACCTTTGGATCCCCAAATAATCCTAGAAGGATCTCACTTGTGGGTAGCAAATACTGAACACCTGCCACTCTTTCACTACCACTTCCACTCTTTCCTGAAGGTACCTTGGGAAAGATAAAGATGAAAATAGAAAAGACAGATGCATAACAACAAAAAATCCAACATGTGGAAGTATTCACTTTCAGATAGGCTAAAAAAACTAAACCAAGGCTACTGGCCACCCTCACCAAGTGACTTTTTGAGCCTCTTAACCTGCCAAATTGAAACACCTTGTGCCCTTTTAAATTCATAACCCAAGATATGAACCACCACTGCCACCACTTCAATACATAGGGCCCCATAAATGGACACCCAAGATCAATGAAAGCCCAAATTCTCACCAAACACAACAGAAAACCAGCAATAAAGTATATCCTCTCCTTAAAACATAAAGACACACATGAAAAAATGTACCCAACCCAGAAAAACAAAAAGATTAGTAGATCTACTCTATCTGGGAGAAAGAAATCTGGCACCACAAAGAGGATATCCAATCTTAGTATAAACATTTTCAGTAATAGTACTCTGGTACCTAACTAGACACCACAAAACTCTACTAGTCGCTTCACTCATTTGAACATAACAATAAATTATACAAAAATAGACAGATGTTTTCATTCAAATAAGTTATTTTTTTAATAAAATTTCTACAACTCCTCTTAGACAAACCTCCAGAAGATAAACTTCTAGTAAAGTGTTTAACTGTTTGACCTTTTTTAATCCCAAATTGGATGGGCACAAAATTCTTTCAACAATTATTTTTTTAAATGCATAAAGACTTAATCTTGTATTAACTCTAGTGATTCATTTCTTACTAATGTTATAGCCCGTACTCCCATAGAATTCTACTCCCCTATGAACGTGCTGCCTTAAATAATTCTTAAATTTTTTTTAAAAAGTTTACTTGGGGATAAAAGCTAAGCACACCAACAGAAGCAGAGACTGGTTAAATCTGTTGACTTGTTAATTCACTTCTAACTAACATTAAAGTTTCATTGCTGCAGGCCTTTTCTGAGCCTTTGTTACTGTGCAACACTACTCTCCAAAAGGCAGGTGTGGTATGTGGTGATTTCACGGGAAAGTTGTTGTTGTATTCCATGTATCGTCAATTGGCTTTTATCAGGAAAGAGTATTCTGAGGAACAGAATACTTTGAAAGCCACATATTAGAATCTACACTAATAAAAGAGAAATATGCAAATTGGCCATACCTTCATGACACCCACCAGCCAATCAAAAGTATGTAAATTAACCAACAAAGGTGTTGGATTAATTTGCATACTCAGGCTCAGAGCGGCCAGGCAGGGTGGAACATGGGGGGCAGGGGGGGGGGGCGGGGGGGGGGGGGGGAGGCAGAGACAGAGGGAGCTATAGGAGCAGCACTCTGGCAGGAACAGAGAAGACTGAAGGCTCTGGCCAGAGCGCAGACTCAGGCTGGCTGGGGGGAAGACGAAAGGTAGAAGCCAGAGTGAAGGCTTGGGTTCTGGTGCTGGAGGAAAACCAGTGCAGGCAGACAGGGGAAGGAAGGCCTATTGCACGAATCTTTTTGAAACGGGCCTCTAGTTGTTTTAATAAAACCTCAAAAATAGGTTTAATTCCCAGTTTAGTCCAATTACCTTTTTTTTTTTTAAAGCCATTGACTACATCTTTAAAACCATGAACAACCACCTTTAAATGCATGCCTTTACAAATACACAGGTAAACTAGCAAACATTACCTCCTTTGCAGTAACAACTCATTCAACACTCAAGCAGCTACTATTTTGAAAAGAATTATGAACAATCCTACAGAATGCACTACTCTATGCATATTACAAGTTCAAATTGAGTAGATGTAAATAGGACATTTTATATCATATTTTGGATATTTTAAACATGAAAATGAAAAGACTCACCAACAGAAGCTGAGTTTTTAAGAACTGACTCCTTTTGGATTCCTTTTTCAATTCGTAACGTGGCCCACTGTTTAAAAACAAGAAGCATTAATTTAAACTGTTCCATAGACACAGTATAGCATACGTAATCATGCTTATTCAGAAGTGAAATTAAACAGTAAGCCCTAGTGTTACTTGAATTAAAGAGATCCCCCAGGGAACCTGATGTAGCACTATTCCAAGTCCCAGGTGTACTCTTCTATTCTGATAATGCCTTAATGATAGGAGGAATAGATCACGTTTACTCCATTTAAATCACTCACACACAATCTGGTACCACAACAAATTACTCCTTGAAAAGTTGGTGAAGCATGTTGAGCAAGAGCAAAGGTTATGTCCTTAAGACTACCAGGGTTTTCCCTGGCCAGTGTAGCTCAATTGGTTGAGCATCATCTGGTAACCAAAAAGTCACCAGTTAAATTCCCAGTCAAGGCACCTGCCCAGGTTTCAGGTTTGATCCCTGGGTGGGTACAGGAGACAACTGATCAATGTTTCTCTCTCACATCAAAGTTTCTCTCTCTCTCTCTCTCTCTCTCTCTCTCTCTCTCTCTCTCTCTCTCATTCCCTCTCTTTCTCCCTCTCCCTTCCTCTCTCTCTAAAAAAAAAAATAAATAAAAACATATTTAATTTTTAAAAAAGACTACCTGTGTTCAAGTTACTTAGTCCCTCTAGGCCTCAGTCTCCTCATATGGAAAGTTAAAGATAATAGTTCCTATTCCATAGGGTTTACTATGAGAATTAGATGAAATTAACAAATGTAAAAACTCAGGGCCCGTATACATGCATATAAGTACAACCAATGGACATAAAGCTCTGGGGAGGGAGGGATGGGTGGGAGGGAGGGAGGGGGGAAAATAAAATAAAATTAAAATTAAAAAAAATAATAAATAAATAAATAAATAAATAAATAAAAATAAAAAACTCAGGGCCCAAACTATAGCTATTATTTTCACAGTAAATTAGGCATTCAAGGCTCAGATGCACTCAAGCCTAATTGCCTGCATCAATGATAAGCTTGAAAAGGAAGACAGAGTGAGACTTGGGAAGCTGGAAAGCAATCAGTGAAGTCGGTAACTAAAGAAATCATATGCCCAGATGGTCACTTGTGTTTTAAGATACATAGGAAAAATGTTATAATTATGAGTGACCAGGGGTTTGAAAGAAGTTAAGAATGGGAAAAATCAACTCCCATTTTGCTTTGAATGTACATAGGAGTGTAAAGAAACATAGCAAGATGTGACTTGCTATTTTCTACTTTACACATTTTTAATGTATTTTCAATATTATCTACCATTAACATCATAGTTCAAAAACTACAAGTTGGCCCTGGCCAGTGTGGTTCAGTTGACTGGAGCAGCATCCTGTGCACCAAAAGGTGGTGAGTTCGATTCCTGGTCAGGGTCAGGACACATAGCCAGGCTGCGGGTTCAGTCCCCAGTCGATTGATGTTTCTATCTTTCCCCTCCTCTCTCTATAATTAATAAAAATTGTTTTTTTTAATGTGCTATTAAAAAAATAAACTACAAGTTAACCTTGTTGACAGCATTCCAGAAAATTCCAATTGTTATTTTTTTCTAGTTTAGAAAGGTGCCATTAAAATATTATTTAGATTACTACAATTCCAGTAGTTAACACTGGCTAAATTGACTGATTTGGGGTGGGAAGGGGGGAGCTGAATAGGGAGAGGTAAAATACATTGTAATAATTATAATTAGCACCCTCGAGGAACAAAAAAAAAACAAAATAAATTATTAAATATGTCAAGATATATATCTCAATTATTGATAAGCTCAGAGGGATAATTCAGAGATGAAAATAAATTTCAAATAAATAAGAAAATAACTGATAAAAAATAAATAACCTAAAATATGTACATGAAGGTCGAAGAGTAAGGCATGATCTATGTCAGGACCCTTGCACAACATTCCAAAGAGCCAAGTAGGAACATGCCATTTGTGCTTAGAGAACATCCTATAAATAGAGGCTAATCTTCCAGGCTTCAAATGTCAAATCACAAATTATAATAAGACTCAGTCTTAATCTGGTTACATCTTTTTCTCTTCCTTGAAAACTTAAAACTCTAGACCTCCCATGTTTTCTCAATAGAGGTAAAGGTTTATTACTGTTTTTATTTTTTTTATTTTTTACTTATTGAGTTTGGGGGGGGGGGAGAACATCAATTTGTTGTTCTACTTATTTATGCATTCATTGGTTGATTCTTTTTTTTTTTTAATGTATTTAATTGAATTTTTACAGAGAGGAAAGGAAAGAGATAGAGAGTTAGAAACATCGATGAGAGAGTAACATTGATCAGCTGCCACCTGCACACTTCCTACTGGGGATGTGCCCGCAACCAAGGTACATGCCCTTGACGGGAATTGAACCTGCGATCTTTCAGTCCACAGGCCAACGCTCTATCCACAGAGCCAAACCAGTTAGGGCCATTGATTGATTCTTGCATGTGCCCTGACCAGGGATCAAACCCACAGTCTTAGCACATCAGAATGACACTCTAACCAACTGAGTTATCTGGCCAGGGCTCTACAGTTTTTCAATTTAAAGCTTTGTACCTATTATCATTGTAAGTAGACCACAAATATGATTAAAATAAAATGTAAATAATCAATCATGATTAGTCTTGGAGCTCAGTTTTCTTTTATGGTAGGCATTTGATTTTATAGTTTATATAAATAGTAATTATCTTCAACTAGGACAATTATTTCATGCTCATCTGATGGAAAAATACTGATATTTTGTGGTTGTTATGGACTAACTTGTCTTCCCCCCCCCAAAAAAAAATTCATGTTAAAGCTCTAACCCCCGTTACATCATAATGTAACTGTATTTAGAGATATGATCCTTTAAAAGGTGATTATGTTAAAGTGAGGTCTTTAGGGTGGACACTAATACAACCTGCCAACTGTCCTTATGAGATGAGAAAATTTAGCCAAACAAGGAGATACCAGAGATGCACACACACAGAAGGGCTTTATGAGGACACAGCAAAAGTCAGTCATCTGCAAGACAAGGCGACAGACCTCAGGAGAAAATAATACCTTGATCTTGGACTTCCAGCCTTCATAACTACGAAGAAATAAATTTCTGTTGTTTAAGTCACCCAGTCTATGGTACTTTGCTATGGTAACCCTAGCAAACTAACACAGAGGCATTGCTTAAATAGGATGATTTGCTACAAAGAACTCCATATTCTGTCACCAGACAAGATTCAGAGCACATAACATCTCCTGAAATGGTAACACCAATGGTAATACCAAATGCAATTATGGTGTTGAAGTCTAGCAAACTTTAAGGTGAGAGAAGTTATTTAATGTAACAGGTAATTTATACTGGAAAACCATTTTCTTCCTTGGGCTTCTTCTCCAGTGAATGTGAAAATGTGCCTGCTCTTCAGTCAGACATACAAGCACATGAATCGCAGTTCTGCCACTTCCAGGCTGTCACCATGTCAGACAAAATACTTTAACCTCTTGGGGCCTCATTATCATCTTCTCTAAACCTGGGACAATTACCAAGCATTGTTATAAAGGTTGAAGAAAATAACCTACCTTTCCAGGGATGCAAAGCTGGTACAATATTCACAAATCAATTAACATGATACATCACGTAAGCAAAATGAAGGATAAATATCACATAATCAAATCAATAGATGCAGAAAAAGCATTTGACAAAATCCAGCACCCTTTTTTGATAAAAACTCTCAGTAAAATCGGAATAGAGGGATCATACCTCAACATAAAAAAGGCCAAATATGACAAACCTAGAGCCAATTATACTCAATGGGCAAAAACTAAAAGTGCTTCCCTTAAGATCAGGAACAAGACACTCTTATTCAATATAGTATTGGAAGTGCTAGTCACAGCAATCAAACAAGAAGAAGAAATAAAAGGCATTCGATTTGGAAAGGAAGAGGTTAAACTTATTATTTGAAGATGGCATGATATTGTACATAGAAAACTCTAAACACTCTACCAAAACCCTGGCCATGTGGTTCAGTTGGTTGGAGCATCACCCCATACACCAAAGGGTGGCAGGTTCAATTCCCAATCAGGTAGTAAAAAGAAGAAAAAGACTCCACTCAAACACTGTTAGATTTAACAAAGTAATAGGATACAAAATTAATATCCAGAAATTGATGGCATTTCTAAACACTAATAAAGAACTCTCCGAAAGAGAATTTTTTTAAAAAAATCCCATTTACTATTGCAATAAAAATAAAAAAAAAATACCTAGGAATAAACTGAACCAAGGAGGAAAAAGACCTGTATTCAGAAAACTATAAGATATTAATTTAAAAAAATAGAGGAAGACATAAACAAATGGAATAATATTCCATGTTCATGAAAATGGAGACTGACATTAAAAGTTTTCTAGAACAACATGGACAGTGCCCCATATGGATGAACCAGAGGCAAAGAAAAAGGCTGAAGGCAAAGTAAGAAAAAGAAAAGGGGAAAAGCAAAGCAAAAGCACTAAAGGCGCCTAAGGGTTTGACCTGGTAGACTTTTAAAAACTTGAAAGTTTGATTAGATCTTTGATTAGAACTTATACACCTATTTTAGCTTCTATCAAATGAAAACCTTGTTTCCATTTTTTTAAGTAGGCCTTTTTCTTCAATTAAAAACCAATATAACATCTCAAATTTGTTTTAGGAATTCGAATAAAATATTTTCTTTGAAAAAAAAACTATGGGTTGGAAAAATTAATATAATTAAAATGTTCATACAACCCAAAGCAATCTACAGATTCAACGCAATCCCTATTAAAACACCAAATGCATATTTCACACATCTAGAACAAATGTTCCAAAACTTTATATGTAACTAAATAAGACCTTGAGTAGCCTCAGAAGTCTTAAAAAAAGAAGAACAAAGTTGGTGGATCACAATACCAGATATCAAACTATACTACATGGACACTGTAATCAAAACAGCCTAGTACTGGCTCAGGAACAGACATATGGATCAATGGAACAGAACAGAGACCCCAGAAATCAACCAAAGCCATTACTCTCAATTAATAATCGACAAAGGAGACAGCGTACAATAGAGTCAAGACAGTCTCTTCAATAAATGGTGTTGGGAAAATTGGACAGGTATATGCAAAAAAAAAAAAAAAATGAAACTAGACCACCAAGTTACGCCATACACAAGAATAAACTCAAAATGAATAAAAGACTTAAAGTTGCAAAACCATAAAAAATCCTAAAAGAAAACTAAGCACAAAATCTCAGACATCTCATGTAGCAGAATTTTCAGATACATCTCCTACGGCAACAGAAACAAAGGAAAAAATAAACAAGTGGGACTACATTAAACTAAAAAGTTTCTGCACAGCAAAAAAAAAAAACACATCAAAACAATGAAAAGGTAACCCACTGCAAGGGAAAACATATTAGCCAATGATACATCTGCTAAGGGGTTTAATTTCCAAAATATATAAAGAATGTATACAACTCAACACCAGCAAGACAAACAATCCAATCACCTCATACTTGTCATAATAGCTACATCAACAAATGACAAGTGCTGGTGAGAAGTGGAGAAAAGGGAACCCTAGTACACTGCTGGTGGGAATATAGATTGGTGCAGCCACTGTGGAAAACATTATAGAGTTTTCTTTAAAAATTAAAAATGGGCCGAGACCGGTTTGGCGCCGAGACCGGTTTGGCTCAGTGGATAGAGCGTCGGCTTGGGGACTGAAGGGTCCGGGTTCGATTCTGGTCAAGGGCATGTACCTTGGTTGCGGGCATATCCCCGGTAGGGGGTGTGCAAGAGGCAGCTGATCGATGACTCTCTCTCATCGATGTTTCTAACTCTCTATCTCTCTCCCTTCCTCTCTGTACAAAATCAATAAAATATATTTTTTTTTTTAAATTAAAAATGGGGCTGCAATTTGATACAATACTAGTAATCCCACTTCTGGAAATAGAGCCTAAGAATCCCTACCTGAAACACCAATCATAAAGAATATATGCATCCCTGTGTTCATAGCAGTATTATTTACAATAGCTGAGATCTGGAAACAGCCCAAGTGCCCATTAGTAGATGAGTGCATAAAAAAGCTGTGGTACATTCATACAATGGAATACTACATGGCTATAAAAAGGAAGAATCGCCCTAACTGGTTTGGCTCAGCGAATAGAGCGTCGGCCTGTGGACTAAAAGGACCCAGGTTCGATTCCTGTCAAGGGCATGCATGTACATTGGTTGTGGGCACATCCCCAGTAGGAGGTGTGCAGAAGGTGGCTGATCAATGTTTCTCCATCATCGATGTTTCTAACTCTATTTCTCTCCCTTCCTCTCTGTAAAAAAAAAATCAATAAAATATATTTTTTTTTAAAGATGAAGAATCTCTTACCCTTTGACAGCAAGGACCTGGATGTTATTATGCTAAGTGAAATAAGCCTGACAGAGAAAGGAAAATACTACTTATATGTGGAATCTAATGAACAATATAAACATAAACAAAATAGGTCCAGAGGCACTGATGCATGGGACAGACTGTCAGATCTCAGAGGGAAGGGGTGATGGGAAGAGATTAAACAAAGAACATATACGTATATATGCATAGCCAATGGACAAAGACAATAGTATAGTGTAGGCCTGGGTGGGGCAGGGACTGGATGGAAGGGGGCAAAAGTGTGTGTGTGTGTGTGTGTGTGTGTGTGTGTGTGTGTGTGGAAGGGGGAGGGGGTGGAGAACATCTGTAATATTAACAATAAAGAAATAAACAAGAAAATAAAGAAATAGATAATCTATCCAATGATTACCACATGCCTTTTAAAATTATGGAAGCTTAATTGGTGGACAGAAAAGAGGGTAAAGGGAAAGAATAAAAATTAAAACAAAAGGCAGGGATTGTCTGCTCTGAGTACATATGCTAACCTATCAAAGATCTGAAGGTAGGTTAAATTTTAGCCACATGGAAGAAAACAAAAAAAAGACCAAAGAGTTTTTTAATTCAGACTCCAAGAATTGAGCACCTACTATGCATCAAGTGCTTTTATTCACTTCTCCTCATTGAATCTGCACAATAACTCTTGGAGGCATATTTTTGTACACACAAGTAGAAACTAAGGTCGAGATGGTTAAGTAACCTGTCCAAGGTTACAAGGCCAGAAATTTTTTTAAAAAATATATTTTATTGATTTTTTACAGAGAAAAAGGGAGAGGGATAGAGAGCTAGAAACATCAATGAGAGAGAAACATCGACCAGCTGCATCCTGCTAGGGATTTGCCAGCAACCAAGGTACATGCCCTTGACTGGAATGGAGCCTGTGATCTTTCAGTCCGCAAACTGACGCATTATCCACTGAGCCAAACCAGTTGGGCAAGGCCAGAAATTTGAAAAAACTTGTTCATGCTTCCATTTTATTCCTCAAAAACTGAGGGGGGGAATAAAAAAGTAAAGAATCAAGCAAATAATTTTTTTAAATCTATAATAATAAAAGCATAATATGCTAATCAGACTAGATCTCCTTCCAGATCAACTTCTGGATGAAGCTGGGGCTACGAGGGAAGCCCAGGTCCCAGGTGCTGGAAGGAAGCCAGTGCCGGCAGCTGGGGGGAAGACCTACTCTTGCACAAATTTCATGCATCAGGCCTCAATTAAATAAATAAAGTTGAGGTGAAAATTTAATAGCATTCCCCTACCTTCTTCTTCTCCATTAATCCTTTATTCTCTTCCCATTCTTTATTTTGCACTAATCTTACGCCAATGAATTGCAACCGTTTAGCCCTTTCACCTCCACCATTAACCTTACAATTAACTTTTATGATTGACAGCATTTTTCAACCTTTAATCCATGCTCCTCTCTGATAAACATGAAAACTTCACACACACTTTCTAGAGATTCAGGTACATACATCCCACCAACCAGATGGATCTCTACACACCATTCTCTCACTTAAAATTTTACTTTTCATAGCTTACATTCCTAGAACAATTTTCCCAATATAATGTAACATTCCTGAGAAATTATTATGTAGCTCTTGAAAATCACTAGTTTAGAGAATCACTAAGAATTCAAGCCTTGTCCTCAAGTGGCTTGCCATATCAGGAGCTTATGCCCACATCTATTATATAAAAGCCTAAGTGACCATCCAGCCAGCCAACCGGCTAGTACATATGCCACTCACTGACCACTAGGGGACAGTCACTCAACACAGGAACTGCTGAGCTGCTGTGACTTGGCAGCCATAGTTCTCCAGTGACGCACCCTAGAACCAGAGAGAAGGGAGCCCGATTCCTCCCGGGGCCTGAGCGATTCCACCTTCAGCAGTGGGTTATGTTGTTGCTGGGGCATTGTCAGCCCCAAATCTGGTTTACTGCCAAGCTGCAGTTCTAATTAATTTCCTTTCAGTGTGCACAAATCCATACCCCGGGCCACTAGTATAGAGATATTCAGCAATGCACAAGGCAGCATGCAGTAGGTGCTCAATAAAAAAAAAAAATATCACCTGAAATGATAAGCAGCTAAGAAGGAGCTAGAGAAGAGCTGGGTCAGTTACTTGACAAATAGCAATTACTACAATCAGCTATTCAGAAGGCACCCCACACACATTTAAAATTCCAGAATTTGAGTTTACGGTCATGAAAAAGCCATCCATTGTCAATAAAACTTAGAAAAGTAAGTACAGAATGTACAAAACTAAATGACCTTTTAAATAGTATGTAAGTTGTAACCTGGTAAACTTGAGATTTTTCAACTTTCAATCAAAGAGCCCATAGAATGTTCTTGGGACTGGAATTCAAAAGAAACAACCAAACCAGCTGCAAACAATACTAAGGATAATGAGTAACAGGAAAGGCTGGACCTTGAATGGAATCTACAAAAAAGCAAGGTATTTGTCCAGAACTTAAGATATTCTAATACTGAACACAAACAGGGATGTTCTAATACTAAACAACCAGTACAATTTTTAAGGGAACTATTCCTCTAGTCAGAAAAAGTAATGCCCTACCAATGGTCGGCAAACTTGTTAGTCAACAGAGCCAAATATCAACAATACAATGATTGAAATTTCTTTTGAGAGCCAAATGTTTTAAACTTAAACTTCTTCTAACTCTACTTCTTCAAAATAGACTCGCCCAGGCTGTGGTATTTTGTGGAAGAGCTACACTCAAGGGACCAAAGTGCCGCATGTGACTCTGGAGTTGCGGTTTGCCAACCACTGCCCTATGCTAATCCCCACCTAACAGAAATGTCTTTGAAACAACTACTGCTGCTCTAGTGGAAGGATGGAAAGCCCTGGGTTGCCACTTTCACCTCCTGTGCTGATACCACTGTGGGATCCCAACTCTTCCCTGATGTGGCCAGCTGCTTCCAAACACAGACACTCCAGGCAACTACAATCAACAAGTTAGAGTTGGCTCACAAAATGAATTCCCATCCTTATATATGCCAAGCATCTCTCTGACCTAATAACTTAGTCTTGGCAAAGAGGATAGCTCCTTATGCCACCTCTATCTGGTTTCCAAGCCAAGTGATGTATCTCCCACAACAATTCAAAAATTGTTCTTGATAGTGTGATTAACCGAGTACGTTTCTGAAAGTCTCTTCAACTCTAGACGGACAAAAATGAAAACTTAAGGTGCTACCAAACTGAAGGCCAGATCCTGGACCGGTGATATTTCTTCAAAATATAGTAGTTATTTGCCAGGCTGACAGCAATTGCTGTTCTCTCTCCAGGACATATCTTTAGCTGTATGTTGAATAACTGAAGCAAGAAGCACAGGAGTCAGCACCTGGAAACCCATTTGTGCGATTTACCCTCACTCCATCCTTACTTAGGTATAAATCCCAACAGACATTGCTGTTTGGAAGAACAGTTCAATCATTTCAGAGTTCTGAGAAAGAATGAACACTAGCTGAAGAGCATCCTGTGCTATAAGGAGAATATCCTGCAGAAGTCAAATAGTAGGAGGCAGGGAAGACATTCACAGTTTGGTGTGACCACGTTCAGAGTGTGAAGTCAGTAAGAAAGCCTTGGCCGGTGTGGCGTGGTTGGTTGGAATGTCGTCCCATACACCAAAGGTAGTGGCTTTGATTCCTGGTCAGGGCACATACCCTGGTTCTATCAGGGTCAGGGCCCATGTAGAAGGCAACTGATAGCCAGAGGCAATTAAAAGATTAAATGTATGATAGATAGATAGATAGATAGATAGATAGATAGATAGATAAATAGATAGATAGAAAGATAGATAGATTAAATAGATAGATAGATAGATGGATAGATAGATAGATAGATAGATAGATATGATTGATAGATAGATAGAGATGATAGATAGATCTAGATAGATGATAGATAGATAGATAGATAGATAGATAGATAGATAGACAGATAGATGAGACATCCTGAGACAGGAAATATGAGCATAAAAATGAGAACCCACATTAGAAGTTAGAGAAATGAGGATGTTAGACCCCAAATAATATTATTATTCTTTGAATAACAGCAAACACTTAGATAGCACCTAACATGTCTCAGCACCCTTCTGAGATGTTTGACATATTTTAACATACTTAAACAAGCCTATGGAAGTCAGCATTATTGTTCCCCTGTTGAGAGATTAGAAAAATGAGGCTTCCGGAAAGCCTGGCATTAAGAAGCAGAGCTGGGAGTTTGGTATCATGTCTAAGCGAATCTGTACCCAAAGGCTGTACTCCTAACCACTAGGCCAATGGTCGGCAAACTCATTAGTCAACAGAGCCAAATATCAACAGTACAACAAATGAAATTTCTTTGGATAGCCAAATTTTTAAACTTAAACTTCTTCTAACGCCACTTCAAAAATAAACTTGCTCAGGCCATGGTATTTTGTGGAAGAGCCACACTCAAGGGGCCAAAGAGCCGCATGTGGCTCGGGAGCTGCAGTTTGCCGACCACGGCACTAGGCAGACACATCCTCTCCTTAGTTATGACCACTTCATTCCAACTACTGAACTGGTCTCAAATTCCTCATCTGCATAAAAGGGGGATAAGTCTCCCCTCTCTTCCAAGGCTTTGGGGAGCAGATGCTGAGACAGTGAGGAGGAGGAGCGCCCTTGTAATTTTACAAAGCCGTGTATAAGACGTAGCTGCAGTCCTTCCCCACCGCATCAGATACCTTTTTGGCCCACCTGCACCAAATACCTTTCTTTGCAGAATTTGCAAAGAGGAGTGTAGGGAGAACAGAGGTCAAAGACACATGTTTAATGACATTTCAAGTGCCATCAATCAGATAAAATTTCCATGACTTCATTACAATATAATCAGATTTTTTTTTCTACCATGGAGCAATTGGTTTCTTATCTTGGGCATAAACCTGATGCCTTACATAGCAAAGGACCTCTGAAACCCGGGGCTGTAAAAACTTGGGAGAGTGAAGTGACAGCGGCACTGCGTGACGGGTAGAAAGAAAGCCAACGCTATACAAGGCGGCTGCACTGTTCATCTATCAGTAAAAATAAAAATAACGGAGTCCTGAGTGGGGTCATTCTGCCTCCAATAAGAGGAACAATAAGAGTGGTCCAGGGGTCCCAGCCCCGATCTCCCCAGCTCTGCAGAAAACTGTCTTGGCGCTACCGCGGAGGATAAACCGAAACGCACACCCTGCGGACTGACCACTGACCTTCAGAACTGCTCTGACCCCCCCCCCCCCTAAACTGGGCTTTACCCTCGGTCCCCATCCTCAGACTCCCCCTGAAGACCCCCCGAGGCTCGGGGACACTCACCTCTAAAGTTTTCACCAGGATCTTCATGTACATCTCGGAGATGCCCAGAGACATCCCGAAGGCCGAGGGCAGGAGGATGAGGCCGAACACCAGCGACAGCCAGGTGAAGAAGATCTTCGCAACCAGCTCGGTGCCGTCCATGGCTCCTCTCACCCTCTCGGGAGGGGGTCCCGGCGGAGGTCGGAGCGCGGCGGCGGCGGTCCCCGGCCCCGGGCGGCAGCTCCCGGAGCCTCCAGAGGCGCGCAGCCCGGCCCGGGAGGATCAGCGCGGCCGCCTCCCGGCGCTCACCTCTGCAGGGGGGACAAGAGAGGAAGGAAAAACTTTCAGAACCTCGGCAATTTCCTTCCTTCTTTCCGGGGCTCCTCCTGCGGCGGCCGCTTAACTCTTGCTCCGCTGCAGACCCGGACCGGCGTGGGAGCCGCCAGAGCCGCAGCCGGAGCCGGGAGCGGCGAGCTGGGGTGACCCCGCGGAGCTGGTTGGGAAGATCTTTTTCGCCCCACCCGGTGCCTGGTTTCCCGTGGGTTGCGATCGCGACAACTCAGCGAGGGTGACTCACCGAAGCCCTTGGGAGGTAGGGATCCCGGGAGCGCCCGCACTGCACCACACCGGCCTCCGTGGGAACGGGCTCGGGGCAGCGGACGGCGCTGGTGGCTGGCGGCGCTCCGCCGCCCGAAGCCCTATTTCTGCGCGCCGCCCCGGCCCCACCTCCTGCGCCACCCAACCCGGAGCGCCCGGGCTGGACGGGCAGCCTCCCGGGAGCGGCGCAACCTCCGGAGAGTCCTCGTTTCGTCCCCGGGCCCCGCCTCCCCCGGCGCTCCCAGCCAGAATCCCTGGAGGAGCAGGATTTTCGTCTACAGAGTGTTAGCGTTTCCTCCACCACCCCCAAGCGAACTACCACGTGCCCGGGGTGCTGGAGAAGGTCTTGTGTGTGGGGGCGCACAGCACCTTCTTGCGAGGACTCTCGGGGAGAGCGAAAGGGTCCGAGCCCTGCGAGCTGCTGCCGTTTAACCCGCTCCCGGGTCTCCCACACCTTCCCCTCCGGCCCCTCCCGGGCTGAGCTTTGCAGGGTTGGGTGAGAACTCTCTCCGGGAGTCGCCTCCACCACTCAGCTGCTGTCTCCATGGCTCAGAAATTTTTCAGCTGAGGCTTGCTCTCTGCCTGGAGTAGGAATCCAACCACAGATTCCCTTACTGTTCACGCAACACTCAGAGCGCGCAGGGAGCTGCAGGCCTTCACCTAGCTGACAGCGCCGCCTGGATATTATCCCCGCACTGCTGCCTTGATGAGAACGAGGACGGCCAAAAGCCTGTGGGTATTTACTTGGCAAAAGCCTATGGGTATTTACTTCACTGGCGTTCGTGCTTCTCATAGACAAGATCTGGTTTTAAGACGGAACATGAAAATCCGGATGTTGGGAATGCAGTAGATAAAAAAAATCCGGCTGCCCAGATTTCCCAGACCATCACTGAATGGGACCAAAATCTCATGCAGGTCTCTTTCCGGTGTTATTTCAATCTGGAAAACCTAGGAAGGCCAGCACACTGAATGGAAACTGTGGATAGCAAACACTGCAGAGAAAGTTGCCCAGGGCGTGGAGGAAGTGGGAAGCAGAAGGGAGGAGGCCAAGGAGGAGAGAAGTCAAATCGCCAAGAATGCAAATGTTTGTCCTCTGCACCTCCTGCCAGTTAGGCATCATAAACCTCCTTTCCCACTGAGAAGGGGGAAAAATGATAACTTGGTCATAAAAAAACAAGTTGTGAATGAAGATTTCCAAGCACTTGGTTTCTCAAAATTAAACGTAGTCTGCCAGTTTACAAAAACAAGGACAAAACAATTGCCAGAATCTTTCAAAACCAAAGTGCGCACGCACACATACACACAAATACATACAGTATAGAGCCAAGGGACCAGCACATAACTTATGCATCGGAACCTTTTCAGAAGCCAAGGGTCTATTGTCCAGAAAGATCCGGCCCCTTACCAGAAATGGCCAAGTTCCAAGATCCGCCGATTAAAAACTTGCCCTACCAGCACTTCTGTGTGCCTGTTCCCTCCAACTCCTTCAAGTTTCTTTACCTAGTCCAGTGAGCAAGGTGGATTTGAGGCACCATTAGATCCCCCACGCTCTCTGTTGGCACCTTCTCAATCAATAATTCTCTCCTTACTCCAAACTCTTGATGTTTTGAGTTGTGGCCTGTTGAAGCATTGGGCTTCTAAACTTCGATTAGCTAACATATTGAAGATAAAAAACCTCAGCCAAAACCGGTTTGGCTCAGTGGATAGAGCGTTGCCTCCGCGGACTGAAAGGTCCCAGGTTCGATTCCAGTCAAGGGCATGTACCTTGGTTGCAGGCACATCCCCAGTAGGGGGTGTGCAGGAGGCAGCTGATTGATGATTCTCTCTCATTGATGTTTTTAACTCTCTATCCCTCTCTCTTCCTCTCTGTAAAAAAATCAATAAAATATATATTTTTTAAAACACTCATTATCCTGGATTAGGGAGGGCCTTAAATCTAAGTTGGTGTCTTTAAAGAGAAGGGAGGAAAAGACATAGACAGATGGCCATGTGAAGACTGAGGCAGTGAGTAGAGTTATGCAAGCCCAAGCCCAGGAACCTTGGGGCCCTTGGAGGGAGCATGACTCAGCAGACACCTTGATTTTGATAGGGGTGACCTATAACCTAATAGATGGAGCACCTGAATTAATCTGAAAAGTAATAATAAGACTTTTCTTAAAGTTTCCTTTTCAAGGCCTGTGCGAAGCGATTGAGGAGGTGACTCAGCTGTGAGTCCAGCAAGCAGAACTGAAAAGCCTGGCCAGACCTACCCACCAGGAGTCAAAACATTATCTCATTGCCTGATGACTAATTACAATACCCCCAAGGCCTGCACATAGCTGCATTCCTTCCCAGCCTCACCTTAGCCCCTTCCCCTATATATTCCTGTCCTCTGCGATGGGATTTAATGCTTGTAAGCACACTGTCTTCTTGGTAGGCTAGCTTTCTCAATAAACGCCCAAAATGATTCAACCCTGCCTTCATTATTGGACACAGCGACAGGCTGCCTGAACCCAACTAGGGGTTTCCCTGTAACAATTTCAGACTGGGCTTCAGGAGTGAGAGAATAAATGTCTGTAGTTTTAATCACCAAGTTTGTGGTCATTTGTAAGACACCCTAGGAAACCAATACAGTAAGTGAAAGGAGAGCAGGAGAGGAGAGAGGTGAAATGATTGAAAAGGAAGCAGAGGGGCTTCCACCATTTCTTCTCTTCCTTCTCCCTCCCTCATCACTGCAAAAGTGAACTCATCTTGGCTGTCCTGTGTTTCAGCCGAGAAAAAGACAGAGAGCTTTTGCACTTGTACCAGGCTGCCATCTGCTCTCAGCACAGAGCTTTGTCATTCACAAAGCAGTTTAAAACACAATCACATTTGACCCTAAAAAGAATCCATTTACTGATGAGAAAGCTGAAACACAGAATAACTAAATGAATTGCTCACATTTGTGTGTCTGTGCTGGAGTCAATCTAAGACTCCAAATTCCACATTATTACCGTCCCACCATTTTTATGGATGGTCTGAAATTAAAACTTCTTAACTAAAACCAAGTCATGATGCCCAGCTGGTGTTGCTCAGTGGATTGAGCATCGTCCCAAGGACCAGGAGGTCATGGTTCAATTCCAGGTCAGGGCACGTGCCCTGGTTGTGGGTTTTACCTCCAAGTAGGGGGCATGCAGGAGGCAGCCAAAGGATGTGTCTCTCTCATTGATGTTTCTATCTCCCTCTCCCTCTTCCTTCCTCTCTATCTAAAAATCAATTTTAAAAAAAAACATGGAAAAATAAAAATTTTAAATAAAAACAAGTCATGGTGAGGAGTCTTCCTTGACAAAAGTCAATTTTTATTTTTTATTATTTTTTAATATATGTATTTTATTTATTTCAGAGAGGAAAAGAGAGGGAGAGAGAGATGGGAACATCAATGATGAGAGAGAATCATTGATTGATTGCCTCCTATATACCCTGTTGGGAACTGAGCCTGCAACCCAGGCATGTGCCCTTGACTGGGATCAAATCCGGGACCTTTCAGTCCTCAGGCTGAGGTTCTAACTACTGAGCCAAACTAGCTAGGGCTCAATCTTTACTTTAACTGAGCCTATCTATCGTCTGTTTTCCAGTACTATAGCAAACCTTTGAAATGTCAGAGTAATTTCTTTTTATAGACCCCTCTGGGCACAGTCACTACACCAGACCAAGAGACCACTGAACCCTTCATTGTTATTGTTAGCTGTTAACTATTCTAGTCTCACCTTTGTAAAAGAAGCGTATCTCCATTCCTTTCACTTTTTATCCAATCCCAGAGATGATTCCCACCACCACCCCACCCCACTTTGCTTTCCTATGAGAACAGTCGCTTTGAGAAACACTGGGAGACAGATCAACAGTATAAATGTCCTGCAGCCCTAAAGAGGACCCAGTATTCGCTTCTTTCAAGTGGTTCTTAGTCTGTAAACTGGCTCTCGAGTTTGGAAATTAACTGAGAAACTGTGACCATTTTTTGTAATTCAAGTTAGACTTCTGTTGACCAAACCTAGACGTCTTCCACTTCTATAGAATACAAGCGAGAATTTAGTAGATTGCCCACCTATTTCTTTTGATCACCTAGACCCATGGTCGGCAAACTGTGGCTCTCGAGCTACATGCAGCTCTTTGGCCCCTTGAGTGTGGCTCTTCCACAAAGTACCATGTTTTTTAGCAAAGGCCAGCTTAGGAGTACCCTAATTAAATTAATAACAATGTACCTACCTGTATAGTTTTAGATTAAAAAATTTGGCTCTCAAAAGAAATTTCAATTCTTGTACTGTTGATACTTGGCTCTGTTTACTAATGAGTTTGCGGACCACTGAGCTAGACAAAGCCCCAGGTTTTCCTCGAGTCAGGCTATTGTGATTACTACTTTGGCTCCGCTGCCCATTACAGTCATCATGCTCACCTTGTCTTTGGCAATTAAGTGCTGCCACTTTTCCCCTGCCTTCCGTGAGGCCCGTGATTTTCTTTGCAAGTAGGGATCTCAGTTCATTGGTAGCAGTTGCCACCTTAAATACTGACCTACAAAGAACAGCCATAGAGCTAGCTCTTCAGGAACACCGGGGCTCAACTCACAAATTTATTTCTCACAATTGAGGTAAAAGGTATGTGTCTTTGGACCTTCCCAGGATGAATGAGCAGGTCTTACATGATATATATTCCACTGTAACATTTCAATCTCCCTACACCTTTGTCTACTTTCCTCTATTGGACGTCAAGGTAGTTCTAGCATTTCAACTTAATTTAGTGTAGACCACTGTTGGATCCATGTTTCAGACACTAAATCCAGAATTTCTTTTCAGTGGGTCTGTGATAGGCAGTTAGACAGGCATGAAAGGAGCAAGGATGATTGGCCAAGTACAGAAAGTCACCAGAGTGGAAAAGCCCCAGGTGCCTAGCAACGGACAATCAACTGTAGGGTGGGGCCTCACCCCCAGGGTTACTTTTCCTCCCCTAGCATTTCTCTAGTCATGCGGTTTGGACCCCTGACTTTTCCTGTCTAGAGATAAGATCTATACCTCAGTTGTATTTCAGCTCCAGGCCGATAAACAGCAAAACCAGCTGACCTCAGGACCGCTGCATTGAATGATGACCCCCTGCCCTGGTACTGCCAATCAGTCAGTGGAGAGCACAACCCTGAAAGGACACCCTGGAAACCTGCTGAAGATTCTATTGAGAAAATCCTCAGGACAGAGAACCAAGTGTGCTTTCTCCTCTCCTCACTCCCAACATACCTGCGCCTTTTCCTTTTCCTTTCCCTCCCCTCACCCCAGCCTACCTGCCCCAGGCATGTTACCATTAGCCTCCTCACTCTGAGGCTCCAAAAGCCCTTTCATTACCTCCATAACTTGTTTTGGAATTACTTCTTCTATCTCTGTAATTTACAAAATAAATGTTCTCCTACAATTTGGGTCTTGAGTCTGAATTCTTTCCTAGACAGAACCCAAGCACTGAGGTTGCTGAACCCAGGTTTGGTCTGGCCCCACAATCTAATACACGGTGCCATTCCCATTACCTACAACAGATCCACTCAGTACGTTTTACCTGATCCAATTTTATATTCTTTTTTTTTAATATTTTTATTGTTCATATTATTACAAATGTTCCTTTTTCCCCCCCACCATTGCTCTCCTCCACCAGGTTCCCACCCCGCCCTCTGCCCTTTCCCCACTCCCCATTGTCCTCATCCATAAGTGCACAGTTTATGTTCAGTCTCTTCCCACGCCCCCCTCTCCCCTTTTCCCCAAGAATCGTCAGTTCACTCCCCTTCCATACCTCTGATTCTATTATATTCAACAGTTACTATTGTTCATCAGATTTTTTTTTAATTTCCTTGGTTTTTAGATTCACTTGTTGATAGTTACGTATTTGTTGTTCATAATTTTTATCTTTGTTTACTTTCTCTTCTGAAAGAACCCCCTTCAGCAATTCATATAATTCTGGTTTGGTGGTGATGAACTCCTTTAGCTTTTTTTTATTAGTAAAGCTCTTTATCTGACCTTCGATTCTGAGTGATAGCTTTGCTGGATAGATTATCTTTGGCTGTAGGTTCTTACTATTCATCACTTTGAATATTTCTTGCCATTCCCTTCTGGCCTGCATGGTTTCTGTTGAGAAATCAGCTGACAATCGTATAGGTGCTCCTTTATAGGTAACTACCTTCTTTGCTCTTGCTTCTTTTAATATTCTCTCTTTGTCTTTTGCTCTTGGAATTTTAATAATGATGTGTCTCGGTGTGGTCTTCTTTGGATTCCTTTTGTTTGGAGTTCTGTGTGCTTCCTGGACTTGTAAGTCTAATTCTTTCACCAGGTGGGGGAAGTTTTCTGTCACTATTTCTTTCAGTATGTTTTTGGGATTTTGCTCTCTCTCATCTTCTGAGACCCCCATAATTCTGATGTTGGTTCGCTTGAAGTTGTCCCAGAGGTTTCTTACATTATCTTCAACTTTCTGGATTCTCTTGTCTTCTTGCTTCTGTGGAGGAGTGTCTTCTGGCTCTTTATGTTCCAAATCTTTGACTTGATACTTGCGATCTTCCCTTCTGTTTTTAGGACTCTGTAAAATATTTTTGATTTCAGACAATGTGTTCTTTATTTCTTGTTGATCTCTTATCATTTCTTGATGACTCCTTATTAATTCTAGTTGATCTCTTTTCATATCCTCATAGGTCTTATCCATCTTTTCTAGGAAATTCTTGAAAAACCTTATAAGCGTAGATTTGAACTCTATATCCAGACGCTTTTTGTCCTCCATTTCTTTCGTTTGTGATCTATTTTGTTGTCTCATTTCGCAGTTACAGATGGGACGGGGTTTCAGGGTGGAGCCTGCAGCTTTGGCTTCCATCAGCCCCGCCCTATGCGGGTCCTTCAGTGCTGGCTGCTGCCGGCGCCTCTGAGAGAAAGGTGCCCTCGATTTTCGCCTGCTGCCAAACAGTCTATGCTCTCCCCCAATGAGCCCGGTATTGGGGTTCAGTTCAGTTGGAAGTGGAATTGGAGGTGGCGTTCGGAGCAGTCTGGAGCCCCAGTCTCCTTCCCATCAGGGCAATCCCACGGCACAGCCGACCGTCCCTTCTCTGCGGGCAGTGTGCACGCTGCTGGGACCTCCTTTCGCCACTTCCCTGGGGTTCCGCCTTACAGCCCGGCTCTCTGTGGCTGAGCCTGAGTCCCCGGGGTCTGGCCTAGAACTGGGGTTCAGAGCAGTTGGGGGCCCAGCACAGTCAAAGTTTTATCTCCTTTCCGCTAGGGCAGTGTTTTTCAACCGCTGTTCCGCGGCAGAGATGTTGCCTGGTGTGCCGTAGGTGCAGACAAGACAAGAATTTTATAATTTTTCACTATTTTGTTTACTTAATATCTCATAATAAAGTAATTATAAAATACTTTCTTTGTGTTTATTTGATTCCTATTCAAGAGAATTACTTTATATATAGTCAATATAGGCACAGAGTTAAATTTTTTAACATTTTCTAATGGTGGTGTGCCTCGTGATTTTTTTCATGAAACAAGTGTGCCTTTGCCCAAAACAGGTTGAAAAACACTGCGCTAGGGAACGCCCACCAGGCACTCCGCCTCTCCCTCCTCTCTGGCTCCATCCTCTCCGCACACCTCGTCTCCGTACCTTGGGCTTTTCCAGCTCCCCCGCGCCTCCTTCTGGTTTTCTCCTTGCTTCTCGCTGTAGAATTTCCAGTCAGTCAACCTTCCTGTAGTTCTGGGCAATGTCCGTTTTATATTTTAGTTGTATTTTATTGAAATTGTTGTGTGCTGCTGCGGCTAGGTGTTCACCTGGGCGCAGCCATCTTGGATCCTCACTCTTGTCCAATTTTATATTCTTTCTGCCATGCTGTCACACCCTTAATATCCATTCCCATGCATAATCCCCCAGATTTCTGCCTGGAGAACTTGGAAAAATCATGCAGTTCCTCTGTAGCATAGTACACCTCCTCATAAGTCACACTCTGTACCTGACCCTTCGAAGTCTGCTGGGACTTAAATTTAATTACTAATTTAAAAGCAAATAGTGGTAGAGGCAGGTCCTGATGAGAATCAGCAGTGTCTTATAGAGTGAGTCCCTGCAGATTCTTCAGGCAGAGGTAGAAAGCTGCTTCTACTGACAAAGAGGGTTCAGCAGAATTCAGGGGTTCAAGGCTCTCAGATCATCCAGATCTTCCCAAATGTTCCCATATCAATGTTCAGGATCTTGTTCCCAATCCATGCCCTCACTTTTGTGTTGTAATTCAGCCAATCACAGGATGAGACTGTGGATGAAAGGGGCCACATGCTGACCTCACAAGCTCAGGGAAGGCCTACATGATGGTCCTCTCTTACCATATCATGACATGGACTACCAGTGCCTTCCTTACCACTGACAATAGTCATTAGTGCCTTTAAATCTAATCAGATTAGAACGCCAACTCCAGAAAACTCATCCTTTAGATTAGGGGTGTCGAACTCAATCAGAGAAGGGGCCAAAATCTAAAATCCAGCCTAAATCGCGGGCCGAATGGTTTACTGAACAGTCATAAACTGTCATTGTGATGGAAACGCAGCGGAGTGCAGTGATGACAGCGCGGTGCGGGCCACATTGCAAGGCCTGGCGGGACGGATTTGGCCCGCGGGCCTTGTGTTTGACACATGTGCTTTAGATTCTGGTCCCCTATAACCACTTCCACTAGCAAAATCTCAGTCAAGGTTACACAAGAGAAGCAGAAGAATGGGAAATATTTATTTTTTATTTTTTAGGTATATTTTATTGATTTTTTTTTTACAGAGAGGAAGAGAGAGGGATAGAGAGTTAGAAACATTGATGAGAGATAATCATCAATCAGCTGCCTCTTGCACCACCCATATTGGGGATGTGCCCACAACCAAGGTACATGCCCTTGACTGGAATTGAACCCAGGACCTTTCAATCCACAGGCCGATGCTCTATCCACTGAGCCAAACCGGTTTCAGCAGGAGTCTCTGAGCTATACTTTGAAAACTACTGACCT
This sequence comes from Pipistrellus kuhlii, assembly GCF_014108245.1. NCBI lineage: Eukaryota > Metazoa > Chordata > Mammalia > Chiroptera > Vespertilionidae > Pipistrellus > Pipistrellus kuhlii. The sequence goes on from NW_023425404.1 coordinate 149,327,812, forward strand.
ATATAAAAAAGGTGTGCATAAAAGTATCCAACAAAAAAACAATTGGGAATGGAGGCACATTATTTATAGTAGATTGCCTCATACCTCATGCCTCATTTGACTTATGTGAATGAAATTACATGATTAGAAAATTAAAAGAGCATAAATGAAATGCTGGCCATTCTACTTGTGTAGAATTTTGAGATGGGAAACATAAATCAGCATTTCCTTGAGACATCTCAGTTCTTAGGGGAAGGGAGAAGGTCTCTTATGGTGTGAATATTTCCCCTGCTGAGTGTGATATATTTAAAGCTAGAGTGCATATTTTTAAACTGCTTACCTTTTCAAGTCAAGCAACTACATCATCCATGCTCAGTCCAAAAGCAATGAATCTATTCCAACACTGATGGGAAAACCGACACGGTGAGCGGTAGCCTATTGGTCTCCATGATGGGAAGTTCCTAGAGAACTTTTTAAAAATGACTTTGACACACCCAAGTTTTTCTTTATGGATAGACTTAGATCCTAATTCTTGGATCCAATATGTGACAGAACCTGCAATCTGTCAAAGGACCTGACATGTGAACCTACACTAGCAAGTGTCCAAAAGTAGTAGTGAGAACTAATGGTGAACATTTTTTACCTCAGAGAAAACTGTTATGCTCTAGTGATATGGTCTTTTATTAAAAAATTGAATTTATTGGGATAACATCCTATGTAATAAAAGTGTAATATGCTAAATATCAATCGCTCGACCAGTCGTTATGATGCTCACTGACCACTAGGGGGCAGATGCTTTTACTGGTAGGTTAGCTTGCTGCTGGGGTCCTCCCGCTGTCCCTCCCCAACTGGCTCGCCCCCATTGGCCCTGTTCCGCAGGTCAAGCTGAGGGACCCCACCCATGCATGAATTCATGCATCAGGCCTCTAGTTGGTTAATAAATTTATATAGATTTCAGGTATACACTTCTATAATACATCATCTGTATATTATATTGTGTGTTCACCACCTCAAGTTAGGTCTCCTTTCATCACCATTTATCTCCCCTTTACCTTCTTCTACCTCACCTAATATAGTGATATATTCCAGTGTTTTTCAACCTTTTTTGGGCAAAGGCACACTTGTTTCATGAAAAAAATCACGAGGCACACCACCATTAGAAAATGTTAAAAAATTTAACTCTGTGCCTATATTGACTATATATAAAGTAATTCTCTTGAATAAGAATCAAATAAACACAAAAGAAGTATTTTATAATTACTTTATTATGAAATATTAAGTAAACAAAACAGTGAAAAATTATAAAATTCTTGTCTTGTCTGCACCTACGGCACACCAGGCAACATCTGTGCCACGGAACAGCGGTTGAAAAACGCTGATATATTCAATGCACACTTGCTGAATTGAACAGATTGTCCCAAAAGGGCAAAAATGCATCTTCAAAGAAGGTATACGCAGGGAAAGGGAGTCTCTAACCAGAAAGGCTGTCCTCTTCCCAACCTATTTATTCATTGATTATAAGTAAATCAGTAGTCAGAAATGAGAGGACCTTTACAAGGATCCATACAATGTTTTTTAGAAAATTTTAATAGGTTGCCCACATATTAAAAAAGTCAAACTAAAATTAGGATTTCTGGGTTCTCCTATAATCAGACAACACTGAGTTCACATTCCCATAAGACATAATCTTTCCAGTATTACATTCTCTCCATTCCTCTCGAGGTATTTTGTCATCATTGGTGTATTTCTTATAGTAGACTAGAGTTGAGAGGAAAATGACATGTACTTTGTACTTAAGTACTTATCAAAACTTTTTCACCTGGACAGTGTTCTCAGTGGTTAGAGCAGCGGCCTTCCCACTGAAGGATCTCAGGTTAGATTCCTGGTCAAGGACAATCAATGTGTATCTTTCACATTGATGTTTCTCTCTCTCTCTCTCTCTCTCTCTCTCTCTCTCTCTCTCTCTCTCTCTCTTTCTCTCTCTCTCTCTCTCTCTCTCTTTCTGTGTGTGTGTGTGTGTGTGTGTGTGTGTGTGTCTTTCTCTCCCTTCCTCTCTCCCTCCCTTCCACTCTATCTAAAAGCAATGGAAACAGATCCTCAAGTGAGGATTAACCACAAACAAAAAAATAAAAAGAGAGAACAGTCCAATGTATCCCAGGTTTAGTCTTGGAGTCTTTCCTTCTGCATGTTCAGAAGTTAAAAACTTTTTTTAAATCATGAGTGTTGCCTTTTATTAATGGATTGCTGTCTCCACCCTGTAATATATGGTGCTAAAGTTCACTTCTGCGTTTTGAGCAGAGAGCAACTAGCTGACAACAACAATTAAAAAGAAAACTACTTGGTGACTAATCAGTAGCTTCAGTGTACTCTGGCCTCTGTTAAAAATACAATCTCTTCAATACCATGATGACTGTTATAACACATTTCTATTATTTATGTTGCTTCACCCATTACTCTTATTTGTCCTTTCCTGGTATCTCCTCCCTGGAGTCCTGGAGAAATACACTTCCTTTATCAAACTAGAGCTTAGTTGAGCAAAGCTTAAAGTAGATAATGGTGTCAAGCACTTCCCAGCGTCATTTCTATGCTTCAGTTATTTCCACTATTTTTTTTTAACAAATGATAACTTTTTTGTTTTACTAACATTTAAATCCACCAGATATTGTTCTCAATAGAAGACTAACATTTGAGGCAGGACCTCAACATAAATGCAAAGAAAACTGGTAACCAACCATGTCCATGAGTAAACAATCAAGTGAAGGGAGTCTTCCCCCCAGTGCTTCTCAAAGTGGAGTCCCTGGAACAATGAGGGACACAGACATATTTCAAGGGTCCCTAAGTCCTCTGTGAGTAAGTAGTGATCATACACTCTTTAAATTCAATATTTCTTAAGTTAGGGTATATAAACATCTTCTTCAAGATCTGAGAATTCTCTGGGTTGAGCATCCCAGGAAGGTGGTGATGTGGTTTTGAATATGATGAATTTAATACTAGAGGAAATGTTCTTTGGAACCAGGAACATCCAACCTGAGTCTATCACTAAAGACCTTACAAACCAAACAGTTCACCGACACATGTGCATTGAATGAATTAAGGAGAACATCAACTTGCTTACTGTTGACTGAAGTCTCAGCCTCTTAGATGTTCCTATTGACCTGCCTTTCCAAAAGTGTGTCTTGGGGGAAGAGGGGACATTTTCCCTGTGACTCCCTCCTGGAATATACTGTGACCAGTCTCCACAGCACTCCCAAAGCCAAAGTCATGCAGAGATTCTGCAAGATTGTCTAGGAATGAGCTACCCTGATGAGATAAATCCCTCCTGTAAAATTCTTATGGGGTTAGAGAGGGTGAGATAATATTTTAAAATGGGGCAGAACCCACCATTTCCTTAGTGTGATCATCTCCATTTAAGATAGCTAAAATGGCCCTTGGCATTAAGATTTTAAAACCTGACTTGGTCAAGCTTTTGTTGCCAGTTCATACTAATCAAATTTACAGGAGACTGAGCTATAAATCAGAATGCTAAGTGCCTTGTGTAATACTGTATATATTTTATTTGCTATTGGCCAGAAAATCTTCAAAATATAGTGCTTCCTCCTTCACTGTGTCAAAAGGATGGAAGGCCAAAGTCTCAATCAAAAGAAATGAGAGTATACACCACAATGAACTCACAGAAAGAGAAATGGAAAAAAAAAAAATCCCATTTACCCAAGTCAAAAAAAATAAGATATCTAGGAATTAATTTAACTAAGGATGTAAAAGACCTGTATTCAGAAAACTATAGGACATTGAAAAAGGAGATAGAGGAAGACATAAACAAATGGAAGAACATACTATGTTCATAGATTGGTAGAATCAATATCATTAAAATGTCCATACTACCCAAAGCAATCTACAAATTCAATGCAATCCCCATTAAAATACCAACAGCATATTTCAAAGATCTAGAACAAACTTCAAAAATTCATCTGGAATACAAAAATATCCCCAAATAGCCACAGCAATCCTGAGAAAGAAGAACAAAGTTGGAGATATCACAATACCAGATATCAAGCTACATTACCAAGCCATTGTTCTCAAAACTGTCTGATACTGGCACAAGAACAGACATATAGATCAATATAACTGAACAAAGAATCCAGAAATCAACCCAAGCCATTATGCTCAATGAAGATTTGACAACATACAATGGAGTCAAGCCAATCTCTTCAATAAATGGTGCTGGAAAATTTGGTCTGATATATAGAAAAAATGAAACTAGACCAACAACTTACACCATGTACAAAAACTCAAAATGACTAAAGAACTTAAATGTAAAATGGGAAACCATAAAAATCCTACAAGGCTCCATAGGCAGCAAAATAGCAGAAATATGTCATTGCAATATCTTTACAGACACAGCTTCTAGGGGGCAATGGAGACTAGGGAGAAAATAAACAAACGGTACTACATCACAATAAAAAGCTTCTGCACAGCAAAAGACACCATCAATAAAACAACAAGAAAGCCCACTGCATGCGAGAACATATTTACCAATAATATTTCCGATTAGGGTTTAATCTCCAAAATTTACAGAGAACTCATACAACTTAACAAAAGAAAGATAATCTATCTAATCAAAAAAAAATGGGCAAAGGATCTAAATAGACACATTTCAAAAGAGGACATACAGAAGGTCTAGAGACATATGAAAACATGCTAAAAGTCACTAATCATCCAAGAGATGCAAATAAAAAAAACAATGCGGTACCATCTCATACCTGTCAGAATGGCTATCATCAACAAATCAACAAACAAGTGCTGGTGAGGATGTAGAGAAAAAGGAACCCTAGAGCACTGCTGGTGGCAATGCAGACTGGTGTAGTCACTGTGGAAGACAGTATGGAGTTTCCTCAAAAAATTAAAAATGGAACTCCCATTTTACCCAGTGATCCCACTTCTAGGAATATATCCCAAGAAACCAAGGACACCAACCAGAAAGGATATATGCACCCCTATGTTCACAGCAGCACAATTTACCATAGCTAAGATTTGGAAACAGCCTAAGTGCCCATCAGCAGAGGAGTGGAGTGAAAAACTATGGCACATCTACACAATGGAATACTAAGCCACTATAAAAATAAAAAAATAAAAAAAGGAACTCTTACCATTTGTAACATCTTATTTAGAGCATTATACTAAGCGAAATAAGCCAGTTGGAGAAATATAAATATCACATGATCTCTCTCTTATGTGGGATATAATGATCAACATAATTTAATAAACAATAATAGATCCAGAGACAAATGGCGGGGGGGGGGGGTGGTTAGAGAGCAACCAAAGGACTTGTATGCATGCATATTAGCATAACCAATGGACACAGTCACAGGGGCGGTAGGGGCTTGCCCAGGGTGGGAATGATTGGGGTGGGGGAGGGGTCAATTGGGGGAAAAGGAAACTTACATAAAACTTTAGACAATAAGAGAAAGGAAGGAAGGAAGGAAGGAAGGAAGGAAGGAAGGAAGGAAGGAAGGAAGGAAGGAAGGAAGGAAGGACGGAAGAGCTGTATTAATATCCAGGGTTCTTTCATGCAGGGCCAGGAGAAACCGGGAGCAGGTGACTTCTGTGTGGCTGACCACCACCTGGCCCCTCCTGGTGTTAGATGGTATCCATCCAAGCCAGCCTCTCTGGTTTCTCTCTCTTCTTGATTCCACCTGGAATCCTGCCTTCCTGCTTTAAACAGGTTTCTCCATCATCAGTGAGGTCACAGGTTTCTTTCATATTAGTCATATTCTGATCATTCTTCTGTGAAACTTACTCTAGTCACTTTTATGGGTGTTCCTCACATTTCTTTGGTACATTTACTAGTCTTTTAAAAAGAAAAATCTTTTTTCCCCCAGAAAAATGACTCATTATGCAGTTTAATTCATCCCTTAAATCAGGTTGGGGGGGGGGGGGGGGGGAGTGAGAATAAATTATCAAGAAAAAAATGAGTAAAGAAATAAATATATACATTATTTTCATTCTCAAAAGATGTTATTTCCAAATTCTGGTCTTACTCTATACTCTGTATAATGACTTTTAAAAAATAATCTAAAAAAGTCTATTCATTCAATAAGCAAAAGAGGGAATACTATGTATGTAGATATTACGATAAATCTTGGAGGTGTAAAAAAGAATTAAATGACTGGCTGCTAGAACAGCGGTCGCCAACCTTTCGGAACTTACAGACCACCGGTTGGTGACCACTGGCAAGCAACACCAATTCATCGCCTCACAGTCCTGGAAAGCGGAAATCCAAATACAGCAGGGCGGGGCTGATCCTTCTGAGGGCTGTGAGAAAACCTGTTCTGGGCCTCTTTCCCAGCTTATGGTGCTTTGCCTGCGGTCTGCGTTCCATGGCTTGCAGACAGAACGCCCCATCCCTGCCTTCACCTTCACACAGCCTTCTTTCTGTGTGCTTATGTCTCTTTACCTGGAACTCTTTGATAAGAACACCAATCCTACTAGGGTAGGAGCCCACCCTAGGAGGTAACTTCAGTTTCCTCATTTCTAAAATTTGGATAATAAGAGCACTTATCTTACAATCTCCTGTAAAGCAGTGGTTTACAAACCGGAAGACTATCAGGAACCACTTTTATGAAAAAAAGCAATGCCTGCCCTGGCCGGTGTGCTCAGTTGGTTGGAGCATCCTTACATACACCAAAAGGTTGGGGTTTTGATTCCTGATCAGCAAACATACCTAGATTGAGGGTACTAGCCCCAGTAGGGAAGCATAGGGGAGGCAACCAATCAATGTTTTTCTCACATCATGTTTCTCTCTCTTCTCCTTCCTCTCTCTAAACATATCTTCAGGTGAGGATAGAAAGAAAGAAAGAAGAAGAAAGAAAGAAAGAAAGAAAGAAAGAAAGAAAGAAAGAAAGAAAGAAAGAAAGAAAGAAAGAAAGAAAGAAGAAAGAAAGAAAGAAAGAAAGAAAGGAAGGAAGGAAGGAAGGAAGGAAGGAAGGAAGGAAGGAAGGAAGGAAGGAAGGAAGGAAGGAAGGAAGAAAGAAAGAAAGAAAAGAAAGTAAAAGCAATGCCTGGGCTTCATCGTTGGTGATTCTTGTTCATTACTCTGTCCTGAAGCCCAGGAAGCAACGTTTTAAAGGTGCTCAAGGGATATAGGTGTCAACCGATGGGCATTGTGCCAACTCAATGCCAACAGGAATCCCCAATTTGGGATATGGTGAAGAACAAAACCTTATCAGTGCAAACAGCTCAACTGTGATATAGCACAGCTATGGAACAGCTGGGTTAACTTATTCCTTTGGACTTCAGATTCTGCATCAGTAAAATGAGGGAGATGGGTGGAGACTGTTTTCACTGCTTTAATGTCTGGCTTTGTTTATCTCTGATACATTCTGACTTCTATTTAAGTTATAAGTTAAAGTCTGAAAGTAAATGATGAATTAAAATCAATAATGTTACTAATGTATTATAGTAACATCATTAACTAATTAGTGTAGGTTCTTAACACTATTTATAATAAATAGTGTAGGTTCCTACAAAGCCTGATTCCTCCACACTTGCACTCCCCAGGGATTGCACTAAGTCCATATATATATATATATATATATATATATATATATATATATATATATACTATTGATTTTTTTACAGAGAGGAAGAAAGAGAGATAGAGAGTTAGAAACATCGATGAGAGAGAATCACCGATCAGCTGCCTCTTGCACACCCCCCACTGGGAATGTGCCCGCAACCAAGGTACATGCCCTTGACCAGAATCGAACCCAGGACCTTTCAGTCCGCAGGCCAACGCTCTATCCACTGAGCCAAACTGGTTTCGGCTGCACTTGAAGTCTTAGCTCCTTTAGTGGACCTAAGTTCTGACCAGCCTTCCTAGCATTTCAGAGGATTTCCCAGGGCTTCATATATTTCCTATGGATAAGGCTGCTTCTCTCTCAATCACCTCTTCATTCTTTCTGGCTTACTGGGAAAGGTATAGTGCTGGGAGTCAGGAAGGATTAACAATTCATTGCTGTATCATTCACATTAGTCAAGGTATGGAAATAACCTAAGTGTCCCATAAAAGGGTAAAAGGATTTAAAAACTTGAGACTCTGCCCTGTCTGGTTTGACTCAGTGCATAGAGCGTTGGCCTGCCATCTGAGGAGTCCCGGGTTCGATTCTCGTCAAGGGCATATGCCCAGGTTGTGGGCTCAGTCCCCAGTGGGGGGGGGGGGGGGGGAAGGGAGCATGTGGAAGGCAGCCAATCAATGATTCTCTCTCATCATTGATGTTTCTGTCCCTCTGAAATCAATAAAAAATGAGACTCTACATAAAGTACATGATTTCCTAATCACTGTTGTATATCTGAAACTAGTACAGAATAATATTGAATGTAAACTGTAATTGAAAAATAAATTTCAAAATTGTGACCTACACAAACACACACAATGGAATATTATTTAGCCTTTAAAAAGAAGGAAATCCTGCCATTTGTGACAACATGGATGAAACTGAAGGACATTATGGTAAGTAAAATAAGTCAGGCTCAAAAAGACAAATACTGCATAATCTAAATAGTTGAACTCAAAGAAGCAGAATAGAATGGTGATTGACAGTGGTTGGGGAGTAGAAAAAATGGGGAGATGTTGGTCAAAAGTTATAAACTTAGAGTTATACAAGATAAATAGGTTCTGGAGATCTAATATACAACATGGATCCTACAGTTAATAATACTGTATCATATACTTGAAATTTTCTAAGAAGAAAGATCGGGCCTAAACAGGCAGTTGGACATCCCTCTCACAATCCAGGACTGCTGGCTCCCAACTGCTCACCTGCCTGCCTTCCTGATTGCCCCTAACAGCTTCTGCCTGCCAGCCTGATCACCCCCTAACCCCTCCCTACCAAACTGATTGATGCCTAACTGCTTCCCTGCCAGCCTGCTTTCCCCTAACTACCCTCCCCTGCAGGCCTGGTCCCCCCCAACTGCTCTCCCCTGCAGGCCTGGGTCCTACCCAACTCCCCTTCCCTGCAGGCCTGGTCTCCCCCAACTGCCCTCCCCTGCTGGCCATCTTGTGGCAGCCATCTTGTGTCCACATGGGGGCAGGGGCAGGATCTTTGACAACATGGGGGCAGCCATCTTGTGAGTTGGAGTGATGGTCAATTTGCACATTACTCTTTCATTACATAGGATAGAGGCCTGGTGTATGGGTGGGAGCCAGCTGGTTTGTCGTGAAGGGTGTCCTGGATCAGGGTGCGGGTTTCCTTAAGGTGTGGAGTGGCCTGGGCAAGGGGCTTGTGGTGGTTTGCAGGCTGACCACACCCCCCAGTGATCCAAGCAGAGGCCTTGGTATCTGGGATTTTTCTTCTACAATTGAAACTTTGTAGCTTGAGCAGAGGCCAGGGCAGACCAGGGTGGGCAGAAAGCTTGGCTTCCTCCATTGCCAGGGAAACCTATGCCTCCTGCTCGCTCCAGGCTGTAGCCATCTTGGTTGGCTTAATTTGCATACTCTCTCCTGATTGGGTGGTGGGCACGGCTTGCGGGTATAGCAGAGGTATGGTCAATTTGCATATCACTCTTTTATTAGATAGGATAGATTGCCTCAGAATAAATCAGTATCAGCCCTTTCCACCTTAGTCCTATGTCAGGTTATATTTACATCATTCTTTGAACCCACCTAGTTTCTTTTAGTGAAGAAAGGAACAAATTATCATTTTTAAAGTCTTCTTAAAACAATTCTATTGTTTGTATGGGTCTAGTGTTCAGGCTTTTAATAATTGATCTCTGTTGGTTATGATTCCATTCAGCCAATGGCATTAGTCCACTGGTCCTTTTTTTTAACTTTTTGTTCTTGTTTATTTATTCACTTTTATTGAATTTATTAGGTTAATAAAATTATACATTTCAGATATACAATTCTATAGTGCATCATCTAAATACTATATTTTGTGTTTACCACCCCAGTCAAGTTTCCTTCCATCACAATTTATCCCCTCTTTACCTTGTTCTATCTTCCCCTAGTCCACTGATCTTAATTAGTAATTACTTCCTATTGAAGAATAATGTCATAAGACAGGAAAGTCTTCTTAAATATGATACATTGGACAGAAAGATTAAGGGCATGAATAAAAGTTAAAACACAAGGTTTTAAAGCTTCTGCATTAAAAATAATTACCTTAAACACAAAGTTAAAAACCATCCAAGAAAAAAAACACTTTCAGTATTTGACAGGCCAAAAGATAATTCTTTTAATACATATTAATTTAACAGTTAAATCAATAAGATATAAAGAGCAATAGAAAAATGGGAAAATATATATTGAGATAATTCATAGGAGTACAAACATGTCTCAGCTTCATGAGTAAAGCAGTACCAATGACATCAATTGAAATTATCTAAGAGAAAATTTGTGACCCATAACATTGGCAGAGATTCCACTTAATGCTATTTCATTTTTTCAAGGCATTCATTTTTATGGAATTGTATATTACAACAGCTTTACTATACGACAATTGGATGATATAAATTTAAAATTTTTGACTGGTTTTGGTTTTATGATATTAGGTAGGGGAAGTGTTTCCAAGTCAGATATAATATCTATTCCCATAAAGCATTCAGATAATAAAGACACGCCTCTTCACATCAGGCCTGTCATTCAAACTTTCACCTTAATCTTATGACCAGTAACAAGATTATTACTGTTATTATAATCGATAATCTTATACATTTCTATATTCACTCAATTTTTTAATTGTAGCCCATATTAGGGCTTTTTACCAAGAGATGTTGGTGCCATAATGCATGAGGCTCCTCTGTTAAGGAATCTCAGAAAGTTCTCTTCATTCCCTGACCATTTTTCCCACTCCTGTGCATTAGGTTTTAGGTTCCCAGCCACAGAACCCTGGCACTTTTGTTAGTCTTTTTAAAAATATATATATTTTATTGATTTTTTTACAGAGAGGAAGGGAGAGGGATAGAGAGTTAGAAACATCGATGAGAGAGAAACATCAATCAGCTGCCTCCTGCACACCCGCCACTGATGTGCCCACAAGCAAGGTACGTTCCCTTGACCTGAATCGAACCTAGGACCCTTCAGTCTGCTGGTTGAGACTCTATACCTGTCAAAGAAACCCAACTCCTCTCCCGCTCCCACCCCCCATCCCATCTTACGGACGAATAATCGCTGGAAAGTTCTATATAGAAGAGACAATCCCTGGATCTTGTATTGGTATTCAGTAGTTTCATTGGTAAAGGGGCAGCATCCTGCAGTTTGAAAGCCATAAACGCGGCATTATCTATTGTGATATTACAATGCCACTAAGCCATGCCTCCATTCTGTCAGCAGTGTTCATTTTTGATAGTTTTGCACTTTTATGCCACGGGTTCTTCAGGAGCAACTGGCCACCAAAACACATCCTGTACCCTCCCCAGAGATGCCCCACAGGACACGTAGAGGCCTCAGAAAAGCCAGGGAAGGACCAGCGTGAAGGTGGGGGGGAGAGAGAGAGGCAGGTCCCACCAACCACAGTCGCCTTGCTGCGCCCTCCCCAACAGAGGGCGCCCGCGCCTCCCCAGCCCGCTCCCCAGCTCCCCAGCAGGCTCCCCAGCGGAGAGCGCCGCGGCTTGAGCACAGTGCGGGCCCCGCCCCCCAGGTAGACCCCGCTCCTATCCCGGCATGGCCCCGCCCCTTCTCCCAGCGGGGCTCCTCGCCAGGCCCCGCCCCTAGTCCGAAAATGGCCCCGCCCCCCCGCCCCGCCCCGCCCCTAGCCCGACAAGGCCCCGCCCCCGGCTCCGCTTTACGGCTGTGCAGCCTCCAAGGGAGGGATCGGGCCCGGCGCGCTCCGCCCCGCCCCGCCCCGCCCAGGGTTCACCGCTGTGGCGGCCCAGGCATGGAGGGCGAGAGTACCTCGGCGGTGCTGTCGGGCTTCGTGCTCGGCGCGCTGTCCTTCCAGCACCTCAACACGGACTCGGACTCGGTGAGCTGAGGGGCGGGGCGGGGCGGGGCGGGGTCCGGCGTAGCCTCGGAAGAGGCCGGGCGCCCTCCCCGCCGCCGCCCGCGAGCTCCCGGGGCCGCAGCGCCGGCCGCAGCCCTCGGGCTCTGCCTCCTCCTCCCGCTGCTGGGCCGCCCGGAGGCGCCTCCGCCCGCGAGGTCTTTCCCGGGAGGAGCCCGCCCTCTGCTGAGCCCCGAGTCCGGGGACCCGCACGCCCCGTGTCTCTCCACCGCCCCTTCCCCGGCCCCGCGGCTGCGGGAGAGGAGCCGGTCCGGTGGCCGGGGCCGCGCCCTTCTCCCCGCTTTGCCCACCGTCTCCTCAGACCGCCGAGCTTGTGACATGGGCGGGCGGGGAAGGAAGGGATGGAGGGGCTCATCCAGTGGCCATTTTGGGGGCAATCTAAGCGGATGAAAAAGCTTAATTGGGTATCGGATATCCGACTTTGGCATTAGTATTAAATTTATTAAAGTTGTAAGGCCTCAACTAGTTCCTTCTCTGATGCTTTCAGTTATGATTTAAATATTTATGCTCAAATATTAGATATTTAAATGCTTATTTCATACCAGCTGCCTAGGTTAAAAACGTCTGGGTGAAGCAATGAAGTCGGTTTTTTAAAAATACAGTGTCTATTTTAATAAACTTATTTTTATGAAATTAAGCACTGTAAAACTTTGAGCACAGAAAGTAAAGTGCTTAATAACTTGCTATTAGTTTAGAAAATGCCATACTGAACAAACTCTAGTCATTTCTTAAGTAACCTTGATTAACACCTAGAAAAGACAAATGTGACTGTTTTGAATGTATGTAGCTGTGGAAGTTATTTTGGAATGTCTTAGTGTAAATATAAACAGAATGGGTCCTTAAGTCCTCTGTAGCATACTTAGCCCTTGGAAAGTATCGTAATGGTAGGCCCTTGTTTCTTAGATATTTTTCCTTCAGTCTTTAAACGGTGATTTTCTTTTTTTAATATGTTTGTATTGATATGTAGAGAGAGGGGAAGGGAGAGGGAGGGAGAGAAACGTGGATTGGCTGCCTCCCGCACGCTCCCTGCTGGGGATGGAGCCGGAAACCTGGGCATGTGCCCTGACCAAGAATCAAACCTGTGACCTCTTGGTGCCTGGGCATACACTCAACCTCTAACCACTGGGCTAAAGGGTGATTTTCCAGATAACTCCCTTTCCCAGGATTTGTCTAGAGTACTAGAGTGTAGTGTAGAGTTCTGGTTTGGTTGGTCCCCTTTTTGTCCAGTAAACCCTCACATTGTGGAAACATTCCTTTTGTGCTCTTCTTTAATGAAATGGGGAGGAAGGGGTATCTTTAACTATAAAGACGACAAAATCTCCATTGTTGCTCAAGCATATGGGTCTTTAAATGTGCCAAGAAAAATAACTGAATTCTCCAAAACTCAAATAAATCACCACTGTTTTAGCAGGAATGTATATAGTTCTTAAAGAATCAGGGTTTTCAGTTCACCTTATATTTTTTATTTCTTTTTTAAAAAATATATATATTTTTATTGATCTTAGAGAGGAAGGGAGAGAAAGAGATAGAAATATCAATGATGAGAGAGAATCACTGATCTGCTGCCTCCTGCATACCCCACACTGGGGATTGAGCCCAAACCCTGGGCATGTGCCTTGACCGGGAATTGAACCCTGACCTGATTCATAGGTCAACGCTCAACCACTGAGCCACACTGGCTGGGCTATTTCTTTTCTTTTTTCAGAAAGCAGACTCTGATATTGAATTACAAATCTTTAATGTTTTGTATGATTTTTAATCTAAAAGCATTGATCACTGTGTCATTTCAGAAGCTCAGAAGCCTTCACTGGCTCCCAGAAGTATGTGCTATCAGTTCAGAGTCCTCGGCTAGTAATTTAGGATGTTCCTTTATTGGGGTTAATTCCTATCTATGATTTCCTTACAAATGGGAGCCTTCAGCTCCCAGGCAGGCTGCTATGCTCCTCATTCCTCATGCTTTGTGTGCTCATTTCTGGCTTCAAACCTTTTATTCTCCCAAATATGCTAAAATTATAATGGCACTTACAATCTCTACTCATTTTTACTTAACTGTTCATGTTTCCCAACTAAACTTGGAGTGCATCTGGTCTTTGTTTTCTGTGCGCCTCAAGCTGGAAGCACATACTACTGTATAACATTGTTAAATACTTGAGAGATTGGTTAGTTAAGTGACTGAATGGTAATACTGTCAGTATATTTTTTTTTCTAATTTGTATCCATAGGAAGGTTTTCTTCTTGGGGAGGTGAAAGGAGAAGCCAAGAATAGCATTACTGATTCCCAAATGGATGATGTTGAAGTTATTTATACAATAGGTGAGTAACTTACTTCTTTGTCTCCTATTTTTTATGGTTTATGCTAAAAAGGGATCAGTATAAATTACTTTTAAATTGATTTAAAGAAACAAAAAAATTTAAAAGCAGATTTTAAAAGAGCATATTGTTTTTATTTCTCTTTAAAATAAATATTTTTTTAATATGTTCTCATTGATTTGAGAGAGAGAGGGGAAGGGAGAGTGATAGAAACATTGATGAGAAAGAAACATCATTTATCAGCCACCTCCTGCACACCATCTGAGGAGCAATGCCCCGCTGCACACCCGCAGGCAGCCTCCTGCAATCGGTCGTGATGTTACAGAGTAATGGACAATTTGCATATTCCTCTATTATTGTATAGGATTATTCATGTTATTTTTTGTTTGCCACTTTAAAAGGTTAAAAATGGAAGTACAGCCCTAACCGATTTGGCTCAATGGATAGAGCATCGGCCTGCGGACTCAAGGATCCCAGGTTCGATTCCGGTCAAGGGCATGTACCTTGGTTGCGGGCACATTCCCAGTAGGGGGTGTATAAGAAGCAGCTGATCAATGTTTCTCTCTCATTGTTGTTTCTAACTTTCTATCCCTCTTCTCTTCCTCTCTGTAAAAAAAAATCAATAAAAAATATTTTTTATTTTTATTTTTTTTTTATTTTTTTTCCCTAGTTTTTTGTTTTGTTTTGTTTTTTTGTTTTTTTATTTTATTGATTTTTCACAGAGAGGAAGAGAGAGGGATAGAGAGTTAGAAACGTTGATGAGAGAGAATCATCGACCAGCTGCCTCTTGCACACCCCCCACCAGGATGTGCCCGCAACCAAGGTACATGCCCTTGACCGGAATCGAACCCGGGACCTTTCAGTCCGCAGGCCGACGCTCTATCCACTGAGCCAAACCGGTGCTGGCTAAAAAATATTTTTTAAAATGGAAGTATATATATGTAAATTTACATATGTGTATAATTATAGTGTATATATGTAAATACGTAAAGTCAATTTAAATTCACTCTCATTAGTTTCCTCTGTGACTACCACGATTGGTTTCATATGTATATGTTTCATTTAAACAAATGGGATCATCTATACATGGATAAATATCTCCAAGATGTTATTAGTACAGAAGAATGTCATTGTGTATATTTGTCATTCTTTCTGTGGCTTCAGAGTCCCATTATGTGGATCTACCATAACTTATTTAAACAGCTATGGATAACTTTCTATTTGTAATAAAATAGTAGACATTTTATTGTGCATATGTCTTTGTGCCTTTGAATATATCTGAAAGTCAAATTTCTAGAGATAGCCAAAACTGGTTTGGCTCAGTGGATAGAGCGTCGGCCTTTGGACTGAAAGGTCCCAGGTTCGATTTCGGTCAAGGGCATGTACCTTGGTTGTGGGCATATCCCCAGTAGGGGGTGTGCAGGAGGCAGCTGATCGATGTTTCTCTCTCATCGGTGTTTCTAACTCTCTATCCCTCTCTCTTCCTCTCTGTAAAAAATCAATAAAATATATATTAAAAAAAATTCCTAGAGGTAGACCATTGCCTTTTGGAAAAGTCATGTCATTCTAGACTCCTCAATATGTAAAAGTACCTGTGTCCCCATAATCTTGCCACCACTAGCTATTATCAGGTCTTTGAATCTTTGCCAATATGATAAGTAAAAAATAATAATAATAATTTTAATTTGCATTTCTTAATTACAAATGAGATTGAGGGTTTATGTACTGACCTTTTGGGGGGCCTTTTTCTTCTAATTGGCATGCTGACCAAAGTATCACACACTTTGAGGAGTTTAAATAAGCAACCATTTACTGAGCCATTGTGCCAGGGATAGTACTCAGCTTTAAGATGTCAGGCAAGTGCTACAGAAATGCTTAAGTATTTGCTCAAATCATTTTAAAATGTTAGATTACTTTAAAAAACATGATAACAGATAAAATCCAAGATCTACAAATTTCTATATTGCTTTGGTTAATGAAGTTTTCATTTTATACTTTGTTACCTGCACCCGAGAATGTTGGGCTGTTACCATTTATAAAGACTATCTGTTCGGTGTTTTTGCAGGCAGAGATTTATCTGAGGGTAGCATACATTTGCTAGAAGAAAAATGTTTAAAGAGGATGATCACTTTTCCTATTTAGATTGATTTCTATTGACAAGAAATAAAACTAGCCTCTTAAAAGAGGTTTTGTCCTGGCCGGTATGGATGGCTCAGTTGGTTAGAGCATAGTCCCATGCCCCATAAAGAAAAAGATGTTTGGATTTTTTTTCTTGATAGTTAACATTAACAAATCCTTTGTGAGATAACTACTTGTAATAACACAAGGTTATCCCATTAGCAGCTGTTTTTATCAATTCCATAAAATTACAGTATAACCCATTTTAGAATTCAAAGGAAAAATTGCAGTTTTGAATTTGTCTTTTGTGTTGTTGTTAGTAACATACATAGCAGGAATATACCACACTGGTTAGGCTTGAAGCTCTTTGAATGTTGGCCCTGGCTTGGGAGAGTCACTTAATCTCTCTGCCTGTTCCCTCAGCTTTAAAATGGAAAGAATAACATCTGTCTCATAGGTTTGTTCTGAGGTTTAAATGAAATAATGGTAAAGTATTTCCTGGCATGAGGTATTCAACATTATGTTATTCAAATAACAATGAATGTAATCGTAATTAAAAATTCTTTTTTTTCCAGACATTCAGAAATATATTCCATGTTATCAGCTTTTTAGGTAAGTAAGCAAGAACAAGTAAATGATCCACTGTGAAAATTACTCTGCAAGTGAAGTAATTCTTAAAATTAGCAGAGTATCTTTGTTATATATGATGCTGCTGTTTAAAATGAAAAGACTTGTTTTTTATTTATTTATTTATTTATTTATTTATAATATTTTATTGATTTCTTACAGAGAGGAAGGGAGAGAGATAGAGAGCTAGAAATGTCGATGAGAGAGAAACATTGACCAGCTGCCTCTTGCACACCCCCTGCCGGGGATGTGCCCACAACCAACGTACATGCCCTTGACCGGAATCGAACCTGGGACCTTCAGTCCGCAGGCTGAGGCTCTATCCACTGAGCCAAACCGGCTTCGGCAAGACTTGTTTTTTAATACATGAAAATTTACTTGTTCATTTCAACCCTAATATTTCTCTCTTTTTTTTTCTTTCTTTTTTTTAAATGTATTTTATTGATTTTTTACAGAGAGGAAGGGAGAGACATAGAGAGGTAGAAACATCGATGAGAGAGAAACATTGACCAGCTGCCTCTTGCACACCCCCTACCAGGGATGTGCCCACAACCAATGTACATGCCCTAGACCGGAATCAAACCTGGGACCTTTCAGTCCGCAGACCGACGCTCTACCACTGAGCCAAACCAGCTTCGGCTCAACCCTAATATCTCATTCTTTGTATTTATATGCTGTGTTAGCTGATCTCTACTGCCTCTCCCAGGCACCAGTTTACTTTGAGGATTGCTTTTCCTTCTCACATCCACTCAGCTCATTGCATTATTATAAACTCAGTGATACATTTTCATAAATCAACAGCAGCCTTTTTTCCTACCCTTTTATTCTAGTTTATCATAGTTTCTTCATGTATCATATTTTTAATGTTATATTTTGTCAGTTAACCAGTTAGTTTCTTTATCCTGCTTCCTTTTGCTTTTCTAGGGTGAAAACTTGTGCTCTTAGTCCTATATATAGAAGTAGTATTGTTAGCTCTTAATATAAGCTGTGGTATTATTAAGTACTTTTTACTGAGGTATTGTTACATACATATGGAAAAGTACACAAATAAATGTTCATAAAGCAAACAGTTATAACTATAACATGGTATAGTTTTAATGAAATAGCTTTATGATTTATATAAACTGTATATAAGTAATCAACATTATTATCTTACAGTCACACTTAGTGATTGTGTAAGAGTTGCAGTGGAGCTGAAACTGGTTTGGCTCAGTGGATAGAACATCAGCCTGCGGACTGAAGGGTCCCAAGTTCGATTCCAGTCAAGGGCATGTACCTTGGTTGCGGGCACATCCCCGGTAGGGGGGGTGCAAGAGACAGCTGATCGATGATTCTCTCCCATCGATGCTTCTAGGTTTCTATCCCTCTCCCTTCCTCTCTATAAAAAAATCAATAAAATATATATTAAAAAATAAAAATAAATAAATAAATAAAATGAGTTGCAATGGAGCATTTTGGTTGTAAGATGATAAAGATTTATGGTAAGGGATGATAGAAATAAAGGCTTAGTATAATTTTTTTTTAATATATTTCTTTATTGATTTCAGAGAGGAAGGGAGAGGAGATGGAAACATCAATGATGAGAGAGAATCATTGATCAGCTGCTTCTTGCACACCCCTACTGGGGATTGAGCCCACAACCCAGGCATGTGTCCTTGGCCAGAATCAAACCTGGGACCCTTTAGTCCACAGGCCGACACTCTCCGCTGAGACAAACCGATTAGGGCAGCTTAGTATAAAGCTGCAAAAATATTTGTTGAATGACTAAGGGATTCTTGGTAGAGACTCATGAAAAGTATTTCTCTGGACCTGCCCTTTGGTAGATGGAACACTGTCTATTTTTCCAGTAAAAGCTTTTTTTTAAAATCCTCACCTGCGGATATTTTCCTACTGATATTTTAAAAATATATATTTTCATTGACCTCAGAGAGGAAGGGAGAATGAGAGAGAAATAGAAACATCAATGATAAGAATCATTGATTGGCTGCCTCCTGTACACCCCCCTACTGGGGACTGAGCCCACAACCCGGGCATGTGCTCTTGGCTGGAATTGAACCCGGGACCCTTCAGTCCACAGGCCAACGCTCTATCTACTGAGCCAAACCAGCTAGGGCCCCACTGATTTTTAGAGAGAATGAAGAGAGAGGGAAATACAGAAATATCCATGTGAGAGAAACACATTGATTGGTTGCCTTCTGCACAGGCACCAGGGCCCAGGCCAGGGAGGAGCCTGCTACTGAGGTACCTGCCCCTGTCTGGAATTGAACCTGGGGCCCTTCAGTCTGCAGGCCGATGTTCTATCCACTGAGTTAAACTGGCTAGGGCTCCATTAAAAACTTTTAATGTAAGCTTTTATAATTTAAAAAGAAAAAAATATATTGTCCATTAGGATATAATTTTGGTTCTATGTAACTTAATTTTTAGTATACAGATTAGAATTACCATTAAACTTATTACAGTGACTATTATTTATAAAGGACTTTGTATAACAGTGCACCATCATAAAAAAAATATATGATTTATCTCAGATATTAACAGGAGGAAAATATTACGTGCCATTCCTTGTTATTGGAAGGGAAAGAAGGCTGGAAGTAAACGCTTTAGAATCTTTTAGAGTTATCTTTTAATTCTCCCTGCATCTTTGGCTTTCCAGCTACAGAACAAAGACCACTAAACTAAAGCAGTACCTATTCTGGGCTCTCCCAAACACCCCATTAAAAAACACACACACACACACACACACAAAAAAAAAAACCCTCCTGAAACACTTTTCTTAATTTAATGCAAATATTGCCTTTGGCATGAACAACTGGAACACAATAATGATACATAAAATTTTTTAAATACTAAATGATCTTTTCATTATTGTGCTCTAATACTCATTTTACATATTTTGTATGTATTAATATTTATCTTTTAAGTTTTAATAAGTAAATTATGAATTAATTTTGAACTGGCTGTATGAATTCACAAATACCTGTGTTTAATGAAGAGTGTTTTGTTTTAAGAAAATATGATGGCCGAAACTGGTTTGACTCAGTGGATAGAGTGTCGGTCTGCGGACTGAAGGGTCCTGGGTTCGATTCTGGTCAAGGGCACGTACCTTGGTTACGGGCACATCCCAGTGAGGGGCGTGCAGGAGGCAGCTGATCAATGTTTCTAGCTCTCTCCCTTTCTTTCTGTAAAAAAATCAATAAAATATATTTTAAAGAAAGAAAATATGATGCTCAAAGTTATCTCTTGAGGTTTCTCCACCCCTTTTCCTTTTTCATTGCTTATGGACCTCATACTTCTACCACTCAAAGTCTGATACTTTGAGAACATTCTCTACTATTTATTTTAGAACTTCATCTGACAAGCAGGTAGCTATATGTGGATTTGGGTTGGGTAGTTTAGGACTAACTAAAATTAAAGGTGCTAATAAAATCATTCATATTTTTAGCTTATTTGAAATGCTTTTAATTTTGGTTTTCACAGTTTCTACAATTCTTCTGGTGAATTAAATGAGCAAGCACTAAAGAAAATACTATCAAGTATCAAAAAGGTATTCCCTGACTTACCTTGTCTTTTATATTGTAAGTATTATTTTCAGTTCCTAAAAGCATGTAACACTTTGACAGAACTTTTCACCACCATGTGTCATCATGATGTCCTAAAGCAGGTGAGGGAAGGCTTGTTCTTGTCAGAAATTTAAAGGAGCTGCTCTAACAGCAAAACTAGTCATTAAAAGAATTAATCTTGTTTTCATCCTTCCCTTGACTAGTCCAATGAACATTGACCTCTTCCTCTTCTGCCTTTCCACCATACCCCTTCCCAGTATCATTTATTCAGGAACTTAATCCATTACTCTTTTTACCTAACTGCAGTTACTTGTTTCTACAGTGCAGGGATGATTTCCTATACAGCACCTAATTTGATTCCTCCCTCCACAGCATACCTGGTATTCAGTTAAAATTTGTTGATCAAAATAGATATTTTTTCAAAAATACAAATTTTTTTTCTGGGTACTATTTTCCTCTTAAAACTTTTTTTTTATCTCTGCCCTAGCCGGTTTGGCTCAGTGGCTAGAGCGTTGGCCTGCAAAGTGAGGATCCCAGGTTCAGTGGGATGCGGGCTCAATCCCCTGTGGGGGACATGCAGGAGGCAGCTGATCATCGATTCTCATCATTTATGTTTCTCTCTCTCCTCCCTTTCTCCTTGAAATAAAGAAATACATATTTAAAAAAAAAAAAAAACGTTTTTGATCTCTGAGTTCAGAATAAAAGTAAATTTACTAAGAGAAGTTTCTTTTAAAAAAATCCGTTGTTTGTAATGCTTGGGCTTCCAATTATATTTTTAAAATGTTCCTGTAAAAATGTTTTAGTTGAGTGGCTCAGAGGTTGAGCATCAACCTATGAACCAGGAGGTCATGGTTCAGTTCCTGAGGGGTGCACAAGCCTGGGTTTCCAGCTTAATCCCCAGTGGGGTGTGTACAGGAGGCAGCCGATTAGTGGTTCTCATCATTGATGTTTCTCTCTTTCTCTCTCCCTTCTTCTCTGAAATCAATAAAAATATTTTTTTTAAAAAATAAGTAATTTAATTTCCTCAACTTAAATGAACAAATATAAAACTTAGTTGCTGAAATGGTCACAGACAGATCTCTAAGCGAAGTGGTTGTTTCTCTTTTTTTACAATTACTGTATTTCCAGCAAAAATTAAATTAATTTTGGAGTTTAAGAAAAAAAGGTTTAGTAACACTTAACATTTCTTTAGCATGTTACAGTTCATAAGACCCTTTTACATGATCTTATTCAATCTTGAAACCAATTCTCTGGGATAGGTGATATCATTACCATATAAATTTGTTTTAAAAGCTACTGGGTTCAACTTACCTATTTATTTTAAATATATATTTTTATTGATTTCAGAGAGGAAGAGGGAAAAAGAGTTAAGAAACATCAATTTTGAGAGAAAACCATTGATCAGCTGCCTCCTGCACACCCCCTACTGGGAATCAAGCCTGCAACCCGTGCTGTGACCTTGACTGGGATCGAATCTGGGACCCTTCAGTCTGCAGGTCAATGCTCTATCCACTAAGACAAACCACCCAGGGCTCAACTTACTTAACAAACCAAGCATCCATATAGGAAATCAACTTGTTTTCATTGACATTATCTTAGTTTAAATTTTGACTAAAGATTAAGATTTTATTTTTCCCTCCTGAACAGGCATTTAATAGTTTTCAGTTGGAAGCAGCAATTGGAGAATAAGTTAGAGACAGACAAAAAACAAAAACAAAACTCACACAACTTAAAGTGCTTCAGGCTACAAACGTAAACAATGAGGGCAGGAGGAGGCCACCACCTATGGCCCCTCACCTCTGAGACAGGAGGGTCATTGTCTGGGTCTCTATCATCCCCACCCTCTAATCTCAGCCTTGAGGAGGGTAGGTGGTGGTGGCAGGGGAATGACAGAGGCAGGAAAGACAACTTAATAGGAATGAGAAACCACTTTGTAAACTTAGAACCAGGGAACAAGGCAGGGAAACGGCCCATCTCCCCCACAGGAAGTCAGGGGAATACTGTTGGTTTAGTGCTGCAGTCATACCCACCCATTTCACAGCATTTCCCTCATCTGCAGACACAGACAGGCTATGGCCTCCTCACCTACAATGGGAGGCATCCCTAGGGAGGCACAGCCTGGAATAAGGACCCCCTCCAGGGGCATTCTATTTCTGGGCGTGTAAGAGAGCCTGCAAGGTGCTACTTTATGGGCTCCACCACCAGAACTTTGCACTCGCATTTGGAAATCTTGTTCAGAGAGAGCACAGCCTTTTCCAGGGGTTGGTAGAGTGGGCACCTAACTGTGGAGGCCACAGGGGCTGTGATGGCCCTACCCTCCATCACACTGCCAGACCTGAAGGAAGGCAGAGGATATGAGCTCTAGTTAGACCTTAGGACCATTTCCTGCTCCCTCTCTTAATTCTGGCTTCTACTGAGTCCAGTGGCTTCCCTCCCTTGGTTCCATTCCTCATGAGGTGGCTGTGGGAAGGCTGTTGTGGGAGGACTGAGAGTGGCCCAGCCTAGCCTGGTGCCTCCACCAAGTCCCGGACAGCTACCCTGTTTCCCTGAAAATAAGACAGTGTCTTATATTAATTTTTGCTCCCAAAGATGTGCTAGGTCTTATTTTCAGGGGATGTCTTATTTTTCCATTAAGAAGAATATGGTACACATTTATTGTTAAATGAAAATAAAGGAAATTTATTACCTGCATACGGTACAGTAGTACAGTAGTTGTCAACACTAACCAGACAAACTGTGAATCCTACAGTATCAAGAATTTACTCATTTATTCAATGACAATCATGTTATCATATTCTAGAACATCATCATAATAATCCAATTCTTGAATTTCCTGGTGAATTTCTTGTGACTCCATTTCTTTCAGAATCAGTGGACCAAATCTCTCATGTTTAGCAATAGCATTCTGAGACAGAGCCTAGGGAGGGGCCTCATTTTCAGGGGATGCCTTATATTTCACTCAGAAGGAAACTTGTAAGTAGGTCTTATTTTCGGAGGATGTCTTATTTTCGGGGAAACACGGTAGGCTCCTGGGACTGTTCTTTCAAGAGAGGGGCTGGGCCTGATGGAGGGTGAGACACACTAGCAGTGAATTGTAGCTTCAGTTTCATGTGCTGGCTCAGCTGGGGTGGAAAGACAGATCAGCATTCCCACTTGGCATCCAGGCCCCAGACCTTTCAAATCACCTTTCCCTTTGACAGACCAATGCTGGATCTAAATTCCACCTTCCCTCAGCCTGGCTTTAGTGCCATCCATTGTATTTCCTCTCCAGCAGCTAGCATGCCTTCTATCCCAATATTCTGCACCACCACCACCCCGTCCACCCCTTTCAGCACCTCCCAGCCCACCCAAAGAGCCCTGTCCTTAGAGCCTGGAGGCCACACTGGTGAGAGCACTGCCCTTTCGGGAAAAGCCAGGGTTGTTGAGGGGCGTGTGGCAGACTGTGGAGTCAAGGGCAGCCTGCATGGCCTGAAGGTCCTCACACAGCTGCTTTCCTGAGGTTGCAGGGTCTGGGTGGTGGTGAGAAACAACCTCCTACTGCCTGGATCCCCGCTCCCTGGGGGTTCAGGAGGCTGGTTGCTGGGGTTGCCAGCCAGGGAGGTGGCCAGTTATGCCTGGGCCACCCCCAGTACCAGAACCCCCCACCCCCACTCCCCGGCAGTGAAGCACTAATAGGAAGTGGACAGTCTTCCCAGGTAGAGATGGGCAGCGCCTGGTACCGGCCTGGGTCTCCCACCAGTGGCACGGCCGAGCTAAAGATTAAGATTTTAGAAGAGCAAATGCCATAAAAGAAGTTAATCTTTTTCCCCCTAATCTATATTGAATAAAATTGTCCTGAAACTGAATATAAACTAATTTAACTGCAAGACAGTTTACATACTTTACAAAGTATAAAAGTTTATATTTAAGTGTATGTTTTGTTTACATATGCCCCAAGTCTTGCTAAATATTAAGAAAGCCATTTAAAAAAAATCTTTTATTGATTTCAGAGAGGAAGAGAGGAGAGATAAAAACATCAATGATGAGAATCATTGATCAGCTGCCCCCTGAACACCCCCTACTGGGGATCAAGCCTGCAACCCAGGCTTGTGCTCCTGGGGAGAACTGAACCTGGGACCCTTCAGTCTACAGGCTGATGTTTTATCCCGAGCCAAGCCGGCCAGGGCGAGAAAGCCATTTTTTAAGGCTGTCAGTTGTATTGCTTAATTATGATAAGACACAATAATTATAATGATTAAGGTGTGTGTTTTTTCTGTATTTCCTTTCAGGATGTGGTGGGTTGGTATAAATTCCGACGCCATTCAGACCAGATCATGACATTCAGAGAAAGACTACTTCACAAAAATTTACAGCAGCATCTTTCAAGCCAGGAACTTGTTTTTCTGCTATTAACACCAAGTATAATAACAGAAAGCTGTTCTACTCATCGGCTGGAGCATGCCTTGTATAAACCACAGAAAGGGTAAATATTGGCCAGTCATTGGCTGTCTTCAGCTAATAGAAAAATACACTCAATATTTTTATAGCACTTTTTGTAGCTTACCAAGTATTTTCATACATTGTTACTTTAGATTGTCATAATATTGCTCTGAAGTCTGTCTTACCATCTGTTCTTAATAGATGGGAAAATGAATGTCAGATAAAGAAATGAGAAGCCCAGTACGGAACGTTGACTTATATTTCTTGTCAGTGAGGTTTTCTATTATTTAACGTAAGATGGAAAAAATGTGTACTTTAGATATTGGTTGCTAAAGGATATAATGTAGAACTTACATCTAGATACTTGAGCAGCTTTTCTCAACCTCTGCAAGGAAGCGAGGTAGTTCTTGATGATCTACCAAAATGATTTAACAGATCCCCAAAGGTTGTATAAACATTTTCATGGAATATAAGAATTTTAAGTTAAAGAGTACCAACTAAGGTTAATTTTATTATTCATGGAAGATAGGCTAAATCTCAACAATTAAGCCTTATATTTATACTAGAGGCCCAGTGCATGAAATTTGTACACTGGGGGGTGGAGGGGAGGGAAGGGCCCAGCCTGCACCCTCTCGCAGTCCGGGAGCCCTCGGGGGATGTCTGACTGATGGCTTTGGCCTGCTCCCCGGCAGTAGGACATCCTTAGCACTGCTGTGGAGGCGGAGGAGGCTCTTGCCACCGCCCCTGTGTTCATCAGCCGTGAGCCTGGCTTCTGGCTGAGCGGTGCTCCCTCTGCAAGCATTGAGCGTCTGTCCCCTGGTGATCATAGCAGCCGCTGGTCGTTCCTCCATTTGGTCAATTTCCATATTGGCCTTTTATTATATTGGATGTGCTAATCAGTTAAAATAGCCATAAAAGTTTTTTTTATGTAATTATCTTATACTGTGTATACATCACAACTTTTTTAAAAATACTCACCTAAGGATATTTTTGCGTTGTTTTTTATTATGTTCTAATTATTTTAAAATATATATTTTTATTGATTTCACAGAGGGAAAGGGAGATAGAAACATCAATGATGAGAGAGAATCATTGATTGGCTGCCTCCTGCACATCCTCTACTGGCGATCGATCCCACAACCTGGGCAAATGCCCTTGACTGGAATCAAACCTGTACACTTCAGTCCATGGGCCAATGCTCTAACCATTTACCTAAACTGATTAGGGCAATTTACAAGTTTTTTTAAAATATATTTTTATTGTTTTTTTCACATAGAAGGAGAGAGAGGGACAGAGAGTTAGAAACATCAATGAGAGAGAATCATCGATCAGCTGCCTCTTGCACACCCCCTACTGGGGATATGCCCAAACCAAGGTATATGCCCTTGACTGGAATCGAACCTGGGACCTTTTAGTCCACAGGCCGACACCCTATCCACTGAGCCAAACCGGTTTTGGCAATTCACAACCTTTAAAAGCCGTTTTTCTCATCAGTAGGTTCTATCTTGGATAAGAAATAAGGAATAGGATTTTTTTTATCTTATAGGGGAAAGGTAATCTATACTAATAAGTAGATGCTAATCTTTGACTTTATTCTAGGTTTATATTTTTAAATTTTATTTCCTCAGACTGTTTCATAGGATACCCTTAGTGGTGGCCAACCTGGGCATGTCTGAACAACTAGGTTATAAAACTGTATCAGGTTCCTGTACATCCACTGGATTTAGCCGAGCAGTAAAAACACACAGGTGAGATTCCTCAATTGCTTCCCCACTAAAATTATTCCTATTCATTTACTGAAATTAATTATTATACAAATGAAGAATAAAAATAAAGGAAAATTGACTAATAACCATATCACTCAAATAAACTAGACTTTTTACTTTTCCCATATTTCCTTCTAGCACTTGCCCATTTACATAGAGGGAAGTTGTTCCATATTTTAATGAATTTTCTAAAACTAAGTAGCTAGCCTTAAAATAATAAATTTTCTAAGGCATCATTTAAAGGCATGAAATTAGACTGCATAATAAATACAAAAAATGAGGCTCTAGCCAAGATTCACGCATACTACCAGCTACTAAGTTATAACTTTTTTGTGATTGTTAAAGAAATGATTGTCAGAAATAGCAATGGTATTACAGGATACTTCCTAGTGAATAGACTTTGAGAAAAGGCACTAGATTTTATTTATTTTTGTGTTCCCACAGTGCTTACCATTGTCTTATATAAATACCTCATTTCATTGATTCAAAGATATACAGTTTTAAATTTACCTCAAATTGGGATGTTTTACAAACCATGCCTTAGCATTTTTTTTCTTCTTGATATGTAAAATAATGTTGCCTCTTTCAATCAATGATTCTATAAAATCAGTAAAATATGATTGTGATTTTCCATAGCTCAACTACAAATAAGTTTTCATCATATCATTGAGTTTTATATATTTGCCTGATGAAATGGTAATGTTTTACAGCCCTAAATTTTTTAAAGAAGATGGATCTTTAAAGGAAGTACACAAAATAAATGAAATGTATGCTTCTTTACAAGAGGAATTAAAGGTAACATAATTTGTCCAACACTTAGAGACCACGTTAGAGTTGATATCTAACTGATCATTGAATTATTTTTACGGAAAAATTGACATTAAATTTTAGTTTCATTTAGCTTCAGTAACAAAGACCTCAATCTTAGTAGCAGCCTATAAACACAAAAATGTAGTCTCACATTATGTCTTGGCTCCTGTTCTAAGTATCTTCATTCTAGGATCCAGATGGAAGGAGCAGCCCTTACGTGGGATATGCTCTTCTCATGACAAAGGAAAAGAGCAAGAAGGCTAGTGGAAATTCACGCAGTTCTTAAAACTACTCAGAGATGGCTTGTCTCTCCCACTTACATTTCATTAGTCAGAGTTTATCGCATGACAATAGGTAAGGATATATAATCCTTTTATAGGATAAAAACAAAAGCAAATATTTGAGAACAAGACAGTATAGCATTGTATTTAGTTCTATCCTTTGAGAAATAAACATCAGGATAGGATTAGATAGATTTATTGGGCATGAGAAGGGGAAGGTGCTTCTGAAAAAGAAGACAGAGAAAGGAAATTGGATAAGAACTTTATTTAGACTGCAGGACCAGAAAAGTTTCAGCCAGGTAAAGCTGTCCTATAGGAATGGGACATAATACCCACAACGTGCTCAGTCACTATGAGCAGCCTACAGAAAGCCTGGCCTAAGCACACAGTAGTGGGTCCAAAAGCATGGCAGCTAGTCTTCTAGTCAACTATGCCTCCTCCAGATGAGGTTATAGTAGTATATAATACTTCAGTGATTGCTATACTCATCAACAGAGCACATGAGAAATGACGTTAATACATTTTATACTAATATGAATAATGATAGTATAGAAATTTTAGAAAATATACTTTTAGAATACCACCACTGAAAAATAACTGTTTTCACTGCCATATTCTGCAGTTTTTCCCTAATGTATACATACTTTTATATAGTTGGTAGGGATAGAGGTGAATCGATGTGTATCACGATTTTTATTTATTCGATATAGTAAACATTTTTCATGTTGCTACATATTCTTTTTTTTTTAATGGCAGAGTATTTCAGAGAGTAGTACATTGGAACTCTTATGTTAAAAGTACCAACTTGGGATAAAATACAGAATGTAAAGAGGTGTATTAAAGGAACTGTAGGCAGAAAGCAGCTGAGTTTCAGGAAGAAATTAGAACCAGGAATTAAGAGTGCCATCACAACTTTCTCTCCCTCTGTGTCTGCACATAGGTTTCCTTCATAGGATCTGCAGGTCTTTCTGTTTATTCATCCACTGGCTGGCTGGCCAGACAGCTAATTCACAGTTGCATTTCGAGCTCTTCTATTCAAGAGATAAAGGGTCTATTGGTGAACTTATGGCAGGGTGAACAAGTTTATTATAAATAGGCTGTGCAGACATTTAGTATATACAAAATAGTATCCTCTAGTCCTGGCCACTTAGACTCAGGCCTGAGGACCAAAGGGTTGCAGGTACAATCCCCAGCCCGAGACAACCAATTGATGTGAATCTCTCACATCAATAGTTCTCTCTCTCTCTCTCTCTCTCCCCCTTCACCTCCCTCTTTCCTACTTTCTCTAAAAATCAATGGGGGAAAAATATCCTCTGGTGAGGATTTAAAAAAAAAAAAGTTACCTACTAAAACTGACTATAACAACATTTTACCCTATAATTGGAAAATAGTTACTTTAAATTTTTTAAAAGTATTTACTAAAACTGGCTATAATAACCTTTTACCCTGTAATTGGAAAATAGTTAAGTTTTTTAAAATAGGTTTTTATATTGATTTGAGGGAGAAACATGGATGAGAAACATTAATTGGCTGCATCTTACATGCCCTGAACTGGGAAATGAGTCCACAACCTGGTGCATAGGTCAGTACTCAACCACTGAGCCACAGAAATTTTACAAAATAGAGAAACTTTTGGTTGGATATTATACTAAGAATCATCATCCTATGTATATTTTGTTATTAAGATATATCTCCAAAATGAAAATCACTGAATCAAAAAATATCAGTACTTCAAACTGATGGACACATGAGGCTGGTCTGCTTTTCTTTCTTCCTTTTTTTTTTTTTTGAGAGTGTGTTTATTATGGGAAAGAAGTGAGCCAAGGCAGGGCTACTGTCAGCTCACTGGAGAGTCTGAGAAAAGGGGACCTTGGGAACAGGTTCAAGGGATTAGCTTGGAATAAAGGCTACTGCCCATTGCTCTCCTACTTGCAAGTCTTATGGGAACCCTTAGAATTTAGGAGATGCATGCCTGTGGGGGAAGAAGAGAGGGGAGGGAAAGGCAGGGGCTTGTCTCTTTTTTTTTTTTTTTTTTTTGTACTATTGGGGAGGTAGAGGACTGGGTGGAGGTGGACAAAGAGGAGGAAAATGGGGGCCATCTGTAATAGTGTCAACAGTTAAGAATAAAAAAGTAGTTTCTTTTATAGGAATTATGAAGTTCCTGTATGAAAACTTTTTTATAACAGCAAAATGCAATCACTTTTCTTTAATATTAAACGTTTACAGTAATTATGCACCTCTCAAAATAGTGCAATATATTTCGTTTCAAGGTGAGTTAAATATTTTTGTTTTTTATTTCAGTGCATTATCAAGAAATAACTAGGATAAAGCTAGTGTATAAATGGGAAGTTAATACATCTGTAAAACTTGCTATCTATAAAGTACCATACAAGTGCTTATTGTTGAGTTCCTCCAAAAAATAGCAAAATTAAAGTTTTTATAAAAGCAAATAATACTTGATATTATGTACCATGAAGGTTTTTATGAAACCAGACTGGGAATTTTATCCATACCCTTGCATTATTTTATTTTGCAGAGTGTATGCAAACAAGTAGAAGAGAGTGAGGAAGCAGTAGAAAAACTACTAAAGGATGTAAACAGATTAAAACAAGAAATTAAAAAAAGAAAACAAGCACAGATTCAAGCAGCCGGTGAGTAAAAAGTTCGCACACCACCTCTTTCTATGCCTAAAAAAAATTCTGATTTGAATTATGGATGAGCCAGCTGCACTGATGACTTTGCCCATCTTAAGATTAAAAATAATTGTTTTATTAATACTCTTAAATCCCACTGAGCAAAGAACATGGTACTATTAAAAATATAATCTACTTTTGATATTAAATAATTTAATTATAATATTCTCTTAGAATATTATAGCATGAGTTGGAGTTTGGGATTATGCAAGTCATTTTTCTTAGTTTAGACAAAATTGTTAGTATTTCTGACTCAACTTTACTAACAAATAGATAGCTATATGTTTTGTAGAATAACTATTGTATGTTGAACTGTTATTTTATTTTGTTTTAGGAGAGAAGAATGTCCAAAAAGACCCTCAGGAGAACATTATTCTTTGTCAAGCTTTACGGACCTTTTTTCCAGATTGTGAATTTCTTCACTCATGTGTTATCTCCTTGAAAAATAGGCATCTCTCTAAAAGTAGCTGTAATACCAATCACCAAGTCAGTGTGGTAGACAACCTGACCTTAATGGTAGAATACACTGACATTTCTGAAGCTAGTCCAGCTAGCATTGCACGGCAAGAGATGAAGCGAAAAGCGTTAGATACAGATGACAGAAGGCAATTCAAGAAGTTACGGCTGTTGGAGATACAAAGCCAGCCATCTAAAACAGAAACTGATAACCAAGAAAAATCATCCACAAGCAGCCTAGAAACAGATGAGGAGATTGAGAAAATGAAGGATTCTGGTGACTATCCAAGGTCTCCTACATTTTGATCCTTTTAGGCCAAAAGATTTTTGATCAGCTGTGCCTGGCTATTTGCAGTAATACATTAAAAAAAAAACCAAAAACCTAACCACACCTAATTTGACAACTATTTTTTTTTTAAATACATTTTATTGATTTTTTACAGAGAGGAAGGGAGGGAGATAGAGAGCTAGAAACGTCCATGAGAGAGAAACATTGACCAGCTGCCTCTTGCACACCCCCGACCGGGGATGTGCCCGCAACCAATGTACATGCCCTTGACCGGAATCGAACCTGGGACCTTCCAGTCCGCAGACCAACGCTCTACCACTGAGCCAAACTGGTTTCGGCTGACAACTATTTTTTGAAACTATTTCTATTGACCTTCCAAAGCATTTACTTAGTTTTTATTGCAGGAGTAACTTTCTTTTTAATGCTCATTTTCCATCACTACAATTACAAATCAACTTACAGATATAAAGACAAAAGAGCTGACTCTTGGCAATGTAGAACTCAACAGGTAGGAGAGTCATGGGCTTCAGTAAGATTTTTAGGAAGAATTTTTAGTTTAACCCAATTTAATCTAATGAATTGGTTAAGTGGAGGCTGGCTAAGAGAGCTTTTGCTATGCTTTTTTATATTTGTCTGTTTCATAATTGTGAGAATTTTCCATGAAGTATACACATCTCAAGAAGCCTTATGTTTCACTCACTGTATGAAATGCTGAGCACACACTTTGGCCATTGCTTTTCCATGTTATTTCCTAATTGAGCAAATTCATAGCCAATATAAAAAATTATCATCTTTCATCCATGTGTTAACATGCATGAGTTATCATGGGGTGCTTAGGAAGCCCACATAATACTAGGAATGATTTTGCAAATAATGAGTTTCTTTTAGGATTGTTTTACTGGTTACATAAGAACTCCTTGGTGTTGTGGAGGGCAGGAAGGAAACAGATTGTCAGTCTGAAGCCTATTTAAAAATAATCACAAACATTAGAGCATACAGAACATTGACAATGTCTAAATGTAACCAATATATGAACAAAACTGGTTGCACAGGCAAGCGTAGGAATGGTAGAGGCAACAAATAGCCAACATACATGCAAATATCTTCTTTAGATAACAGCTTGAGATTTTTCAAAGATCCTACATATTTACTCAGACTAAAGTTTAAATGTGCCTTCATGGAAAGTTCAATTTGCTAAAATGTATTTAGCTTATACTGTTGCACAACACTACTGAACTGTCACCAGAGAAGTTTGCACAGGTCATTAATTAGTACACAGCTGAACTTCCAAAATTGAATTTGATGACCCAACTTTTAACGTATTTAGTGAAAAGGGGGGAAAAAGAATATAGGAAAAATTCCAATTTCTCTCCAACTTCTGGCAATAACGACACAATATATCACTTATGGATCAGTTTATTTAAAGGAGACTACCAATTTCAGGATAGACTAGCCCAGAAATAAATGTTAGGTCCTGTGACATCACCACTATCCATCCAATGAAACGTATCTACAAAGAGAAGATCCACTGTCCTAGCCCAGTATACCTATATTTGCTAGTTAGATAACCCTCCTGAGCAATTTCATGTCCACAGTCTGTCATGAGGGATTTGTACATTATACAAGCATTCCACTTTTCTGTACCCATATTTCTAAAATGCCACCTACAAGACATTATCTGAATCTAAAGTAAAATCCAAATACAAGTCATCTCTTCTATATTTAATATCCCATTTTCAGCAGTCTATTTATTGCACAAGCTATTTGTGGGCCAGATATAAATGACAGTGTTATAGTACCAATATTTTTATTCATGTGTATGGAAATGTAATGAGTGTTAACACTTCAAATAATCTGGTTTTATTTAGTGAACACTCACTGGTATGGAACGCCTCACTTCTGAAACACTTTTTCTTCATAAAATTTCCATTTAAGAGTTTGATAAGATTTATTTTAGCCTACTAATTTTCTAAAGGTTATTAAATCTTATAGTTTGAGTCAACAACCATTTATTTTAGAATAAATTTATTGATAATAACTTTATATAATTTACTCCCGATATTTGATGTTACAAATTTTAGGGTCTTTGAGGTATGCAGGATCCTTGTATGTAACTGGCATAAATCCTGTAAAGAGACAATTAAGTTCTTCACAAAAGAGAACAGCCAAAATAGATAAGCCCAAATAATTTTTCAGATTCTCTTACCCATTATTTGTGCTCTCTTAATAGCTTTTGTGATTTCTTTTTGTTTCTTCCCACAAAGACCTGTTTAAAAAAAAAAAAAAATGCTTATTCATAAAAAAAATACCAATATTCAAAATGCATAACAATTAAGTCAAGGGAGGATGGGAAAACCTGTAAAGAACCCGACAGTAAATATCTTAAACTTTGCAGGCTGTACAGTCTCTGTTGTAACTCCTCAACTCTACTCTTAGTACACAAAGCAGCCAGCCATAGACATTACGTAAATTAAGCTATTTACAAAAATAAATGACAGATCCAATTTGGCCTATGAGAAATAGGCCTTTGTTTAAATAATAATCTAGGAGCGATTATAGAATACTCCAAAATACCAACCCAATTTTTTAAACCCAAATTTTCTCCATGTCAGGTTATGGCTACCTCTAGTATAAGACATATAAAATAGTACTTTTTGGACAAAGCTTTCTTAAATACTAAGCTTTCTAATAGTGATTTATATACTATTTGAAAATAAACATTTGCCAGTTCTCTTAAATAACAAAAGAAGATTTGTAAGTTGCTATAAGAAAAAACAAAATACCTGTTATGTGCCTTCCATGAATGCATCCAGTAAATGGAGAAATAAACTGGGACAAAAGCTGTTAGAGTTTTATTTGGAGAGGAAGAAAAAATTTATATTAGTACATGTATTATTCATTCTTGATTGTGTAAATTTCAAAAAGCATACCTCATGTTACCTTCAAGTAATGTAAAGGTTTATTAATAAATCTCAAACTTCATAAAATATGAAAAATACTATGTCTCCTATTGACAGATAATCTTTTTAAATAACTAAAGTTAACATCTCTTACCGAGTCTGTTCAAAATGTCTATACAACAAATTAATGAGCATATTGTTTCATCGCTAAACCTGTTTTCTTTTTTAAATGTTTTTTATTAATTTTAAAGGAAGAGAGAAATATCAATGTGAGAGAGAAACACCCATGAATGGCTCCTGCATGCCTCCTACTGGGTATCAAGAATACAAGCAAACATGTGCCCTAGCTGGGAATTAAACCAGTACTCTTTGGTGCATGGAATAATGCTCAACCAAGTGAACCACATCAGCTAGGGCTAAAGGTGTTTTCTTGTTTATACAGATCCTTTTCTAAACTACTCCTGTGTACAATGAAATACTAAATATTTCACCTATCATGATAGACTGTAACATAATACCAGACTATATTGAGGTTTGTTGGGTTTTGTGTGTGTGTGTGTGTGTTTAATATATTTTATTGATTTTTTACAGAGAGGAAGGGAAAGAGATAGAGAGCCAGAAACGTCAATAAGAGAAACATCGAGCCGAAACCGGTTTGGCTCAATGGATAGATAGAGCGTCGGCTTGGGGACTGAAGGGTCCCGGGTTCGATTCCGGTCAAGGGCATGTACCTTGGTTGCGGGCATATCCCCAGTAGGGGGTGTGCAAGAGGCAGCTGATCGATGACTCTCTCTCATCGATGTTTCTAACTATCTCTCTCCCTTCCTCTCTGTACAAAATCAATAAAATATATTAAAAAAAAAAAAAGAGAGAAACATCGAATAGCCACCTCCTGCACACCCCCCACCAGGGATGTGCCCGCAACCAACGTACATGCCCTTGACCGGAATCGAACCCGGGACCTTTCAGTCCGCAGACCGATGCTGTACCACTGAGCCAAACCAGTTTCGGCTATGTTGAGGTCTTTAAGAGATATAGGTACATCAGGCCATTTGTATAATTTTGTTTCATAAATTTAAATTCTTTAGCACTTTCCAAGTGCCAGGCAGTGTTTTGGGCATAATCCTCATGTTGTATTTATTTTTATTTTTTTATTGTTATGACTGTTATCTATACTAATAAAGGGGTAATATGCAAATTGATCACAACACCCTCACAGTAACAACTGAACAGCAGTTGCATGGGGCGACCAGGCCTGCAGGGGGGATCAGTGAGAGGTGATCAGGCCAGCAGGGGGGGCAGTGAGGGGCAGGGGCGATCAGGCCAGCAGGGGGGGCAGTGAGGGGCAATCAGGCCAGCAGAGCGGGACAGTGAGGGGTGACCAGGCCAGGAGAGGGGGCAGTTGGGGGTGACCCGGCTGGAAGGCAGAGGCGGTTAGGGGTGATCAGGCAGTCGGGGAGAAGGGGGGGGAGTTAGGGGTAATCAGGCAGGTAGGCAGGTAAGCAGTTAGGAGCCAGTAGTCCCAGATTGTGAGTGGGATGTCCAACTGCCAGTTTGGGCCCAATCCCAGGGACATCTCCCCAGGGGTCCCGGATTGGAGAGGGTCCAGGCTGAACTGAGGGGACCTCCCCACACCCCTCTCCCCCTTGCATGAATTTCATACCCCGGACCTCTAGTTGTTGTTTTTTTTTTGTTTTTTTTTTAATAATTCTTTATTGTTGAAAGTATTACATATGTCCCCTTTCCTAATATGTACATTTAAAATTTTTCTTGGTTTTTCTCCATAAAAGGAAGCTATCACTTTATATTATTGTGAGTATACTTAACTCCAACATCAATCTCTACCCCAGATTTGCCACTTAACTTGCTCAGAGCTATAAAACAGATAAAGTTGTATTTGAAACAGTGATTTTGGTGGTGAGGTAGAGAGATCAACTTCTTCCAAACTATTCACCTCCATCAACTGAGAATTACTGCCATTGTGAGCTATTATTAGAATAAAATAGAGATGCTTTATACATAGAAATATAACCAGATTTGGGATAATGATGTTGCTAAAACAGTTGCCCCTCCATAAAGCCTGTTATAAAACTGAGTTGATTTCCTTTAGTTAGGAGTAATAAAAAAGCAAAACCCTAGAGTCAAATATAGTGAAGTACAAACATCTCACCTGTACATTCTTATAATCTACACGTTTTCCACACAAGACACACTTTTTAAGAGGCTCCTTATAAGGATTTTCTATTGGAACAGGCTAGGAAAAAGGGAAAAGAATCTTAAGAAATTTAATGCATTAATTTTGAATCTAAAAAACTAAACCTTAAGGCTACCACATTTAAATCTCTCCAAAGAATTAGTTCTGCCTTTCTTACTGTGAAGAGGAATACAACATGTTGGCTTGTAAAAGAAAAAACAAGTACTTCTGAAAAGGATTCACCATTATAAAGATTTCAGTATGCTTTTCCATAGTTTGTACAAATGTTTTATTTTGGCTTAGTTTGGTTAAGGAGGAGTTAAGTCATGGATTCTAGGATAAAATACAGTCTTTGGAGAAAAAGAGGCTTATGGGAGAAACAAAATTAATTCTGTACTTAGTAATTCTCTCCTCAGATGTTCTGCCCAAGTGACTAAAAATTCTTAAGATTTAAATTAAGAAAATCTAATAGCACAATAGGTGTCATATGTAATGTCTAAATCCATCCCCATATTTATCAGATGTTTTATCATTATTGTTGTTTTAAAAAAAACAATGCCCCATAGCTTACTCTAATATAAGGTCCTTTGACTACCATTTTATGGCTCCAGACTGCTTTATAAATTTGTGTCCGCCTTTGGATTTCCTTTCTTCACTAACTATAATTCTTCTGTCACAATGCCTCCCTCCTACATGAGTATAAGCAACTCCAGTCTAGAGATTCTTAATCTAGAAATGGCTTGAAAGTCCCCAAACTCCTGTAGTTGTATGTAAAATTTCAAATGAGTGGACTGTGTGCCTTTTTGTTTGTTTTTTAAATATGTAGATTTTTTAAAATTCTTGATTTTAGAGAGGGAGGGAGGGACAGATACATTAATGATGGTAGAGAATCACTGATAGCTGCTTCCCCTACTAGGGATGGAGACTGCCACCCGATCATGCCCTGAACCGTGATCTCCTGGTTCACAGGTCCACACTCAAACCACTGACCCACATCAGCCGGGCAAGCGTGCTTTTTCTGAGAAAACCCATAGCTTTAATTAGTGTCTAGGTGGGGTTTATAACCTAAAAAGGAGCTCTAGTAATTTCCTTCACTCTCTTGAGATAGTTTATGAATCGAATGATTCCGATAGATGCTCAGGAGGACTAGAGTTCTTTGTTTTTTCCAAGTCCTCAAATGTTCTTAAACCAATTTACATTCAGCTCACATGTAATGACTGACTATATTCCTTCCCTACACTGTACTATGTGCTTTGTATGGTCTGATTAGTATCAAATTATCTTTGCAAGTAGGAAGAAAACCTATACTGCCAAGTCTAACCCTAGAACTTAAATCCTATAAAAAATACATCTACAGAATAGAAGAAATTACATTTAATATCCTCGTATGAAACTTTAATTTTGATCTCTCATTTATTAAGACAACCGCCCTCCAAAATTGATAATGGGACAATTGTAAAATCGAATTTGAAATGGGGAAGAGAGCCAACCTGTAAGCAAGCTTTGTATATAATGCCTTTGTTAGATTATATGCAATTATTCCATCCACCCAAACAACCTTTTTAAATTCCCAAAGCACATATACTTAAATTTAAGATCTAGGAAGAAAAAATATGGTATTACAGAAGCTATAATTTTTTTTTTAATTTTATTGATTTTTAGAGAGAGGAAGGGAGAAAGAGATGATCGATGATCATCAGTTTCCTCCCACATGTGCCCAGACTGAGGCTAGAAACCACAACCTGGGTATGTGCCCTGCGGGGAATCGAACCCACCACCTTTTGGTGTACAGGACTATGCTCCAACCAACTGAGCCATATCAACCAGGGCAGAAGCCATGCTTCTTTCTAGAAATCTAGGCATTCTCTTCCAAACTCAAGTGACTACTCATCAATGAATTATAATTCTCAAACTCAGACTAATGATTATTGATTGTATTATCCCCCTGTTGAACTCTATTTGAAAAGCTAAAATATAAGAATTTGGTCATATTTGCAAATGCCTTAAAAAAGGGAAGAAAACAATTCTTACCAGGTCCTCATTGCTGGCTACCTGTTTATACTGTGAACAACTTCTCCACAGCACTGCAAGTAAACAGAAACAGCAACAAACCAATTCTTTTTGTTAGCTGAGGAGCTAAGTTTATATTGCTTTATGGGGGCGAGATGAGTCAAGGGACATAAGATCAAGGGACACCTGAATTAAAAGGTAGGTTTTCTACTCATTATACTCACAATGATTGGACAAAAACCTTTAGATTTGAAGCAGAGTGAGACTTAATATGGATGTGCCTTCCAGGGCTTTGGAAAAAGGGTATATATACCCTTTCTCCAGCCACACAATCTCTCATCTGCTCTCTGCAATATTTGTTTTCCCTTCACCCCACGGTTAGAAACAGATTTTTAATGCAAATACTTGGGGAAGAAGCAACAGAGGAAAAATGTGTAACAGACCCCTTACATATAATTTATTGATAGAGAAGCACATAAAAGATGCAAGTACAAAAACTGTAGATTCGAGGGCCTCTCACAATTTCGCCCTGAGTTGGGACTTCAGACATCTGGAATTTGCTGCCAGGTGACTGGAGATGTCCCTTCCTTACCAAGTGTACCCCGAGGTCTCAGGCATAATCGCAGTCCCTGTCTCTTTAATAATCACCCATTAGTCTCCTCGTATGTTAAAAAAATAAAATAAAGTGTACTGGAAGGCACCTCACGTCCCTTTCAACTTTAACATCCTAGTCATGGGCCATTACAGATTCCCACTTAGGAAAAGGTGGCCAGACGTCCCGATTTTTAACAATGTGTCCCGCGGCGTTTTAAAAAAGTACCGATTTTGTTCAAAAACCGGGACTTTTTTAAAACGCCGCGGGACGCGGGGCAACTTGTTAAAAATCGGGACGTCTGGTCACCTTAACTTAGGAGAAACGTCCATCGCCCGGAAAACGGCACAGACCCAACGAGGGCTGGGGCGGCGGCTGCAGCGCTACCGCGAAGCAGAAGATGAGAGACTTTACCCGCTCGACAGCTGACAGCCGCCGTTAGGAAGCTCACAACCTTTCTCCTCCCCGGCCCACTGCAAACAGCAACCACAGAAGCCATGGTCCCGCGGTCCTCTCTTCCCCTCCTCCTCCGAAGCAGTCCGCACGAGTCCCTTCCGGCGCTCCCGGCGTAGCCCGAGGACTCGCGCCAAAGGTTCCGCGAGCTAACGCCGGGCCGGAGACCGGTGTTCACTGCGTCTGCGCAGAACCTTTACGCGCCCAAACGGGCCGCGCCGCCAGCCCGCGACACCTACCATAGGACAACCGGAAGTTGAGCTGCCACGCTTGTGCCTCCACTTCCGGACAGAGAGTAACTCACCTGTGGTCTTTACCAAAGGTGGATGGAGGGAGAGGCGAGTGTCCTCGGCCTCTGTCGCTACTGCCGCTCTGTCCTCCGTTCACCCCTCCTCCGGGGCTTGGCGACTGGGTCCCCGGGGACGTCCCTCGGGCGGAGCCCGCGGCCCCTGCCATGGATGAGGGCACTTCCCGCATCCGCCGGCGGGTGTCTGTCCGCAAAAGGAACCGGCCGAGCCTAGAAATCCTTTTTGCCGCCCCCACCGCGGACGAGCTCAAGCCGAGCGATGACCAGAAGGAGGAGGAGGAGGAGGAAGAGGAGATGGCAGCTGGAAGCCCTCGACGGAAAGCTGTGGGCGTACCGCCGGCCGAGGTACAGCCCCATCAGATTCCCCCCTAGTTCCTCGACCTGTGTCCCTCCTTAGGGGCCCAGGTCTCCTGCTGCGCACACCCCCTGAGAGGAGTGGGGGATCGGCTACAGAAGGCATGGGATTGGGAACTTTGAAATATTGGCAGCGTCCTTGTCAGGTGCAAGCAATCGACTAGTTGTCCACTAGTCTTCCTGTGCTTACCTCAGTTCTGTTATTGTTAATTCTCACTTGTGAGGTATTGCCTTATCCCCGTTTTTATGTAGATGTGAAACGCAGACCCTGGACACACAAAAGTTGTTCACGCAGCAGATAAGTGGCTTGACAGACGCAGAGTTAGACTTCAAAGTTACTGCTGCTTCTGCTGGTCCAATAAAATCTACCAATTATGAAGAGCAGACGAATTATATGCTGGGTACTTTCTTAAGCTAGTTACATTTTCAGCTGAAGTCAGGCCCCAAGAAGTTAAGAAATGACACTTCTGGCTCCGAGTCCTCTGTTTTTAATCACTACACTGTATTGACACCTCTTCTGTTCAGTAGGCCACTGTAAGTCAGTGTGCAGACGCTCCCTCTCAATTCCAGATTTCTAGGGACAGTCTTGGGGTGTCCAGGAATACAAGCATGATTTTGTTAAAGGCCACTCTCTTGATTAGAGTCTGGGAGGGCAGGGTAGTGCAGTATCAGGACTTCCAGTCAAATGACATCCCAATAGATGTCTACCAGCCTTGCTACCTACTACTTGAAGGATTTCATGTTGGCTTAAGAATTAGGATCCCCGCATCATTATGCACCAAGAGTGTAGGTTAGGCAAGTTGCTTACCCTCTAGGCCTCCATGTCACAATCTGTAAAATGGGATGATAATATATATTTCACAGGGTGATTTACATTTAGTCTGTGACCTGTATGTGACCATTAGATACTTGGTTTAGCCCTAGGCTGGAACTTTTATTAAAGCTAGAACTGACCATAAATATTTTTGTTTTCTTTCCAGAATAATGATAGTGAAGAGGACATGTTTGGTGACTATGATAGCTTTGCTGAAAATTCTCTTATAGCTCAAGTTGATGACCTGGAACAAAAATATATGCAACTTCCTGAAAATAGGAAGCATGATACAGACCTTGCCACCGAAGATCTTTGTTCAGAAAACATCAGAAATAACCAGCTCAGCATCACTACTATAGGCAGCTTTACTGAATTAAAAACAGATGAGCACACAAAAAAACAGAGTGGCCATGAAGATGTCTCTATTAAACCTGGAGCTGATCTTTTGTATGAATTGCCTTCTTCACAGGTTTTATACTTTGAAAATTTGCAGAACTCTTCAAATGAATTCGGCAATCAGTCTACTAAAGAGCGGGATTGGAACTCATCCTCTCACAAAACTATAAATGAAGAATTGCCCCAAAATAGTATAGAGCAACCCCAGCAAAATGATGAATTCTCTTCTAAAGACAGAACTAGTTCAGATGTGAATAGGAGAAAAAGTCTTAAAGATCATCTAAAAAGTGCCATGACTGTCAATGCAAAGGCCCAAATACCAATATTTTCTAGGACTAAACAGCTCAAAGAGACTCACCTGTCTGAAGAAATTAATGTTGCTAAGAAAACAATTGAGTCATCATCAGATGATGTTGGTCCTTTTTATTCATTACCCAGCAAAGTGAGAGACCTTTATGTTCAGTTAAAAGGAATTGAAAAATTATATGGTAATGCATTTTGCTGGAATGAAAAAAATTTTGCCACCATTACCATAGTATTAGTGCAAATGAATAGAAAGGATATCCTTCCGTGGTCATACATTGCATCTTAAAAACAAATCAAAGTGTCAATCCTCTCAACCTATCCCAATTGTGCTGCTGCTGATCCTCTTTCTTCTTTCCTTCCCTTTGTGGTCACACTTCTCAAACTTATTATCCTTGCTGTCTCCCTTTCTTCGCCTCAAATAATTCCCAACCCAATCCAACTCTGAGTTCTTTGTGCTCACTTAAGATATAATGATTAGTTGTCTAAACCCAATAATACTGACTTCTTAGTAGCTTGCCTGATAGTTGACCAGATCCTTTTTGAAATACTTCTTTCTTGATTTCTTGACATCCCACTCCTGTTTTGTTTTGGTTTTCTAACTGTCCAGCTGCTCCTCATTTTTCTTAGCTGGTTCTTCCTTGGCTGGCTCAATCTTCTATACCAAAGCTTGAATTTCTTTGAATACTGAGATGGCTTGAGTGAAAGGTAGTAGTAGTAATACCACTGATTAAAACTAAACATCTTTTTAAAAAATCTATTTTATTGATTTTTTACAGAGAGGAAGAGAGGGATAGAAACATTGATGAGAGAGAATCATCAATCAGCTGCCCCTCGCACACCCCTCCACTGAGAACGTGCCTGCAACCAAGGTACATGCCCTTGACCAGAATCAAACTCTGGACCCTCCAGTCCACAGGCCAACACTCTATCCACTTAGCCAAACCAGTTTCTGCAAAACTAAACATCTTTAAAGATGGCTGAAAAGACTTTAGTGCAAAGAATATTAATGTCTCATGTAATGTTTTTAAAAAATCCTAGATTCTTGCCTATCTTTCAGATATGTGTTATTTTAGACAAAGAAGGCATAGTTGCTGCCATTCTGGAAGATTAGCCTATCAACCAATCACTACATAAGTATTTATGAAATTTCTATGTTAGTGCCTTAAGAACAATATTAAAACATGGTTTCTCGGGAAGAAGACAGATTCAAGAAATAGGACTACAAGGAAAAAAGTCTAATAT
The DNA here is from genome assembly GCF_014108245.1 of Pipistrellus kuhlii. Taxonomy (NCBI): domain Eukaryota; kingdom Metazoa; phylum Chordata; class Mammalia; order Chiroptera; family Vespertilionidae; genus Pipistrellus; species Pipistrellus kuhlii. Next base: position 149,370,684 of record NW_023425404.1, read on the forward strand.
AATAAATCCTAAATTGTGAGATTTGTAGTTAAGAGCTAATGGTGTGTATTGCTCTTAAAGGGTATATTAACTTTCCTTTGTTTTTCTCCTAGCACCTTGTCGTTTGTTTAAACTGCATCTCCTACCAGAATGAATACCCTGAGCACAGGGCTCTATCTAATTCACATTTTTCTTTTTTTTTAAAAAAACACATTCTATTGATTTTTTTAATAGAGAGGAAGAGAGAGGGATAGAGAGTTAGAAACATAGATGAGAGAATTATCAGCTGCCTCTTACACACCCCGCAACCAAGGTACATGTCGACTAGAATCGAACCCGGGACCTTTCAGTTCACAGGCTTATGCTCTATCCACTGAGCCAAACCAGTTTAGGCTAATTCACCTTTTTCTTATATAACTAGCACTATACCTGGTACATCCTGGTAGGTTCTTAACTGCTGGGTGTTGTTGGCCTATTTATTCCGGCCCTGTCACTTAAACAAGTTTAGTATGCTGAGCCTTAGTTTCTGATCTATTAAAAAGGGATGATGATGATGATGATAATAAAAGTAATTGTTTTACAGGTTATATTCTGTATGAAGGACATGCCAAATTAGACTTTAATAATGATAATCAGTAATTATATTAGTAGTTTTAAAGTATGAACTTTGGTAAATAACTTTTTAAATCTTCTTACTTGTAAACTTAGCTTAATGAATGACCAATTTAAAAAATAATTATGCGTGCTAAAGCAGTGATTCTCAAAGTGGAGTTCTTAGACCTCAGCATCAGCATTACCTATAAACTTGAAATGTACATTCAGGACCCAGATTGACCTCCTGAATCAGAACCTCTGGGGGTAAGCCTGTCAGTCTGCTTTAATAAGCCCTCCTGGGTATTCTGATGTGCCTAAAGTTTGAGAACCACTGAGCTAGAGAACCTCGACTTTATACAGGGGCTGGCAAAATATATGTTTACAGTTGCAATACAAATCCTATATAATAAAAGCAAATATACAAACCGACTGAACAGTGGAATGACAGGTCACTTTGATGCGCACTGAACACCAGGGAGGCAGACAGTCAATGCAGGAGCTGACCTCTGGTGGTCAGTGCACTCCCACAGGGGCCGTGCCACTCAGAAATCGGGCTCACAGCTATTGAATGCAATGGTGTTGGTGGCAGGAACCTCTCCTGCCTCCATGGCAGCGCTAAGGATGTCTAATTGACATGGGGAGCGGGCCTAAGCCACCATTTGGACATCCCCCGACGGCTCCCAGACAGAGGGCACAGGCCGGGCTGAGGGACATCCAGCCCCCAACTGCATCATTTTTGTGCTCCAGTCCTCTAGTAATACAATAATTTATAAATGATAATGCAAGAATAATCTGTTTTGTGCATTTAAAACAACCTACTTTTGCACATCCCATAGTGTAGTGGTTGCTTTTTTATTATGGAATTATTTGCTTGTTGTATTTTTGCATAAATATTGAGAAGTAAGTATAATTTATTTTAAACTTTTTAAAATTTTAAATATCATCTGAGGATATATTTTTTAATTGAGAGAGAGGGGGAGAGAGAAATATTTACCCGTTGCCTCCTGAAGACACCTGACCAGGGATGGAACCTGCAATCTGGGTTCTGACTAGGAATCAGATCACAACCTTTTGGTGTAGGGAACAAGCTCCAACCAACTGAGCCACTGGGCCAGGGCTATAATTTACTTTTATAATGTTTGAAGATAAAGAATATTCCTAAATATTTGTTATTTTGGTCATTTTATACTTTAAAAATCTGAGTTGGATAAAATGTAGCTATGGTCAAGTTGTATTATCGCACACAAACATCTGCAGATTGGTAACTAATGGGTAATTCCAGTCTGACTTTAAAAAAAACCATTTTTAAGTATTCAATTTAAGGACTTTTTAAAAATTGTGAATCTTTTTTCCTGAAATATTTTAAAGTTAAAAAAAGTACAGTTATTTGCAAATATTTGAGTATCACCAAAAATGCACAATAAGTCTTCTGTAATTGCCATTTATATATAACTATTTTAATACCTTTGTAATATATTCTATTTATCATTTTTAAATTTAACCATCTATTCCCTCATTTTCAAGATGCAAAGAATTACATCATATAATTGTGCAAAATTCATTCAACCTTTGCCCCCCAATGTCTTTTCTTTTTTGTTATATATAAACAATACCATGATGAGAACCCTGCACATAATCTTTATATACCTATTTATTTTTATGGGTGTAGAGTTCTAGAAGTATTACTAGTAATACTACTACAATAGATCAAAAACAACATGCAATTTTATTTTTGATACTGCTAAATTGCTTTCCCCAAAAATATTGTAGTAATTTATGCTTTCATAAACCATATATACTTTGCTCAGCTGGATTTTATATTAGTAGCCCTTTTATTTATTTTTGCGAAATCCAGTAGGTAACAGTTAAATATCTTTTTATGTATTTATTAATCATTTGCATTTCTCCCTACCGTGAAATGTTTTGAATATCTTTTCCCATTTTTCTAGCGATAAAACACTTGTGCACCATCTGAAAACTTCTGATGATCCACATTGTTAAATTATCCTACAAAGTAGTTATACTAGTTTCCACACCATGTTTTAAATCTGACATGACACTTTTCATGAATGCTACCTTGCTAACTTGGTGGAAACATTAGATGTGCCAATTACTAATCCATCTTTTATAGCTTAAACTACCAGTTTAAACTGACATTCAGGCCATTTCAAGTTCAGCTTCCCATGAAAGCTAAATAGTCCTTGGTTTGTACAAAGCCTCATACATTTTTTTCCTTCTCCTATTTCTCTAAGATGGTGTTTGGATGAGTGAAAAAGGGAAACTTACACAGTCTCCTTGCAGAAAAGGAGGAAAGCCTTAGAATTCACACAAATCATGTACTGTCCTCTGATGTCCCAGATGATACCTCTTGTCCAGCAGACACTGCCTGCCATGCTGAGATCTTAGACTTAAGTTTGCAGCCGGTGAGTAGGAGAGCTAGATGCTCATCCGACTGACCAGGCCTGAATTAGAATTAGACTCACTGGCTGTGCACATCACACATTGGGGATTTTTGACATTTAACATTAATGTATAGTTACATTTATTGTAAGAAAATTGCTACAAAATGTCAGATGTGATATTTTCTTAGAAAGTTTTCCAAGATTGAGACAAGGAAAATAATACTTTTGTTTTAATTCCACAGAATGGCAACATACTTGCTTAACCTTGAATTCTGTGCAAGAAAGAAAAAATTTAATATATTCCTTGCCAACTAGTGGTGGAAAAACCCTCGTGGCTGAGATTTTAATGCTACAAGAACTGCTTTGCCGGCGCAAAGATGTTTTAATGATTCTACCATATGTGGCAATTGTCCAAGAAAAGGTGTGATTTTTTTAAAAAACAAGTGGTATTTGCTAATGCTATTTTAACATTAAGTAACTTTTTATTGACTAAAAAGATTTTTATTAATGATGAGAAATTAATATTTTTAGAATGTTAAAAGCACTATGGAGTACTAAACTGAAAATCTTTTCTGAAATTAAACTGGTGAATTAAAATTTATTATAAATGTTCTGATATTTAGCTTGCTTTCAATTATTTTATCAAAGTAAGTTACTCTGATTTTTTAACATCAGAGGAGACAACTGAAATTGATTTTCTCGTTTATTATGTAGTTTAAAACTTATCTTCATTTTGAAAATACCAACATTAATTGGGATGTTGTTGTTTTTTAATATGGAGCACTGCACAAATTTGCATGTCATCCTTGCACGGGGCCATGCTAATCTTCTCTGTATTGTTCCAGTTTTCATGCAAGTGCTGCCAAAGTGAGCACTCATTGTGACATTTCTCTTAGGTGTTTATGTCTTATCTGTGACCTTGTTCCCATTGATTGGTATCAAACACAATTTTAGATTTTTTTAAATCCCCATGAGCACTTACTAATTAAAGTCCTTATTTATCTGTTTCATTTGTTTATTTTAACTAATATTCTAGATTTCAGGTTTGTCAAACTTTGGCATAGAACTGGGTTTCTTTGTTGAAGAATATGCAGGAAGCAAAGGAAGATTTCCTCCAATTAAAAGAAGGGAAAAGAAATCACTATACATTGCCACTATTGAAAAAGGACATGGTCTAGTCAACTCCTTGATTGAAACTGGAAGAATTAGCAGTCTGGGTCTGGTTGTTGTAGATGAGGTGGGTTACTACTTTTGTAATTTATCAGCATTTTTATTATACTAACAGTTATTATATGGATTCACTTAGCACCTGTATTAGAATAAATAATTTGTTTTAATATATAGACAGTACAGATGAAAACATTTCATGCTTGATAAACTCAGTTTTGTTTCAAGTGTTTCTTGAAGAGTGAATGTGTAGGCGTATGTGTGTACTCAATTTTGTAATAGTTCTTGAACTCCAGATGTGTCAAAATGTTGCCCCCAAACTTCATCAACTTGAAATATCAGTGAATTAATGCATATGTACTCTAGTTGCTATATCTAAAATGCTTAAGAGTTATAAAGCAAAGATTACTTTATTTCATATAATATGTGCATATTTTATATAGGCATTATATCCAGATTTACTTTTCTCCCTTTTTTTAAAAAATCTCAAGTTGCACATGATTGCTGAAGGAAGCCGAGGGGCTGTATTGGAAATGACCCTAGCAAAAATCCTCTACACTAGTAGTAAGTATTTTTTCAAATGGATTACTAATTGATTTGTTGCCCAGAGGTCTATAAAAGACTTATTTCTATTACTAGCTAAACGATGTAGCTTAGAGTAATATATGTAAGCTTTCTGCCTTAGATTGTGATTTCTAAGGTAAGCGAATACATTTTTGTTGGAAGAATGGATGAATGAAGATAATTGTTAAGATAAATGAAAGTAATATATGAGGACATCCCTGTCACTATCTTTCATTTACTAGCTATGTGTGCATAAGCAGATGACTCAACCTCTCTGTTTCTTCATTGTAAAATGGGAATAGTAATGGTACTGACCTGATGGGATTGTTGTGAGGATTATGAGTTAGCACATGTAAAGCATTCAGCAATGCTTAGCACATAGCACTCAAGAACTGTTGATGCCTCTACCTTCAGTATCATCCTCTTACCAATAATGCAGTATATTCCAGTATATATATGCCTAAGCAACCAAACGACTGTAAGGACCGATCAACCAGTTGCTATAATGTTCATTGACCACCAGGGGGCAGTCACTCAATGCAGGAGCTTCCCCTGGTGTGGATGAGAATTAGCAGAAACTGTATGAAGAGGGAATTAGAGAAGAGCCTAAGATGAATCTATGGTAACATCAATGAATATAATGGACATGCTTAGAATGAGATGCCATAAGAAGGAAAAACTAAAGAGGTTCATTATATTTAAATATTAAGTATAAGGCACTGGTGATAGAAAGACAAATATCAACTAGAGGCCCAGTGCACGGGTGGGGTCCCTCGGCCTGACCTGTGATTGGGCCAATCTGGGCTGCAGGAGGTTGGCCGGCTGTGGGAGGTTGGCTGTTGGAGTGCACTCCAACACCCATGACTTCAAGTGCTTCCTGTGTGGTGATAGCTCCCCCTCTGTATTTCCAGCTGATGGCTCTCTTCTGAGTAATATCATCATCTGCCAGCTGGTGATGATACTTGAATATCCTGTGAGCAGCTCAGATTCACCATGTCCAAGTCTAACTCATTTCTTTCACACCCATTCTTCAGTATGAATTTCCTGCCACTATTTGTCAGCCAGCCAAGCCAGAATCTTGAGTCTTCACTCTTTTTTTTTTTTTTTCCAAAGTTTGGCTGTCTTTCTTTTTTTTTTTTTTTTTCTGCATATATACTTTTTTTTTTATTAAATTATTATCTGTGTATATATATACCATTGCCTCCCCCCCTCTATTACATGCCCTCCCTCCCCAGAGTTTTGTGTCCATTGGTTGTACTTATATGCATGTATACAAGTCCTTCGGTTGATAGAATCTTCACTCTTATACATTCTGTCAGCAACCAAATCCTATCAGGTCCATCTCATAAATATTTTTAAGTTCTCTCCCTCCTTTCCTTCTTTACTACTAAATCTTTAGCTTAGTGCCTCATTCTTATTTAGATTACCACAGAAAGCTTTCTCATCTGCCTTTAGTCTTGATCATTGCCATCCCCTGCACCAAATCCATTTTCTCTAGTGCAGTTAGAATGGTATTTCCCAGCCGGGACCGGTTTGGCTCAATGGATAGAGCATCGGCTTGGGGACTAAAAGGTCCCGGGTTCGATTCCGGTCAAGGGCATGTACCTTGGTTGCGGGCATATTCCCAGTGGGGGGTGTGCAAGAGGCAGCTGATCAATGACTCTCTCTCATTGATGTTTCTAACTCTCTATCTCTCTCCCTTCCTCTCTGTATAAAATAAATAAAATATATTTTTAAAAAAAGAATGATATTTCCCAAATGCAAATCCCATTAGTTTATTTTACTATTTACAGTCCTCCATAACTTTTCTTTATTTCTATACAAATCCCAAATTTCTTAGCACAGCCTTCCTTGATTTGGCCACATGCTCACTTTTCAGCTTCATAGTCCACCCTAATGGAGTAGGAAGGGGCAACAGTCCTCTTTCAGATACTACTTTGTGTATAAAATTCAAGACAGTACACAGCAGCAATGAAGAAGCATTTGCTAAGACTTCTTTGGGTTTTTTTTTTTTTTTATTCAGTAGCTGCTCTCTGGAAAGCAGCAATTTTGAGCTGCCCAGGAAGTCATGCAACTTTATGAGTTTCACTCCACCTTTATTTTTTTTAATTTTTTAAAATAAATTTTTATTGTTCATATTATTACAAATGTTCCTTTCCCCCCCCCCCATTGCTCTCCTCCACCAGGTTCCCACCCCACCCTCTGCCCTTTCCCCACCCCGCATTGTCCTCATCCATAGGTGCAGTTTATGTTCAGTCTCTTCCCATATCTCCCTTTCCCCCTTTCCCCAAGACTTGTAAGTTCACTCCCCTTCCATACCTCTGATTCTATTATATTCAACAGTTAATATTGTTCATCAGATTTTTTTTTAATTTCCTTGGTTTTTAGATTTGCTTGTTGATAGTCATGTATTTGTTGTTCATAATTTTTATCTTTATTTACTTTCTCTTCTGAAAGAACCCCCTTCAGCAATTCATAAAATTCTGGTTTGGTGTTGATGAACTCCTTTAGCTTTTTTTTTTTTATTAGTGAAGCTCTTTATCTGGCCTTCGATTCTGAGTGATAGCTTTGCTGGGTAGATTATCTTTGGCTGTAGGTTCTTACTATTCATCACCTTGAATATTTCTTGCCATTCCCTTCTGGCCTGCATGGTTTCTGTTGAGAAATCAGCTGACATTCGTATGGGTGCTCCCTTATAGGTAACTACCTGCTTTTCTCTTGCTTCTTTTAATATTCTCTCTTTGTCTTTTGCTCTTGGAATTTTAATAATGATGTGTCTCGGTGTGGTCCTCTTTGGATTCCTTTTGTTTGGAGTTCTATGCGCTTCCTGGACTTGTAAGTCTAATTCTTTCACCAGGTGGGGAAGTTTTCTGTCACTATTTCTTTCAGTATGTTTTCTATATCTTGCTCTCTCTCATCTTCTGGGACCCCCATAATTCTGATGTTGCTTCGCTTGAAGTTGTCCCAGAGGTTTCTTACGTTATCTTCAATTTTCTGGATTCTGTTGCCTTCTAGCTTCTTCGGAGGAGTATCTTCTGGCTCTTTATGTTCCAAATCTTTGACTTGATTCTTGCTATCTTCCATTCTGTTTTTAGGACTCTGTATATTTTTTTATTTCAGACAGTGTATTCTTTATTTCTTGTTGATCCCTTATCATTTCTTGTTGATTCCTTATTAATTCTAGTTGATCCCTTTTCATATCCTCATAGGTCTTATCGATCTTTTCTAGGAAATTCTTGAAAAACCTTATAAGCATGGTTTTGAACTCTATATCCAGTCACTTTTTGTCCTCCATTTCTTTCGTTTGTGATCTATTTTGTCTTGGCATTTTCGCAGCTTCCCTGATGGGGCGGGGGGCAGGGGGGGAGGGTTTCAGGGTGGAGCCTACAGCTTTGGCTTCCATCAGCCCTGCCCTAGGTGGCTTCTGAGTCTCAGGGTCCTTCAGTACTCGCTGCAAGCGCCTCTGAGAGAAAGGTGCCCTCAATTTTTGCCTGCTACCAAACAGTCTAAGCTCTCCCCGTTTGAGCCCGGGATTGGGGTTCAGTTCAGTTGGAAGTGGAGTTGAAGGTGGCGTTCAGAACAGTCTGGAGCCCCTGTCTCCTTCCCACCAGGGCAATCCCGCAGCACAGCCAGCCGTCCCTTCTCTGCGCGCAATGTACGCGCCTCTGGGACCTTCTTTCGCTGCTCCCCCAGGGTTCCGCCTTACAGCCCAGCTCCCTCTGTTTGAGCCTGGGTCCCTGGGGTCTGGCCTAGAACTGGGGTTCAGAGCAGTCGGAACTGGGGCCCAGCACAGTCAGAGCTTTTATCTCCTTCCTGCTAGGGAACGCCAGCCAGGCACTCAGCCTCCCTCCTCTCCGGCTCCGTCCTTTCCACACGCGTGTCGTGTGTCTTCGTACCTTAGGCTTTTACAGCTCCTCCGCTCTTCCTTCTGGTTTTCTCCTTGCTTCTCGTTGTAGAATTTCCAGTCATTCGACTTTCCTGTAGTTCTGGGTAATGTCCATTTTATATTTTAGTTGTATTTTATTGAAATTGTTGTGTGCGGCTGCGGCTAGGTGTTTACCTATGCAGCCATCTTGGATTCTCCCCACCTTTATTTTAAAGTAAAGTTAATCTGATGGCAAGATCGCATAAAGAACTTTTCATGTGGCAAGAGTTCATCCCCCATTCAGTCCTGCATCCTACACTGGACATCTGTAGATAGCCGAACCTGTGGAACCTGTTATATCGATAGCTCCTCATAATGACAGTCCAGATAGTCATCACTCATTTTTATACTCATTATTGTTGTTTAAAAGTCTTAATAAAGATCCTACTTCTTGATACGGGAGAAGTTTCATTCTTTGATTGCCAGATTAATAATTTGATAATATATTCCTGTTTTTCTTACCTTTCCCCACCCCTTTCCCATATCACTCAGGAAAAATTTAGAAACAAAAAATGTTGCTAAAATTACTATTATGATATAATTAGGGGCCCAGAGCATGGAATTTGTACACAAGGGTAGCAGGGGAGTCCCCTCAACCCAACCTGCACCCTCTCCAATCCAAGACATCCCTCTCACAATCTGGGACTGCTGGCTCCTAACTGCTCACCTGCTTGCCTGCCTGATCACCCCTAACCCGCCCCCCCCTACTACCACCAGTCTGATCACTCCTACTGCCCCCCTGCCAGCCTGGTCGCCCCCAACTGCCCCCCTCTGCCTGCCTGGTTGCCCCTAACTGCCCCCCCCACTGGCCTGGCAACTCCTCACTGCCCTCTGCACCGGCCTGGTTGCCCCCAACTGCCCCCCTGACTGCCTGGTCGCTCCCAACTGTGCCCCTGCAGGCCTGATTACCCCAAACTCCCCACCCCCACCCCCTCGCCGCCGGCCTGGTCACCTACCGCCCTGCCAGCCTGATTGCTCCATGCAGCCTGCTGTTCAGTCATTTGGTCGTTCTTCACTGACCCCCTGCTGGCCTTGTTGCCCCACACAGCCTGCTGTTTGGTCATCCATCCTGTTGTTTCAGTCATGACATCCCCTGACTTTTAATATATTAGGATAAATAATAAATTTTTTTATTTTTTGTTTTTTTAGAAACAACTCAAATTATTGGTATGAGTGCAACTTTGAACAATGTTGGAGACCTGCAAGAATTCCTTCAAGCAGAATATTACACCAGTCAGTTCAGGCCAGTATGTACCTGAAGTTTGCACTGTAGTGATTTGTTATGTATCATCTTACTTAGAAACAAAAGTAGCAAATGTACCATATAAAAAAATTCTATAGAGGAGTGAAGGGCCATAATTCCACTCACCATGGCTATCTGCTAATGAGAATTTATAGAGAATGTAAACTCTGTGGGGTCAGGGATCTTGGATTGGGTCACAACTGTATCTCCAGCATCTGGAATAGGGACTGACCTAAATATTCAATAATGAATATTTATTGAATGAAAATTTCCAGACACATTCTATTTGTCCACTATTTATTTTATAAGATAAAAAATTTTAATTCAGTAAAATATTAGTGATTTATATTTTGAACTATTAGCACATTAAAAAAGTTATCTTAAAAGTTAAAATATTTACACTTGGTTATAATGCTTTTTAAATAAATATAGGTTTCACATAGATTTTTTTATTATTATTGATTTTTTTTACAGAGAGGAAGGTAGAGGGATAGAGAGTTAGAAACATCGATAAGAGAGAGACATTGATCAGCTGCCTTCTGCACACCCCCTACTGGGGATATGCCTGCAACCACTGTACATGCCTTTGACCGGAATGGAACCTGGGACCTTTCAGTCTGCAGGCCGACGCTCTATCCACTGAGCCAAACCTGTTTCGGCAGGTTTCACATAGATTTAAATTTAAACTCCCCAATAATAGTATTCCTAAAATGTTTGAAGAAAGTAAATAAATGTATTTGTCTGCAGTACTAGTGTGCATGTTCTATCTCAGAAAATAATTTTTAAGAATTGCCAAGTTTTAATTTGAAGTTTTTATATTTGCATCATATATGAAAAATTTGAAAGATATTTCATTACCTTAATTGTCAAATTAGGTGCTATTCTTTTGAAAATGCAATGAACTATATTTACAAACTTTTTGTCTACAAATACTTAAATTAAAAATAATGTGGTAGCCGAAACTGGTTTGGCTCAGTGGATAGAGCGTTGGCCTGCGGACTGAAGGGTCCCAGGTTTGATTCCGGTCAAGGGCATGTTCCTTGATTGTGGGCACATCTCCAGTGGGGAGTGTGCAAGAGGCAGCTGATTGATGATGCTCTCTCATCGATGTTTCTAACTCCCATCCCTCTCTCTTCCTCTCTGTAAAAAATCAATAATATATATATATTTTTTAAAATAATGTGGTAGATTGAAAACTGATGACTAATGAAACAGAAAGTGTTAGATCTTGAGGATTAATACAAATGACTCCTTAATAAAAGATAGAGTGTGAGCATTTAACTCATTTGTACTTCATGTGAAAAATAAGGAAATGCTTGATTTCTGTTTAGATATGTAGCTATTCAATTCAAAAGTATATTTTAAGGATATTACCGTAATCCCAATATTTACTTACGAGCAAAAAGAGACTTAAAAAAAAGAAATGGTAAAGAAAGTACTTTTAAGTTAAAGCATGTTTTTACATACAGACCATAGAAAAGCTAAAATATTTGTATAGGTATTTTTTACAACATATTTTACAAAATTTGTAACTCTGAAAAAATGAATTTGTATGTTATTAATTGCAAATGTCCCTTTAACTTAAGGTTGAATTAAAAGAATATCTAAAAATAAATGATGCAATATATGAGGTTGACAGCAAAGCTGAAAATGGCATGACTTTTTCACGTCTTCTTAATTATAAGGTAATGTTAATAACCCCTGAGCCCGAGATTCCCAGACTTTGTGCCCAGTGTCCTGGGGCAACACAGACCATGGAATATTTTAAATGTTTAAGAGAAACCTCTGATGCTTGAAATCTCTTGGACACCATACAAACTATTGGTTCAAAGTAGTTATTTTCTATTTTCGACATTAGATAATACTACATTTCTTTCTATAATATCAAATCTTTGTGAAGATGGGTTTTTTTGCAGTTACTATAAGCAAAAACCATGTGAAAATCAATATGGGACAGGAAATAAGGGTAATAACTACAATTCCAAGCTTCAGAATACTGCAGTGTCCAGCTGTTCACACATCCAATTAGTGGGCCATAGTGGTTATTTAAGGTTTATATACACATTTTTTAAAAACCTCAGAGGGAAGGCAAGGGAGGGTGGGGATTGGGGGGACGAGATCAACCAGTGAACTCATATGTGTATATGCATAACTCATAGACACAATAAGGTGCTAAAGGCCTAGGAGGATGGAGCGAAATGGGGGAGATCAATTGGGTTAAAAGGGGGACATTTGTAATACTCTCAACAATAAAGATTTAAAAAAACAAACATATATATATATATTGACTTCAGATAGGAAGGGAGAGGGAAAAAGGGATAGAAACATCAATGATGAGAAAGAATCATTGCTCAGCTACCTCATGCATGCCCCCAGAAAGGACTGAGTCTGCGTCCCAGGCATGAGCCCTAATCAGGAGTTGAACTGTGACTTCCTGGTGCATGGGTCAATGTTCAGCCTCTGAGCCACACCCACAGACTAAACTTTTTTTTTTTTCACTGATGTATATTATTTATGCAGACAGCTACTAAGTTGTAAGGAAATATATACTTATTAGGTTGTTTAGACCTAGCTCCCCAATAGTAGTAAATAAAATGTTAATTTTCTTAGCCTGGGGATTCCATGAACCAAGAAAATTTGCAGATCTCTCCCTTAAGTGTTTATTCATTTATCAGCAACAGCAAAAAGAAACATTTGTGGGCTATTTAATTCAGACATTGGTGTATGAGAATATTAATGTCTATTATGTTAATGTTCTATAATATATGAAGGATAATAAAGGGAGAAAAGGATTTTTCTACAGTTTTAGAATCCTATGAATTTTAATTCATAGTTTTCAGAAAGTCAAAGAAAGTGAGGAGATTTTATTTTATTTTTTTATTTTTTTTAAATATATTTTATTGATTTTTTACAGAGAGGAAGGGAGAGAGATAGCTAGAAACGTCGATGGGAGAGAAACATCAACCAGCTGCCTCTTGCACACCCCCTACCAGGGATGTGCCCGCAACCAATGTACATGCCCTTGACCGGAATCAAACCTGGGACCTTTCAGTCCGCAGACCGACGCTCTACCACTGAGCCAAACCAGTTTTGGCAAGTGAGGAGATTTTAAATAATTTTACATTTTTCATGTTCTTTGAGTTCCTTGTGTCTGCTTGATGAATAATTTTTTTATTTCTAAAAATGTACTGTAGTATATGATTGAATCCTATATATTAAAAAAAGTAGTACTAATATTAAAGATATATGTTATTTGCACAGTCCTTTGACTATTATTAGGATCAATCTGTGTTTCTCTGGACATGTTTCATACTGCTTTGGTGAAGATGAACATGCAATAGTTATTAATAGCATTAGTGTTTTCACTTCTTTAATTTAAAACCAAATATACCTCACAAAATCCTAATACCATAAGAGAAAAGTGAGACTTAACATTTTGATATATAATATAGGTTTCATTTTTTCATTTAAATGATCAAATTTAAATCAGAACTTCAAATTATGGTTGATTTACTTACCTTTCAAAGCTTTTATCATTGCTAACTACCTTGTTGCTATGTCTTGTTATACAGTATTCTGATGCTCTGAAAAAGATGGATCCTGATCACCTGGTAGCATTGGTGACAGAAGTTATTCCCAATAATTCCTGCTTAGTTTTTTGTCCCACTAAGAAGAACTGTGAAAATGTAGCAGAAATGATATGCAAATTTTTAAGCAAGTATGTTAATATTTTAAAAATATTTTGTTCTGTTTTATTTTTGTCATAATTTGCATGTTCTATATTCTGTTTATTCAACAAGCACTGATTACTTCTTGCAGAACATTGTTTTAAGTTGTTCTACCTGATTCTAAAGGCCTTGGCTTTGAAGGAAGTTTAACTATGAAATTCACAAATGTGAAATATTGATAGATAGCCAGAGAAAAATTTCTGGGCTAGATGTAAGAGAATGCTAAAGCAATGGCTTCTATCAATGATTCTCAACCCTGGCTCACAGTGAATAGGAAACTTTTTTTTTTATTATTATGTTTTATATTGATTTTAGAGAAAGAGGGAAAGAGAGAGATACCCCAATCAGCTACTTCCTGCATATCCCCTATGGGAGATCGAGCCCACAGCCCAGGCATGTGCCCTGACCAGGAATCGAACCATTGGTTTCATAGGTCGACACTCAAGCACCGAGCCACACTAGCTGGGTAGAGTTATTAGAATATTATTAACTATATTCCCTGTACTATGCTTTACATCCCCATGACTGTTTTGTAACTACCAGTTTGTACTTCTAAATCCCTTCATCTTTTTCACTATTTCCTGACAATAGCTAAAGCTCTGGTCATAAATTTTCCTAACAATGACACCTCGGTGCTTCTCAGCTTAGAATTCAGGCTAAAATCTGACTTAACTTACTTTTTCATTCTTATTTCTCTTACTCTTCATTCACTCTGTGGTTCATCCAAACTGGACTACTTCTCTTCTTTGTTTATGCCTTGAACTTCCCATTTTTAAGCCTTTTGATAATGCTTTACCCTCTACCAAGAATGCACTTTCCTCCCCCTTTATTGCCACCTTTCTAACACCTGTTCTTCAAGACCCAGCTCAGATCTCAGGTTCTCCCACAACCATTCTTCATACAATCATATCTTCTCTGGTCAATTATAAATAATACCTTGCTTCTCTAAAATTATATGCTGATTATCCATATTCTCATTGCTTATAAAACTTAATTCCTTGAGAAGTGTTTATCCTATGCATCCTTCTCAGGATCTTGAACGCTGGCTGGCAAAGAGCAGCAGAAAATCCTCTGCTTCCCTACTGAGCTGTCACTTCTAATTTTTGCACTGATGACTCTTGACCATTTTCTTCCCAGTTCTTCACTGTTTTTCTTTTGTCTCTTTGCCTCCATTTCTCAACTTCTTTTGCAATTTCTGGTGTTCTTCAGTGAACACCAGCCAGAGCTTTCTATTCTTTCCATGAAACAGACCAAAATAACACAGGGCTGTGTGTATTTTATTTATATTTTGGATATGTGTTTGCTACTAGTATTTAGAAGTTGTTGCTTTACAGCCATTTGGTAGTTGTTTCTATACAGTTTTCCTTTCTTTTCTTAAAATTACAGGTGCTTCTAGACATACAGACATTGTAAGATAATATTAAAGTTTCTAAAATGTTAGTGTCCAGACAGTCATGTAATGTGAATGATTTAATAATATATGTTTTCATCTTAAGAGAAGAGAATTTATGACTTAAAATAAAATGAATAATTTTCAATAAAGCTATATGATCTAGTGAAAAAAAATTAACATTTAGAGCAGGGCTCTAAACCTGGTATCCATGGATTCATAGGAAGTACAGGAATGAGATTCAGTAAGTTGATGAACCCTCTGATATTAAATGCACAATATTGTGTTTATGTGAATACTAGAGGCCCAGTTCACTAAATTTGTGTATGGGTGGGTTCCCTAGGCCTGTCCAGCGATCAGTGCTGATTGAAGCCAGGCCAGTCAGGGCCAGGCCAGAAAGGAGGCGATTGTTGCCAGGTCCGTGCACTAAAGGAACAGATGTGAGATGCCAATGCTGCCATTGTCGGCACCCCACCACCACATAGTTCCCCACCTCCTCCGCTCCTCTCTCTCACTGCCGTGCCGCCACTGCAGCGGGTGGGCTGTAGGCCAATCAGGGCCTGGGAGCTGGGGGAGGGGTGGGGCGCAGGAGGTTGGCCACAGGACCCAAGGAGGCAGCCAGCCCCCGGCCCCCTTGGGAAAGGGGCCTTGTCCACCGCCACCCACCCTCCAGTTCCCCATCCCAGCCTGGGGTCTGCCAGCCAGCGGGGAGGGGCCACGGGAGGTTGGCCGGTGGGGGGAGATTGACTGTGAAAGCACACTGACCACCGGGGGGCAGCTCCTGCATTTGGCGACATAGCGACAGTCATTCCAGTCCCTTAGTCTTTTATATATCAATATATAGATCTGTGTGATTTTTCTTAGCTTTATTCAAATTTCACAGTGCTCTGTGGTCTGCACAAAAAGGTTGAAAGAGACTGCCTAATTGTGAAATCAGCATCAAAATTCTAAGAACATTCTATGTACTTATATCACTAAAATTAATATTTTTAAAAGAATATTTACATGCATTGACTGAAATCAAAAGTGTAAGTATCTTGTCACTGTAAGATCAGGGTTCATATTTCTAACATCTTGTTTCCTAGGGACTATCTGAAACACAGGGAAAAAGAAAAACAGGAGATAATTAAGAATTTGAAGAGTATCTGCAGTGGCAACTTGTGTCCTGTTTTAAAGCGCACTATCCCATTAGGAGTTGCTTATCACCATAGTGGTTTAACGAGTGATGAAAGGAAGCTCTTGGAGGAAGCCTATTCCACAGGAGTTCTCTGCCTTTTAACCTGCACATCCACCCTAGCAGCAGGTGTTAACCTACCAGCTCGAAGGTGAGATATAAGTCACTGTTGACCAGGTTCAAAACTTTTCTTTTTTTAAAAAAATATATTTTATTGATTTTTTACAGAGAGGAAGGGAGAGGGACAGAGAGTTAGAAACATCAATGAGTGCGAATCATTGATCAGCTGCCTCTTGTACACCCCCTGCTGGGGATGTGCCCTTGACCAGAATTGAACCTGCAACCTTTCAGACCGCAGGCCGACTCTCTCTATCCACTGAGCCACACCGGTTTCGGCAGTTTCAAAACTTTTCAATTTCTAGCTTACCAGTTTCATTGTTTTATCCTTTCTTGGTAGTGGGTGAGAATTTATGATGTTTTTTTTTTCAAGTGTTAATCTTGGCTATTCATTGAGATTTATAAATAAAGGAGGTGGTTAATCAGTATAGATAAATACCATAGATTTTTCTCTCATCTTTTAACAGGACAGCTGGCTACAGACTTTTATATACATGAGCAGGATGAAACCAGCTTGTTTATAGGTCAAAAACAGTTGAAATCTGCAATTTCATATAGTTGGCAATAATATAAATTCATCAATAAATTTGCATATGTTGGTGGTACATGGTGAGAGTTTCATTTATGGAGTATAAAATAAAAACACTATTGCTGAAGTGTATTGGTCATAAGCTTTGTAGCTAGACAGGCTTAAGTTCAAATTATGTTTCTGGTAATTACTAATTTTGTGGGTTGAGATAAGTCAATTAGCTCCTTGTTTTAAAATATATATATATATATATTATTACAAGGAGTTTTGTAAGAATTACATATAATGTACATAAAGAACCTAGGGCATCATAAATTTTTGGTAAATACTAGTTTTCTATTTTAAGTAATATGTCATTAAATTTAATATTGCATAGGTATAATGAAATTAAGAATTTAAAAAGTAGCTATTGCTATAGGTGGAATATAATTTTTAATTAATTTTATCCATTTCATAGAGTTATTTTGAGAGCCCCCTATGTTGCTAAGGAATTTTTAAAGAGAAGTCAATATAAACAGATGATTGGCAGAGCTGGCCGTGCTGGAATAGATTCTGCTGGGGAGAGTATCCTTATATTGCAAGAAAAAGACAAGCAACAGGTAACTCAGTCTAGTTGTAAGTTGGTTGTTTTGTCTTTTTTTGAACTTTGGCCTACCACTTTTATGAGATGATCTTTTTAAAATTTATTATTAATATTTCTTTAAATAATGTTTCTTTCTCTGGGATTAAAAATTAGAAAGAGGCCGGGACCGGTTTGGCTCAGTAGATAGAGCGTCGGCTTGGGGACTGAAAGGTCCCGGGTTCGATTCCGGTCAAGGGCATGTACCTTAGTTGCGGACATATCCCCAGTAGGGGGTGTGCAAGAGGCAGCTGATCGATGACTCTCTCTCATCGATGTTTCTAACTCTGTATCTCTCTCCCTTCCTCTCTGTACAAAAATCAATAAAATACATCTTAAAAAAAATTAGAAAGAGTAGTTTGAATAATTTTGTATTTTATACAACAATGAAAAGCATTTTTCTTTTTTTCCTCTTTTATTTATTTATTTATTTATTTATTTATTTATTTATTTAATAAGTTTTTATTGTTCATATTATTACAAATGTTCCTTTCCCCCCTCCACCATTGCTCTCCTCCACTAGGTTCCCACCCCACCCTCTGCCCTTTCCCCTCTCCCCATTGTCCTCATCCATAGGTGCACAGTTTATGTTCAGTCTCTTCCCATGCCCTCCTCTCCCCTTTTCCCCAAGAATCGTCAGTTCACTCCCCTTCCATACCTCTGATTCTATTATATTCAACAGTTAATATTGTTCATCAGATTTTTTTAATTTCCTTAGTTTTTAGATTCACTTGTTGATAGTTACGTATTTGTTGTTCATAATTTTTATCTTTGTTTACTTTCTCTTCTGAAAGAACCTCCTTCAGCAATTCATATAATTCTGGTTTGGCGGTGATGAACTCCTTTAGCTTTTTTTTATTAGTGAAGCTCTTTATCTGACCTTCGATTCTGAGTGATAGCTTTGCTGGGTAGATTATTTTTGGCTGTAGGTTCTTGCTATTCATCACCTTGAATATTTCTTGCCATTCCCTTCTGGCCTGCATGGTTTCTGTTGAGAAATCAGCTGACAATCGTATAGGTGCTCCTTTATAGGTTACTACCTTCTTTGCTCTTGCTTCTTTTAATATTCTCTCTTTGTCTTTTGCTCTTGGAATTTTAATAATGATGTGTCTTGGTGTGGTCCTCTTTGGATTCCTTTTGTTTGGAGTTCTATGCGCTTCCTGGACTTGTAAGTCTAATTCTTTCACCAGGTGGGGGAAGTTTTCTGTTACTATTTCTTTCAGTATGTTTTCGATATCTTGCTCTCTCTCATCTTCTGGGACCCCCATAATTCTGATGTTGCTTCGCTTGAAGTTGTCCCAGAGGTTTTTTACATTATCTTCAATTTTCTGGGTTCTCTTGCCTTCTAGCTTCTGTGGAGGAGTGTCTTCTGGCTCTTTATGTTCCAAATCTTTGACTTGATTCTTGCGATCTTCCCTTCTGTTTTTAGGACTCTGTAAAATATTTTTTATTTCAGACAATGTATTTTTTATTTCTTGTTGATCCCTTATTATTTCTTGTTGATCGCTTATCATTTCTTATTGACTCCTTATTAATTCTAGTTGATCTCTTTTCATATCCTCATAGGTCTTATCCATCTTTTCTAGGAAATTCTTGAGAAACCTTATAAGCGTAGATTTGAACTCTATATCCAGGCGCTTTTTGTCCTCCATTTCTTTCGTTTGTGATCTATTTTGTTGTCGCATTTCGCAGTTACAGATGGGACAGGGTTTCAGGGTGGAGCCTGCAGCTTTGGCTTCCGTCAGCCCCGCCCTATGCGGGTCCTTCAGTGCTCGCTGCCAGCGCCTCTGAGAGAAAGGTGCCCTCGATTTTCGCCTGCTGCCAAACAGTCTAGGCTCTCCCACAATGAGCCCAGTATTGGGGTTCAGTTCAGTTGGAAGTGGAGTTGGAGGTGGCGTTCAGAGCAGTCTGGAGCCCCAGTCTCCTTCCCATCAGGGCAATCCCGCGGCACAGCCGACCGTCCCTTCTCTGCGTGCAGTGTGCGCGCTACCAGGACCTCCTTTCGCCTCTCCCCGGGGTTCCGCCTTACAGCCCGGCTCCCTATGGCTGAGCCTGAGTCCCCAGGGTCTGGCCTAGAACTGGGGTTCAGAGCAGACGGGGGCCCAAAACAGTTGGAGTTTTATCTCCTTTCTGCTAGGGAACGCCCGCCAGGCACTCGGCCTCCCTCCTCTCCGGCTCCGTCCTCTCCGCGCGCCGGGTCTCCGTACCTTGGCTTTTCCAGCACCTCCGCGCCTCCTTCTGGTTTTCTCCTTGCTTCTCGCTGTAGAATTTCCAGTCAGTCAACCTTCCTGTAGTTCTGGGCAATGTCCGTTTTATATTTTAGTTGTATTTTATTGAAATTGTTGTGTGCGGCTGCGGCTAGGTGTTCACCTGGGCGCAGCCATCTTGGATCTCCGAAAAGCATTTTTCTTAATTATCTTCTATTTTCATGAGCACAACTGTACATTCTTTTTTTTTTTGTCTTTGTATTTTCTTTATCTTACCCTGCCTCTACAAGATATGCAAACAATATAAAATTTTATATAAAACACCGTTTATCCTATCTAATATAAGAGTAATATGCAAATTGACCATCACTCCAACACACAAGATGGCTGCCCCCATGTGGTCAAAGATAGCCACCACATGATGGCCAGCAGGAGAGGGCAGTTGGGAGGGACCAGGCCTGCAAGAGAGGGCAATTGTGGATGATCAGGCATGCAAGGAAGGGCAGTTGGGGGCAATCAAGGATGCAGGGGAGGGCAGTTAGGGGTGACCAGGCCAGCAGAGGAGGGAAGTTGGGGTTGACCGGGCCTACAGGGAAGGGCAGTTGGGAGAGACCAGGCCTGTAGGGGAGGGCAGTTAGGGGCAATCAGGCTGATAGGGGAGTAGTTAGGGGGTGATCAGGCTGGCATGCAGAAGCCGTTAGGGGCAATCAGGAAGGCAGGTGAGCAGTTGGGAGCCAGCAGTCCTGGATTGTGAGAGAGCTGACTGGGATCGGGTCTAAACGGGCAGTTGGACATCCCTGAAGAGGTCCCAGATTAGAGAGGGTGCAGGCTGGGCTGAGGGACACACCCCCCATGTGCACGAATTTCGTGCACTGGGCCTCTAGTTCTTTATAATAATACAAAACTTAATACTGCTTTAACTTTTGTAGGCATTGGAATTAATAAGCAGACCATTGGAAAACTGTTACAGCCATCTTGTTCAAGAATTCACCAAGGGAATCCAAACTTTGTTTCTCTCATTGATTGGTTTGAAGGTATATTTTAATATTTTAAAATCTTTTTGCTGTTACCTAAGATAATATAGATTAAATAGTTATGAAAACTGTAAAGTATGAAAAAAATGTTAACTTTAATTTGATGTGGAAAAGAACAGTTTGTTACCTGAGAGATCTGAATCTGGATTTATATGTGCATTTTAATCTTTGAGTTATAAGAAATATGAGAAATCAACATCATAACTGGGCATCAGTTATAAGTATTAGAGTTTGGTGGATACTATGGATACACAAATTGCTGTGAAGAATCACATCCTGATATGGAATAATTCAATATTTCTGCCCTTAAGAATAAGGTTCACCTATAGTCCTGTGACCATCCTAGGTATTTTAAACATTTATGAGATAACTATAGCCTTTATCAGGTATAAAATTAAAAAACATTAAAAAAAAAAAAAAGGCATGACAGGAAAATACTCTTTTACTAAGATTAGAAATTAGCTCTCTTTTTAAAGCTTACTCCTGAGTTAAACTTCCTTTTTAGAATTATTCTTAAGTAAATTTTAACTTTGTGCCCAATGTTACTCCGCCACAAAGTGGCAAAGTCTAGGTTTGAATTCATCTTTGTCTAAATACAAAACCAGTGCTCTTAACCTTTCATGCAGTCTGTAGTCCCCACAACTTTGTCTGGTTAACTCCCTCCCAGCCTTCAGAGTTTCACTTAACCAGCGCTTCCTCAAGAAAGCCTCCCTGTGCCACTGAATCCAGTCAGTCTTGTGCACTCCATGGAACCACACACTGTACCCCCACTGGAATGTAAGCCCTGTGAGAGCAGGGTCCGCATTTACTTTCATGTCACTGAATC
Organism: Pipistrellus kuhlii; assembly: GCF_014108245.1. Lineage (NCBI taxonomy): Eukaryota > Metazoa > Chordata > Mammalia > Chiroptera > Vespertilionidae > Pipistrellus > Pipistrellus kuhlii. The sequence goes on from NW_023425404.1 coordinate 149,392,182, forward strand.
TCAGTGCCTGACACAGTACCTGGCATATGGGTGTGTGTCAGTAAATGCTTGGATTCATTAATGGATAGACTTTGGAATTGGTATGGTTGAACTTCCAGGTTGTAGCAACAGTGGAGAATCCAGCTTTGAGAGGCTGTGGAGGCCAGAGGCAGAGGCTAGCCCAGTGGGTTTAAATCACTATGTCTAAAGAGTTTTCACAGAGGGGTAGAAAGTGAACATGGTGGTAGCTAGAAGGGTCAAATAAATGTTATTTTTTTAAATCCCCAGTGTTAACTGTAATTAACCAAGTAGAAAACAATATAGAAACTAAGTTTGTTGATAATCTACAAACTGAGTATCAGTTCTAGAATAGAATATCTTAAAAGTGCAACTTTAGCCTAATTGAATACTATATTAAGAGAAGGAATAAGAAATGTCAGTGTTCCATAATATTTTTTATTATCCCTTATATTAGTTTAATATGAAATGACTACTTAAATTTTTCATTTGAAATATTATCAGAATTGTGAGAGGGAAACATGCTTATTGACTGACTATATTTTAGTATAACATGCTGATAACATTGAAATTGCCTAATATAAAATTACCCTGCTAGCGGTTCTCAACCTGTAGAGCCTAAGACCATCGGAAAGCACAGATATTTACATTACGATTCATTAACAGTAGCAAAATTACAGTTATTAAGTAGCAACGAAAATAATTTTATGGTTGGGGGTCACCACAACATGAGGAACTATATTAAAGGGTCGCAGCATTAGAAAGATTGAGAACCACTGCTAACTGAAGAAAAAGTACATATTTGAGGGGAAAATTTAACACACCCTTCTGTAACAGGGTAAATGTATATAAGTCTGCCTAAAACTACAACACAAAGAAGAAAAAAGTCAGGAGTTTAAAAAAGGACAGTCATTTGCTTTTGTTTTTAAAAATTCATTTATTCACATTTATGCTTTAATTCAGATTCGTTCATTCAACAAATAAACTTACTGAGTACCTATCATCTTTCAGGTATAGCTATAGATGCTGAAATTAGAACAGTTACCAAAACACAAAAATCCCTGCCTTCATGAAGCATACATTGGAGAGACACCTTGTATCAATCAGTATAAGAAACTAAAGATGCTGTGAAGAAATTACTGCTGGAAGGAAAGGCCCAAAGACACGAATTTTATGCAAAGCAACAATGTTTAGAGGGGATATAAGAGAGTCTTTCACAAATGATGAACTTCCCCTCTTGGAATCTATTAGATTGTTCAGAATCATGGAGGGGTTGAGGACAAATATGTAATACCTTAATCAATTAAAAAAAAAATTTTAAAGAAATATTGATGAGAACATTAATGAATGAATTTTTTTTTTTTTTCTGAAGCCCTGTAGGAAAAAAGGGGGGCAGGATTTTTATCAATATACAAGCAAATAAAAGAAAAAATTAAAATTTAAAAAAAAAGCCCCTAACTGCTCTCCCTTGCCAGCCTGATTCTGCTGGCCTATTTCCCCCCCACCCCCCAATTGTCCTCCCCTGCAGGCCTGGTCTCCCCCCCCCCCCCTCAACTGCCCTTCCTTGTAGGCCTAGCTCCCCCCCAATTGCCCTCCCCTACAGCCCTGGTCCCCTTCAACTGTCCTCCCCTGCAGGCCTGGGTCCTCCTCAACTGTCCTTACCTGCAGGCTCAGTCACCCCTAACTGTCCTCATCTGCAGGCCCAGTCACCCCTAAATTTCCTCCCCTACAGGGCTGATCATCCCCAAATGCCCTCCCCTGCTGGCCTGATCACCCACAACTACCCTCCCCTGCCAGCCATCTTTTGGAGGCCATCTTGTGTCCAGATGGAGGCGACCATCTTTGACCACATGGGAGCAGCCATCTTGTGTGTTGGAGTGATGGTCAATTTGCATATTTTATTAGATACCATGTTTCCCCGAAAATAAGACCTAGCGCATGGAAAGATAGACATCCCCTGAAAATAAGATCTAGCGCAACTTTGGGAGAAAAAATTAATATAAGACACTGCCTTATTTTCGGGGAAACAGGGTAGTCTAATTCAGTCAACTATACAACTAATTAACAAGTGAAGGGTTAAGTTTTACTGATGATTGCCATTAAAAGTTTTAAATAGTATATAAAAGGAGAAGAGAGAAAAAGACAAGAAAAGAATTTAGAAATGAGACAAAAACATGTGGGAAACTATTTATTTTTAGGTAATATACAGGGAAAATATTGCCTGATCTTGTTTCAGTAGAGACTTTTAATACAACTTTTAGATTGTTTTCACAGGTGGCTGAAAAGGAGTGATGTGAGGATTTCTGAAAAAAGGTAGAGTGGGAATTAGTGATTATTGGTTGAGGAATAAACAGATCACAGCTTTGGAGATACTGTGAAAAATTATTCAAAAAAACCTGAGAAGGGTGTGTGTGTGTGTGTGTGTGTGTGTGTGTGTGTGTAGATGATTTCATAACAAGTCTGAATATAATAATTGTCTTCTTCCTTAAAATGTTTTCTCTTGTTAATTTTAAAATGCCGTTATAAAATTATCTTTATATGTGCAACTATGTAGATTTTATACTAATTTTTTATTTATCTTTGAAGTATAGAAATGAATTATCATCTTAATTAGAGTATATTCAAAATGATGTCTTGAATTAAGGAAAATGCTCCAGTGATATCCTGTATTATTTCAGATTGCAACACATCTTGGTGACATATATCACTTTATGAGTGGTACACTTTTTGGTGTTCAGCAAAAGATTTTGTTGAAAGAAAAAAGTCTCTGGGAAATAACTGTTGAATCACTTAAATACCTGACAGAAAAAGGACTCCTCCAAAATGACACCATTTTGACAGAAAAAGGACTTACACAAAAAGATTCTAGTTATAAGTCCGAAGAATGGTTCCAGTATAGTTTTCATATTACAAAGTTGGGAAGAGCTTCTTTTAAAGGTAATAGTTTACCTAAATTTTTAAAAAATCTTACTTTACCAAAATCTGAGGAAATGCATTGGAAAAAGTAGACATTATTCTGTTACTTTAAATTAGATTTGTAATTTCATACTGACATTAATCTTACAAACTTTAAAAAGTTGAAAAATGTTTTAAATTACAAGTAATTTAGGATACTGCAGAAGTATATAGACAAAAAGATGTTCATCCCTTTTTTACACGTCCCTTCCCCGGCAATCACACAGATATTAATATCCTACCAAGAATAACAAATTGGTGTATATCTTTCAAACAGTTTCTGTATATTTCATTTCAATGCATAATACATAGATATATACAGGTTAAAGATTTGTTTAAACTTTTGTTTTTAAATAATATATTATCTTAGAAATTGTTGCATGATAGTGGTTAGTTTCTTTCTTAATGTCCACTACATAATTTACTTAATGAAAAATAATATATGGCTGTTGTTAAAGGAAAATCCCATATTCCTGTCCCATTTCCACTCTTCCAGTGGCTGCCTCAGTTAACAATTGCAAATATTTTTATGTGTATGTATGCATATATGTATGTGCATTTATATGTCTTTATGTATATATATATACACATATGCATACATGTATATGCACATGGTTTATTTTTTTAATGGAATCATAGGATATGTTTTAGCAGCTTGCTTTTCTTACAAAATATCATTCACATCTTTTTGTTGTTGTTCTCACTCAAGGACACGTAGAGAGAAAAGAATAAGGTGGAGAGAGATGGAAAAACATCTATTGGTTGCCTCCAATATACCTCCTGATTGATCAGGGATCAAACTTGCAACTTAGGGGTGTGCCTTGACCAAGAATCTAACCTGCCACCTTCTGGTGTATGGGACCATGTTCCAATCAGTTAAGCCAACCAGCCAGGGCTATCATGAACATAATAAGTTAATACCTTTAAATTTACTTTTTTACTTTGACTACTTTAGACATCTGTTGTAGGAAGGCCATAATTTGTTTACCCATTCCCCTATTGATGAACATTTACACAGTTTCTGAGTTTTTTAAATTATAAACAAGATTGCATAGACATCTATATTCATGTATTTTTCGGTATATGGAGAAATGTTCTGGGTTACATTCCCAAAAATAGAGTAGTTGGATTAAAAAGTATATGCTTATTAAATGTTGGTGTATACTATCAAAATGATTTCTAAAATAGCCATGCTAAATTACATAATAAGAGATTTTGAATGCCGTTTGCTCTATTTAGGTAACTTCTAAACAAGATTTTCTTTAAAATTGCTTCTTTCCTTTTTTGGTAATTATGAACGAGGAAATACTTGTGTTTTTTAGGAACTATAGATTTGGCTTATTGTGACATTCTCTACAGAGATTTGCAGAAAGGTCTTGAAGGCCTTGTGCTTGAAAGCCTTCTTCATCTAATTTACCTAACCACTCCCTATGATATCGCTTCTCAGTGTGACCCTGATTGGATGATATATTTTAAACAGGTGAGCATATAAGGTTCTTCAGTATAGGTTACTTAGTTTATTATGATAATGGTTTTTATCAAGTAGTTACTCACTTTTTCTGTTAAAATATGTTTTAAATTGGGCCTTTCTTTCGTTTAAAAAAAATAGTAATATGACAATAGCATTTTTGGTTTATTTAACTTAAATATTATTACTCTTCTGTTAAATATAAACATGTCATTATCAAAAAAAATAAAAGTGTGGAAAAAGATAGTTACTCCCCCAAAGATAGCTACTCTTCTGACTTGTTGACTACAGCATGTTATTTTATAACTAGTGGCCCAGTGCACTATTTTATGCACATTGAAAGGAAATTAATTAGAAGAAATATTTTAATATCGCTATTCGCCTTTTCTCTGTAATAGAAGTGTCAAATTCACGATCGACCATGACAGGTCAAAACACACTTGTGCAATTAACACCAGTGAGAGCTTTATATGTATGGTGCATGCCCGAGTCAACTTAGCATTTTATAGGTGTAGAATAAACTTGCTTAATTAGACCTGCTTTCTGATGTAGCTAAACTTTTTCCAGCCCTGTGAAGCACCCCAACTTCCCTTTCAGGTAATTGTTAGGAACACAGCACTAAATATCAACTCGAAGCAGATTATTGTTGTAAATCATGCAGGGAGGATAAAGGGTAAAATATTTAACTACAACAGTGTTTGATTATATTCTGCACAGTGAGAAAACCTAAAGTCATTATCAAGGTCCACCATTCCTTCTTTTCAATTGAGTCAATTTTAAGCTTCCTAAATCTCTGTTTTCCAGTTAATGAAAAGAAAATAGGATTCTATCGAGTTTCCTATCTATCTACTCCAGGTCTTCTGTGAGGATAAATGAGATGAGGCACAGGAAATGCTTCACAGACATTTGGTTTAAATGTAAAATATTTGCACCTGGCTATAAAGCAAGTCATGTTTCTGGGCTGAAGAACCTGCAAGGAGGCTAGTTGCTAGGGAGAGGAAGCCAGGCATTGCTATGACACGTCATTACCTGGTGCCCACAGCCACCATTTCCAGACCACATTTTGTGCCATGGGGTCTTGGCAGCATTGGCTACAATTTGTAGGGTTGTTGCTCCAGGATGCTGGCAGGGCCTGTGTCCACTTGGGGGAAGCCAAGTGTTGCTTTCTGGACGCCAAGTTAATGATGCTGTTTGTAAATGGCCAGTGCGCATCATGGTAGCTCCTGCATTGAGCGACTGCCCCCCTGGTGGTCAGTGTGCATATTAGTTACCAGTCAGACGGACACTTAGTATATTAGCCTTTTATATGTATAGATGTCTGGAATCCAAAGGAAACCATGAAGACCATCTCTGATGATTGAGAGTTTAGTTACCTGAAAGCTCTGTCAGAGCTAAGCATAATATATCAGACCCAGTACTATTGGTAACTGAGAAGGAATATCAGTTTTATGGATATATGTTTTGTGGACCTGACCCTATTTATTACAAAAGCAAGTGGTAGAGTATAATCTATTATGATTTTATTGTAAACAGGATAGATGCATGAACACATATTAGGCAGAAGTGGTACATGGCTTTTAATTGCAAGAAATTAACTTTCTTTTTATTGTCATATTTTAAAATTATTCCTGTAAGTTTTCTTAGCTGGTAGTATATAATGCAGTTACTTTCAAAAGCTTTCCCTCTTCTCCTAACCACCCTTTCAATATTACATAATACTTGTGACCATGACTTAAAGTAATTCTACTAAAATATGCTATAGCCCTGGCCGGTTTGGGTCAGGATAGAGTGGATAGAGTGTCGGCCTGTGGACTGAAGGGTCTCAAGTTCAATTCCAGTCAAGGGCACATTCACAGCCGGGGGCGTGCAGGAGGCAGCGGATCCATGATTCTTCCTCACTGTTGACCGATCTCTCTCTCTCTCTGAAATCAATAAAAATATATTTAAAATATACTACATTCTAATAATATTTTTAAGTTTGTAGTATTTGTACATAAAATGTGTTACTTTTTCATATCCTTTAAAAACAAGAAAATGTGATATCATAGAAAAGACTGGATTTGGTTCAAATGGCATTTTTTAAAAGTATAATTAGATTTTTCTATATAATGACTATTTTTTAAAAATGTAGTTTAACCAGCTCAGTCCAGCAGAACAAAACGTGGCTGCTCTTGTCGGAGTCTCTGAAAACTATATTGGGAAGAAAGCATCAGGTCAAGCTATCAAGAAGGTACCATAATCTTTTTTTCCTTCCTAAATAAGTTCATTTAACAAAATTATACATCTAACAAAATGTATCATCTCCCTTGTTGACTTGATCTTTTTGTTTCACTTCTTTTCTCTAAATTAAATTTCCACTTTCTTAGTTAAAACATCTAAGGACCAGAAACATAGTCATTTTTAAAAAACTATTTATTTGTTGGTGGTGTGATAGCCTATTTTTATACCTTTGAATTATAAAATACTCTGTCATACATAAGGCTATTATAGGGAAAGGTAAACCTTATTAATTTATATTTTTCCCAGGCTACTTACTGCTTACATTATAAAAAATTTAAAATATTTATTATTTTCATGATATTATGTAATCCTGAAATAAATTCAATTCTTGGGAGAAAATTTGTTTTTTAGAAACTTTTATTAGGCATTCTACTTGTTACCAGAGATTCTGAGATAGGACAGGTTTAGGGTTTTTGTTGTTTTTGTTGATTTTGTTGTTTGTTGTCTACAAAGAACTTCCAAACTAATATTTGACATACATAAAACATTCTAAAAGGTTGGATATCATTTGTTTGATATTTTATATTTTGGGGTTTTAAAGTTCAGTCAACAAGCATGAAGCAAGTGTATAATGCATACACTAACTTTAAGAGAAGTGGAAAAAATTCTTTAACTAACATGCTTTAAAATTCCTTAAGTTAATATTATTTTCCACGTCATAAAATACACTTTATTCATTTTTAATTTTCTTTGATAATCCAAACTCCATTGAAACCTAATTATCTACCTACTATTTCCTCCTATGCTTTTATATTTATATGGATATTACTGATTTCATTTTGAAAAACAAAAGATGATGTTTACTCTCCTTTGACTTGAATGGTGCTACTGTCTCATGTATTGCTTATCATGATATTATAAGTAGATATTATAGTACTTCAATATTTATGTTGTCACAACATTTAGATTAAGTCTTTTACCTTACAAATGGCCCTGTTGTTTAGACCTTCAAAATGTTGGAATAAAAATATTTCTTAAAACAAACTTTTTATAACCAACTGCATAATATAAAATAAAAACAAAATTATATTTTAAAAATCATGTTAATTTGGAACATATTACCAAATAATAAACCTTTACAAAATTTTATTAGAATAATATGTCTTTTTAAACTTGCACCAAAATTTATTTTTGTTACATTTTATGAAATATAGTCAATAGCATGGTCGGTATGGCTCAGTGGTTGAGTGATGACCTATGAATCAGAAGGTCATGGTTTGATTCCCAGCCAGGGCACATTCCCGGGTTAAAGGCTCGATTTCTAGTATGGAGCATGCAGGAGGCAGTCGATCAATGATTCTCCCTCATTATTGATGTTTCTATCTCTCTCTCCCTTCCTCTCTGAAATCAATAAAAATGCATTAGAAAAAGGAAATACAGTCAGTAAACATTTATTCAATTAATAATTGTATATTTAAACTAGTATGGACAAGAATTTAATTACAAGTGGATTATTTAATATTTAATGTTTTGAAACTATCATTACTTATAGAGAACATGATTTTACTGAAAATCTATTAAATTGATTTCTCCACATTGAAAAAAAAAAAAAGCCCTCCTTTTCTTTAAACATTTCTTGTAAAAGAGCTTAGAATTGGAGCTAAGCATTTTATCTTGCCCTGTAATATAATTTTATCATTTTGCTTGACTTAAAAAATGCCTTTTGAACAAAATCTACATTGACTCAATTTTAATAATGAAGGTGCACCAGATTTGGAAAATTAAAAAATGATCTTTTTCTACTTTTATTCAACTTTTATTTCTATCATGTTTTTTAAGTGATTGATCCAGTATCAACATGCAGAATCTTAATTCATATATTCTTTAATATGTCAGTCTAGGTTTTCATCTCAAACATTCTATTCCTATAGTAGAGGATATAATTTTATATTTTATGACAATTTTTTCTCTTCCAAGTTCAATCTTATCCCCACTCTAATTTTACTACACACAAAAAATAGTCACAGGACGCCACAGTCAAAAGCAGGTACACAGAATAGAAATTGTCAACATTAGAGAGCATTTTTCTCTTTCAGTGTTTTAGCTTTGGAAACATTACTTACTTATCTTGTCCATGTGGAAAACATAGAATCTAATATTTACTTAGTTTACAATGTAGATAAGCTTATTAACATATTTATCTAGATAAATGCATTTGTCTAGTTTGCAATCACATTCACACATATATACAATCTATAAATACCACAGGAAATAAAAAGGTCTCCCCAGTTCCTCTCTTTCTATATTTTCCTAGGGCCGCTACCACAAATTAGCACACAGGAGGTGTCTTTTTTTAAAATTGAATTGATTGAGGTGACATTGGTTAGTAAAATTATATAGACTTCAGGTGTACAATTCTATTATACATCATCTGTATATTGTATTGTGTATTCACCACCCAAAGTCAAACTGGGTGTCTTAAAACAACAGAAGTTGATTCTCTCATAATAGTTCAGAGACCAAACGTCTGTAATTAAGAGGCTGGCAGGGTTGATTCCTTCTGGAGGCTCTGAGGAGGAAACCATCTTGCCTGTCTCCTAGTTTTCAGTGGTTGCTGGCAATCCTTGGTTTTTCTTTGGTTCCAATATTTGCCTCCAGCTTCACATGGCCTGCTTGTCTGTGTCACTCTGTGTCCTCTTTTCTATAAGGACAGTAGTTTTATATGTTGAACTTAAAAAATTTTTACTATAATTTGCTTTAACAAAAGGGCCCACTGTACATCCAAGATGATTTCCTCTCAAGATCCTTAACTAATTACAACTGCAAATATCCTTTCCCAGGAATAGTCACCTTCAAAGGTCCGAGTGTTAAGATCTGAGCATATCTTTTCTTGGTATGACACAACTCAGCCTCTACACTCCCTATAGAAAGAAGTTTAATTAAATTGGAAACAATTTGGCATTTTTTTATACTTAAAAAAAATGATTATTTGAATTATTAATAATCTAAGTTACGTATGTTAGAAGTTAGTTTTATTTCTTTGAATTATTCTATCATTATCTTAGCTCTCCTGTCCGTAGCACAATTTCATTCAATTTACCTTTGTCCAATTTGAATATAATGTACATTTTTAGCAGGTTCAGTATATAAATGTATTTGATTGTGTCTTTCTAGACGGTGGACAAGGACATAGTGAACAGACTATACCTGTCTTTGGTTCTTTATGCCTTGCTCAAAGAGACCAGCATTTGGAGTGTGTCTGAAAAATTTAATATGCCGAGAGGATATATACAAAGTCTTCTCACTGCAGCTGCCACCTTCTCATGTTGTGTGTTACATTTCTGTGAGGTAATTCCATTAAATAGATGATAGATGCTTTGGGCATATTCTTATTTTAACTGTTACCAAACTCATAAACCAGTTAGTATTTTCTTTTAAAAAAATATTAACAGCTTTTTATTTATTTTTAACATATATTTTAATTGATTTTTTTACAGAGAAGAAGGGAGAGGGACAGAGAGTTAGAAACATCAGTGAGAGAGAAACATCGATCAGCTGCCCCCTACATGCAACCCACTGTGGATGTGCCCACAACCAAGGTATATGCCCTTGACCAAAATCAAACCTGGGCCAAGACCGGTTTGGCTCAATGGATAGAGCGTCGGCTTGGGGACTGAAGGGTCCCGAGTTCGATTCCGGTCAAGGGCATGTACCTTGGTTGCGGGCACATCCCCAGTAGGGGGTGTGCAAGAGGCAGCTGATCGATGACTCTCTTTCATTGATGTTTCTAACTCTCTATCTCTCTCCCTTCCTCTCTGTACAAAATCAATAAAAATATATTTAAAAAAAAAAAATCAAACCTGGGACCCCACAGGCCGATGCTCTATCCACTGAGCAAAACTGGTCGGGGCAGATATTATTTTCTTAACTTATTATTTTCTTGACTTATTTTGTTACAAAGCAGTCAGAATTTATTTAAAATATATTTTTGTTTTTATTTGCTTATTACAGAAATACTCTATACATACTTGTGATAAAGATACAAAAATGACAAAATCAGCCAAAACCAGTTTGGCTCAGTGGATGGAGTGTCGGCCTGTGGACTAAAGGGTCCCAGGTTCGATTCCTGTCAAAGGCATGTACTTTGGTTGCGGGCACATCCCTAGTGGGGGGCGTGCAGGAGGCAGCTAATGGATGTTTCTCTCTCATCAATGTTTCTAACTATCTCTCTCCCTTTCTCTCTGTAAAAAATCAATCAAATATATATATATTTTTTTTTAAATGACAAAATCAACTAGAGTATGTAATGAACAAGTAGAAAGCAAGTAGAATAGTTAGTTATCCTTATTCTTAGAACCAGCATTAATAGTTTCAAGTGTTTGGAATCAACTCTTAAAATGACATCTCTCCACTCATGTTGATTCTGTCTGAGGATCCTTCTCATGAGTGATACTCATGTGAAATGTTTGATTAGTATGTTTGACAGCTACTTTTAACTACTTGGTATCATGTTCCGTAGAGTGCCCCAGTAATTTACCATTCTCGCTTCCATTGTCAGGGAGCTACTTTAGTTTCTACAACAAATGCCCATTTTAAAAAGCAATTTAAGGAGAAAATTTTATTTTGGCCTGTGCATTTACGATGGATTTGTTTGTTTAAGATTTTACCAAAAGAAATTTTCAGAATTTCCTTAAATAACACAACAAAGCTTGCCAGACTTTTCTACTCAGATAATTTTTTGGACAAATTTATAATTTTAAGCCATTTTGCTGCATTTACATTTTTTATTGTTGGATAGCTGAATATCCTTTTCATATTTGTTTCTGTGCTCAATTTTTTAAATAATTTTCCCATAAGTTCTATTTTTAAACTTAAAATCAACTTCATTTTCCCTATCTGTATGTGTATATGGCAATTAATTCTGTCATATGTACTAAGGAGTAAACAATGTAAAATAATTGACTTTGGATTAAATGCTAACTATTTTAGTAAATTTATCTTTCTAAATATCTTCTACGTATACTGATCTTTTTAATACTAGCTTACATTTCCTAATCATGTGAGCCCCCTACTATGCAAACTGAACTTTGAAATGACTGACCAGATTTAAATTCTGTATATTTCTTTGTATTCTGCAGGAACTTGAGGAATTTTGGGTTTATAAAGCCCTTTTGGTAGAACTTACCAAGAAACTGACCTACTGTGTAAAGGCAGAACTAATCCCTCTCATGGAAGTGACTGGAGTTTTAAAGGTTAGTAACTTCCCACTTTCCCAGTTGAGATGATTTCAACTAACTGTGAAGTCTTGTCACAGGTAACTGACAACAACAAACAGCCTTAAGGCAATCTTTTTTTTTTTTTTTTTTAAGTAAATTGCTACTGTGGCTTTCTATTGTAGAAATCCCATTAATTCGGAAGCACAAATGTGAAAAGACAAATAACAGAAGGGATAAGAAGAAACTCTTAAAGCATATGTGTGTTTATCCTTAGCGTCTTCCTTCCTCCACTCCAGTGGAGAATTACCTTCTGTCGGTTTAGACTCTGTGCTTATCTAGGGTAGTGGTGATTCAGTACTAACAAGGCTCATTTACGGTTTTGTAGAGAGTGAGAAGAAAGTATTCTCTGCTGGTTTTTCAGCTTTCTGTTTTGACCAGCCCTTAATTTAAGTTTATTCTCTGATATTCAGTTCTTGGATTAGAGGAGCTCTACTGCTTGGGAATAGACCCCACCACACCCCAGCACACCCAACCTCTATAATTCCCCGAGTTGGTACACTTTAAGGATATTAGACTAGAACATTTGTTTGGTGTCTGAAATAATGGCCCTAGCCTAAGTGCCATAATGGATTTCTCATTGCTGATTGCAACACATATCAGATGACTTATGCTGCACAGAAGGCTATCTTGCAGACACATTGGAACCATTCAAATACATCTTTGAACACAATACAAAATTCCTCTGGATTCTGATGTGTTATCTCTTCATTCTTACTTTATTTATTTTAGTATGTTTAGTATATATATATATATATATATATATATATATATATAGATAGATATATTTGCATATACAATTTTTCCTTTTAATAAGACATTTAATTATTTTTTTCTAAATCCCAAATTTTGAGCCTACTGATTTTTGTAATATTTTTCAGGGTCGAGCAAAACAGTTATACAATGCAGGTTATAAAAGTCTAGCACACTTAGCTAATGCAAATCCTGAAGTGCTAATAAAGACAATTGATCATTTATCAAGACGCCAGGCCAAGCAAATTGTTTCATCAGCAAAGGTAAGCAAACCATTTTTTAACCTTTATAATGTTTTGTGGTATTATCTCCTTATATCTGAGACATGAAAAAACACACATATTTAACAATAGATACAAAAGTATAAATTCATAATATGTGGGTAAAAATAGTGCATTTGTTATGATCAAGACTTGCAATAAAGAGAAAAATTACTTTCTAAAAACTGACAGTTTCAAGAGTTCACTGAAGTACAAGGAAGCCTAGAACTCATGGAATTCGGCCTCCTTACAACCTTTTCGCATAAGTCCTTTCCTCAGCACTCTCAACATTTGGTCCTCCCACCTTTGAAAAACCTTCACTGACAAGGAGCTTACAACCTCAAAAATAACATAGTTCTATATTTGGTCACTCTTAGCATAACAAAAAGCATCCCATTATAATGAGGCTCAATTTTGTCTTCTTAAAATGTTGACCATTGCACTGTAATACTACTATCTGGAACTATTCTGTTCCTTTATTCTTTTTTTTTTTTTTTTTTAAATATACACATTTTATTGATGTTTTACAGAGAGAAAGGGAGAGGGATAGAGAGCTAGAAACATCGATGAGAGAAACATCAACCAGCTGCCTCCTGCACACACCCCACTGGGGATGTGCCTGCAACCAATGTACATGCCCTTGACTAGAATCGAACCTGGGACCCCTCAGTCTGTAGACCGACGCTCTATCCACTGAACCAAACCAGTTAGGGCAATTCCTTTATTCTTATAGTAGTGTCCACATATTGAAAAACAGTTCTCACTGCCAACAAGGGTTTCTCTTTTCTGTTTCTTTCATTTGCATTAAATAATCTATTGTTGTCCTACTTACCCTTCACTAGATGCAATCATATGTATTATTACCCTTCTGTTCAATGTGGGTGAAGCCATTCCACAGCAATTTGGTTTTTTTCCCCTCCTGATTTTATTTTTTTTTAAATATATTTTATTGATTTTTTACAGAGAGGAAGGGAAAGGGATAGAGAGCTAGTAACATCGATGAGAGAGAAACATCGACCAGCTGCCTCCTGCACACCCCCCACTGGGGATGTGCCTGCAACCAATATACATGCCCTTGACCGGAATCACACCTGGGAGCCCTTAGTCTGCAGAGCCAAACTGGTTTCAGCCCCCTCCTGATTTTGACTGTAGTTCCATTCTTATAGACTAAAATTGCTTGGCTTTAAAAAACAAAACAAAAACAAAAAAAAACAAACATCATTATTACAATATGGTCATATACAGATCTGAATGAGCTAACAGTAAATTTCTATCTTTTTTTAATTGGTGCTCACATTGTTTATATTACCTTCTTTGATCTTTACAATTGTCCTGTGAGGTGTACAGAGTTGGTGTTACCTTCAATTTTACAACACTAAAACTCACCTTTTCCATTAGATTAGAAACTTTTGGGATTGGTAGGGATGGAGTTATAGTCATTTCCATTGCAATGGCAGCTAGCATAGTACTCAGCCTAGAGTAGGTGTTTAATATATCTTATATAATAAAGAACTAATATGCAAATGGTAGTTGCGCCCTTGCACCCTCAGGCCCTCACGCCGGGGCCAGGGGACCTGAGTCTGGCCTCTTGCCCCAGCACCTGGACTGGGGCACCTGAGGCTGCCTCCTGCTGCCCTGTGGGAGAGAGGAGAAAGAGGGTGGAGCTGGCCGGGTCTGGGTCTCCTACGATTTCAATTTCGAGGTGCATGCAGGTGTGTAGGGACTTGACTCTGAGTCCGTGGCGTGGCCCAGGCTTGACAGAGGAAGATTTTCATATACATTTTACTAATTTTCTTTCATCTCTGACACTTCTATTATAGAGAAAAGGCCAGTAGCAATATTAAAATATTTCCTCTAATTCGTTCCCTTTTAATGTGCATGAATTTCATGCACTGGGCCACTAGTATTTGAATAAATAAATGAGATTTAAAGAAATTAAGTTATTTACCCAAGGAAGTATAGCTCAATAAGTAGTAGAGCCAGGACTGTGGAATTAGACTGTATATCATTAGGGATACAAATGGAGCGATAGTAAAAATTGCCAAAAACAGTTATTTCAAACTTTAAAAGTTTATTAGACAAATTCAAGCATAAGTAATTTATAGCTATTATGGGAATCAGTGTCGTATCCAGGGATCCTAATTCTGTCACATTCTCAATACATGGCTTCTACCTTATGGACTAAGATGCATGCTCTGGTTCTCACCACTTCTTTCACTTTCCAGACAGTTTGAAAGAGAAAAATAGATATTCTTTGCAGGATTTTGAGCAGAGGAGAAGGTCAGCAGTTGAAATAGGAGAGTAAGGATGGAGATGAGGAAACTAGTTAGGATTATTTTGAGATTATGCCATTTTTCGATAACTGGTGGATTTTTTTAACCATGGGTAATTTGAAGTTGATGGTATTCTCTGTAATTCTAATGACACTGACACAAGTTTTGTGTGGTTTACTTGTTGATTTGTATAGTTTTTAGAGGATGTGTTGGGAGATTCATTTCACATGGTCACCCCTGCCTTAGCTGCTGGAAAGCTTACCTAATTACATTTTAGTCTTTTTTATATATGATGCTGTGTAATGCTTATGTCAAATTGGTAGAGAGTTTTTCACTTTCACTTTGCATCATATGACTTTATTTCCCCTCTATGTGACTTGGCTAAACTTTTTATTACAATACTTTATAACAGAAGTAGGACAAATACTTTACTACAATATACACAAAAGCCAGCTACAACAAATACCAACATTTTACTGCTGGTTTCTAAAAGAAAGAGAAAGTTATTACTTGTTAAATATTCATTTACCTCTACTATGCTCCATGTTTGGAAATGTTTCTCTTATTATGTTTCTTTCAAAATTAACCATATTAATTTTAGAAACTTGAATAAAATTTTTCTTTGAAAAAGTGATAGGTTTTTAAAAGCATACTAAATTTTGAGGAGTAATAAAATGCATTATGAAGGAGAACATTTTCAAGAGCTAATTAAATTTTTGCAAAATTGTCTTAGATTTTATAGATTAAAAGTTAATTTTTAAGTGGCTGAATCTTCAATAAAACAAATCATGTTTTAGAGCTCCTTTATTTTTGGTATATCAAATGGAGTAATCAGCTAAAATGGCTTTAACTAAATGTTTCAGCTTCACTTACTATAATCACTTCTTCTTAAGTGGCCATTTTTCCATCTCATATTAGTTTTAATATCTAGATTGCTGATGTGTAAGAATTCAAGCAATAAAAATGGTAGAATTTCTCTAGCATTGAATATTTTGTCCCATGTCCTAATGTTTTTATTGTAGATGCTGTTGAATGAAAAAGCAGAAGCTTTGCAAGAAGAAGTAGAAGAGCTATTGAGATTACCTGCTGATTTCCCTCCTGTTGAAAAGGCATGAAGTGTCTGATGAGCATTGTCAAATATGAATGACTTCTCTTTTTTTGAATTATTTCTTGTATATATGTTTTATTAAAAATTCCTTATTATTTATACATGAAAAGATACGTTTTAAGTATACATTCAGAACTATGGATCATGTTTGGATATATCTCTCACCCATAATTACAATAACCATTCTAATAATAATCCATCGTATTAAATACTTATACATTATTTCTGTGTTCAGAAATGAAATCCAACTTCCTCAACATCGCTGCAGCCTACCTTTGTAGCCAGGTCTTTCATCATTCTCTCATCCATTTCTTTCATCAAACTGGACAATTTGAAATTCCAGAATTTCCCCTGCGATTTCTAAAACCTTCATTTCCTGTTTTATTCCATTCTCGGTGCATAGAAAGTTATCTTTAAATGTACTGTATACTTCAAGCATGAACTGAAAATGCTTAAATACTGTTTTTTCTATAAAATTATTCTCATCCCCACCCCATACATGGGCTCTTCCCTTCCTGTAAGTATTGTGAGTCTCTCATTAATGCTCATGTATTTTTTTTAACACTTTTCCAACAAGTATTTATAATTATGATCTATTAATCTATGGTTCAGTATCCCAGTGGGATGTGCTCAGGTTCCCCTTCACTATCCCGGGAGAAGAGTAAAGACAGAGGAGAGTCAGGATGGGGCCAGTTCAGATCTTCCAAGGAAATGTGCCTTCTGCTCATTTTTTATTTTATTATTATTTTTTCTAAGAGTTTCTTTGGTCTTAATAGTTGGGAAGACAGTTATAAAATAAAATACACAACCCAGAGCCTTGTGACTTACTCAGATTGGCAACAAACACAAGGAAACAGAAATGTAAACAAACAGAGCTTCCACCAGGATGTGGACCGTTTGCCCACTTGAGACATCACCCCCTGTAGCGGTCATTGCCTTCTCACAGTGATGGAAGTGCAAGCAGTTCTGCCAATAGTTCCTGGCCTGATTCTGGTTGGGGAAGCAGCTATCAGAAGGAGCAGTCGGAATTTTGATTTTTGTCTTGATGTCTTCTGCCACATTGCTATTCCTAAAAAACACCCTGAAGCAGCTCACAGCTCAATGTGACCCTTAGCAAAGAACCACCATGTCTTTTTTTAATGATATTAGTTTCAAATCTACTAGAAAGCCAAGACTCTTTTTATTATCTTTGTACTAGAAGCCCTGTGCACAAAGGGGGGGTGAAGGGGAGCCAGCCCAGCCTGCACCCTCCAATGTGGAACCTCTCAAGGGATGTTCAACTGCCCATTTAGGCCTGATCCTACACAGGCGGTTGGACATCCCTCTCACAATCCAGGACTGCTGGCTCCCAACTGCTCGCCTCCTGCCTGTCTGATTGCCCCTAACAGTTTCTGCCTGCCAGCCTGATCACCCTAACCACTCCCTTGTCAGCCTGGTCAATGCCTAACTGCTCCCCTGCCAGCCCAATTGTCCCTAACTGTCCTCCCCTTCCAGCCTGGTTGCCCCAAGTGACATTCCCTGCAGGCCTGGTTACCCTTAACTGCCCTCCCCTGCAGGCCTGGTCACCCCTAACTACCCTTCGCTGCTGGCCTGATTGCCCCAACTGTTTTCCTCTGCAGGCCTGGGTTTCCCCCCAACTGCCCTCTGCAGGTCTGATTGCCCCCAACTGCCCTCCCCTGCCGGCCATCTTGTGGTGGCCATATTGTGTCCACATGGGGTGGCCATATTTGATCACATGGTGGCCATTTTGTGTTGAAGTGACAGTCAATTTGCATATTACTCTTTTATTAGATAGGATGGCACACAGCACATACAGAAATTCACTGGCAAAAGTAGGAACTTAAGTGAAAAATTAATACCACCCAAGTGAACAATTTAAAGATTCTCTTCAAGTACAACTTCAATATTGCCTCTCCCTTTTTCCTTTTCAGATTTATAGCTCAAATGTCAATGGCTGGTTATCTATGGGAGGAAAATGGTAATAACTAGCAATATTTATTAATACTGAACTGGCTTAGTTAAAGTCTTAACCTGTCTGAGAGATCCATTGGAAACTTTGCAAATAGATTCACACCCTAAGTTCTTTGTGCTTAATGTTTTAGACCATTATAATGTAGCAGTTATTTACCTAGTAATATCTGTGTGCCAGGCACTGTTATAGTGCTTTATGTAACTAATTCAATCCTACAGTATAAGACAATTACTATTATTATCCCCATTTAAAGTAAACTGAGACATGGAGTAAAGTAACTGCCCCAGGGATTAGTTGTAGGACAAGGATTCAGACCCAGGCAGTCCCAACCTAAAGTCTCTGCATTTAACCATTATACAATGCTGTCTTGGCAGAATTTGCCTACTTTATCCCTTCTAAGTGATCTTTTCGCCTGCCCTTGATTTTACCCCCAATGTTACTTCTCATTCACACCTCACTCCTTCATATGAATCAAAGTATGGCATCCTGATGTCTTATGAGCTTCACTGAACATAATCCATTTGTTCTAGCTAAAAAGACCTTAGCATCGTCCATACTTCTGTTTTAAATCTAGAAACTCCGAACTACCAGGTTGCCTAACTAAGTAAGGCTGTAAATGAGCCCTGATTCTTGCTAACCAATTATAAGAGACTTAATAATAATCACAATTCAATTTGTTAATTTAAGATTAGAGATGGCAAGGTTGGTGAGGAGATACCTTTATAGAAACTAGAATTCCTATTTCTGTAATCCAGGACAATCTCCATGGTCCCTGATCAATGTTTCTCTAGGTCAATTTAACTGAAAGGCTGTCATGTATACTGATGGGGAATTAGCCCTAAAAGAATTTAAAATGTAAAGAAATTAAAACAGTGGGAACAGAGTGGAGAATAAAAAATATATTTAAATACATTTGAGAATTTACTATATATTAACCATGGCTTTTCAGTTTATTTTTATTGATTTTTTACAGAGAGGAAGGGAGAGGGATCAATGAGAGAGAAACATTGATTAGCTGCACACCCCCTACAGGGAATGTGCCTACAACCAAGGTACATGCCCTTGACCAGAATCGAACCTGGGACCCTTTACTTCACAGGCCAATGCTCTATCCACTGAGCCAAACCAGTCAGGGTGGCTTTTCAGTTTTAAGTGATACAAGCCCAAGGACAACTGGCTTAAACAAAAAAGGACTGTTTCATGGCCAATTTCCAAACCACAGCAGCAATGGGACCGATATGAAGGAACTGAAGATACACTTGTCAGCTGACACCACCAAAAGTTCCACAGTCATATCTTTTCATTTATCTAACATTTAATTTGGTTTAAGGAGATAAGTAGACAGCTAAATATATTTCTAAATATGAGGTATCCATTTGTTCCACCTCCATCCATTGAGTTATCCATCCTTCACATTGAGACTCAACCAGCCATGCTGGCTTCGAAGATGGAAGGGAGCCTCAATCCGAGGAATGCAGGCCTCCTCTAGAAATTGGAAAGGGCAAGAGAACAGATTCTCTTCTGAGCCTCCATAAAGGAGTCCAGTTCTGACACCTGTTGTTAGTTCCTTGAGACCCTTGAGAGACTTCTGACCTCCAGAACTATGAAGTTAATAAATGTGTATTGTTTTAAGACACAAGGTTTGTGGCAATTTGTTACAGCAACAATAGGAAACTTACATCTGACAATAGCATGGGACACAATGGGAAAATTAACATTCTGGAGGATCCTTTCTGGATCTTAGCATATGAGTAATCTAAATTAAATGTATTATGCTCATTGAAAGGATTATTTTATATTCCTGAAAAAATAATATATTTTAAATGGGCACAAAGTATGTATTTTCATGTCATGAAGCTATGAAAATGTAGGCTAACGGCAATGTGATTGATTGTAAAGAACAAGCTGTTATGCTACAATATATGTTAAATGATTTTCCTTTGTGGTAAAACATATTACTGTATTATCACATAAAATTGGGGGGGGGGAAGGGAATCCACAGGAAACAGATTACTCTGTACAAAGTTCAGTAACACTGGTTTGATTCCATATAAATTTGTAAGCTTTTTGAGAGTTATAACACAGTCTACTGCCCAGCCTAGAAATGATGCAAGAATTCAACATTTTGCTGAAATTCATGAAAGCTGTTGGAAAGCTCAATGGGAATATTCAAATGCATTCCACTGAATAGTTTAGCCTAATGAAACAAAAGAGGTGGAACATTTAGGAGTGGTAAAGCATAAATATATGAACCATCATGAGCCATTGGTTGTAACAAAATGAAACAGCGTACAGAAGGTAAATGCTTATGGGCACTAAAGAAAGTGGGAGGTGGAGTCTTTGAGAAAGAACTGGGAGAAAAAGGAAGACCGTGAACTAGAGGCTAAAAGGACAGGAGACAAAGGGAGAAGGGTGTTTGGTGGAGGGATGCCATGAAGTTTCTCTCCTAGCTGAGGTATACAAAGTGAAGCCATAAGCCACACCATCTGTGTATTTGAGCTCCTAAAGAAGTAACGAGAAATAAAAACAAACAAAAAAGAGCAGCATAAAATGGTTTGTGCTGAGCCATCTCCACATTCTCACCTGGCATCCCTCGTGATCAATGAAAGGCACAGGTGAAACACCTGACAGGTGTACACATGTGACCTATGGACAGAGCCATATGGAGATGGAGTTCATAACCTTAGCCTGGTTAGCACTGTGATCTGTCTGAACTAACCCTCCCTAGGGCAGAGAGAAAATGCAGCTCTGACCTTCGTCAAAGAGAAGCTGGGCACTAGTTAAAGTGGTAAAGGTAGAATTTATTCAGAACAACCATCATGATGGGAAGAGGGTCCAGCATTGACTGGAGCTCTGATTAGAGCAGGGGTGATGGGCATTTTGAAGATGAAGGAACAAGCGAGGCTTCAGCGGCGCAGGGTTTGTTCATTGGTGCTTATCTGGAGGAGAAACAAACTCCTAGGCTCTCTCTGATGGGAGGTGGTGGTGGAAGTTACAGCAAGTTGCCCAGAGCCTGGGAGGGAGGGCAGGAAGTGTTTTCCCAAATTTTTTGCCTTTCAGAGAGCCTCTCAGTTAACTGAGACGGCAGTTCTGGGTGGTGGAAGATCTACATCTTGAATTGAATTGGGAGAAAGGATTTATAAACCAAGCTTTCTAAAGTAACAGCTCAGAGGGGTGGATGTTCAGGGGTCTATTATTCTATTACCGGGTTTTGGTTGGAACAAATAGTCATTATCCTGGCACTTTTCTCAGGCAGACACTTTAAGGAGACAGGGGTCAGGGGTCATACTAGGGGTGCAGCTTTGATCTGTTAGAAACTGTTAGTGTTTGTTCAAGACTTCTAGTGGGGAGTAGGGGGGAGGCCGGGGACTAAAATCTGTGCTGAGTCTGCTGTTTTCCTAGGCCAAAGACAAGGCCTGGTTACAAAGAGAACTCGGAAGACCCTGTCTAAAGTTTGATCAAGAAGAGAATCTTTGCCCAGTTGGAGTGGCTCAGTTGGTTGGACATCGTCCCTTGGACTGATAGATTGTCCATTTGATTCCCTTTCAGGGCACATGCCCAGGTTGTGGGCTCAGTCCCCTGTCAGGGGCATGCAGGAGGCAACCATTCAATTATTTTTCTCTCATCATTGATGTTTCTATCTCTCTCCCTCTCCCTTTTCCTTCCCCTCTGAAATCAATAAAAATATATTTTATAAAGAAGAGAATATATCATTTTCCAGTATTTGTTTAAAATGTATCACTTATCTCACTTATTTTTTCAAATATATTTTTATTTATTTTAGAGAGAGGAAAAGAGAGCCGAAACCTGTTTGGCTCAGTGGATAGAGCGTCAGCCTGTGGATTGAAAAGTCCCAGGTTTGATTCCGGTCAAGGGCATGTACCTTGGTTGCGGGCATATCCCCAGCAGGGGGTGTGCAAGAGGCAGCTGACTGATGTTTCTTTTTTATCTATGTTTCAAGCTCTCTATCCCTCTCTCTTCCTCACTGTAAAAAATCAATGAAATATATTTTTACAAAGAGAGAGAGAGAGAGAGGAAAAAAGAGAGAAACACCAATGTGAGAAACATCGATTGGCTTCTTCCCCATTGCACCCCGACCGGGGATTAAACCTGCAACCCGGGCATGTGCCTGACTGAGATTCAAGTGGACAATCTATCAGTCCAAAGGACGATGTCCAACCAACTGAGCTGCACCAGGAAGGGCTTATCTCACTCTTAAAAAATGCCATCACGTACCCCAAGAAATCAGAAACACCAATCAGAAAGGTTATATGCACCCCTATGTTCACAGCAGCACAATTTACCATAGCTAAGATTTGGAAACAACCTAAGTGCCCATCAGCAGATGAGTGGATTAAAAAACTATGGTACATCTACACAATGGAATACTATGCTGCAGTAAATAAGAAAAACTCTTACCATTCACAACAGCATGGAGGGATTGGAGAGCATTATGCTAAGTGAAATAAGCCTGTCAGAGAAAGATAAATGTCACATGATCTCACTCACTTGTGGCATATAATGAACAACATAAACTGATGAACAAAAATAGAGACAGAGACAGAGAAGCATTGAACAGACCATCAAACCTTAGAGGGAAGACAGGGAAGGAGGGAGGTGGTAAGAGATCAACCAAAAGACTTGTGTACATATAAGCGTAACCAATGAACACAGACCCGGGGGGGGGGGGGGGTGCGACATGTGCTGGGGGGTGGGAGGGCCAGGGAGAGCTCAGTGAGGGAAAAAGGAGACATATGTAATACTTTAAACAATAAAGAGTTAAAGGAAAAAAAATTCCATCACTAAGATTACTATTAGGTTTCCTTCTTTATATTATAAAACCTGTCTTGATCTTTAATTTTAGTTCTTGGTTCTTTTTCCAGCACAATCACAGGAAGAGAGGAGAAAAATTTTGCATAACTTATCGCAGCCCTTCACATAGATCTTAAGTTCATCTTGCAAAACTCCTGCAGCCAGGGAAGCCTTTAGAAACCGGAACGACCTTGAAAAGCGGCCTCTGCCCATTGCTTGGGTCCGAGCGGGTGCAGTTCAGAATGACCTCAGGGGGCCTTGACCTTTGATAGGCAACAGGCTGCGCATTCGTTGACCCAGCCTGTGCAGACAAACTAAATCTACAATAAATTAAATGTTAACAATGGTGGGGTCTGTGCCAGTCTGCTGGGGAAACTACAGTGCAGAGAAGCGAGGCTCTAGCAGCTGTCCGTATTGGGTCGCTGCTCTCCCCTGTGCCCTGGCTTCCTAGGTTTATGCCTGCACTGCTCTCATTAATGGCCCTGCTGCCAAAAAGACTCGCCTTTGTCAACATGTTGGGGTGGAAGAACATGTGTTCTTTTTAAAAAACATATTTTATTGATTTTCCACAGAGAGGAAGGGAGAGGGATACAGAACTAGAAATGCCGATGAGAGAGAAATATGGACCAGCTGCAGGTGTGCAGAAGGCAGCTGCACACCCCCTACTGGGGATGTGCCCGCAACCAAGGTACATGCCCTTGACCGGAGTCAAACCTGGGACCCTTCAATCTGCAGGCTGATGCTCTGTCCACTGAGCCAAACCGGTTTCGGCAGAACATGTGTTCTTGCAGGAGAGGCTGAAAGTCCCCGAGAGAAGCCGAAGAAGAAAGACGGGAGTCCGCACGGAAAACGGTTACGCGTAGTGTGAGGCCTCCCTGAAGAGTCCTTCGTGCAGGAGAACAAGCTTGGCAATTACTGCTTCCCCTGGAGGCTGACTTACCGTGTGGCCTTTCCCGCTACCTTTTCCTGCAGAACTGACAGAATCTGGTGCTCCTGAAAACTTCTTGTCCGTTCAGCAGAGAATGAGTCTTTCCCATTATTTATTCCAAGTGAATAATTAGCTGGTCATTGATTGATTTAGAATGTCTAGTGGTTTCATTCATAAATCATGGACGATTAGGTTCCTATATCTGGCACAGGCCATGAAGCTGACTAAGACCAAAGACTCCATTCCAGATTTCTGCTCTTTTCAGGGAATGGCAGTGAGGAGCTGGAGCCCTCTCTGGGCCACAGGTGCTCTGGCCGGTCTCTGCAGACCGGGTGAAATTGTCCCAGAGGCAACTCAAATCGCTTGGGAGAGAATGCACTCCATGCCACATTTCTTGGAACACGTATCGCATCTAGAGTGTGAATTGAAAAGCTCCCAGGTGGCCGAAACCGGTTTGGCTCAGTGGATAGAGCCTTGGCCTGTGGACTGAAAGATCCCAGGTTCGATTCCGGTCAAGGGCATGTACCTTGGTTGCGGGCACATCCCCAGTGGAGGGTGTGCAAGAGGCAGCTGATCAATGATCCTCTCTCATCAATGTTTCTAACTCTATCGCTCTCTATTCCTCTCTGTAAAAATTCAATAAAATATATTTAAAAAGAAAAGAAAAGGAGAAGAAAAACTCCCAGGTGTTATTTGGGTGCTTTGTTGAAGCTCTCCCGTTTGGTGCTGCGTAGCATCAATGAGCCATTTTCAGATCTGTGACTGCTGGCGGCACGGTGGGGTTCTCTCAGATACAAAGCACTTCTTGCCATGAAAGCAGTAGCATAAGATTAGCAATTTAAGTGGACTGAGAAGTGGGCCTGATTTTTTTTTTTGGGGGGGGGGGGAAGGAAGGCATTGTTTCCTTCATAACAGAGTGCTCTAGGAGAGGCAAATGATAAGTCCATATCACAGGGCAGCACAGAAAAAGAGATTGGCAGGAGAAAGCTAAGCAGGCACATCTGTGGGACTGGATAAAAAGTAAAACAGAGAGAGAGGGACATATTTCTTTTACCTCTCTGTGCACAGGCTAGTTAACAATTAACATTTACAGCACATAGACATGACGTTCGGGGATCATAAAAATTCCTAACTAAAATCAGGTCATTTCCTCCTTCATCCGTCAGTCAGAATAGTTCAGGGGCAGGTGAGAGGGTGGCAGAGCCTCCGGGGCCTGCGAGGCAGCGCCAATGTGGCTGAGGGCACTTCTCTAGCCAAGGCAGCAACGATGGGATGTTACCGGGCTCCACTCATAACAGCTGGGGGTGAACACACTCACTGGCAAAGGCATCTGCCCTTGAACCCCCAACCCCCTTTCCGCTGCCCCATCCCACCAAGCACCTCCACCACAGGGAGCCTGCTGCCACTTTTGCCCATGTGGGCATACGTGTCCAGTCCTGGGGAAACACAACGGAAGAAGCAGAACCAGAAAGGAAGCTCCTTCCTCTTGCAGTGTCCTTCTGACACCTTGGTTTATAAACAAACTCTAATAAAGTGTTCGTTACGAACGAGAAGTGTTTGAAGGGTCCGTCCCATCACCACGAAACATAATAAAAGGTACATTTTGAGTGGAGCAGCAATAATTAATGACTGGCACCCCTATAAGGTCATGTTTTCCACTAAACCTTCCTTGCTTTCCTTCTTTTCCTCCCAGGCGTCTTCAAACTACGGCCCACGGGCCACATGCGGCCCGCAGAGGAGTCTGATCCGGCCCGCCAGGTTTTTTGGGCAGTGAACGCAGCCGAGGTGTTACAGTAGGAATTAGTAGTTCATATAGTCCAGCCCTCCAGCTCTCTGAGGGACCGTGATCTGGCCCCCACTTTAAAAAGTTTGAGGACCCCTGAAACCATAGCAGAAGAGCAAGTGTTACCTCTCTCTCGCTCAGGCCAGCAGAAGGGGCAGGGTGGACCAGTGTCACAGTCCTCGTCCTGCCAGGAAGCTTGGAGCCACTGACAGAACCAACAGCATAAGAAACCCATTCGGGCCGAAACTGGTTTGGCTTAATGGATAGAGCGCCGGCTTGGGGACTGAAAGGTCCCAGGTTCGAATCCGGTCAAGGGCATGTACCTTGGTTGCGGGCACATCCCCAGTAGGGGGTGTGCAAGAGGCAGCTGATCGATGATTCTCTCTCATCGATGTTTCTAACTCTCTATCCCTCTCTCTTCCTCTCTGTACAAAATCAATAAAATATATTTTTAAAAAAAAAGAAAGAAAAGAAAAGAAAGAAACCCATTCGGCACAGCCTTGAAGGCCAAGCCCTTGGAGGTGCTGGGAAAAGTAGGGTCGAATTCTATCATGCATCTGCTCAAGCAGCGATGGCTGTTCACACTTTATTGAGGAAAACAATGACGTTCTGGTTGCTGGATTTGGTCTTATAGGCCATGCTGTTGGTGACATTCATGGAGTTGTTTTAAGGTTGTCAAAATAGCCAATGTCTCTCTTTTGGCCTAGTAAAAAGGCTGAAGAATGTAAGTTTCAAATTTGATGATGCTAGCAAAAAATATGTAAAGAGCAAAGAATGTAAGATTCAAATTTGATGACTCTAGCAAAATAGTAATACACTTTCATAAAAATATATTTATATGTATATTTTATATTAAAATATATTTTAAGATAAATTTTCCCCAAAAATTAGCAAATGAAAATAGAATTACGTTATATGTTCCAATGGTGTCTTTTTCATTATCATAAAGAAAACACATGGTCATTATTATCTCTAAAAGATATAGAGAAGACTGCAAAGCACCATGGAAGGTTTTTGCACATTCTCTGGTGTGTTGATTGATCTCCAAAGTCAATTTCAAATAATGTGCTCTGAGCTTTTATGTGTGACTGTAGAGCTGAGTGAAGCATCAGACACAGAGCTCATTTGTACTCAACTGCTTATCAGTACTGTAGTCTTCCTATTCCTATATATTAGGAAATAGCTTTACATTACTAGTATTGCTGGATTTTTTAGAGTGTTTTAATTGTGCACTTACATGTATCAGAACAGCCATTCATTTCTTCTGGTGATCAATAGAAAAAATGGCTAAAAATTAGTAAATGCCTTCATCTTTATGGGGTGTTTCTAGAAATTATTATAATGTTCTCCTATTTCTGGGAACACTATCATTTAGAGGATTCATGGTAATTAGTGAAAACCATAATGCAGTATATTTAATGAGAGATGTGATTGATGTTATTCTATTTATTTATGTTTACTTCTGTGAATGAAACAAATGCTTTAAAATATTTGTCAATTTGGTGATAGACAAGTCTGATGAGTAGATTGGGGGAACATTGTGGAGTCTTTGAAGACACCTATTCTCTTCTTTGCTGTACACAACTCCACACCCTCTGTTTGTGCCTCTTGTCCCTCTGAGCTGGCAAATACCAGACAATTCTCACTCTCTTCCTCTTCACTGCAACCCTAAAATTATAATGCATCTAGCTGGTCATAAGTTTCAAATTTTTGCCCCTGCATTACCTTTCCCCAAAGGCTTCCATGCACACCCAGTGAAACTCTCATGTCCATCGACAAGATTACAGACAGAGCTGTGTGAGAGCTGGACCATGAACAAGGAAATCCGGACTTAAACCCCAGATTCACTCATCCTGTGTGTCACCTTGCCTCCATAAACCTCAGCTTCCAAACCTGTAAAGTGGTTGAGCGGGGCTTAGTGGTTGAGCGTTGACTTATGAATCAGGAGGCCATGGTTCAGTTCCTAGACGGGACACATGCCCAGGTTGTGGGCAATGCCAGAAGCAGCCAGTCAACGATTCTCTCTCATCGTTGATGTTTCTATCTTTCTCTCCCTCTCCCTTCCTCTCTGAAATCAATAAAAATATATATTTTAAAATAAAATAAAATGGGGATCTCCATCCTGCCCTGTGTGAAGGTCACATGAGAATCTGCACAGGAAAGCACTCTGTAAAAGAATAGCTTCTTTATTATGCTGAAAGCACAACAGTTTAGTTGGCAGCGGACATTGTCATGGGCTGAATTGTGTCCCCTAAATTAATATGTTGAAGCCCTAACCCTCAATACCTCAGACTGTGACCGTATTTGGAGACAGGGAACTTAAGTGGTAATTACATTTAAATGGGGTCATTGGGATGGGCCCTAATCTAGTATGACTTGTGTTCTTGTAAGAAGAGATTAGGACAAGGCACACAGAGGGAAGACCCACAGAGAAGATGGCCATCTACAGGCCAACAAGAGAGGCCATAAGAGAAACCACACCTCCAACACCTGGGTTTTGAACTTCTACCCTCCAGACCCGTGAGAAAATAAATATCTGTTACTCAAGCCACCCAGTCTCTGGTGCTTTGCTATGACAGCCCTAGGAATCCAGTACAGACACGTACAGATATTTTAATGGAAAAGAATACAATTAGTAAACAAAAGTACTCAAATCCAGAGGGGAAATCTTCACAAAAGAATGACTTTTGAGTTTGGTCCTGAAAATTAAGGGAATTGTTAACTTCCAATGAACTCATAATCAATATTCAGAGTTTGTTTGCATGTTTTTAAAGAAAAGTATTCCATATTTTGCCAAAAATTAGTAACTTTGAAGTACAAAACTTAAGTTTGTAATTCTATATCAATGAAATAAACAGACCACAAACTAATTTAGGCCTCGTTCAAACAGGCATGTGCACAGATACAATCTAAACTCTGCTTTGCTTTGATAGGGCTTTGCGGTGAGCTAATCTTATGGTGACAGATGACAAATAGATTAGGTGCATTGCATCTATTTGCATGGAATCACTGTTGCTGTCGCATTTTTGCCTGGGTCTGTGACTGCTTTGCTGGGATGGATGTGCTGGACAGCCACATAGCTCCCATCCTGACTATCCTCCCGGGTGTCTTGGAAACCCATGGGAAAACTAAAAGCCATGCTTTGCTCCCCAGATTTTCTTGCAGCTGGGGTTCTAGACATGAAGCAGATGACATCAACAAGATGCATGCACATCCCCACTGCTACTGACTACCTATGTGCACTCAAAATGCTCACTCTCTCTTTTATCCCAGGTTCCTCGTCTGTAAAATAGGGATAATCTCTCCTAGGGTTGTTAGAAGAACTGAGTTAATGACATCCATTGCTTAGCCGGACACATAGCATTAGTAAGCGCTAGCTTTAGGATGAGCATTATTGTTGTTACTTTAGGTGGGAGAGAGCCAGAGTTCGTCTTCCTGGTGTAGCTGTCTTCCTCTGACAGGCGCTGCCCTGGGGTTTCCTGGCAGGCCCCTGTACCACCAGCTTTCTGGGTATCCTCCAGCAGCTGGTCCTGGACTGCATGGCAGTATGCCTCTGCAACCACAGGTCCTCCTCCTTTAGTCTCGGATTCCCGTTCCACAGCATGTTCTTTTTTTAAATATATTTTATTGATTTTTTTACAGAGAGGAAGGGAGATAGAGAGCTCAAAACGTCGATGAGAAACATCGACCCCACAGCATGTTCTCGAGAATCGTCCCAGAAGCCCCGCTTAGAGCCCTCTCCTCCAGCCCCTGCAGCAAGTTTGTGTTTAATTCTCTTTTTCAAAATCCATTTCTGCATAAAATGCATGGAGTGGCAGCTGTCTTCTACAGCTGAGTCCTGAGTGCTCTGCCCAGCAGAGCTCTTTCCTCGGTTACCCTTTGCCCAGTTTACTGGTATGAAGATAAACGGGAAAACTGGCTTAGGTAAAGGCTTCACGGAGCCAGAGCCGTGTTAGCAATGGCACAGCCCAGCCAGCAACTCAGGTATCCTGTTCAGTCCTTTTCCCCCAGATCAGACTCCAAGGAAGGCGGTTTGTCTAGACCAGTTATCTGATCCTGGTAACCACGCCCCTTCTCCCCGCAGAGCGCCGACTGGAGAGAAATGGGAGGAAGAGAACTCACTTCACGTGTTGGGCACACCTCTAGAGGCAAGGGACCAATCTTCTTCATCTTGTATCCCTTCCCCCACTCCCCCACCCCCCCACCCCGTATTGGCGAGATCTGTAAAAGCTCATTAAATGTCTGTTAAAAGATCTGAACTAAGCTGCTGAACGGGGTATATTACAGAATTCACAAATCTCCACTGGGAAGTACAAGTTCCTGAAGAAATCAAGGGAAAACCACAACGTGCTTATTATTATGCATATTCACGTTGATTTTGCAGACTGAACTTACTGTGCACTGTATTTGCTTTGAGCTGGGGATGTCCTAACTCAGTAGAACATAATACAATTGTTTAGACTGTGAGCCTTCTTTCATTTAAGAGTGCATTACCTTTTCCCCCAAAGAATTAAATTTTTAAGCGTCAGATTATCTGACTGCAATTGAGGAAGTGGCCTTTATTTCTTTGTCACACTTCTTTGGGTTTCAAAGGACTTGAAACACAAGCTAAGTAACCTAGATTGAATGGGGAGGCTTTGTCACCAAAGGCTGGGTCACCTCACAGATTGCAGGGACAGGAGTGTGCTCGTGCTCACAAGGAAACGAAAGCAGAAAGTTATCAGAACTCCTCTGCTTTGCCTCTCCTGAGCTGCTCAGCCCTCTCCACCTCTGCTTTGACTGTCTCTCTCCCTCTCTCCCCACTCCTCCCCCTCTCAGATGGGCTCCCTGAGTGAAGGTGCAGGATGGCTGCCCTAGCGCCCGGACCTCTAAGTCTCCATTTCCCAAAAAGGAATGACCAAGTTTAGCCGAAACCAGTTTGGCTCAGTGGATAGAACCACGGCCTGCGGACTGAAGGGTCTCAGGTTCAATTCTGGTCAAGGGCACGTAGCTTGGTTGCGGGCACATCCCCAGCAAGGGGTGTGCAAGAGGCAGCTGATCAATGTTTCTCTTTCATTGATGTTTCTAACTCTCTATCCCTCTCTCTTCCTCTCTGTAAAAAATCAATAAAATATATATTTAAAAAAAAAAAAAAAGGAATGACCAAGTTTAGATGGCATTCCCCTCCTTAGTCAATCAGCTGTAACAGGAAATAGCGGCTGCCATAGAATCAACCGTGTGGACGGGTGGGAGGAACAGTTCTGGGGAGGCCGGAGGAGCAGGCAAACACACTGTCCCAGGGAAGGAAGACTTGGTATTTCAGTGCGAAATTAAGATACCTGTTAAGCTACCTGCATCTAGGAATGTCATGACCTTCACATTTGCCCGGCTGGTGCGGCTCCGTGGTTGAGCATCCACCTATGAACCAGCAGGTCAGGTTGGATTCCAATCAGGGCACATGCCTGCATTGTGGCTAGATCCCCAGTAGGAGGCATGTAGGAGGCAGCCAATCAGCGATTCTCTCATCATTGATATTTCTCTCTCTCCCTCTCCCTTCCTCTCTGAAATAAAATTTTAAAAATACTAGAAAAGAAAAAACTTTTGATACTCTGAACAGCAGCAGTTCTTGGGTGATACACCCCAAAACCAGAGAGGAGGGAGCCCAGTTCCTCACAGGGCCTCAAGATTCCCCCTTCGGCCGTGGGTTTGATACTCTTAAGATACTCTGCATAAGAAAAATATATTTTCTTATAGCAACAAAAAATAACCCATGTTAGTACAGAGGCTTTAGAATTTTCCTTATCCATGCAATATGATATGGCTGCTCTGAGAATAGTTATCAAAAAAACTAGGAAGTTGCTGAAACCGGTTTAGCTCAGTGGATAGAGCCTCGGCCTGTGGACTGAAAGGTCCCAGGTTCGATTCCGGTCAAGGACACGTACCTTGGTTGCGGGCATATCCCCAGTGGAGGGGCGAGGGGTGGTGCAAGAGGCAGCTGGTCGATGTTTCTCTCTCATCGATGTTTCTAACTCTCTATCCCTCTCAATTCCTCTCTGTGTAAAATCAATAAAATATATTTTAAAAAAAAAACTAGGAAGTTAAATAATGAGATAAGTAAAAATAGAATTCTAGATGTTGCTGAGTAGTACAGGAATCCATATACAGGGCCTGTAGTATACATAAGATCTTTAATTAATCTCTTCCCGCTATCCACTCTTTTCTCTGAGATTCATCAGTCTGCTCCATGTTTTCATGCCTACTGGTATGTATTGAGCATCTGCCCCCTGGTGGTCAGTGCACATCATAGCTACCGGGTGAACAGCCAAACAGTCTGATAGTCAGATGGTCATTTAGGCTTTTATATATATAGATAGATAGTATTTTATGTCATAATTTAAGGAGGGGGTAGTCACCAACAGGTGACACAGTATATAGGACCTATGATACTTTTAGGTGCCCACAAATATATCTTAATTTTAATTACTTTTAAAATCAGAAGAAAAATCTATATATATAAAAGGCTAAGTGGCCATCCAACCATCCGACCGGCCTGTACCTATGATGCACACTGACCACCAGGGGGCAGACACTCAACACAGGAGCTCCGAGCTGTGGTGACTTGGCAGCAGCAGTTCTTGGGTGATACACCCCAAAATCAGAGAGGAGGGAGCCCAGTTCCTCACAGGGACTCACGATTCCACCTTCAGCGGTGGGTTATGTTGTTGCTGGAGCACTATTGCCCCAAATCTGGTTTCCTGCACACTTGCGTTTGTGTTCCACACCCAGTACAACAGCAACTTTGCAGAGTACCCTCTCCCACTCCGGGACTCCTCAGGGGATGTCAGAGAGCCAGTTTCTGCCTGATCCCTGCAGGCCAGGCTGAGGGACCCCAGCTGCTGGAGGGACCCGCTTACTCCACTCGAGCCTCAGCACCACCCAAGTGCGGCTGGACAGGCAGGGACTACGATAGGTTGGCTCCAGGGTGTGTCCCCCACCTATATGTGAGCTTTCTTTCTTTTTCTCCTCTCCCCTCCTACCCCTGCTCACTCCGCAGACACTCTTTGAGCCACAATGCCACTCCAGGAATTCTGATTAATTTCCTTTCAATGTGCACCCTGCCACTAGTATTAATATAATAACAAGTTAAGGGGGGCAGGGGGGCAGGGAATCACCAGGGCCAGGTGAATAGTATTAGCCAGGTTGATGGAGACTCAGATATGGCGCCCACCTGCCGGCTCTGTTGGGGAAGGGCTCAGCAAAGGAACAACGGCCTCTGTCAGCACTTCTGTCTGGGAGGAAGCTGCCTCTCCAGCCCTTGCACTGGAGCCAGACAATTCAGTTTCACCCCCATATGACTCTCGTGCCTTTTGAGCTGCTGCTACAGCACTAAGCTAAGAGGGAGTGATTCTGAGTCATGCCATGTGTGGGCCCTTTAAGAGGAACACCTGGGACTCCAGAAGTCCTCTGTCTCACTCAGCCACAATCTCTACTGGCTTTTACAGCCAGAAGTTACAGGCACTTCTTTTCCTGGGAACTGGAACCCTAGGCTAGAAAGTCTGGTTTGGGCTGGGGCCCCTCGCTCCTGAGGGGGACCTCCACAGCCAGAATATCCCTCCTGATTTTTATCTGAGACAGCTGGGTGAGAGATGAGCCCCTTCTGTATTTCCACCCCTTTTACCAGTCTCAGTCTCAATGTGGCTTTTTTTTTTTTTTTTTAATCTCCTTAGTTATAGGACTTCTATCTAGCTAGATTTCAGGTGGTGCTGAGTGATGTATTCTGTGGTTTCGTTGTAATTGTGTCGTGGTTAAGGGAGAATTAAGAGTACTGTGTTCACCTCTGCTGCCATGTTGGCTGGAACCCTCTCCGCAGCTCTGATTTCTTTCTTTCTTTATTTTTAAAAAATGTTTAATTGATTTTTGAGAGAGAGAGATAGGAACATAAAAGATGAGAGAGAATCACCCATTGGCTGCCTCCTGCATGCTCCTTACTGGAGATCAAACCCCCAAAACCGGGAATCAAACTGGGGACCCCTTAGTACATGGGACGTAACTCAACCCAACTGGAGCCACACCAGCCAGGGCAAAATAGTATCCTTAAGAATATGCAGCTCTTAGCTCTTATTTCTTGAAAGAGCTTAAAACTACTGGACACCTGGCCAAAAGTGAAGAACATCTAGTCTCCATCTAATATTAGGATAGGACACCCCCTCCCTATCTCCTTACCCCCAACAACGTCCCTGTGTCCATGCAATTTCTGCCTCTTTCCCTTTTCCATTCCATGTTTTTATTGTTTACAGACCCTAGAGGTAACAGTAAAAATGTCCCACTTAATTCACTTTAGTATGACTTTTTAGCATAAACTATACATTTTTAGGGTCTTCCAGGGCCTTCATCATCCCAGAGACAGATGATTAAAACTGGACAGTCAGCTCTCCTCTGAAGACCTTTGAATAATCTTTTGGCTTACACCAGCGATTTTTAAGCTTTTTCACCTCCTGGCACACATAAATGAATCATTAAAATTCTGCGACACACACACAAAAATACAATTTTTGCTGATCTGATAAAAAATGTGTATAATTTTGATTCATTCACAGCAGATGGCCATTGTTGTGTTGGCTGTTATCATTTTTTTTTTTTTATCATTTAAGGGAAAAGAGGTCAGAGCCCCTGACCAAATAATCAGGTATGACATGTTTTAAAAATTCTTATTAGCACACTGGTTAAAAATCACTGGCTTACACCATAATGGCTATTATGTGTGACTCCTGTGACTTTTGAATCTTATTCTAGGGACACTTCCTGCTTTCTCTTATGATCTCTGGCTCACTTACTTTCTTCCAAGTATCCACTTTCCTACAGACATAGAGAAATATTACATATTTATGGGGTAAATAAAGATATAAGCTTAATAGAAGAAAATAACAAACCCTGTCTACATCTATAGAGAATTGCACATCCTTGTACAAAAAGACATATACACAGGAGAAGAAACAGAACCCCTATAGTTTGCCTTTTGAAAGTATAAATCTGGTCATATCACATTCCCCACCCCCGGCTTGAAGCCCTTTCAATGGCTTCCCATTGCTGCAAGGGTGTGGCCAGATGCTGCGATGTCCATCTCTATGTCCCTAGCTGCCCCTTGCTCTCTCTGATCCAGCTGCCCCGGCCTTCTCTCAGTCCTCTGACTTCCTGAGCTCCCTCATCTTTGCACATGCCATATTCTTAGCTACTACTGATTCCCTTCCCTCATGTGTCTCTCCGCGCCCCCCCGCCCCGCCCCCCATTGCTTACTCATTTTTCAGATCTTGACTTAAGCATAACCTCCACAGGAACATCCCTGCCCCACATTCAAATCTCCAACATACAAGTGTAAAGCACCATGGTCATCGTTGGAGCATCCAACATACTTGGAATTTTACTTTTGCGTAATTAAAAAATATGTATCATCTGCCTCCCCAGGAAGGCAGGAAGCTCCAGCGTGCAGGGACCATTCCTGCTCGCTGCTTACTACTGCCTAGCTCAGGCGCTTTCTCAGGTGCCTACCTCAGGTGCTTTCCCATCTATTCACTCCAATAAATGATGAGTAAACGAGTATGGGAAAGCACCTTGGAGAACAACATGCACTCAGCATGTTGGGAACTTTCTCCTTCCCAGCCCCCGGCACATATTTACATTTCATGCCCCTTAAAAACAGGAGCCTAACTATCAAGTATCTCTGAAATGACAATTTCTATGAATATTATCACATGTGCCCATTTATTCCTCTCATGTGGTGTCGTAGATCGAGGCAACTTGGATCCAGGAGACAGAAACTCATCTGATCTCAACCATCATGTGTGCAAGTCACTTTTCTTCACTTCCTCATTTATGTTTTCTCAGTTCCATATTAGTAATCAAATGTGGACCACACTGGCCCACATCTCAGGATGTCACAAGCATTCATTATTTAGCAAACTCACTAGGATCCACTTTTCCAATCACCCAATTCTAAAGAAATGGGTGCGACTTGGGCCCCTGACAGAGGCACACGGGGGATGTAGGATCAATGTCATGACAGAGGCAGAGGAGCCAGGCATCGGCTTTTCTACCTGCATGTCTGTGGGCACCATCTTTTGGCAGCTTGGGGTTTACTTATGATTTTTTTTTCCTTATGTATAATTGTAGGACATGAACCTGATTCCACTTGCAAAATAGTAATCAATACATACCCACAAAAATCTCGAAACTATAACCTTCCCCGATTAACTATACTTTTAATGTCTAAGTTGCTTAAGAATAGACAGTTGTATGCAAATCAGATATAAACTTCAAAACAACTTATTTTTATTTTTTTTAATTAAACATATTTTATTGATTTTTTTACAGAGAGGAAGGGAGAGGGAGAGAGAATTAGCAACATCAATGAGAGAGAAACATCGATCAGCTGCCTCCTGCACACCCCCCACTGGGGATGTGCCCACAACTAAGGTATTATACATGCCCTTGACTGGAATCGAACGTGGGACCCGTTAGTCCACAAGCCGACGCTCTATCCTCTGAGCCAAACTGGTTAGGGCAAAGCAATTTATTTTTATTTATCGCTTTGTTGGTGGTGCCATCTCAGTGGAACATTCTAAGGATTTTGGTGTCATGGGCTTACTCAACAGAGTAGATGCCTACTAGGTGCCAAGCACAGCGCCACGAGCTTTCATAAGTGGGGCAGATCAAGCACCCTCATCGCTGCTTTCCCAGAGTTTATATCCTAGCAGGTGAGGCCAATATGAAGCAACACTCACAATACTAGCAAACGTGGTAAGTCCTAGCAAGTTCAGGATTCTGTGAAAATGTGCCATAGAGAATGCCAGCGGCCTGGAGGTTCAGACAAAGCTTCTTGGAGGAAGTTACATGTCTGCTGAAACCGGCTGCCATCTGCTTGAAGTTGTGCAACTACCTTCACATCCCCATTCGGACATGTGGGCACGCTATGTCCCAGAGCTTGGGTCCTTGTGTGTAACATGAGGATAACACGCGCCTGACACAGCCGTGGGACATGAGAGAGTAGACAGGTAAAGCACCTGTTAGGGCAGTGGTGGGCAAACTCATTAGTCAACAGAGCCAAATAGCAACAGTACAACGATTGAAATTTCTTTAGAGTCAAATTTTTAAAACTTAAACTTCTTCTAACGCCACTTCTTCAAAATAGACTCACCCAGGCCGTGGTATTTTGTGGAAGAGCCACACCACACTCTAGGGGCCAAGGAGCCGCATGTGGCTCGTGAGCCGCAGTTTGCAGACCATGGTTTTAGGGTATCAGACATGTAGTAAGCCCTGAGTACATGGTGCTTGTTATAATTATACGCCAATGTAGGAAAACTGAGGGAAAGTTTGGCCCCAGCTGGAGACAAAAAGAGGAAGTTTGGAAAAGGTTCACACTCAAAGGCAGCCCCTCCTACCCACTTGTCCGGAGGCTTTACCTCCTGAGTTTGGGATGTTGAGGCACCTGGTGCTTTGAGGCTGTGCTAACAGGTTTCCAGGAGAAATTGGTCAGGACTTCTTGGAAGCGCTCTTTCTCGCTGTAGGTTAGCCAAGGCCCCGGACAGATTTTCCAGGAAAAAATAAGATCCCAGGGAAACAGCTGTCTGGCCAGAGGGCACACGGGATATCAGAGTTTGGCAGGTTGAAGTGGCAGACAAAGTTTTGTAACCCAGGTGAAGGGACAGACGGTGGATGCTCACCTGGAGGTGTGGGTGAGGGGTCAGAAGCCTGGATGGGACAGGAGGAGGGAAACCCTGGTGCTCCCAACAGCACAGGGGAGCGGCCTGATGCCCAGCGCTCCTCCTGGGGCGCTCCCTCCCCGGGCTGCCTGGCCTTTGGGTGGAGGCCTGGCCGC
The DNA here is from genome assembly GCF_014108245.1 of Pipistrellus kuhlii. Taxonomy (NCBI): domain Eukaryota; kingdom Metazoa; phylum Chordata; class Mammalia; order Chiroptera; family Vespertilionidae; genus Pipistrellus; species Pipistrellus kuhlii. The sequence continues at coordinate 149,429,835 of NW_023425404.1, forward strand.
ACCCTTCCAATGGGTGTGGGTGGTTTCGAAAGTGGACGTGACCACCCCAGAGGGGAAGCGTGCGAGGCAGCGTGAGCGAGCTGGGAGGCGGAGGGGAGGGGTGCGGGGGCGGGAGGGGGGGGCAGAAAGGGGAGGGATGGGAGGCCAGAGGGGGGGGGGGCCGGAGAGGTTGGGATGGGGGGCCGGAGGGGAAGGGGGCGGGGGCAGGAGGGGGAGAGGTGCTGGGGCTGAAGGGGAGGGGTGCGGGGGCAGAGGGGTAGGGATGAGGGGCCAAAGGGGAGGGATGCGGGGGCAGGAGGGGGAGGGATGGGGGGCTGGAGGGGAGGAGCGGGGGCGGGAGGGGAGGGGTGCGGGGGCAGAGGGGGAGGAATGGGGGGCCGGAGGGGAGGGGTGCGGGGGCTGGACTGGGAGGGATGGGGGGCCGAAGGGGAGGGATGCCGGGGCAGGAGGGGGAGGGGTGCGGGGGCAGAGGGGGAGGAATGGGGGGCCGGAGGGGAGGAGCGGGGGCGAGAGGGGAGGGGTGCGGGGGCAGAGGGGGGGATGGGGGGCCGGAGGGAGGGGTTCGGGGGCAGGAGGGGGAGGGGGAGGGATGCGGGGGCAGAGGGGGAGGGATGGGGGGCCGGAGGGGAGGAGCGGGGGCAGGAGGGGGAGGGGTGCGGGGGCAGAGGGGGAGGGATGGGGGGCGGAGGGGAGGAGCGGGGGCGGAGGGGAGGGGTGCGGGGGCGGGAGGGGGAGGGTGCGGGCGTGGTGGGAGGGAGGGGCGGGGTGAGCCGGAGCCGGAGGAAAAGGAGCAGAGGCCAGGCGGCGGGAGGGCGCCAGGTCCGGGTCTCCGCTCGCCGCGCTGACCGCCAGGTGCAGGGCCGCCAGGTGAGCCGCGATGCCGCCGCCGCTGCTGCTGCTGCTGCTGCTGCTGCTGCTGGGGCCGCTCCGCGCCGTCGCCCCCGGCGGCCTGGCGGGACCCGAGGACCCGGTGCAGCTGGACTTTTCCACGGAGCAGCCGGCGCGCAAGGTGAGCCCCGCGTTCCTGTCCTTCACCATCGACGCCAGCCTGGCCACCGACCCGCGCTTCCTCACCTTCCTCGGGTAAGCGCCGCGGCCGGTCCCTCTGCCCCGCGCCCGCTCCCTCTCCCTCTCCCTCTCCCTCTCCCTCTCCCTCTGCCCCGCGCCCGCTCCCTCTCCCTCTCCCTCTCCCTCTGCCCCGCGCCCTCGCCCGCTCCGGGCATCCCCGCCCGCCCCGCCAGCCACTCCCCTCCCTCTGCCTCTGCTGGCACGGAAATCTCTCTCTCTCTCTCTCTCTCTCTCTCTCTCTCTCTCTCTCTCTCTCTCTCTCTCTCACACACACACACACACACACACACACACACACACACACACATCTCTCATCCGCTCCAAACCACTCATTCCGTCCTACCTTATTCATTCAGCAGATGTTGACTGAGCGCCAACTTAGGGCCAGGTATTAAGAGGAAATTTAGGCATGCGACGGGGGGTACGGGAGGCTGGGAAAGGTCAATGGGGGGGGGGGGGGATATATGTACTGCTATATGTACTGCTATATTTAAACAACAAAAAAGAAAGTTATAATAAGAAAGGAAGGAAGGAAGGAAGGAAAAAGAAAGAGAAAGAAAGAAGAAAAGAAAGGAAAGGAAGGACATTTAGGAAAGAAACTTCCCACCTGCGCAGCAGTGCGCTGGGAAGGGGGGCGGGCAGGTGCGGCGGGAGCGCAGCTGTGAGCCTGGGTTTGCGGCGCAGCGCGGACACCTGGCCCTGGGGCCCAGGCGGGCCTCAGGCTCCCTCCCGGAGGGGTTAAAAGAAAGTCAGAAAAATCTCAAAGCTTATGTATGTGTATATTGCTCCCTATGTATACTTTAAAATTGTATCTCTAAAACACGTATACTGTAAATACACGTTTAAAGCGCAGTTTTAGGTCCACAGCTAAATTAAGCACAAAGGTACAGAGATTTCCCCTGTTACACTTTCTAAAAGTCTAAATATGAAATAAACGGGACCAGGGAGACGATGGCAGTGCCTTACGGAGCCTTAATAAAAAGACATCTATCTCTCCAAGTTAAGGCTCAAAATGTGGCCCGGCTTTCTCAGCTGTAATTTTTTCTCACAGGAAAAAGCCTGAGCCTGAGGCAGGTTCCCTGGCCCCTGCCCCCTGCCCCACGAGTGCAGGCCGCTCCCACGATGGACAGCTGCGGGGACAGCCACAGTCTTCTAGGCCAGGTCACCTGGGCCACTCATCTAGGCCAGGAGAGCCGCCAGAGGCGGCCACACCTCAACCCACCCGACACCTGGGCATCTTTAGCTGTTGCCAAACACCTACAGGCTGAACTTCCTGTGCTCACCCTGTCAGCTGCCATTGTTAAGTGCAGTCATTTATTATGCAAATGAAAGGGCTGGTAGCCTACCGGCTTAGAGATTGGCAGTCAGTCCCGCCCTGGCATGATTCCCAGCTCTGCCGAAACAGGTGGCTTAGTTCTTAACGGGCTGCTTGGCAGCTCTGAGCCTCAGTTTCTTCACCTGTAGAATGGAACATCTATACAACTTCCTTGCAGGACTGTAATGAGGATTTGATTAGATGACAAATAAGTGGCTTAGCACAGTGTTTGACACAGAGTGTTCACCATGTAAGCTAACTGCTTCTTCCTGGAAAATGGCCAGTATTTGATGACCATTCACCCGTTCTCCTTGTATCTTTTGATGGTAGTTAAACCTCCATCTCTCCCCCTGTGGCAAGAGACAAGAATTTCCTGGTGGGCAGAGTTCCCACTCTTCCCCTCCCCCTTAAGGAGAGGAAGGTGACAGAGGTAGCAGCTGGCTGGGCGACAGAAAGATCACTCTGGAGAAACTCAAATATATCTGAGGACCCCAGGCCCAGCTTGGCGGGGTGGTGAGATGATAGGAGAAGAGATGTTGTTGACTGAAAGCAGAAGGATGAAGTTAAGGACCACTTACTGAAATGTGGAACTCAGGTTCTCATCTGCTGAGGCAGCCAGGATCTGCCCCACTGCCCCCCAAGAAAGGGCATTTGGGGGTATCTTCCTGGAAAGACAGGTCCGAAAGAAAAAACCTACAGTATGACTTTTGGGATCTAGGCCTGATCACCCTGCAGTGAAGCTAACCAGTTGGCTGGGACCCTCAGCCCCCTATGCACACAGAACTTCCAGTCTGCAATTTAGTGAAGGTGATACTTTTAACTCTTCTTAAACTTGTCTCTTTATATACCCTAGCACTCTCTCTTTCTCCCTGACCCATCTTTTTGTTAAAGGCTGGAGGATAATGAACACCAAAAAAAGCCTGGCATGCAATAGATAACACTGATTTGGGTTTAAAAACACAGTGTATTCCTGTTCCAATGGGCTTCTCTCCAGAGCTGGCTCCTGGCCACTCCAGATTCCTTCCTTAGCAGAGGCTGTCTTCAATGCCCACTCCCCAGAGGCATCCACACTGCTCCTCGCTAAGCTGTAAAGGACTGTAGCTCCCAGTGGCAAGAGCTCCCTCTCCTCCTCCTCTAAGACCTAATTTCTGAAACAGGATCTGAGGATCCAACTCCCAGGATGCTTAGCGAAGTGCCCAGAGTAGCCTGGCTGCAGACAACACATTTAGCTTCCTTTTCAGAGACAACACTGAGCTTAATATCTGTCCTCAGGAACGGAGGGTGAAGGGGCATTGTTTTATGACAGTTCCTAGTGAGATGTTTGGGTGGAGATAGCAAGAGCCCAGCAGATGAGAGCTGCAGTCATGAGGAGAAGATAATAAATGTAGCTGATGCTAATTAAGCCCTGGTCATATGCCAGGCCCTGTCCTAAGCACCTCCTAGGTATTAACTCATTCAGTCTTTGCAACGAAACTCTGAGGTCATTACTAGGTCAAAACTCTGAGGACAAAACTCTGAGGCCATTATTATTATCCCCATTATAAAGAGAGAGAGAGAGAGAGAGAGAGAGAGAGAGAGAGAGAGAGAGAGAGAGAGAGAGATATTGAGATTGAAGCTTAGGGAGATTCAATAACTTGCCCATGGTCAGCCAGCTATTACTGGAAGGAGCAGAATTTGGACCCAAATGCTAATTGCAGAGACAAGAGTACACAAAAAGAAAGTAAAGCAATCTATACTTTGTAAGGCAACAGGATAGGATATACTTTTTTTTTTTTTTTTAAGATTGTCGAGAAGACTGATACAGTGAAAGAAGCACTGACCTGAGAGTAGGAGGAGCAGGGTCTAAACATCCAGAGAGGCCTATGCAAATGCAATCAGATGGCACGGTTCTACTTCCCTTGATGGCAAACAGAGGGATTTCTTTTTGGGTTGTTGTTCACATTTGCAATTAAAGAACACGGAGTACACAGAATGTAAATGCCAGTGATAGAACAATCTAGAATTAGAAAGAACCATCTTTTCAATTTGCCCTTTTCCCAGAAGTATCTAATCAACAGCCCAATCAAAAACTCCCTAAGCCTGCCCTGGCTGGTTTTTCTCAGTGCTTAGAGGGTCAACCCAAGGACCAAAGGGTCACAGGTTCAATTCCGGTCAAGGAACTTACCTGGGTCAGCCAGGGTGTGGGGTGCATGTGGGAGACAACCAAACTATGTGTCTCTCTCACATTGATGTTCCCCACCCCCACCCCTGCCCCCCTATCCTCTCTCCCCTTCACTCACTCTAAAAAAAAAAAAAAAAGGAAAAAATATTCTAACCCTTAAAGATGGGTGGACTGAGACCAGCACTGCTTAGTAGAAATAGAATGTGAGCCTCATATACAAGCTTCAAATGTAATTTTATATTTTCTAGCAGCCATGCTTAAAAAAAAAAAGGTAAAATCAAGCAGGGAAAATTAATTTTAATGATATATTTTATGTAACAAAATATTATTTCAACATGCAATCAATATATAAATATTAATGAGATATTTTACATTCTTTTTTTCTAACCAAGTCCTCAAAATCTGGTGTATGTTTTATATTCATATCACATCTCAAATTCAGACTAGCTACATTTCCAATGCTCACAACCACATGTGACTAGTGGTTACTGTGTTAGACAACGCAGTCCCTATGGCAATCAAGCAAGGTTCACCACACAGTGAGAAAAGCAGAGCGCTGAGTCAGGGATAGGGCTCCTAGTACCACAGTGTGATGCCCTGGTGCTAAACAGCCACAGCAGCAGTAGTGCCATTGTGCTTGCTTTTCATAGGATTTGCTTATTTTTTTTCTTCAGCAAAGTTCATCCTTTTTTGCCAATTTGATAAATATTTACTAATAATAATTTTTGATAATCAGATTGCTGTATCTCCACAAAGTTGCTTTTCGTATCTGGAAAAGCAGTTATTTTCAATGTCAAGTGCAAGGTTTGATAACTGATGTTGGAAAGAGCCATAGGCCCCTTACTATGTGCCTGTTGCTGACAATTAACCAAAGAGAACCAGAAAACTGAGAACAATCAAACCCACGCATAGACTCACATTTTCTAACCTCTGAGAAGTGCTCCCCCTAACAAAGTGCTCATTCTTCTCTTCCTTCCCAAACCTTCTACTACTGTGGTCCCTGGAGCCCTTTGCCTGGCATCCCTGTTCTATCCTCCTCACAGAAAAATCCTGCCACCTCCTGGCCCTGGCAGAACCCTGAAGTAGAGAAGTAGATTCGACGCCTCGGTTGGAGTAGAAGCTGGGAGTCTTCATACTGCATTCTTCTCCCATCCCCCAGGGCAGCTTCCAGACAACCACCCACCAGTCTGAACTCCAGACAGCTGTGGGGCAAGTCCTAAGGGCTTGGTACCTTTGCCAGGTTCCCTGTCTGTAAAATATGGATAATAATGACACCATATGCACTCAGTGTAGATGAATTCTAGTGATGCATGCTAGAGACAGATGACTATCATGACTCCAGGGTGAGGCTCACCGTCTCCATGTCTGGGTCTCATCCTCTGCTGCTTGTCACCACACGCTGTTCCCCTCCCAACATTTTATCTATCGAAGATGGACACTGGTCTCATACTCTCCTCTCCTTTCCCATGCCCCGCCGTCATCCTAGATGATTTCAAGTTCACGTAAATAAACTAACCCTCTATTTCTTCACACCCACATTTTAAAATAATCCTCATTCAGTGTTGCACTGCAATCAGCTGGCAGCAGCTTATAAAATGCATCTCTTTCCACCTCCACCAGTGACATCAACGCTGATAGCCTGAAATCAGCCGCGGTGGGAATATTTACACCATGGTGATTGGCAAATGCTGAACAATAGGGCACTTTTGACCTGAATGGGTAGCTCTGTTTGTTGGAGTATTGTCCCCTGAACCAAAAGGTTGTAGGTTTGATTCCTGGTCAGGGCACATATCCACGTTGCAGGTTCTATCCCCAGTTTGGGCATGTGCAGGAAATAACAGATTGATGTTTCTCTCTCTCTCTCTCTCTCTCTCTCTCTCTCTCTCTCTCTCTCTCTCTCTCTCTTTCCCTCCCTCTATCTCTTTCTGTCTCTCTCTCTTTTTTTTTTTTAATATATTTTATTGATTTTGTAAAGAGAGGAAGCGAGAGAGATAGTTAGAAACATCAATGAGAGAGAGTCATTGATCAGCTGCCTCTTGCACACCCCCTACTGGGGATATGCCCGCAACCAAGGTACATGCCTTTGACCGGAATCAAACCCGGGACCCTTCAGTCCCCAAGCCAACGCTCTATCCATTGAGCCAAACCAGTCTCGGCTCTGTCTCTCTTTTCATCAATAAAAATAAATAAATAAATAAATAAAAAAAAAAACCACATATATTTGGGTGAGAATTTTTTTTTTTTTAAGAGCACTTTTTCCCTAGGGAGTCAACTTACTAGCACATATTGCTTCTCTCTGCTTCAGCCACCTAATGCCATGGCCGTGCCTTGACTCTTCATCTGAAATCTTAAAACCTCCCATTCTTGGACTAAACTCCTTACTCTCTTAACTCCTTCACTCTGTGGATTCCACCACAGCTGTTTTTTAAGTACCTCCAACGAACAGCCTCCTCCTCACTCTGATTTTGACTTCTTAATTTTCCACATAAACCGCTTGTGTGATAATATTCACAAATCCCGGCCCCATTGTTCCTGCTAAAACCCAAACCTAGCTTAGTCTAATTGTATTTTCCTTCTTTGGGATCTATAGGGTGGCTATGAAATCCTGAAATGGAAGATATTATTTAGTTGTGAGTTATAATTCATATTCATAAGCCACCTTTATGTATTTGCCTCTGCTTCCAGTCTCGGTGGCCACTCTGTATAGCTGAGTTATGGAGCTCTTTGGGGTGGAAGGGACTCTCCTAGCCACATGGGTTGATGTTGCACTATAAATTCTTGGCTTTCAGATTTATCCCTTAGTGCTGCTCTTACTTCTTCATTTCCCTGATTCTCTCATTCTCCACTTCCTTTAAAACTCAGCCCATCTTCATCTCATCACTCTTAGCCTATGACCACATTTTTGTTTCCCAAAGAAAATGAAGTCACTCGACAGGAACTTCCTTTTCTTCCTGCCATCAAACCTACAGATATACCATGGCTATGTCCTTTCTTCCTTTCTCTTTTCTTTGGCCTTTCTTTCTTTTGTTTTTCTTTTCTTTTTTCTTTTTTTCTTTTTTTCTTTTTTTCTTTTTTTTCTTTTTTTCTTTTTTTTTTTTTTTTTTTTTTTTAGAGTGAGAGAAACATTGATCAGCTGCTTCCTGCATGACCCCTGCTGTTGATAAAGTCAAAACCCTGGCATGTACCCTGACCAGGAATGGAACTGGTGACCTTTTGGTGCATGGGATGATGCCCAACCAATTGAACCAATTCAGTTGGTTGGGCAAGGCCAATTCTAGCTCTGTTCTGGATCCTGTCCCCTCTTGTCTCCACAAGGACTTTGCTCTATCAATCATCTCTTCTCTTCCCTGGACCTTTAACATCTCTGTATTGAATCCTCCCTCTCAGCCTAGCAACATCCTCAAGTCTTTTCCATCTCAGACTCCTCCCTGCACGCGTGCGTCTGCAGTAATTGTCCTCGTTCTCCCTTTGCAGCCTTCCTTCCTGTTCTACCTTCAGAATGCCCCCATCACTGTGTCTTGAAATAAATCTCTCCAACATCATCAGTCACCTTTTATTGCTAAATACAGTGAACAACTTTCAAGTTGGTCTCTGCCATGGATTGAATTTTTGGGTGTTCCCCTGCAAATTTATATGTTGAAGTCCTAATCCTCAGTGCCTCAGTATGTGATCTTATTTGGAAATAGTGCCATGGCAGAAATAAAATCAGTTAAGAACTGGACATACTGGAATGAAGCAGGCAGTAATCCAGTATGATGGGTGTACTTATAAAAAGGGGAAATTTGGAGACAGACCTGCATACAGAGAGAACACTATGTGAAGATTAGAGTTATGTTGCTATGAGGGACTACCAGAAGCTAGGAGAAGGCTGAAATAGATCCTTCCCCAGTTCCTTCAGAGGGGTAGTGGCATTGCCAACACCTTGATTTCAGATGTCTAACCTCTAGAACTGTAAGACAATAAATTTTCCTTGTTTAAACCACCCAGTGTATAATATACCAGAAGTTAATTCTAGCTGGTCACAAATATAAGAAGTTCATGAAAAGATTGGTGGACCTTGAGCCTTCAGCAAGGGCTGGAAAATCACATATTATTGCCTGTTGGAAATGGCTGAGGGCATTTCTCCAAACTTGAAAAGGATGCATAAATGATTGCTTGCTGCCAGACTGCTGAGGGCATTTCAATATACATGTTATTGCCTCTTGCTGGCAAATCACCTGAATAGACATAGGCAGTTCCCCCAATCTGACAATGAATTCTGTATACTAAACTTTGCCTTTTATTTGTATATCTACTTTGTCTTAGGACAATTTGTGTTAATAAATAGCAAGAGGTCCTGAGACAAGCAGAACTTGGTTTTTTTTAGCCAAGCTCCTCTGGCTCCCCAAAATGCCTTCCAAAATTATGTTTTATCTCTAGACTCTTTAATAATTTACAGCAGCCCCTTCTCCAGATTCCTGAACCCTTCTAGCTGCTGGACAAGACTCTCAACATTAAGTGTGTGGTGGTACTTTGTTACTGCAGCCCTAGCAAATTAATACAGTCTGTTGAAAGCATTTGGCAAGGTTGACTCTTGAAACGCTATCTCACCCCTTTGGGCCTGTGTCACTTCCATTTCTGGGGATTTCCCCTCCTATCTAACAGTTCTTCTCCATGTCCTTCTCCAGCTTGTCTTAAATGTTGATGTTCTTTAGTCTTTGGCTTAGGTGTTTTCTCACTTCACATCCTCTCCTGAGTGGTCTTACCTGCTTCCGTGGGTTGAATTACTGGTTATGCAGTGGTGTGCTAGGAAATGTTGAACAATGGGCCTTCTGGGAGGAGGGGAGACTAATGTAAGTTTTCTTCCAGTTTCTGTTATAAGTAGCCCCACCATGACTAATCTCAAACTGCCAACAGTTTAACAACTGGTTCAAAACTTAACAATTGGCTCTCACCAGCTGGTCTGAGCCAATACAAGCCAGCACCAGCACACCTTTGCTTTTGTGTCAGACATAAGCAGCTTAATTTCAGACATAAGGTAATATAAAAATACCTGCAGACTCTTCTTTCCCTTAGCAACTGCTCCGGAAATGAATATGGCAACTGCTTTATGTGTCCTTTTGTTATTTCCATGTCACTGTGGCTGTTGTAGATTTTCCGATATATGATGGAAATACCTTTTTATGACATGTTTAGCATCTGTTTTCGATCTTTCTGTTTTTGTTGTTGTTAGAGGGTATCAATATTGTATTCTCAAAACAAGAAAATATTCCTTTGCAATGGAGACAAACAAAAAGGCCCTGAATACTTTGAAGCATCTGACTTCCTTTACTTGGCAGGAGCCAGAGCATTGGGTTTTCATTTAGTCCAGAAAGCAGTCTTTGTCTGGCCCCACTTGCCTTTTTGGCAGGCTGGACTCAATAGTTCATTCACTTAACCAGTACTTACTGAACACCAGCTGTGTGCCAGGTACTTGTCTAGATGCTTCTCTGGGCACAGTGAAGATGCCAAGGAGCCACATAGGTAAAGCCCGAGCTTTCACAGGGCTTATATCAGGGGTGGGGACTGGGACAGATAGGAAACCAAGGAAGCAACTAAGGATGAAGATAGTAAAGGCAGGGTAATGTGACTGAGAGGACCCAAGATGGTAGAGTTACTACCACTGCGAAGTAGGCCCTGGTACTCATACATCTGACCCCAGCCATGCACAGATGCACATCTAGTGATGCCCCAGCACCCTCTATCTGTTGCTAGTCTCCCTGCCTGCCTCCCACCACCACCACTTCCCAGAAAGCCCCAGTCTCTCCCAGCTTACAAATACCAGCCACACAGATTTTTATGTTTTATTGATTTTTTTACAGAGAGGAAGGGAGAGAGATAGAGAGCTAGAAACATCGATGAGAGAGAAACATCGACCAGTTGCCTCTTGCACACCCCCTACCGGGGATGTGCTCGCAACCAAGGTACATGCCCTTGACCGGAATAGAACCTGGGACCTTTCAGTCCGCAGACCGACGCTCTACCACTGAGCCAAACCGGTTTCGGGCCACACAGATTTAAATGAGCTTCTTCTATCATCAAACACAATCAAAATGTCAAGGACTAGAATCAGTGTCCTGCTAAAGGCAGTGGAGTAACTCTGAGGAAGGTCCTTTATCCGTTTTAGGGCCGTGTCTCCGCACCTGTCAGCTGGGGTTACTAGTCACTGACTCTTAGACTGAGTACTCTCCACCCTATACCTCACCTGTGTGTCTTCTGAACTCCAGGCACACATGGCCAAGGGCCTGATGGGAATATGTTTTAGCCTGCTGAAAGGGTAAGCGTTCCGTTGGCATCTCAAATTCTACAAAACTAAGTCCCTCTCCCTCCACCCCCAATACCAATCATCACCTTTACTTCTTCTCAGCAAATATTACCTTCTTTCAAGATGCTTCCAGGGATAATTCTTGATTCTTCTCCAACATTCAAATCATACCACATCTAATATTTTTACCTTCATATATATATTAAATTTATTCATTTCTCTCCATCCCTATTGCTATTATCTTACCCCCAGCCCATTACTTTCTGTTTACATTTATATGACTACAGTCTTGGTCCTTCTGTTCAGTTATTTATATTGTAGCCTGAGATTCTTTTTCTAAAATAAAAGCCTGGTGAGGTTACTTCATGGCTTCAATTCCTTCATGGCTCCTCATTGCTCCCATATAAAGTTTAGACATGGTGGCTTACAGGCCTTCTGGGTTATGGTGCTACTTGCCTCACCAGTTATCCTCTCTCAGCAACTCCTTGCCCCAATTCTAGGCTCTGGGCACACCGGTCAGCTCTTCCGTGGTGCCATATGTTCTTCTGCCTCTGGTTTTTGCACAGACTTCTTCCTACACCTGAAACACTTCCTTCAATCCTGCTTCACTACCTTTGATTCAGATAAAATTTATTATTTTTGAATGTCTAACAATGAAGTCATTTCCCCTGGAAAACCTCTAACCACTCTTTACCCCCCAGCCCAAAGTCTGGGTTAGAATCCCTTTGTATATTCTCGTAGCTCTGCTCTGGAATTGCTTGTTGACTTGTTCATTTATAACACTAGATTATACATTAATGAGAACAGCAGCTTTTTCTGCCTTGTTTGCCATTGTGTCCCCAATAACTAGCATATGCTTGGCACTGAGTGGGCCGACAATGAGTATATATTGAATAAATTAATGGAGAGTGATAGCTCCTTTAAATAAACCTTGTTTTTTTTAATCTATTCTTAATAAAACATTAACACACACACACACACACACACACACTGTATAAATTAAACTATCATGTGCTTATTATGGAAAACTGGTAAAATACAGAAAAGCAATAGAAAAGAGTCTATCATCCATCTTATATAATACTAATCACTCTAATCTCCTTCTATATCTATTATTTTCATTGTTGAAATCACACGATGTCTACAGTTGTTTTGTCTTAATGTGGTAAAACTTACATAAAATTTACCATTTTAAAGTGTCCACCGACATTCAGTACTGTCACATGGTTGTGCAGCCATCACCACCACCCATCTTAGAACGTTCATCTTCCCAAACTGAAATTCTGTGCCCATTACACAATAATGCACTGGTCCTCCTCCCTGCAGGAAGTGGAACTGACTGTCTTCTGAATCCTTATCTAGTGCAAGTGAGCATGTCTGCACATTTTCTAGTGGTTTTGAGGATCCTGTGGCCGATGCCATCCTTCCTGCCATTCTAGTGTTGTCGGGTGTTTGTCACAGTGAATCCAGTTTAATGACATTTCTGAAGCTTCACTTTGTACTGCATTTTCCCATGCTGGGACCCACGAAAATATTTTAAGTTCTATTAAGATGCAAAGAAAATGAACTTTTAGGTCAAAGAAAATGTTTTACTCTATAATATTAGCATATTTGTCTTTAAGTAAGTAAATAGCATCATGAAAGTGTTTTGGTTTTTTTTATGGAGGAAGAGGCTCAGACAGGAAAAAATGCCTATATATTACAGTAAAAAGTTCTCAAGTTACAAAAAAAAAATGATGAGGAGGAATCACTGAAGTTCTTTAATACAGGAGACTGATCCTTTGGTCAATTTCCACATCATAGTTTTGCTAACCTGAGCATAAGTAAATAAATTTTTCAAAAATTTTACATAACATTATGTATAATTAAGCAGGTGCACATCTTAAAATTTTAAATTTTAGGTTAGGTTTTAATTCTTAGATGTTAGAAATATTGACAATTAAATAGTTTTTCTGGGATGATTTTTCAAGTTGAGATAAATCCAGATGTAAACTAAAATCAGGCCAATACCGAAACCGGTTTGGCTCAGTGGATAGAGCGCTCGTCTGCGGACTGAAAGGTCCCAGGTTCGATTCTGGTCAAGAGCATGTACATTGGTTGCGGGCACATCCCCAGTGGGGAGTGTGCAGGAGGCAGCTGGTCAATGTTTCTCTCTCATCGATGTTTCTAGCTCTCTATCCCTCTCCTTTCCTCTCTGTGGAAAATCAATAAAATATATTAAAATAAAAAATAAATAAATAAATAAATAAAAATAAAATCAGGCCAATCCAAGAATGACACAGCATTGATTTTATGTGTTTGAAGAGCATTCCAGAAAGCAGTGTGGCGAGGAACAGTTAGTCGACTTAAATTTAAAAGGATGGTTTTCTTAAGGAAAGGGTGGTGAGGGAGAGGAGGAGGAATCCTATGTTATTTATGAACTTCTGTGGGAACATAAATTTTTGAAGACAATCTACTTTTTAAAGAAACACAAAGTCATCTTTCATGTACTTTCTAGCCTCTTACCTATTTCCTCCAACAATCATAACAGGTTATAATGCCGAAACCGGTTTGGCTCAGTGGATAGAGCATCAGCCTTGGGGATTGAAAAATCCCAGGTTCGATTCCAGTCAAGGGCATGTACCTTGGTTGTGGGCACATCCCCAGTGTACAGGAGGCAGCTGATCAATGATTCTTTCTCATCGATGTTTCTAACTCTCTATCCCTCTCTCTTCCTCTCTGTAAAAAAAAAATCAATAATATATATATATATTATATATTATTATAAATATAAATATAAATATAAATATAAATATAAATATAAATATAAATATAAATATATATATATATATATATATATATATATATATATATATATATATAAAGGTTTTGAGTTTTTTCAACAGATTGAACACTATCCTCTTTTGCCAGAGTTAGAGCTCCACACTGCCTCCAGGTGCCTAGAAGAGCAACCTTGCCACTAGAAAGATTCAGAATGAGATGACTCCCCCGTATACAGCATGACTGCTCCCTCCACAGCCTGTCCAGCTAGACATGAAGAAATAGGTCTACCAAGACAGAGAGAATAAACATGTTTGATCAGATTATTCTGGAGGCGAAAAATTAATTTCTTGCTTGTCTTTCTAACAGTTCTCCAAAGCTTCGGACGTTGGCCAGAGGTTTGTCTCCTGCATACCTGAGATTTGGTGGCACCAAAACAGACTTTCTCATTTTCGATCCCAAGAAGGAGCCAAGCTTTGAAGAGAGAAGTTACTGGCAATCCCAACTCAACCACGGTGAAACTGTTTAAAGATTAACCATTTATTTTCGTTAAGTGGCTAGTCAGGGGCATTCAGTCAGATTCAGCTGACTGAGGAGGCACCTACACAAAAAAAGGAAGCAGCGGGCAGGTTTCCTCTTCCTGGTGTTTTCATGAATGTGAGACCTCGGCAAACAAGGGTGTGCTGGGCATACCCGAGAGTTAACTGTGTGGAAATAGAACAGTGACAGGACAGAGCTGCTTGGAGAGGGGGTGTAGGTAGAAATGCCTCAGACTGACGAGAGTAGTTCCAGCTGAAGATACAGCAGTGGGTTGAGGCCATTTTATTCTGGGAATATAGGGTGTCCAAAATAATGTGTACTCACTTAGAGTGATTATAAAGTCAGTGTCTATTAACATGTTTATGAACATCTAGTGCATTTTCAAAATTTAAAAGAATCTATAGACATGAATAATTTTTCCCTTAATGCCTGCTTCCAAACTGGTGGCCCTTCTAGTCCTAGTGCTGCTGATAATGGGAAGCAGTGGAATTGCAAACATAAAGAATCATTTTGTTTGGCCATGGCCGGTGTTTCTCAGTGGTGAGAGCATTGGCCTGAGCACCAAAGGTAGTGGGTTTGATTCCTGGTCCAGGGTACATGCGTGGGTTGAGGGTTCGCTCTCCATTCCCTGCCTGGGGCTGTGCAGGAGGCAACCAGTTGATGTCTCTCTCACATTGATATGTGTTTTTTTTCTCTCTCTCTGTCCCTTCTTCCCTTCCACTCTCTCTGGAAAACAATGGAAAAAATATTCTCTGGTGAGGATTAACAACAACAAAAAAAAATCATCATTTTGTTCAATATTTGTGCGCCCTCAACTCATTGACTGTTGCCAGTTTTGTACTGTAAACTTTATATTTTATGTGTCCTCATAAAAAAAAAGTCTAGTGGCACTGTAGGATAAATTTTCTTTGTTAAAAGCTTAGCCTGGCTTCGTCCATTATTTCAAGTCAGTAAAACCTGAGAAGGAGTGAAAATGGAGTTATCAGCTGTTAAAGTGTGTATACATTTTGGCGGGATACCCTATAGACTGTGCATGAAAGACATAGGAAGAGGATGTGAGATATACCCTGCTTCTAAGGGTAGAATTTAAGACTTAGTGGGCAGTGGTTCTCCAACTCTATTGACTATACACCTGGAGTGAGTTTTAGTGAGTTTTATCTAGGCTCCTACCTTAGTTTCACGTTTGGCAGCTCCTCCGGTAGTTCTGATGTGGGAAGTGTGTGGGCTTCACCTGAGAAGCCTGCCCTAGGAAGCCCCGAGGATTTGCCCCATGTCTTTGCCCCATGTCTTTCATAAGTGCTATAGAGACATCAAACGGGTCATTACTTTAACAATTATTTTAAAAACATACATTATTGAATGATTATGGACAGTATATATATATTAATGAATAGTATTTCACTTTTCATATATTACATATTTTCCTTTTATTTATTTTCTTCAGTTATGAAGTATTTAGAACAGTTAACCATGTTGGGTCAAAACTGATAGAATAAGGGGCTAGAGAAGGGGAAGGAAGGAAGGAAGGAAGGGGAAAGGAGAATATCTGCAATATTATCAACAATAAAAAAATATATTTTTAAAAAATTGATAGAATAGTAATTAGAAGAAATGAAAAAGCAGGAGGCTTTTTAAAAAATAATACATTGGCTGAAACCTGTTTGGCTCAGTGGATAGAGCGTCTGACTGCAGACTGAAAGGTCCCAGGTTCGATTCCAGTCAAGGGCATGTACCTTGGTTGCGGGCACATTCCCAGTAGGGAGTGTGCAAGAGGCAGCTGATCGATGATTCTCTCTCATCGTTGTTTCTAACTTTCTATCCCTTTTTCTTCCTCTCTGTAAAAAAAGCAATAAAAAATATATATATTTTTAAATAACACATTGGAATAGTTTACATTTGGACTTGGCCCTTCCCCAGCAGTCGGATGCATTCAGAAGGTCTCATAAGTTCATACCAGAAACTGCCCTTTGCTGGTCAATTTTCTTCTTCCTGTTTGTGGTGGAGTGGGGGTCAATGGAATTATCCAAGTGCTACTGAAACATCCTTTGTGAGCACAGGGATGGACAAGGATTGGCTGCCAGAAAGCCAGAATGCGCAACTTCCCAGAAAGGAAGTCGTCAGTGGGTCAGCCAGGCCTGGCAGTGAGTGCCTGGCCGGCCTGCTGTCTCGTGATAAAGAGGCACAGTCTGCCTGGCAGGGTAGTGGGGGACTTTCCAAGTGCACATGTTATGGCCTCAGAAGCTTTGATGATACCAGATTTGAAGGAAAAATATCAACGTTTCCTGTCCTACCGTTATGGCAAGAGGAAATCACCATTAATCAGATCTAGTAAAACATGTTTCTTTGTATTTTGAAGGTGAACCTTAAGAAAACTGAACTATGTTTTCTTCAGAGGGGTTCTCTGGTAATTTCACATTTCTGAGGAGTTTTCTGAGTTGTAAATTAAAATTAGGTCCAGTGTTCCTGTGTCCACTGTATGGCCAATGTTTCTTAAGAAACCTGCCCTTGTGTGTGTGGGTGGTGACTGGTGAGCCAGCAAATTTGAGTTGTTGTAACAGAATATATTTTCTCTGATTGTATACCTAATAGTCAGAAACTTAGCCTACTTTAGCCATCTAAGTACCTAACTAAATAAATGTATGGGATTTCAACCTTATCATGAAAATAGATTCTCTAAATTCCTCCCATCTGCAGATATTTGCAAGTCTGGATTCATCCCTTCTGATGTGGAGAAGAGGTTACAACTGGAATGGCCATCCCAGGAGCAGTTGCTACTCAGAGAACAGTATTTCAAAAGGTTCAAGAATAGTACCTATTCAAGTAAGAAACCAATGGCACCCTGCAGGTGTCGCAGCCCTTAAATATTCGGATAGCTTGAACTTGGCCTTCAATCGTATAAGCCCTATAGCAGTTGTGTAAAGCTGCAAAATACTCAAATGTTAATCAAGAGTTAATGGGATGTTCTGCTGGTGTGGCTCATTGATTGAGCATCAATCTATGAACCAGGAGGTTATGGTTTGATTCCTGATCAGGGCACATGCCCAGGTTGGGGGCTCCGTCCCCAGGGTGGGTGGGGATATGCAGGAGGCAGCTGATCGATGATTCTTTCTCTTGATGTTTCTATCTTTCTCTCCCTGTCCCTTCCTTTCTGAAATAAATTTAAAAAGCATTTAAAAAAATTAAGTCTATATAAAAAAAAGAGTTAATAGAAATCTTGAACCCCAAACTTACGGTGTTTGTTTCTTGTCTTCACCTGACTTTGCCTACTAGCCACAGAGTAAAATGTAGAAACTATTCTTTCATAAGCTAATAATAACCTTAACTTCTCTGAAGAACTAGGAAATCAAGGAAGACATGGATGCATTTGTCGTACGTGTGGGATCCCCTTTCACGTCCCACGTGGTTCAGGGTTCCGGTTCAGGGTTCGGGTTCCACATAAATGAAAAGAGACTAGAAGAAATTTAATTTGGTGACATGGGGGGCCAGGCAGTAATCCAACTCTAGTGGGAGAACTACCCACTGCTCTGGCTCTGCTATCCCTTTTATTGAGGCTATGGGGAAAACACCCATAGTGCTTACACAGGAAATAACATAAATTTACATAGGACAAACAGAGGTGGAGGCTGCTTCAGCTAACAATGTCTCAACAAAAGGGTGAGTGGTTAGAGCAATTAATGTTGTTGACAGCCTTCCTGGCTTCCCGTCCACATCTCTCTATTAGTGAAACAGTAACTGGTTTCTGGCAGTATAAAAGTAAAACAGAAAAGTGTAAAGAGTGGAATGTGGAAAACCTTGTTGTTCATTCTCTCTCCCTCCCAGAAGCAACCCCTATTGTGAGCTGGTGAATTAGGCAGGGGAGCCCTGAGTCCTACCAGCCGGCCTTGGCCTGGAAGCAGCGTTCTCCTTTTCTTTCCTCTGTGGTTTGCAAACACATGAGTAGCTCAACTAATCAGGAATTCATTTCCATTCAACTGAAATCATTTTTCAATCTTCAAAATGGGAGGATGTTGTCACGCAAGGCTTTGAAGCAACTAAAACAAGCAAGCCTTATCTAACTGTGATACAAATTTTTTATCTGAAAGGTGATGTTTTCATACCCTCCTAAGGGATGATGTTGCCCCAGATCTCAGTTGAGGAAATAGCCTGCTCAGAGAGTCCACAACTGCCTTCTTTGGACTTTTGAAAAATAAATTACCTTGAAGTTAATTTGGGTTAGTAAGCATTTCTAAAAGTGCCTTATTGAAAGTAAAGTATCTTCATAAGATTTATCTTGTGCACTCTCTGGATTTCAGTGTATCTCATGAGTTTTTTAATTTTTAAATTTATAAGATACAGAAAAACACACACAACACATAAGAAATCAGAAATTGTAAGCTAATAGATAGTGTAATTCTCTAAAACACTTTTTGCATTTTATAATGGGGCAAGACTACTCTGACGTTGGTTGCACGGGATTTAGCATAGGGCAGGGCCACCTCAGATTCATTAAAGGAATGACAGAAGTACAGAGAGACCTACACAGCAAGGCCACCTTGGCAATAAACCTTTATGATAAAGGCCTGCTTAGAGAAGACACTACATCATTACATAATCTACAGATTCCCCACTTTAAAAAAAAAAATCATGTTAAACAGTATACCAGCTTATCTTAAATTTTCCTTTAAAAAAAAGGTTTGCTCTCACATGATTTTTCTAGAACCAACATGGTGGTTTTCAGCATCTTTTTCTGCCTGTCGGACTGGGACTTCATAGTTCCTATTTCAGGGGAAAGTTCCTTTGCTAACTACATAGTATCTGGGTCAGTAAAACTCCAGCCTCCCCCTTGGCAATGCAAAAATCTGTGCCCCATACAGATTCTTTATTTGTATTTGGAAACATTTGACTTCTGGTTTGAAATTCTTTATTTTAATCTGTGAGTCTTGCAAACCTATAAATAGGAATCCCTGTGTTTATTCTGGGCACTAACTCATTACAGTGATAAGTATTTCAGAAGCCAGTGGGAGTTTCCACACATTGTTCTGCATCCATGGCTGAGGTTGGTCACGCCTGAGTAACGTGGGGTGGCATCGCACGATGGAAGAGAGAGCAAGAATCTGTTGTGGCAAGGACACCTTGCTTTGCCAGTGGCCCGGACCCTTAAAACAGGTGTCCTAGAAGCTATAGGTACGTTTTCTCATTCCATAGCCCATTGGATGGTGTGTTTCACTTAAGTAGAAGATGACAAAAACATTTGTCATGAGAATATGAACTCACGCTGGAAACCTGCTAGAACAGGAAAGGAAGCAATGTGTTACAGGTATAATTCTGGGTGTGACTGCAGAAAGGAAGACTCTTATTAAAATAATCACATTCAATGAGCTAATTCTTAGCTCTTCTTCTCCACCTCTCTTCCTCATTATTACACTCCTCCACCCTCAACACCCAGCCCACACTGGATGCTGGACACTCTTATGCAAATATATAATAAGTATGTTATGGTATGATGCCAGGGAAAGAGGCAGTGCCAATTTTTAATGTCATTTACATTGCTTTTGTCCCAGGGTTCTCTCCATCCTCTCATACAGGAAGGGATAAGAGGTTGGATAATGACTGAGAGTTGGATAATTAGCTATGAGTTTTCTTTTTTTTTTTTTTAAGTCCTCACTCAAGGGCATGCTTAGAGAAAGGAAGGGAGAGTATTGGAAAAGGGGATGGGGAAGAGGAGCATCAGTGTGAGAGAGAAACATTGATCTGTTTCCTCCCATCCATGCCAACCAGGGATCAAACCTGTACCCCACGTTGTGCCCTGACCTGGAATCCAGTGGAAGCCTTTAGTTTAGGTGATGATGCTCAACCAACTGAGCCATTCCAGCCGGGCAGCTGTGAGTTTTATTGTTCAAATTTTGAGGAGGGAGTAGGCATTTTTTTTTAAGTGGATTCAAACGCAGTAATATGCAGCCCTTATACAAGGAGATGTTACTATTATGTTATAGGAGGCATATAATAGAATTTCAAGCTACATACATTCCAAGTGCATTTGGAAAAATGAAGAAATGGAAGAAGAGTAAAGTATGAGTTGAATAAATCTGCTAAAATCCAAACATTTCTGAAAATGCCATAATCTTTGTAAAGGGGCTAGGCAATAACAGTGCTTTATATCTGTAAGAGATATGCGTGCCTTACAAAGCGTTTTCACATGTGTGCTTTTGTGAGATAGGCAGATAACGGTACCAGTTCTAGGAATGCAGATCTGTAGCTGAGGCTCATGCAGGATTCCACCCCCAGCTACTCAGTCTGTAGGCGGGAGAGTGGGGTCTGGAACCCAGGACTTAGATTCCTGATCAGGACACTTTCTGCAATGTATAAGGCTAAAATATAGCTGTGAGTAGGCAGTTCCAGGGATTTTATAACAGACTAGTAATGGCACTACCATCAAAGAGCTGTATGATATTAGACAAAACACTTCATTTCTTTGGGTGTCCGTTTCCTCAAAGAAAAATGAGGGTGGAGGTTTGGAGAGGACTTAGTAATCTCAAAGGCCCATGCTGTCCTAAACTGCGGCTTTAAGACCCAGTGGAACGCTGGGCAGCTGGACCCAGAGAGCTTTGCACATCATAGTGTCCATGGGTTATGCATATATGCATACAAGTTCTTTGATTAATCTCTTCCCATCTGCCCACAAGATTTAGTTTTTAAATTAGGAGAGTTCAAGAGTAAATTTCTATTTGACAAATGCCTAAATATACATGAAAATCTCAATAACTTATTTAGCATATAATAACATTTAATGATAACACTAGCCCTAACCAGTTTGGCTCAGTGGAGAGAGCATCGGCCTGCAGACTCAAGGGTCCCAGGTTCAATTCTGGTCAAGGGCATGTGCCTTGGTTGCAGGAACATCCCCAGTAGGGAGTATGCAGGAGGCAACTGATCAATGTTTCTCTCTCATCAATGTTTCTAACTCTCCTAATCCCCTCATCTCTGTAAAAAAAATTAATAAAAAAATATTTAAAAAATTAAAGATATCACTAAAAATTACACTGTTGCCAGTCTCAAAAAGTGATTATAGCCGAAGCCGGTTTGGCTCAGTGGTAGAGCGTCGGTCTGTGGACTGAAAGATCCCAGGTTCGATTCCGGTCAAGGGCATGTACATTGGTTGCGGGCACATCCCTGGTAGGGGGTGTGCAAGAGGCAGCTGGTCGATGTTTCTCTCTCATCGACGTTTCTAGCTCTCCATCTCTCTCCCTTCCATCTCTCTCCCTTCCTCTCTGTAAAAAAAATCAATAATATATATATATATATATATATATATATATATATATATATATATATATTTTTTTTTTTTTTAAAGTGATTATAGACCAGCTAATAATTTAAAAATCTGAGTTCAAAAGTTCTCAAACTTTTATGGCACTTTAGTGACTCTGATTTTTTTTCACAGCATAGTTAGCCTAAAAGAAACACCTAAGAGTTTGTTCATAGGTTATTAGGTTCAAACAACCAAATAGTAATAATTCTCATCATATCCAACAGACATTGAAGTATGTCCTTTGCAAATTTAAAAGATCCTGCAATACCTGTGATTTGGGTTGCCTGGTTAACTATGAATTTCAGATAAATGATAATTTTTTACTGTATTTCTCAAGTATTACATAAAATATCCACTAAAAAGTATTCATTATTGCTTTGAAGTTTAAATTTAACCAGATATCCTGTATTTTTCTTTATTATATTTAATGATTTGCCATTGATTTATAAGATTATGTAGGTTTCAAGTGTACATTTCTATGATACATGATCTGCACATTGCATTGTGTGCATACCACCAAAGTCAAAGTGTCTTCTGTTACCATATAATCCCCTTTACTCAACCAGGGCAAGTGCCCTGACTGGGAATCGAACCATGACCTCCTGGTTCACAGGTCAGCACACAACCACTGAACTACATCAGCTGAGCTGTTTGTCTTTCTTGTTTGTTCATTTGTTGCTTTCAGGCTTATATCCCACTTGAGAGTGAAATCACATGGTTCTTAACATCCACACCAGTGAAGTCACGGTGGCTTTCCAGGGTGCCATGGCACATAGTTTGGAAAACAAGCCCGATAGCCCTGAGCCAGTTTTATAATACAAAGTCCTATTTGTTTTAAATTAATAAATCATATACATGAATTTTTCAAAAGATGTTTTTAATATAATTAAAATTACCAAGATATTTTTGTGACTGAGTTTATAAGTAAAGATATTTATATTATTAAGCCTAGGGCTTATGTTGACTGATGAAGGTCTGGCCTGTGCATGTTGAGCACTGAGCTGCTACAATCTGGTTTTTCCAATTCACCTGAGGTCATTTGAACAAAACCTGAGTGCCAGACCAAAGCTTCTAGTACCTTCCATGAGACTTGATTAAACAGCTGAAGCAAATGAAGTTATGTTAATATTTTTAATTTGCCAGGCCAATTTTGTTGTCTCTTATTCATTACTAGTAGGCCTGCACACAAATCCGTGTGCCAGTAGCTCACCGCCCCCCCGCCCTGCTGATCCATGATCTGGTTGTTACACAGTAGGTAGTTATGCTTCACAGCATAATGATCATTTGCATATTACATCTTTATTATATAGGATAATCACTCCTTAGGACAGGAATTCCTTAGATTTAACAGCAGAAATACCAGGTGTACCAGTTAATAATGTGGATTTTTTTCAATAGATGGAATTACACATCGTTGATGTATATACAATTTGATATGTATGCTATTTTGTTGTATTGACAGCAAGCTTCAAAACTTCATATGTCAAATTTTATGAAGGTGTTAACATCATAGATACTTTTATGCTTAAAAATGTTGAATTCCATGCCAAAAAAAGAACATTTGTGGTAAGTTTTAATTCGTTACTTTATTTTAAAGAAAAGTGCTTTTGAAAGTTATAGGATACTTTGGGATGCTTATGGTGAACATGCTCCATCTCAAGAAACTTGTGAATGCTGGTTTAAATGCTTTAAAAGTGATGATTTCTATGTGAAAAACAAAGAATGTCCAGGTCAACCGAAAAAGTTTGAAGACCAACAATTACAAGTATTATTGGATGAGGATGTGTGTCAAACTCAAAAACAACTTGCAGAAAAATTATACATTGATCAATAAACAATTTCCAATAGTTTACAAACGATGGGAAAGATTTTAAAGGAAGGAAAATGGGGCCACATTAACTGAACGAAAGACAAATGGAAAAAATAAAAGTCATCAGTAAAATGTTTCTTCAACTGCACCTAAGAAAGTCTCTTTTTTTTAAATATATATTTTATTGATTTTTTACAGAGAGGAAGAGAGAGGGATAGAGAGTTAGAAACATTGATGAGAGAGATTCATCAATCAGCTGCCTCTTGCACACCCCCCACTGGGGATGTGCCCGCAACCAAGGTACATGCCCTTGACTGGAATTGAACCCGGGACCCTTCAGTCCGCAGGCCGATGCTCCATCCATTGAGCCAAACAGGTTTCGGCCAAAGAAAGTCTTTTTTGCATCAAATTATGACTGACATGAAAAGTGGATTTATTTTGAGAATCCCAAACACACAAAATCATGGGTTGATCCAGGTCAATAATCAACATCGACTGCAAGGCCAAATCGCTTCGGAAAGAAGACAATGCTCTGCATTTGGTGGGATCAGGAAGATGTGGTGTATTATGAACTTCTAAAACCAGGTGAAACCACTAATACTGATTGCTGCTGACAGCAAATAATCTATTTGAACCATGCTTTGATTGTGAAACGACCAGAATGTGCCAGAAGACACAGTAAAGTAATTTTGCTTCATGATGACGCACCATCACACACTTCAAAACCAGTTAAAGACACGTTAAAAGATCTTGCCTGGGAAGTATTAACCCACCCGCCATATTCACCAGACTTTGCTCCTTCAGATTACCACTTGTTCCGATTGATGGCACACGCACCTTCTAAGCAGCACTTCAAAACGTATGAAGAAGTGGAAAACTGGGTCTCTGAGTGGTTTGCCTCAAAACAAGAAAAGTTCTATTGGGACGGTATCCACAAATTACCTGAAAGATGGGGAAATGTATAGCTAGCGATGCACATTTCTTTGAATAAAGCATGTTTGATGTTTCTCTTGAAATCACCGTGTTTTCTTTGATTATAAAATCTGCCATTATTAACCGGTACACCTGGTAGTGAACTATGAAGAACAAGTCTGGCGGCCTTCATCACTGTGGTGCCAATATAACTATTAAATTATGTTTCTCTTGTAGGAAGCTCAGTGGATATCCTGTACACGTTTGCAAACTGCTCGGGACTGGACTTGATCTTTGGTCTCAATGCCTTACTGCGAACCGCAGACTTGCAGTGGGACAGTTCTAACGCTCGGCTGCTCCTGGACTACTGCTCTTCCAGGCGTTATAACATTTCTTGGGAACTAGGCAATGGTAGGTACCCCTGGGTACGTTTCATTAATGAGATTCCCCTTTGGCGTTATTTGTTTATACTTAGGACGTTAGCAGATGTACTTCTGGTTTGGCACATTTGTGCAGTGCTTAACAGTGCAACTTTTGAATTGCTTAAGGCAGAAAATTCCTATGTATATCCCAGAACCTGATGCTAATTCCAGTTTATGATACATTTGAGCTGAGGACAACTCCTTGAAACCAGCAACTTCCACAGTTCCCTAATTCCCTTGAAATGGTCAGGGTCACTTTAAGCCTATGAGGCTTGGCAGGCTGGACTCAGCAAAGCTGTAAAGCAGACAGTTTGCTTTTTCCCTTCCACTCCTTTACCTGTTTCTTGACTTGTCAGTTAATCTCAGCAACGCCATCCCAACCCTCATGAAATGCTCAAGCTAGAAGTTCCCAGTGTAGAATTCTACCCAGGACAAACTCCTGATTGTCTTCTTTTTTTTTTTTTTTCTTTTTTTTTTCCCCCAAGGAATTTGTAAATTCTAATTAAAGTGCAAATGACTAGCCACTTCATTCAAACATTCTGTAATATTGTCTTCATAACTAGTGGTTTTACTTTCTTTGACTTTGGATTCTAAGATTTCTGTAACTTGAAAAACGTTTTGTTGCTGTTATGTTTGATTTTTAAGTAAAACATTTCTACATAAGCGATTCTTTTGAAAATTGCTCTTTCAGAACCCAACAGTTTCCAGAAGAAGGCCGGTATTTTCATCGATGGACTGCAGTTAGGAGAAGATTTTGTTAAGCTGCATAAACTTCTAGGAACATCTGCTTTCAAAAATGCAAAACTCTATGGTCCAGATATTGGTCAGCCTCGAGGAAAGACTGTAAAGATGCTGAGCAAGTAAGAGCTCGAGAAAGAACCACTTTTCTTAAAAATTGTATTTCCCCTGTGTAGAATCTTCAATAGTTCACATGTTATTAAACAGTTTTCTGCCTGGCTAGATGGTTAATCAAAAAAGAAAGCATTGACTGGCTCAGAATGCCAAGGTTTTGGGTAAATGGTACCTATGATAAAGTTTGTAGTATCTGAGTTAGGAAGTTTGTGTTTGCCTGATCCTAAAGCAGTAACCAGCCCATTTCTTGTGCATATATTGTGTGTATATGTATATATGAGAATTGAATGATAACATAATAGATTTTGATTTTGTAGTTTCCTGGAAGCTGGGGGAGAAGTGATTGATTCAGTTACGTGGCATCAGTAAGTACATCTCCCGTTCTTTGTTGTTGTTCTTTTTTTTTTTAAATCAAATTTATTGATTAATAAAGTTATGTAGCTTTTAGGTGTACAATTCTATGCTACATCATCTGCTTATTGTACTGTGTGCTCACCACTCCAAGCCAAGTCTCCTCCATCACCATTTATCCCCCGTTTACCTTCTCAACCTCTCTCCTGCCCCCCTTACCTCTGGTAATCACTGAACTTCTATGAAGTTGTTTTTTTCTTGCTTAAACTATTCACCTTTTTCACCAAACCTTGCTACCCCCTCCTCTCTAAAAGCAGTCCATCTATTCTCTGTATCTATGAGTCTGTTTCCATTTTGTTAGCTTATTTTGTTCATTAGACTCCACATATGAGTGGAATCATATGATACTCATCTTCCTCTGACTGGCTTATTTCACTTAGCACAGTACTCCCCCCAGGTCCATCCATGTTGTTGCAAAGGATTAGATTTTCTTTCTTTTTTTTAAAAATTTCTTTATTGATTAAAGTGTTACATATGTGTCCGTATTCCCCCATTATCCTTCCATCCCCTCGACTCATGCCCTTACCCCCTTGTTGTCTATGTCCATGGGTTAGGCTTATGTGCATGCATATAAGTCCTTTGGTTGATCTTTCCCCCTTACCCCCACCCTCCCTACCTTCCTTCTGAGGTTTGATGGTCTGATTGATGTTTCTCTGTCTCTGGAACTGTTTTTGTTCTTAAGTTTATGTGATTTCCTTTTTTTTTTTTGGCCAAGTAGTATTCCATTGTATAAATGTACCATAGCTTTTTTTTATCCACTCACCTATTAATAGTATGTCTTCTTAATACTAAGAAAGTACTGCTGGCTTTACTTACTGTTGTTGTGGGGTTTTTTCAAAAATTATTTCCATTTAACTGCTAATTGACTTTATAATTCAAGTAAGAATCACAGTGTCTCAAACAGCACTGTAGTAAAATTTTAATATTAACAAAACAAAAGTTAAACTAATTTTAAATAATGTGGTGGTTTCTACAAGATCAAGGCACACTGTGATTTGACTCATGGGACAGATAAGTAGCTACAGCTAATATGCTTGCTGCGGAACAAGTAACCCAGGAGGCCCTGCACTGATGACTGTGTCTCCTCAAGACAGAGTAACCGATCCCCTTTCATCATGGTCTCGCCTTAGCAGAACTTCTGCCTCTTTTTTTTTTTTTTTTTTTTTTTTTAAACAGGGAGGTGGGAAGAGGTAGTAAGAAGAATAGGTTCAGCCAATTAACGTAAAAGCAGAAGGTAAAGGTTGTTATTTTTCTCTGATTATTTTCTAAATAACTTAGCTACTACTTGAATGGACGAACTGCTACCAAAGAAGATTTCCTAAACCCTGATGTGTTGGACACTTTTATTTCACCTGTGCAAAAAATTTTTCAGGTAATAGTCTTTTATTCTTTTAAGTGTAAAACCAAAGTCCTTATTCTGTGGTTTAGCTGGTGCCAAATTCTATAGATATATAAATCTTCGTGTTTTCTAATCTTAGAGAACAGGCATTAATATTACTCACCTTCTGTCCCTTTAGCATCAGATCTTACCTGTGGACGTTGGTTATAAATGAAAAATACTTCTAAAAGCCTTTTGGTAGAATTAACTCTCCTAAGCTATAAGAATAAGATTGTTTACATTTCTTCCACACCTAGAATTCCAATAAAAGTAAGTTTCCTGAGACCTAAATGATTGTGAACATATTTTGTAACTTTATTGGACAGATGGGTCTGGGAATACAAGATTTTGATGTCATTAATGTCCAGCACCATAGTTGGTCAGCTTGCTTGCAGTTACCATGGAGACTTTCCTGTTTCATAGGTTGTTGAGATGACCAGACCCCACAAGAAGGTTTGGTTGGGAGAAACAAGCTCTGCGTTTGGGGGTGGAGCACCCTTGCTGTCCAACACCTTTGCAGCTGGTTTCATGTGAGTGAAGTAGCACCCACCTCAGGGACCAGATTCCAGCGTGTTCCTGTTCTATTCGGTTGAAATAATTCACCAGCTAAAAATCTAATCAATGATGGTTCTGTGGCTGAGCTTCAAAATTTGTGTCAGATTTTGTAAGATAATGATTTACTAAAGCTTGTTGGACATACTGTATTTCATCATTGTATGAATGAATTGCTTTAGAAGTTCTGTTCCTTAATTTTGGCCCATGGCCATGCCAAGGATTCCTCCTCTGAAGAAGCACATTGTGAAAACAAAAGACATTGTAAAGGAGTGTATCTATAGCTCTGACTCTGGAAGGATTTGTAGTACATGCTACACAGTTATTCCAGACTAGAAACCCAGCGCTAGAAATTGTGCAGCCCCGCCCACCCACTTGCACCTCACCGCGCATGCTTCACCACTTATGCAGCCTCCTGGTGACCAGTCTTTGGTCGTTATGGCATAACGACCACTGGGTTTTTATTATATAGATTCCCAAGAAGTTTAGAGCCTGAAATATGAGGTCATACCAGAGGACCTATCAATGAACTTAAATTAACTCCTACTCCAACCACCACAAAGTTGATTGCTTTAAACAACCGTTAACTTACATTCCATAACTCCGTTAACACTCTCATATTGAGACTTAATCTCTTTCCTCTCCTCCTTACATAAAGTAGAATAAGCCCAGAATAAAAGTACAAATTGTTTATGCTCTTGGGGGCATGATGAGTAGAGAAAAGAAGGGAGATGTTTGTCATGCTGAATGAAATAAGCCAGTCAATGAAAGAGAAACACCACATGACCTCACTCATTTATGGATAATAAAGAACATTATAAACCGATGAACCAAAAGATAGATATAGAGACAGTAAAGCAACAAGCAGACTGTCAAATTACAGCAGGTAGGGTAGGGAGATCTGAGGGAGATAATAGATCAACCCAAGGACTTGTATACATGCATATAAGTACAACCAATGGACACACAACTCTGGGAAGGGAGGGTAGTATGGGAGGGGGAGGCCAATGTTAAAATATGTACACAGATAATAATTTAATGAAAAAATGTAAAAAAAGAATGGAGATGTTTGTTTTGCCATTAACTAAAGATAAGGGGCAGGAGATGTCCATAAAAGTTTAGGTGTGATCCTACTTATTTTACTACTCCTGGCTACATGGAACCTTATAGTATTTAGACCTCACATCGGGGTGGGGAGGAGGGCTACCCTGAAAGACAAGGAGTAATTGTCTGTGGCGGTAGGAATTTACCTACTCTGCTTTACAGACCATATCTACCCTGAAGGGGATTTCTATGGCATATTAACAGTTCTCTAGGATTTGTAATCATGCAGAAGTATGGGAACTTGTGAAGGGAAGGATAGTCTCCATTTAATTTGAGTGACTTATTTACAATTAATACCAGTTTTCTCATTTCATAGACGAATAAATCAGAATAGTCGCTAATTAGAATTAAGTTATTTTGTTCTCCGAGCTGGAAGAAAGCTGGGCCTCACTCTGTTCCAGGTGGCTGGATAAATTGGGCCTATCGGCCAGGATGGGCATAGAAGTGGTGATGAGGCAAGTGTTTTTTGGAGCTGGAGCCTACCATTTAGTGGATGAAAACTTCGAACCTCTACCTGTAAGTGATCATTATTCTTCTATTTCTATGAGTAGATTAGACTATATGGAGGACCCCTGTATTAACCTCCTAAGAATTGTCAACTCTCACCGATAATTCAGTGCTCTCAACATAGCCAAGCCATGGACAGGTTAGAGATAATCCATTCTAACTTTTTTTGTATCTCGAGAGAAATTGAGACCTAGGAATAATGTTTTTAATATGAGCCATTTTGGATATGGTGTGGGATTTCTTTAAAAGGGGTCATTTGAAATTTTATGACTCTCATTTTACAAGATATAAAACTTGGATCAAAAATATTTTAAGAGTAAATTAAAGTTAAAATTGTTTATAGTATCCAAAGCTTTAAAACTTTTTATGTCATTAAATCATAATTTATTTAACCTTAAGATAAGCCAGTAATATCACGTATTTGTTAAAAAATCTTACCCAAAGAATTGGCTATTTTGTAATAATCTTCAAGGTATTTGTGAATTTTTAAAAAGTCCATCCTACCTCAGCTGTATCTGGTGCTAAATTAGGTAATGTAGCCTTTCCATCTAAAAAGTCATCTGGAATCTATATGTGTCTAAAAATTGAAATAGTATAGATATCTCCCTGAGAAATATGACCTTGATTTTTATTATCTAAAATGACATTTGAGGATATCTGTTTTTCTAAGAATTTCTAAAGGAATTATTTGGATATTGTAGGGAAGCTAAGAAAGTTTGCAAAAAAGTACATACCAAAATAAGTATGGTAGGCTTCTGTGGTGTGTAGCTAGATTTCTCAACAAAATTGCTTTTAATCTATAGTGGTCCAAGCTCATGGAGCACACTATTCATAACTTTTAGAAAATGCTTAGAAAAATTACCTTGTACAAAATAGAATCTGTCTTCCCCGAGTGTATTATGAGCCATCTATAATGTTACCAAACATGATAATTTCACTAGACAAATATCCAGAATCTACTGCTGGCCCTTTTTTAAATTGGCTTTGAGCAAGAAAGGTAAATAAATAGTTTCTACAAAATTCACTTTGAGTACAATGTCTAGAAACTAGCCAGCTTATCCTGTCACTCTTTGTAAATAGTGCCAGTTATTTAGTATGTTATCAAAGTCTTCTCAGTGCCTAAACATAAGCCTTTGGCTTCAGACCCTTTTATATGCACTAACTATATTTCTTCCTTATGGTACAGAATCAGCTAGCAAAACTTGCAAGAATATATGTGCCATATTACTATGAATAGGATCAAGGGAATTGGCCTTAAACCTATTGTACTTGTCTGTTCTCTTATTTGATTTGTATAACAATCCCAGAAGCTAAGACCGGTATCTTAGATCCGTGTTTTTCAGATTAAGTTCTAATTGAGATGAAGTCATGTGATTTGCTCGAGGTCACACAGTTGGCCAGTATTATTCTGAAGAGTCCTATACAAATCCTGGCTGAGGCCTGCATGCTTTCTACCCTTCCAGAAACTGAGCCTGCTCAAGTTATGTCTCTTGTGAAACATTTCATTGATTCTACCCTTGTCTCAAGAGACAATTTGAATCTGAATTTAGGCAGAGGAGCAAAAGCTGCCTACTTTCCCTTAGCTCAAGAACAAAGAGTTGAGGTTTATTTTTAAACTAATAATTATGGAACATTTCAAAGTAGAGAGATAGTGTATGAATCTCCAGTCTTGTTTAATCTACAATGCTACCTACTCCTTACCTACCACCTACTGTATTACTTTCAAGCAAATCTCAGATATATCACTTTATCCATAAATATTTTAGTATGTATCTCCTTTTTAAAAACATAATATCATTATTATACTTTAAAATATTAACAATAATTCCTCAATATCATCAAATATTAAATCAGTGTCTCACATTTTTCTTATTGTTGCAAATGTTTTAATAGTTAGGATATTCAAATCCACAACATCCACATATAGAATTTGGTTGATATAGCTCTTAAGTCTATTTATCTTTTTGGGGGGAATCTGTTAATCTTTAAGTTCTCCTTTCCTTCCCCCCCCCCCCCCACCCCACTAGAATTTATTAATTAAAGAAAGCAGGTAATTTGGTCTATAGTGTTTCCCACATTTTGGATTTTGCTAAGTTTATTCTTTCAGCATGTTCCTCTGTTCCCTATAGTTCCTGTAAACTGGTAGTTAGAACTAGAGGCTTGAGCTTACTCAAGTTTAATTGTTTTGTTTTGCAAGAATTCTTTGTAAGTGATGTTGTGTGCTTCCATCAAGAGTTTCATAATGTCTGGTTATCTTGCCTTTTTTCACCTTGATAGCTAGTGATGATTGTTCCCTAATCCATTACTTTATTAGGGGTGTTATAAGGTTTTAAAGAAAATAATCTCTTAAACAGAAATTTTATTTTAAAAATGTGTGTGTGTGCGCGTGTGTAAAAGTGCTGCTTTGAACTTTGCTTTCCATTCTTAGATGATAAACAACAGAGAATATTTAAATGGTCTCTTAGTCAATAATTGAAGTCTTGAGCTATAACTCCTAGCAGGTAAGGACCCCTGAATTGTAGAAGTCCTCTAGTGATAAAAAAAAAAAAAAAAAAAAAAAAGAAGAAGAAGAAGAAGAAGAAGCAGCAGCAGCAGCAGCAAACAAGATACTGCACTCACATTCATGAATAACCCAAATCAAATGATGAATCCTATTTAATTACCTCTAGAATAACAGTCATACTCTTTATAGGATAACTACTTGCTTCATTTTATTAAATGAAGAACTAAATAAAGTTCTATTTTTTGTCTCTCCCCTCCCCAACCACCACAACTAGGATTATTGGCTCTCTCTCCTATTCAAGCAACTGGTGGGCACCATTGTATTAAAGGCAAGTGTGAAAGGTCCAGCCAGAAGCAAACTTCGAGTATACCTTCATTGCACAAACGTCAACCAGTAAGTATGCAATGCACTTTACAAACCAACAAGTTTTAATTAGTAAGCACATAACTTCCTACTCTAACACCCTGTTGTTCCCTCTCTACTCTGAGAGTCTAAACCGTGTCATTATTTTTTTATTTTCCCCTTCATAGTGATATGGTGCCAGAGTGTAAAAAAACAAAAACAAACAACAAAAAATACCCCAA
Source organism: Pipistrellus kuhlii (assembly GCF_014108245.1). Classification (NCBI taxonomy): domain Eukaryota; kingdom Metazoa; phylum Chordata; class Mammalia; order Chiroptera; family Vespertilionidae; genus Pipistrellus; species Pipistrellus kuhlii. The sequence continues at coordinate 149,462,285 of NW_023425404.1, forward strand.
AAAAATATAGCTTAAACATTAGCATTTGACTTTTACAATTACTTTAATTGTCATAATTCATAATCAAAATATACCCTAACTTTAAATAAAGAATAGTACCAATGTATTTTTTTAAATATTATTTTATTAATTTCAGAGGGGAAGGGAACATTTCAAAGGGAAAGGGGAGAGAGATAGAAACATCAATGAAGAGAGAGTCATTGATTCGCTGCCTCCTGCATGTCCCCGACTGGGGATTAAGCCCGCAACCCAGGAATATGTCCTAACCAGGAGTTGAACCATGACCTTCTGGTTCATAGGTCATCACTCAACCATTGAACCACACTGGTAGGACACCAACACATTTTTATATGAACAATTACTTCATGGAATGACTATGAATGAATATAACTATAAATTCATATGAATGATTATATGAATATACTTATTCCCTTGTATCATATCTGATCAATTTGATAAGGAAGAATTAAAGAACAATATCAACAATAACAACCTTGTTTTCAAAACTTTCAACCCAATTTATGGGATTGAGAGACCACAGAGATTTTTATAGTTTTATCCCTGCCCTTGGTAGCAAAATATGTTCCCAAACCTCATGGATTTTTCTCTTTTAGTTTCAATCTGTCCATCCTGATAAGATGATAACTAAAATACTAGTTCTAGCCAAAATAACTACCCAGCATTTCTGATCGCTGGTGAGTGGGAACTCGGGATAGTCAGGGCCCCACTAGGAAGAAGTTGGGGAGAAGTTTGGATAAATAAATTCTGAAAAGTATCAACAGATTTAATTTTCCTGTTTGCACCTCTCTTTGCGTATGGCTAGAAAAAGGTTTATAATTATAAACCGTAGGGTTTATAATTCGAATGCACACGAACCCACAAAATTCAGCTTTTATCATTTAACCTTCCTATGTTTGAAAATGAATAAGCCGCCTGGCTCCCTAGTAACTCAGCCTGGGAAAGCAGCAAAGATCTCAAGGTACCCTGGCCAGACAGTGGTACTGTGAAAAGCAATGTATAATCAGTTTCAAATAAGGCCACATTTCTGGTCTTACATCATTATAAAATGAAAGATAAAAAAAAGGTTTATCATCACTATAAATACTCATACGTAGTATCAATAATTATATTAATTTTGTAATCAAGTTTTTAATTGTTTAAGCTCGAGACAAATATTTTTGTTATTGAGTCAATCTATTTGCTTTTAGCCCAAGGTATAAAGGAGGTGATTTAACTCTGTATGCCTTAAACCTTCATAATGTCACCAAGCAGTTGCAGTTACCACATTATTTATTTGACAAAGAAGTGGACAGATACCTTGTAAAGCCTTCAGGACCGGATGGATTGTTTTCTCAGTGAGTACTTTTTCTTGTTCATTTTAAACTTTCACCAAATGTATCAGTGTTTATCAGCATAGAGTGTTGATAGGGGGAAAAAGAAGGCAACTGTTTCAAGTTTTGACAATTTTTAATATTCAGGAAGTTTATATATAAATACCTATTCATACAGATATACTCACTCTGAGAGTCACAAGCAGAAGGACTGAACACAAGCTAGCAGTTATCTTAGGAAGTTAGTTTGCATTTCAAAACTTGATATGTCAAGATCCATTCAACATATTTAAATTATTTGCTCTAAAAATACTTATAATTCTTGTTAACAGTCACAAAAGCGAAGCAAACCTATATATAATTGCTAGTAAAAGACTGAAGGTTGCTGTAAACTGTTATTCTTTGTGAGCTGGGCTTGATTTTCTAACAGCCTTAAAGTAGTTTTTTATTACTTAGAGTAGGCGTGTCGAACTCAATCAGAGAAGGGGCCAAAATCTAAAATCCAGCCTAAATCGCTGGCCGAATGGTTTACTCAACAGTCATAAACTGTCATTGTGATGGAAACGCAGCGGAGTGCAGTGATGACAGCGCGGTGCGGGCCACATTGCAAGGCCTGGCGGGACGGATTTGGCCCACGGGCCTTGTGTTTGACACATGTGATTTAGAGTAAGGAGAAAGTAGCTTGGAATGTACCTTTTAGGTCCAACGTATGTTGGAAGGATCTCTTTTCATCATGCTTATTTTCAGTTTGAAACATAAAAAGTTAAGAGTTCACAAAATTCTTTTCATCTCTTCCCATCTTTGCAAATGCTATATGAGTGATGTTTTCAGTGACAGTTAGCATCATAACCTGAAGAAGGACAGCAAGAATGCTTTCTCCAAAGTCCTATCCCCCAGAGATAAACATTATTAACACTGGGTACCATACCTTTATTTTCCTCCCTGTGCTTCCTTTTATTATAGCTGTAAGCACACAGTCTGTAATGGGAAAAGAGAGGAGGAATCCACAAGTTTTCCCTTGTCTTTCCATGCAGAGCCTCTGTAGACATTTAGAATTTTTAATTGAATTCATTGGGGAGACATTGGTTAATAAAATCATATAGGTTTCAGGGGTACAATTCTGTAATACATCATCTGTATATTGTATTGTGTTCACCACCCTATAGACATTTTTTTAAATATATTTTATTGATTTTGTACAGAGAGAAAGGGAGAGAGATAGCAAGTTAGAAACATCGATGAGAGAGAGTCATCGATCAGCTGCCTCTGTCACACCCCCTACTGGGGATGTGCCCGCAACCAAGGTACATGCCCTTGACCGGAATCGAACCTGGGACCCTTCAGTCCCCAAGCCGACGCTCTATCCACTGAGCCAAACCGGTCTCGGCCCTATAGACATTTTTAATGGGTTGCATGTTTTACAAAATTCTATGGTTTACTTATCCTTTTCCTACTGTTTAAACCTCCTTTTCCTTTTGTAAATAATGCATATTTGGGTAACAGATACTTTTCGGGTAACAGATACTTTTCTCTATTTGGGTTCTGAACCTTTTAAAGTGGGTCTTTTTAGCATATTTGTATCTGATGCTGAAAAGGGAAAAGGTTTTGTAAAATAACTGAATAATAGTTGTAGAGTTGCAATTGTCTTAGATCATTTTAGTCCAACTGTAGGTCAGTATCTGCTTCCTCCTCTGACGAAGCTCCCAGCCTCTCCTGGTGACTGTTCTCGCTGGTGGGGACAAAGTGAGCCTCTTTGTGCCCTTTTTCTGCTGCTCTTAGTTCTGTTTTCTAGGGCAGAAGTTGGAAACTACACCTCATGCCTATGGGCAAGTGGGTTTAGACAAGTGGTTTTTCTCTTCCTGATGGGGAAGGTTGGCATGCACTCTGTTAATTTTTTATTTTTAACTAGGGGCCCAGTGCACGAATCCATATACCTTGAAAGGAACTGTGGGCCTTGAGGCTGTGGTGGGCACAGGGGTGGGTCTCAGCCCATCCTCTGTGCCCCCGCCCGGCCCCTTCTGCCGCAGCCTTGTCCCGTCTGCCAATAGCACCGCTCCTGCCGCCTCCACTGCTCCCATGTACTGAAGGCACTGGCCCTGCAGGCACCTCCTGATGGCTTGGAGCAATTGGGGCTGGCACCAGCAGCGGGTGCAAGCGGGGCAGACAATGTCAGCAGGTGCGAGTGGTGGTTGCTGCCCCAATCGCCCCTCAGAAGCAGGGAGAGGTGGAGAAGCCCTCAGGGGCGATCAGGACTGTCAGCCACGACTCGCACCCACTGACAGCACTGGCAGCACGTGCGAGTACCATCTCAGACAACAATAGCATGTGTGAGCGAGGCCAGTGCTGGCAGCAGTGCTAGGCGGGACCACGGTGCACGGGAGCAAAGAGTTTTCAGTCACCACCAGAGGCTTGCCCCAATGACAGCGACTGGTGCTCCACCTTGGTCTGGCACCTCTGCTCACCTGCTCACCATCCTGCTGCTGCCAACACCTGCCATGTTCTGCGTGTGCCCCCTGGTGGTCAGTGCATGTCATAGTGACCAGTTGTTTGGTTGTTCTGCCATCTGGTCTATTTGCATATTAATCTTAATATATAGGATTAGTTGTCAATATTTAACAACTGACAACTACTAAAAAAATCTTTAAAAATGGATACTCTGGCAACTCAGGCTTATTCTTTCTATTAGATAAGACCCTGTTATGCCTGTCCAATGGCACTTGCATGTATGACTTCCTTGGCCCTGGAGTTTGCTACCCATCATCTGGAGCAAATGTCTCATTTTCTCCAGAATAAGTCTCAAATTCTTGAAGGACAACTGGTTTGTCTTCCAGCTCTATTTCATCTGAAACTTCACAAACATATTTTATATTTCTTTGTCATCATGTTGCTGACTTCAAAAATATGAAACAAGATACTACTCTTAAATAAAACCCCACCCACCTGTCCAGCCTGATGTGGAAATAATCAACCAGAGGTGGGGAAATCAGGCCCATGCACCTTATAAGGCTCTCGAAATCATTTATTCTGGCCCTGCCAAGGCCTTAAAGAGGGTGAGTTAGTTCACTGTTCAACCACATAATATAGCAGGATAATTTTTAAGTTGGTAATTTTGTATGACCCGTGAATGATGTTATAAATATCCCAATGGCTCTTGGCAGGAAAAAGGCTCCTTACCCCTGCCAGCTCACACTCTGTGCACTGGTAGCATCCTTTAGCTATAGTTATAGTTGATTAAAGACTTTAGCCTGATGGAATTACTATCTTGTCCGCGTTTCATCATTCTAACCCATAGCAGGATTAACTTGCAATGATCAGAGTTCCCTTTAAACTCTGTTGCCAAGTCAAAAGTGTTTCTGAAACGTTTGTTGTGCCCTTGTAGAAGGTCCTCCACATCGTGCCAAACAGCTCTTACTACTGCCACATAAAGATGTTCTCAAGACCTATTTTTGTTTGTGGTTTCCTGATACTAGTCACAGCATTTCCTCCTGCAGCCCATCAAAAAATGGGTGTGGTGCAGGTGTGAAAACAAACCCCGGTGCATGTGGACTGAGCATAACTGCAATGCGGGCTTCTTGGCCTCCAGTGCAGTCATGAACATCTTATTCCTATCTCTTACTTTTAGTTACTTTTTCTTTTTTATTTAAAAAAATATGATAAAATTTATGCCATAGTAAGGATTTCCAACAGTAGAAGGAGGTGTACATAGAAAAGTCATTTTTTTTGCTCCACAGTCCTGCTCCCAGAAGTTTGAGTGTCATTCTAGAAGTGTGCTATCGATAGGTAATCCTAAGTATGTTTCATTTAAAAACATCCATGTCTTTTCACATTAGCTCATTCAGACCTGCTAAGTCTTTAAGATGATGATTGACTTAACTAACTGCCTATAGGTGGACACTTTGATTGATCCCAGCATTTTATACACAGCATCTATATATATATATTTTTTTTTTGTTGATTTTTTACAGAGAGGAAGAGAGAGGGGTAGAGAATTAGAAACATCGATGAGAGAATCATCGATCAACTGCCTCTTGCACACCCCCTACTGGGGATGTGCCCGCAACCAAGGTGCATGCCCTTGACTGGAATCGAACCTGGGATCTTTCAGTCCCCAGGCCGACGCTCTATCCACTGAGCCAAACCGGTTTCGGCATATAAACAGCATCTTTACATACTGGCACATTGAATGGGAGAATATGTCTTTTTAAAATTATATATTTTATTGACTTTTTTACAGAGAAGAAAGGGGAGGGATAGAGAGTTAGAAACATCGATGAGAGAGAAACATCTATCAGCTACCTCCTGCACACTCCCTACTGGGGATGTGCCCACAACCAAGGTACATGCTCTTGACCAGAATCGAACCTGGGACCCTTGAGTCTGCAGGCTGACAAACCAAACTGGTTAGGGTGGGAGGATATGTCTTAAAGTACAGAGCTCAGAACAGTGCCTCTGACCAAGATTAAATGGGATGCAGTTTTTCTGCTGACTAATACTTAGTGAGGATAGAGGGTTAAAGGATCTTTAAAAATGAGATATTTATAATAATTAAGGGGAAAAGAATAAAGTTATTTCAATTTTAAAAAATTATTTCTTAACTTTACTTTTTCAATTACAGTTTACATCCACTATTATTTTGTATTAGGGTATATCTATTATAGAGAAATGGCAAATAGTAATATTAAAATATTTCCTCTAATTAATCCCCTTTTAATGAGCACAAATTTCATGCACCAGGCCACTAGTGGTCATTATAATATTATTGACTATACTAGAGGCCCAGAGCACAACATTCGTGCACTGGGGGGAGGATCCCTCTCAGCCTGGCCTGTATCCTCTCACAATCTGGGAGCCATCAGACAGACATCCTTAGTGCTGCCTCAGAGACGGGAGAGGCTCCTGTCACTGCCACTGCCACTGTGCTCACTAACTGTGAGCCCAGCTCAGGGCTTCTGGCTGAGTGGCACTCCCCCAGTGGGAGCACAATGACCACCAGGGAGCAGCTCCGGCATTAAGCATCTGCCCCCTGGTGGTCAATGTGCATCATAGTGAGCAGTCGTTGAGCAGTTCAGTCTATTTGCATATTAGCCTTTTATTATATAGGATTCCCTATTCTGTACTTTATATCCCTGTGACTGTTTTGTAACTAACTACCAATCTGTACTTTTAAATTCCTTCATCTTTTTCATCCAGCCCCTTAACCCCCTTCCTCTCTAGCAACCATCATTCTGTTCTCTGTATCTATGAGTCTTTTTCCATTTTGTTTGTTCATTTATTTTGTTCTTATATTCCACATATAAATGAAATCATATGGTATTTGTCTTTCTCTGACTTATTTCACTTAGCCTAATACCATCCATACGGTTGTAAATGGTAAAATTTCATCTTTTTATGGCCAAGTAATACTCCATTACACATACGTACCACTGCTTTTTTATCCAATCATTTATCAATGGGTATTTGTGTTGCTTGCATATCTTGGCTATTGTAAATAACACTACAGTGAACATGAGGTGCATAGATTCCTTCGAATTAATGTTTTGGGTTTCTTTGTATACCCTGCAGTAGAATCACTGACTTGTAAAAAAGTTCCATTTTTAAATTTTTAAGGACCCTCCATACTGTTTTTCCATAGTGGCTGTACTAATCCGCATTCCTACCAACAGTGCACAAGGGTTCCCTTTTCTCCACATCCTCGCCAACACTTGGAGTTTGTTGATGTATTGATGATAGCCATTCTGACAGAGCAAGGTGGTATCTCATTGTGCATTAACTTGCATTTCTCCAGTTATTAGTGACGCTGAGCACTTTTCCATATGTCTCTTGGCCATCTCTATGTCCTCTTTGAAAGAGTTAATTTTTAAGAGACTGTGTGTAGTATGTGCTCATTTTGTTTAAATGGAAATATGTGTTACACATACACAGAAAAGAGATGAAGGAATATACATCAAAATACTAAAAATAGTTTGGATGATTTAACAGGTTACTTTTTTTATATGTATTTCTAAATAATGATGATATGATACTTTTACAGCACTTAGCACATGCAACATACTCTTTTAAGTGTTCTGCATATATTACATGTATTACATATATGACATATATGTAACTCTGACATGAACTAATCTTCTAAATTTTTACAATTAAAAAGGAACTTTTTTCATGATAAAAAAATCACTTAAAAAAAGATAATAGAGATATAAAAATCATTTAGAATTATGGAAGTAATTAGTAGAACTAAAAGCAGTAAAGCTTCCTTCATAAACTCTTGTTGATATTAGAATTTGTTGGTATGAGCATGTACTCATTTGATTTAAATAATAGTAAATATGCATGAGAAATAATACTTGTGCTTAACAAATTTTTCCAGTATTTGACTCAATTTTGAATTTGAATTCCACAGTGAAATGAATTCCACAAAGAAAACATAATTTGTTTTTAATCTGTGGTTTAGCCAAACAAAATAATTTCGTTTTACCCAGTAACATACATTCTACCAAAATATCCTTACTGGTCTAATTAGCATATTTCCTTTTTATTAATATAGACAGGCTATCACAGAAAATGTTTTTGGTCTTAAAAAGATCTCACAACTGCTGAAGCCGGTTTGGCTCAGTGGTAGAGCATTGGTCTGCGGACTGAAAGCTCCCAGGTTCAATTCCGGCCAAGGGCATGTACATTGGTTGCGGGCACATCCCCGTTAGGGGGTGTGCAAGAGGCAGCTAGTCAATGTTTCTCTCTCATCAACGTTTCTAGCTCTCTATCTCCCTTCCTCTCTGTAAAAAATCAATAAAAATATATTTAAAAAAAAAAAAAAAAGATCTCACAACTTTTGTAGAGCAGGCGGAGCACACACACGACATGGCTAACTAAGATGTATCTTTCCACATTGCAGATCTGTCCAGCTCAACGACAAAACTCTGAAGATGGTGGATGACCAAACCCTGCCAGCTTTGACAGAAAAGCCGCTCAGCCCAGGAAGTCCACTGAGCCTGCCAGCTTTCTCCTATGGGTTTTTTGTGATCAGAAATGCCAGGGTTGCTGCTTGCCTCTGAAAATGAATGGCAATGTAGCCTTGAGATTGAGATTGAATCTTTCAAGTGTATTAAGAAGAGGAAAGCAAAACTCAAGCTACAGGAAAGCAAGCAAATACCTTACAAATCAACCAGTGGGAGCTGCAGACAGGGGCACTCAGGCTAGACTTAGCACAGCATTTCCTTCTCCTTAGGAAACCACTGACACCTTGTGCCAAACACTATTCTTGTACTTTACGTGTGATATTTTTATTTAAGGTTATTACAAATGTATATAAATGTTTCTTATACAGCCAGGAGGCAAGTAAGTGAGGGATATATTATTCAATTTAAGAAAGTGCTTAGTTGTTTTTATTTTCAAAAACAGTTACTAGAAGATTGTCAGAGTCTTTCCTGCATATGCTGTCTCCATGGGCTCCCATCAGAAACAGTTTACTACCATAACCTCCAAATTGCCTATAGAAGAGAGATGATCTCTTTGCACCTTGATAAAGAGCTAGAATCAGTCGCTTCTTCTCTTTATTCTATTTGTCTTTGTCAACAATCCTATGTGAGAAGACAGATAGTGAATGTGATCATATTAAAAAATTATTAATGACAATAATTTTGACAGGTATTATGTAAAATTTAAATGAAATAAAAAAATAACTATAAGGGAAGTTGATTTGCCTAGAGGAGGAAATTTAGTTAAATACGTTATCACCATCTGTTAATGTTTATTTCTGTTACTCTTTTTCCCCCCACCTTTAGTTCTTATTTTAGTTGGGGAGCTTTTGGCTGCAAGTAACAGAAAACCCTGATTGTAATGGCTTAAACAATAAGGACATTTATCATCCCAAATCACAAGAAGTAGAAACAGGGAGAGCTCCATAGCTCTGGAAGGAACCAGGCTCTTTCCATCTCTGCTCTGCTACCTTTAGTATTGGCTTCATTCTCAGCTGGTGGCATGATGGCTGTAGCTATCCCATGGGCCCATGGAGACCTGGCAACATCCAGTGAAAGAAGATGAGCAGTTTTTCTGTGTCTCCTTCACAGACTTTGAGAACGCTTTCACAGAGGCTCTCCCAGCAAACCTCTCCTTGTGTCTCGTCACGTCTTACTATTGGCCAGGAATGGACCACGAGGCCATTTTCCCAGTCACTGCCAACATCACTGAGATTCCTCTAGTTCCTACAGTCTGCCAGTAATCTTTGGGAATGGAGCGGGTGTTGGGAAGCCCATGGCACTGACCACTACAGTTCTGTACTTTTATCCGTGACAGGATGTATTACTTTCTCTTGTATCTTAATTTTTGGAAAGGCAATCCTCTTTGTATTTATGCCAACTATGAAAAAATATTGTTTCAATTTAATTTAATCACACTTATGAGGAGCTAAAGCTGGAACTTAAAGTCGGATGGCTTAAATACCCTTACGTTTTGTATGTATTGTGGTTTTTATATTTTCACAGTTGAAATAAAGCAATTTTTGTAATCTCAGTATTGCATAATTATTCTTTTAATAAAGCATAAGCCCACATTTGGAAGCCTTGTTTTTCTCCACTGCATTGCTTACACCACCCATCCTGACTTGTCCCTTTAGTCTCTCTAACACCAAAGAGGTGACCTTGACACAAAGAGCTCACCAGGCATAAATACTATTTCCTCCCTCATCATGCAGATCATTCAGTGTTAAAGTTTTGTTCTACTTTTTCACCTGTCCCCTTGGCCACCTCATAAAGTTAGGGTCTAGTTTTTCATTTGTATAAGCATTATCATTTTCTAACTGCTCTCCCTGACTTTTCCCATTTCTTATAGGCACAAAAGGTCCTCATAACCTGGCACCTGCTTATTTCTTTTTGTTGTGTTGTTTTGGTTTTTATTTTTACTTATTTTCTTATAATTTTTTTTAAATCTTTATTGTTGAAAGTATTACATATGTTCCCTGTTTTTCACCTGCCTATGCCTATTTCTTCAGCCTCCACTCTTGTCATTCTCCCACAAACTGTGCTCTACCCCACACACTGGTTTAGAAGTCTGAACATACAGCCCCTTCCACCTTTGGCTAAAAGATCACTAAAGACAACTAGAGTTGCTGAAACCGGTTTGGCTCAGTGGATAGAGCATCTGCCTGCGGACTGAAAGGTCCCAGGTTCAATTCCAGTAAAGGGCATGTACCTTGGTTGTGGACACATCCCCAGTGGGGTTGGGGGTGTGTGCAAGAGGCAACTGATTGATGTTTCTCATTATGTTTCTAACTCTATCCTCTCTGTAAAAAATCAATAAAATATATTTTTTTAAAAAAGACAACTAGAGTCAAAACTAGTTCTTCATTCCACTACTATTTATTTTTAGTTTTCAATATTCCTGCTTTTATTTTTGAATTGTCAGATACACAGATATAGATAGAAGGGTAGGTAAATAGCTATAGGTAGTCCAATAGTATGTGACTTATTTTAAGGAATTGATTGGTTATTATGGAGTCCAAAAATCTGTGGTATTTGTGGTAACAAGTCCAAAATTTGCAGTGTAGGCCAGGAGACTAGAGACCCAGGAAGAGCCGATGTTGTAGTTCAAGTCTGAAGGTCATTTGCTGGCAAATTCCCTCTGGCTTGAAGGAGTTCAGTCTTTTGTTCTATTCAGGCCTTCAACTGATTAGAGAGGCCCACCCATATTATGGAGGACAATCTGCTTTACTCAAAGTTCATATTAATCTCACCCAAAAACATCCTCAAAAAACACCTGGAACAGTACTTGACCAAACATCTGGGCACCATAACTCAGCCAAGGTGACATAAAATTACCCCAGTACCTGTGGATGATAACTTTTTAAAAAGCAAACAGAATCCCTTCCCCCAGAGACTCACCATACAGGGTGAGGTATAGGTCCTTTGAGAAATAATCTAGTTTCTTTTCCTGAAGAGTTTACAGCAGTTGAGTGCCTTGCCCAAAAGCATAGAGTGTGAACATTGTTTCAGGTTGAACCATTATAAGTCCGGGGCCATCTCTGTCAGTGTGCTCCCTGAGCATAGGAATTTTTCTCCTTGATACACCCTGTGCTAAGCACAGTGCTTTCATGAAGCAAGAATTCAAGAAATATTTTTTAAAATTATTTACAATCTCTAAGGGGTTTATAATCAAAATGAGAAAAACATAAATTTGTAGATACAAAGGAAAATTAAAGCCTATAAAAGATATAAAACAGTTCTATTAGCGTTTTAGGAGAGTAAAACATGCAGTAGAAGGACTGTGTCTACAATTCCAAATGCCATGCGGTGCTAATGGGAAGACAATGCTCAACACACACACACACACACACACACACACAAAACACTCTGATGACCAGTCTAAAGATTGCCCTCAAGCAATGAGCCCAACAAGGAATCTAAAGAGGCCTAGTTCCACATAAGGGAACTCCTATGCATGTGACAATTGCAGGACCAAGTCTGGGGCTATCCCTTCTGCATTAAGCTACAGGGCCACTCTGCAAGTTACAGTTGTCTCTTGTAACAAGATAACAGAAGCATTCTTCCTCTAAGTTTACATATTCTAAAAATGATGAAAAGAAAATAAAAAGGTGGAATGTTTCCCTCAAAGATGAAATCTTTTTCTCCAAATCTATAGAAAAACACATTTGAGAGGCTTCCAAGAAGTCTAAGAGTCACACACATCGTATTTTACACTTTGGGGCTAGAAACTCTTCTTTCCAAATGTCAGGGCAATGTCTCATTGAGTTGAAGTTTGAGATGTCTTTGTTGAGTTTGAGAATTCAGATGAAAAAGACATGAAACTGTTAAAATATACACTGAGGCATTTTAAACACTTTAAGACTTTATTTAAGCATGCATCTACTTGGATAGGGCGGTGTCAAATTAGAAGTATTAGGAGTGCTCTGCAGACAGGGGCTAGGGGAAAGATTAATATAGAGAAAGCACGGAAGCAAAGAAGAGAAATGCTTTAATTGAATATAGCTTAAAGTCTAGTTGGCTACTTGTGATTGGTGGTCCTTAGCATTCTGATTGCATGCCTTTGAGTCATTTACAGGCGTAGGTTTGCTTATGTAGGCTGCCAGGGCATTGGAGCCATAGTCTAATAAGCTTCCTTGTTTAATTAATTTAACAACACAAATGGATGAAGATGACTAGATGACCAGTAGGCCCCTCTAGTGAAATGCAAACATTGAACTGGAACACATGGTTTTTCCTTTGGGCAGAATGCAACGGTGAATTCCCGGGTTCTTGTCCTGATGGATTTGAAGAATGAAGCCACAGACAAAAGGTGATAGGTGGAAAGTACAGAGACTTTAATTGCAAGCAGACACTGCCTCTGAAACCTAATTTTAAATTCTAAGCCTAAGACTCTGTCCCTCCTGGCTCACGGATGTGAGAAGGGGCAGGCTGGGCTGAGGGACTCAGCTCCAGTGCATGAATTTTCATGCACCAGGCCTCTATTCTATTATAATAATAATAATAATAATAATAATAATAATAATAAAGCATAAAATGCAAATTGACTGAATGGCTGAACAGTGGAACAACCTTACAGATGACCTCACACTATAACACCCACTGGCACCAGGCCGGCCAAGACAGGTGCATTGTGATTGGTCGAGGGCCCAGCCATAGCCCCATGAACTGAGTTAAATCAGAGGCCACCCAGGTGGTGTCACAATTGCTTCATAGGTGGAAACCTACACATCTTGTGTCAGAGTGGAGAGGTGTTGTAGAGAATATTAAGAGTAGAGAAAATACAGAAAAAAGTGTGCGGTTTTTTCCTTTACAGTAAGGTGACCAGATGTCCTGCTTTGGGAGGGACAGTCCCAATTTTTAACAATTTGTCCCTCGTCCCGCAGCGTTTTAAAAAAGCCCCGATTTTTTGAAAGAATGCATGACAAGCTAGGGAATGGCAGGAGGGAATATATGGTTTTTGACGGCCATGTGGCTATTGCCAGGATACGAGTTTTATATTATTTTTGCTAAGTGTTAAATTTATAATGTTAAACTTTAATAATAACAAATAATTGTTGAGAACTGATTATCGAGAACTGCTTATCAAAATTCACATTGTTGATCAATTGTTAGAATTGTGGAATACGCGCTGTCCTTACCAGGAATTACTGCTGCGACTGAACGTGTTTTTTTTCTATGGTAAATAAAGCGTGGACATCAGAAAAATCACAATTAAGTGTTGAGACTTTGAAAGCCATTTTATGTGTGAAATATAATTTAACAAACTCTTGTGACAATTTTCATGACCTTCTAAACAACGACAGCAATCTACTAAAAAAAAAATTCACTCAAATGAGAAATATGCCAAAGAATAAAATAATACTATACATACATTTTTATTTATTTATTATATTTGTAAATTGGACTTAGGTTGAAATTAAAATATATATATTACAATACTATTTTTGCATTCTATAAAAATTTTTGTTGCTCCGTATAGACCAAATTTTTAATCAACACCCCCTCCACCTCCACCCTCGTCAATGGTGTCTCGCTTTACCAATGTTAAAATCTGGTCACCTTAGTTTTATGCATGTGCTGTTTGTTTTGCTATAACCGTTCCGAACGAGTAAGCACTCTCCTTTCGTATTTACAGAGAAAGCTGATGACAGGAATACCTTTTACGCTGAGTATCTGGGGGACCCCCGCTGGGCCAGGTTAAAGGGACCAACATAGCTCTTACGTCACGTCACTCAAAAGGCTCCGGCCCCGCCCCTGCCCGGACAGGACAGGACGGACCCGAGGGCCTCTCGATGATGTCACCACGCATGCCAACCCGTGACCCGACGCCCGGGGGGTGACGTCAGGCCCTCGCGGACCACGCTCCCCCACGCCATGCTGGGCTCCCGCGGCGCGGTGCTCGTGCGGGGCCTGCGGGCCGTGGCGCGGGCGTGGCCCTGGGGCGCGCGCGGCCGCTCCCTGGCCCTGGCGCGCGCGGCCGGGGCGCCCCGCCGCGGGGACCCCGGGGACCGGCCGTCCTCCTCCGCGGGGCCGGCCCCGCTCCGGCGCCCGCTCAGCCTGTCGGCCGCGGCGGTGGTGGACTCGGCGCCCCGCCCCCTGCGGCCCTACCTGCGCCTCATGCGGCTGGATAAGCCCATCGGTGAGTGTGGGGCGCGGGCGGCGGGGGCTCCTCCGCCGCCGGGACGTGGCCAGCCCGGGCGCGGGGGACCCGGAGACGCCCGAACCCTCGACCTTAGAGGGGCGTGACCTGCCCGCCTCCGTGCCCGGCTGAGCCCGGGCCCGCAGTCCGCTCCCTCCACAGCCCCGGTGTGAGGGTGATGGAGCAGAAATCCGGCCGAGTCCCGCCTCGCACAGATTTGGTGTTGTAGCACTTGCACTTTTTAAAAAATATATATTTTATTGATGTTTTTACAGAGAGGAAGAGAGAGGGATAGAGAGTTAGAAACATCGATAAGAGAGAATCATCGATCAGCTGCCTCCTGCACACTCCCCACTGGGGGTGTGCCCACAACCAATGCACGTGCCCTTGACCGGAATCGAACCCCAGGACCTCTCAGTCCGCAGGCTGAGGCTCTATCCATTGAGCCAAACCAGTTTCGCCAGCACTTGCACTTTTATGTTGGATCCTTCCCGCAATCCTGAAGGCAAATAAGCTGATAAAGATGTTGAAGAACGAAGGCTCTTCTGCAGAGCAGAGGAAGGCAGTGTTTTGATGCCAGGGTTCTAGCTCTTTGCCCTCCACCACCCTCGACACAGGTTTAGTTCGTGTGTGCCCGCTGGTGTGGCTCAATGATTGAGCAGGACCCATGAGCCAAGAGGTCGCTGATTTGATCCCCGGTCAGGGCACATGCCCAGGTTGTGGGTTCGATCTTGGGGAGGAGGGTGCAGGAGGCAGAAAACTGAAATTAGAAAGAGGAATATAGAAATAGAAACATCAGTGAGAATCATCTGTCAGCCCGGAGCAGCGGCTGACAGATGATTCTCACTGATGTTTCTATCTCTATATTCCTCTCTAATTTCAGTTTTTAAAAGATTTAATTCATCTGAATGCAGTGTGTACTGCACTTAGGAACGAACTGCCTGTCAGCTCACAGTCGCCTCTGAGGATTCCCCTGCCCTTCCTGTTTAAAAGACCACCCACTACCTCGCTCTCTACCCCTTCACCCCATTATTTGTTTTTGTAGTATTCCCCATTAACAAACCTTATGCATTTATTGGTTTATTGACTTCTCCAATACAATGTAAGCTCCACATAAATGGGATTTTTAAAATCTATATCCTAGAACAGAGCTTGGCAGTAGCATTGAATGAATTATTAAATTCCCACAATAACACGTAGCTTTAGAGACAGAAAGAGCTATGGAAACTCTCAAGAGTCTAGTTGAAAAAGCTGATATAAGTGATACAGATAGTAAGTACATCAGGAAAGATCAGTAATTATTGTGGACCTTCATGTTGGAAAAAGTCAAGTAGAAAGTGTAACTGAGGACAGGTAGATTTTGCAGAGGAGGGTAGAGCTTGATTGGTGGGGGAAATATTTTTGCAAAATCCTCAAGATAGGGTGTTGTTGGCACACTAACAATATAGGCTGACCAGGAACCCTACATGGGTGTAGAAAATAGTGGGAGTACCGTTTGGTTAAGAGCTGGACTGAGAAAGGATGGACACTGGTGAGAGCGGAATAGAGACTAAAATCCAGGTAATCTAGAATCTAGATCAGTGTTTTTCAACCTTTTTTGGGCAAAGGCACACTTGTTTAATGAAAAAAATCACGAGGCACACCACCATTAGAAAATGTTAAAAAATTTAACTCTGTGCCTATATTGACTATATATAAAGTAATTCTCTTGAATAGGAATCAAATAAACACAAAGAAAGTATTTTATAATTACTTTATTATGAAATATTAAACAAAATAGTGAAAAATTATAAAATTCTTGTCTTGTCTGCACCTACGGCACACCAGGCAACATCTCGCAGCACACTAGTGTGCCGCGGAACAGCGGTTGAAAAACGCTGATCTAGATGATGGCAGTGCATAGAAATACATTCAAATGTGTAGCTACATTTTTTTTCCACCTTTGCCCAGTCACAACCTCAGGTTAGGCCTTGTTTTTGGAATTCTAGATTTATGCACTATGTATTTGGGATCACAGTACTAAAGAGTTTCTAGCAATCAGCAATTACAGTATACAGGCAAAATAAATGATAGGCACAGCCTTGCATATTGGGGCCAGATACAAGTTGATAGGCATAAATTTCCAAGCCCATTTCTAATCTGAAGCCCAATTTATAATTCTGTTCTTTGAGTCTGTGTCACAGAGCATCAGTGTAAGCGTCCAAGACAGATCAACAGCTACTACTACTCCCATTTCCATAAACCTCTAGCTTCTTTTACTTTAATTGCCTAGACCTGTGATCTGCAAACTGCGGCTCAAGAGCCACATTTGGCTCTTTGGTCCCTTGAGTGTGGCACTTCCACAAAATACCACAGCCTGGGCAAGTCTATTTTGAAGAAGTGGCATTAGAAGAAGTTTAAGTTTTAAAAATTTAGCTCTCAAAAGAAATTTCAACCGTTGTATTGTTGATATTTGGCTCTGTTGACTAATGAGTTTGCTGACCACTGGCCTAGACCAACCCATAATAAGAGATTATAAAGGGGTTGTTATGCATAAAGTTCTGGAGCCAGACCTCTTAGGTTTGAATCTTCACTCTGGCCATTTAAAGGACCCCAATTAAGTTACTTTACCCCTCTGAGTCTTCATTTCTCATTTATAAAATGAACATACTAATAATACTAACTTTATAAAGTTGTCATAAGAACTCATTACTACATGTCAAACCTTTAGAACAGTGCCTAACATAATTAGCCTTTATTACTTGAGAAGTGGGAATGGAGAAGTTTGGGGAATACTTATGTCTACAGTATATTGAGAAGAGACCAGCCTGCATGCTTCAGTTCTAAATAAGGTGATGATTGCAAGATTTTAAGATAACTTATTAGTAGTTCTCTGTGTTACAGTTCATTCAACAAACATTATTTGAGCCCCTATGTGTATGCCAGGAACATTAAGTTGGTAGTGGTAGAATCCAGGTTTGATATTTCTTTATTGAAATTCTTTTGTGGGCTAATTTTATGTTCATTGTTTTACTTTGTTGAAGCTTGATCTTGTTGCTCTTCATAAATGAAAATATGTTTTACTGTTTTTCAGAATGGATTATTCTTTCAAATGGGTCACAAACTGTGTTATTTTAGGAAGTTTCAGCAGGTGGCACTCTTCCATTAAATTGGTGGTGGTGTTTTTTTACTGCATTTAAGGGTCACTATGTTGTCTTAAAGATAAGGTGTAATTTGTGAATGACTCTTGTTAGAGTCCATTAGGCTCCTTTGTCTTTCCATCATATGCCAAAACTTGATCGTTTTATTTAATCTCCCAGAGAGGTTTTCCTTTTTCTATAGTAAACTTTTTTTTCTTTTCTTTCAGCAATGTACCTGGGTATAATAAGAATAGTTCCTATCTCATAGGTTTGTTATTCCCTGTGCTGTGACTGGGAATCAAACCATGACCTTCCTGGTTTATAGGTATACTCTCAACCACTGAGCCATGCCGGCTGGCAGGATCTGATCTTTCTTTAATCACATGTCTTGTTTCTCTTATATTGTTAAATATGGAAGGAAAACTTAGAATTTGTCTTCAAAGTACCATATCTAAACACTTGTTGAAAGATTTTTTTTTTGAAAGTAAGATAACTATTAAAGTTCATGTGTAAAATCTCTTATTCGTATGACACCTTATTTATGGTTTAACTTTCTATGGTTTCAGTTACCCTCAGTCAGCTGTGGTCTGAAAATATCAAATAGAAAATTCCAACCCTGGCCAGCGTGGGCACTGCCCCATGTGCCAAAGGGCTGCTGGTAATGCTTGCATATGATACAAAATTCTGAAGGCACAGAGTGTAGAGTGAAAACTAAGTCTTTCAGCCAATCAGTTCCCTCCCCCAAGACGAGTTTCTAAGATAGTTTTTCTGACATGGTCTGTAAACATACTAACATTCAAATGTATGTATTTGTTTTATGTGTGTGTGCATGTATACACACACATGCGTATTAAAAATTTTCAAATTGTCCATAAGAGTTGGACCATTTTGTAACTTCATCAGAAATGTAGTATTTGACTCTCCAGGTCAGACTTTGGGTTTTGCCATTCTGATGGGTGAAAAATGTTACATCAGTGTAATTTAAATATATAGTTCTCAAAGTTCATTATTTTTTCATATGTGTAAGAGCCATTTGTATTTCTTTCTGAATAGTCCTTTGTGATATGAGTTGCAAATTAATCGTCTCATTCCTGCCGCCCCCATATTTTAAGAAAATGTTTTTATTGATTTTTAGAGAGAAGGAAAGGAGAGGAAAGAGAGAGAAACATCTATGTGAGAGCATAACATCAGTTCCACACACCCCACTGGGAACTGAGCCTGCAACCAGGGCATGTGCACTGACCGGGAATTGGACCAGCAACCTTTTGGATGCCCCAACCAACTGAGCCACACCAACTAGAGCTATTGTCCCAGTTTTGTCATGTTTTTGAGTTCGTCTTTTTTACTTTGGGTTGTGGTGTTTAAAAAAATGAAAACAGTTAACCAACTTGAATTTGAACCTTTTTGTCTTTTTATTTTTGCTTAGGAACATGGCTGTTGTATCTGCCATGTACCTGGAGCATAGGGTTGGCAGCTGAACCGGGCAGTTTTCCAGATTGGTACATGTTATCCCTCTTCGGCACTGGAGCTGTTCTGATGCGTGGAGCAGGCTGTACTATCAATGACATGTGGGACCGGGACTACGATAAAAAGGTACACTTCATCATCAAAAAGAACAGAGAGGTGCCTCTAAATTCCGCAGAGTAACATGTTTCTTTCCCACATGATATTAGCCTTATGTAACATGCACTGCAATTTTTTCCTGAGAATTCATATTATTATTGTTTCTCTCTTCCCTATGGAAATTGAACATACACTTGCAAATTACTAGATAAGGAAGTCGCTTTGTTTTGTTTGCTTAGGGATGGGAATGGGAAACAGAAGAATGAGTGGTGGGGAATTTTTGTTCTTTTCAAAACTACTTTAAAATACCAATTTTTAATTCTTGGCAGTATTTCCAATGTTGACTTTACTTTTTATTCATGTTTCTGCCTCAGTGCTTACCATAGATCAGTCGCTTGTTGAAATGTTTAAATAAATGATTGAGCCATTGTGTGAGTGAGTCTAAAGTATCTATTTTTATGCATTAAGGTTACCAGAACAGCAAGCCGCCCAATAGCTGCTGGAGACATTTCAACTTTCCAGTCCTTCGTTTTTCTCGGGGGACAGCTGACCCTGGCCCTGGGGGTTCTTCTGTGTCTGAATTACTACAGGTATCGTAGATGTGCTTTTCATAATCATGTGTAAAATATCTCCTCTGAAATGGAGAAAATAGAAGTAAAATAAAATTGAAATATTTTTATCATAAAGCTGTTTATTGGCTACCTATTGAGCATCTGTAAGTTAGCAAATATAAATAAATCACCACACATTGTCAAATCAAGTATGTTTTCATCCAAAGGAATTAAGGTAAGAGAGTAGCATTTAATTTATCTTCAGTCACCTTTAGTGCATGTTCCTAAGGTTCACAGAGCACTTTATAGGTTTTCTAGATGCCTGTATGTGTGTGTGTATACTCGTTTATACAGGAATGAGCAAACGTAGGTTTAGAGTTGTTCACACAAATAATACAATAATTAATAAATAATACAAGAATAAACTTTCATGTACTCACAATTGTAAACCTACTTTTGCCCACCCCTGCATAATTTTATTTCAGGGTCTCTGAAGTAGATAGAAGCAGAAGTGGTTATAATTCGGTGTCTCTGAAGTAGATAGAAGCAGAAGTGATTGTACTCATTATGCAAAAAGAGGAAATGGTCTTTCCCAGGGTTAAGTTCCTAATCCATGATAGATGATAAAAGTGGAAGGCCTCATTTCTGTATCTCAAACACAGGCAGAATCAAACTTCTGTGCATTAGATGGCTATTTACAAAGTGCTTCAATAAGAGAAAAAAGAGGTCACCGAACAAGCATTATTTTATAAAGACTAGACTTAATTACATACTAGAGGCCCGTTGTATAAAGATTCGTGCAGTAGGCCTTCCTTCCCCTGGCTGCCAGCGCTGGTTTTCCTCCAGCACCGGACCCAAGCCTTCACTCTGGCCAGTGCCTTCCATCTTCACAGATCCTTTAGTCTTCGCTCCAGTCGGAGCACTGCTCCTGCAGCTCCCTCCGCCCCCTCCTCCTCCCTGTCATAGCAGGCGTCCTGCCTCGCCTGGCCACTCTGTGCCTGCATGCACGCTGCCCAGTGGCCCAGAGCTCCTGGGGGGGTGGGTCCACTGCTGGCTTTGTTGGGTTAATTTGCATACCCACTCCTGATTGGCTTGTGGGTGTTGCAAAGTGATGATCAGTTTGCATATTTCACTTTTATTAGTGTAGATGTTGCCCTGCTAGCATTACTCACATGAATACTTTGGAAGATTATTCCAGGAGGGGTGGTGTTAGATGCCCTTTGAAGTACCTAAGAATGGATGTCTTATGTTGTTATTCTTTAATAGGGCTTTGTGATCTTACCCTCTTCTAGAGAAATAACACCCCATTGTAGTGTATGTGGAGGGAGGGATATCTTGACTCTGATTCTCTGTTAGGACATCTGTTTCTAGCTGTCTTAATGTTTAAATATAAAATTTAGAGAAGCAGTGGCATATGGTAATAAGTTGGACTTGAAGTCAACCTACGTTATGTTTGAATTCTAGCGCTCCTACTGACTAGCTGTATGACAATCTCTTTTTAAAAAAATATTTTTATTGATTTCAGAGAGGAACGGAGACGGGGAGAGAGATATAAACATCAATAATGAGAGAATCATTAATTGGCTGCCTTCTGCACGCCCCCTACTGGGGATCAAGCCCAGAACCCGGACATGTGCCCTTCAGTCTGCAGGCCAATGCTTTATCCACTGAGCCAAACCAGCTAGGGCTACTTAATCTCTTTGAGCTTTAATTTCCTCATCTGCAAAACAACAAGTAGAATTAATCTATCTGCCTCTTAAGGTTGTGGTGATGATTATAATGAGGTAACATTTGTAAAGCAGTTAGAGCAGTGCCTAACATATGAAAAGCACTACATGTGTTAGCTGTTGTTATTGTTTGGTTATTTTGTAATTTAAAGTATTTTTAATCATACTTTATCCTTATCAAAGTCAGGAAGATAATTTTACATAACAAAAAATATAATTTTTAAGATAATTTATTTTCCCAATTAGTGTTACTCTCATCTTATTTAGTGATTTGTAAGAGATGGTGATAATCTTTCTAATGGTTTTTCTTGATTTCAGTATAGCTCTTGGAGCAGCATCCCTACTTCTTGTCATCACCTATCCACTAATGAAAAGAATTACGTACTGGCCTCAATTAGTCTTGGGTGAGCTTGAATTAACTGTTAATATTTCCTGTGATACCCCAAACTATACTTTTAGATGTAATATACATGCATACATACATGTACAATGTGACAGATAAAATGTCGTCAGTCCTGAAATTTCCCAAACCAAGAAACATTGATAGATTGCTTCCCATATGCATCCTGACTGGGAATAGAACCTGCAACCTATATGTGTGCTCTGACCAGGAATCGAACCTGCAACCTTCTGGTGCACAGAACGATGTTCCAGCCAACTGAGCCACACCAGCCAGGGCAGATTTTCATATTTTGAAGAAGGACCTTAGCCATTTCTGACATACTATTACTAAAAAATCTTGAATATTTAATTTTCCGAAATGCTCTTTTAAAAATCTAGGTATGTCATGAAGAAAAGCATTAGCTGCCTTGAGCCTACCTGTCATTAGGTGCCCTGAAGACTTTGGGGACTGGAATAGAAAGCACTCCGAGCAGGAGAACACAGGTTCAAGTGTGTGTGACAGCTCAGCCACTTCTCTGGGATCCCTTTCTGTGCAGCCTTCCTTAGACTTCCCTGGGGAAAAGTTAGAGCCCTCTGGGCTCCCACAGCCCTCTGTCAAGACACTTACTCATTGTAACAGCATCAACTCAGCAAGAAGATACTGAGAGCCTCCTCTGTCTCCCCAGTAATAAATTGTAAGTGCCTGAAGGAGAAAGCATTCATTACATTTGAATGGCTCAGCATTTCACATAGCACTAGACACATCGCAGGAATTCAGTAAATGTTTGTTAGTAGAAAGAGAGGTAGATAGGAGGTAGGTAAGTCAAAATCTTTTGCAAAAACATCTAGTAGTCTTTTATTCTTAGAGTAATCTAAAGTGTTCCTAAAACTATTTTAGTTCTTTGAAATTCCCCCCCCCCCCAAGTAAATAAAAGAAGAACCTAAAGCTATTCCAGAAGTTCATTTGATGCTGACTGCAAAGTTGTGGTGGAATACTCATTTTTTCTAAGATCCTCTCATTCAGTGTGTTTCTTTTTATTTAAATACACACACACACACATCATTCTCAACTGATCAGGGACTCCTTAGGTAAAAGGAAGATAAGCATTCCCCATCTATAAGATAATATTAAGAAAGCTGGTATATTTACTTCAGATATTTATTGAATCTCTAACTTTTACTTTGTGCCAGCAATCACACCAAGTACTAGGAAAGTCGAAGTGACTAAAACACATTTGCCATCTTGATGGAGCTGGAGAAGGGGACAGTGATGAGCAGAGCGTTGCAGTATAGTGTACTGGCACACACGAGGGCTGCGGGCCCACGGGGGAGAGGTCCTCCGTCAGCTGAGGAGAGAGTCCGAGTAGAAACAGGCGACAAGGGAGAAAAGGGGCTTCTGAGAAATTGGGATCCATTGAGTTTGAGGTGGCAGAGGGCCTTGCAGGCGGAGATGTCTGGCAGACAGTCCAGGGGCTAGTCTCAAGACAGAAGGCCCATACAGAGAGATTCGGAGTCGTCAGCATGTAGTCCTCAAAGAGGGTGGGCTTGTGAAATAAATAAGGGTCCTGTCTATACCCTTCTTTCTGTACCTAGAGGGGAAGTAGAGTGATAGTGGAAAGGTCACAGGATTTTAACTCAGTTGTAAGTTCAGGCCCCGGCATCTATTATTTATTGACCATGCCAGGTACCATACTAGGTAGGATAAATGTTCTCATGAAACCTATGTATTGGGGATATTCGTTCTCTTAGCTGTGTTATTTTAATTGTTTGTTCGCCTGTCTGAACCTGTTTTCTTTTTCTTTATTTTTTCTTTATTTTTTAAAACATATTTTATTGATTTTTTACAGAGAGGAAGAGAGATGGATAGAGAGTTAGAAACATCGATGAGAAAGAAACACCGATGAGCTGCCTCCTGCACACCTTCTACTGGGGATGTGCCCGCAACCCAAGGTACATGTCCTTGACCAGAATTGAACCCAGGACCTTTCAGTCTGCAGACCAAAGCTCTATCCATTGAGCCAAACTGGTTTTGGCTGAACCTGTTTTCTTTTTTAGAAAATGTAGTGAATAACTACCACAGAGAGCTGAGAGAATTTAAGGAAGAAACGTATTAGAAAACAGCGTACACAGAAGCACTTAATACAAGCTGATGTCCCTCTCTCTCCCTTTGGAATTCGGAAGTCCAATTAGACTTTTCCTCTCTCTCTGTTTCACTCCTTGTAGGGTTCACTTTTAATTGGGGAGCACTACTTGGATGGTCTGCTGTGAAAGGCTCCTGTGATCCATATGTTTGCCTGCCTCTTTATTTTTCTGGAATTATGTGGACTCTAATATATGACACTATCTATGCCCATCAGGTAAAGAAACATCCTTTTTCTTTAGCTTAGTTGTTTTTAAAAAAAAAAAACAAAAAACTATAAAGAATCAAACAAAAGGGAAAATATTTTTTTCTAAAAACATCATTCATACTTCCATGATACCAACAAAATATGTCTATTTCATGTGCATGTATATTTACCAAAGAGATAAGCTCATTAATTTTATTTATAATTTAAATAGCATATACTATATGCCAGACACTGTTTTAAATACCTTGCAAACACTAATTTAATTCTCATAATAACCTGAGAGGAAAGCACTTTTATTATCTTTATTTTGCAGATGAGGAAACATGCTTGGCAAGTAATTTGTCTGTGTCACATAGTTAGTGGATGGCAGAGCTGATATTCAAACCCAAACAACCTCCAGGGTCTGTGCATTCAAGCACTACCCTCACCTGCCCTTTTGTTGGTGCCTCTAATCATTGCACCAGGCAGCTTCTTTACCTGGTATAGGTAACAAATGTTTTCCTGGATTTTTACCTGTTTTTGTCATTAATGCTTTAAGAATGGGTAATAATACATCATAATTTTTTAAAACAATTTGTATATGTTGGCCATTTCAGTCATTTCTGGATTTCTGCAATTAGAAATAGTATTGTTTTAATTACTAATGTCTATAACTATGAGCTTTTCAGATAAATTTTTAGGAGTGGTGTTACTTAAAGGACATAAATTATAGTTTTTGTATTGCCTTTCCATAAGTTTAATAAAAAAAAGTTATTTTTTTTATTAAGTGAGCATTTTTTTTTTAATTTGTGATTTTAACAGGATTGAAACTAAAATTCAAGGAAATTATTAAGACTTGAGAACTCTGCAATAAGGAGCTCTATGAAGAATTTGAGTTGAGTTTTACTTTGGTGTAGTAAAAGGGTAGTTAAAAGTCAGTAGGGTTATAAGAAGTACAGTGACATGTAGAAATAGAGCTGGAAGAGAATTTTAGCAGTAACATTTAACTTGGCTGGCTGTACATTCATTACTGATCATCTCATGTTCTGGATTACTCATTTGTGCATGGATGTGGTTCAGCTGGGCTGGCCTGCGGTGGGGGGGGAGGTGTGCCATGGGCTGTTGGCCAGCCCTGTCCCCTGGTCGAACTCTCGAGACAATTTGCATATTAGACTTTTATTTATATAGGGTATAATTGTTCTTTAAAGACATTGTCCTCTGGAATTAGGTAGTAGTGATGGTTGCACAACCTTATGAATATACTAAAATCATTGAATTGTATGCTTAAAATGGTGAATTTTATGGTATGTCAGTAAAAGACAATTTCTTATTACTTTCTGATGTTAGGACAAGACAGATGATGCTCTGATTGGCGTGAAGTCCACGGCACTGAGGTTTCGTGAAAACACCAAGCAGTGGCTCAGTGGCTTCAGTGTAGCGATGCTGGGGGCCCTGAGCCTGGTGGGCGTGAACACTGGTCAGACCGCGCCCTATTACACTGCTCTGGCTGCTGTCGCAGCCCATCTGACTCACCAGGTTTGACCACCACCTTATTTTTTCCCCTCATTCTTCCTTGCTACAAATTATAAATATTTTTAAATGAAAATATTTAAATGAAACAACCTCTGTGTTTACCAAGTAAGGTTCTTCTTGAACTGGCTTGAATTGCCCCCTCCCCTGCCCCATCTTACCATATAATCTTACCATATAAGAGAGCTGTATTATTTTAAATAGGTAATCTAAAACTAAATGTAGATCTTTCCCTCTCTGATTTTTGGGGAATTACTTCTGGAAATTTTCAGCAATGTCTGAAGGTTGTAGGTTGAATTGAATTACTCTGAAAGCAACTGATCAACACAACTTCACTTTAAAATGTGGGTTTCTGGGGATGCTTAGCAAACTGAATATTCATAGGTTTAGATCCCCCTGCAAGGCTGATTAAGTCATGAAATTATAACATGTCTGAATTCTGCCTAGATAGTAGGAAACTGTCATTTAAGGATATGTCCCCAGAACCCTTGCTTGCCCCTACAAGCTGATATTGTGAATCTGTTTTATTGATTTGTGAAAAATGAACTAAATCTCATTTTAATTAAATAGATTGATGCAAAAATGGTCCCAGATTGGAGAGGGTGTAGGCTGGGTTGAGGGACACCCTCCCCCCCCTTGTACACAAATTTCATGCACCAGGCCTCTATTTATAAATAAATGGGAAGGCTCACTAAAGGCATTTAGTGGGTGAGGACCAGGTATATTAAATATCAGCACATTAGACAGCCCTATACAGTAGAGTTGTCCTGCCCAAATGTGACTTGTTCTCCGTTGAGAAACATTTTTCTGAAGAATAAAGCTAGAAATGGAGGGTAGCAGCTATAGGAAGTAGATTTTAGATCAGTCAGTGGAAGAAAGGGTTTTCTAAGTAGAGCTGACAATAGCATGGATTGCCTCTCAAAACATTCACACACCCATCATGGGGAAGTTTTTAGGATGCAGCTTAGATGATACCCAGTGATATGGTAGATCTGTCTACATTGGGGAACTGTTTAAGGTGCATTAAGGGTTTCCCATAGCTTAAAATTATATAGCAGAGTGCTGATATCTTCGCTAATGATGTGTTAGTGATGCCAGCAAGTTCATTCTGTACTAATGAACATTGTGTTCTTTTACAGATTTACACTCTAGACATTCACAGACCCGAGGACTGTTGGGATAAATTTGCCTCCAACCGAACAATAGGACTAATTATTTTTTTAGGGATTGTCCTCGGGAACTTGTGGAAAGAAAAGAAGACAGATGAAACAAAGAAAAATACAGATAGTGGAACAGAAAATTAGCAATTGAAGTTTAGGAATTTTTAAATCAGACTTTTATAAAACCCTCAGGTCTTGTTACTGCATAATTAGATTTGAATAGGAGTCTTAACACTATATGTTAAAGAATTAAGAATCAGAAGATGAAGACTTCTAGCATATTTGCCTGGATTTTGGTTCAGCTATTTACCAGCAAAATTCTGCCTCTGTCACAGAAACCTGGGACTCATCAGGATTTGAGATGACCTTGAGTATTTAAGTTGATGCTTTCTTCTGCTCCTTGCAATTCTCATCTGTGGTTATGGGAGTTGTATGAGTTTGGGCACTTTAAAAGAAACCTGACATGTATCTCATCTAAATGTCAGCAAGAAAAATGGACTCGTTTTTTAGGGGAAAAATTAAAACTGCCACAGAAAGTTGGGCCTAATTGTTCTTTATTTTGACCTTTCCTCACTGTCAAAAGCTGGTTAAGGGTACTGTTCCTTTACCCCTTCATAATGTTCTCAACATAGCTGCTAAGTGATGTTCTTGTAACCCATGTAAAATGTCTTTCCTCTGTTCAGAACCCTCCAGAATCTTCACTGGACACTCACTACAAACTAAAGTCCTATTCTCTGCTGGGCCTCCATGATCTGGCCTTGTCTGACTACTCTCCTCACTCCTTTTCAGCCTCTCTGGCCTCCTCACTGTCCCTCAACACGCTGGGCAGACTTCTCCCAAGGACCTTTGCATTTACAGTTCCTTTGACTGCAATGCTCTGCTCGAATTATGTCATTGTCCTTCACTGCAGGTCTCTTCCTAAATATTACCTCCTTGAAGAGGCTTTTCCTAACTTATTTAAGTGGCTCTCATGGAGGATGGGGCATGTGGGGAGCCAGTCATTTGTGTATGTTAGTTGTGGGCAGCAATAAAGGCTGAATTGCATGATGATGATGATGCAGCTGACAGAGCACTCATCAGGCACTGATGAATGGGGCAGAGGGAAAGGCAGTGACTGTTTATTCAGCAAACACAGTGGCTAGCCTGCAATGGGAAGGCCTCCCAAACGGCCCCTCATTGCAGACAGATCTACCATGTCACTGAGTGTCATCTAAGCTGCGTCCTAAAAACTTCCCCGTGACGGGGCAACTGGAATAATACTCAGCTATAGCAGCAATGCAGTGAAGAGGAGAAATAGAAACATACCTTACCTTTGGGGAAATACGGTAGGTTTCTATTTTACCTCATCTGACACTGCATCAGAATAAATAAAATTTAAATCTGTTATCCTACATATATATATATGTGTGTGTGTGTATATATATATATATATATATATATATATATATATGTAGATATATATATATGTGTGTGTGTAGGATAACAGAAAACATATATATATATATAGAGAGAGAGAGAGAGTATTTGCAAAAATTACACAGTCTTTCTAGAAAATATAGTAAAGAATAAAATATAAAGCTTAGCCTGGCCAGTGTGGTTCAGTTGGTTATCTCGTACACTGAAAGGTGATGGATTTGATTCCTGGTCAGGGCACATACCCAGGTTTTGAGTTTGAGTTTGAACCCTAGTGAGGGCATGTACAGGAACAGCCAATTGATGTTTCACTCTCCCTCTCTAAAAAAAATCATTTTTCAAAAATACACAGTTTAAGCAGAAGGGATATCTTTAATAAAAGAAGTAAAAATAGAAAAGGGCTATACCTCTATACCATCTCTCATAGTACAAAAATTCTGATCTCTAAATGCTACTTTTCAATCTTGGACTCTGGAAGAACGTTGGGCAAGATAAATGTGAGGCCTGCTTTAGCACCTCCTACTTTGTATCTGGGAGGAAGCCTTAGGCGGAATCCCTTTTCCACGGGGAAAAAAGCTCCAGTGTCTAAAAGAGCAACAATTCTATTGAGGACTGGCTACAGAATTTGCCAAAAATCTATGTAATCTTCAGGTTGGCTACATAATTTTCAAATCATCTTATATTTTAAAATGTTAACTTACTAGCACTGATTCCAATTAAGGGAGGTAAAATGCAATATGTTTCCCTTTTTTTTCTTTTCTTTCATTTTCCTAAGCAAGTGGACGGAAGTTAATATGGAACAAACATTAGAATTGATAAAACTCCTACAGCCATTTATGATAAATGGGAACGGGGAGAATATTTAAACATCCATAGAATTGCTTGCTGTCAAAAGCTGCTTAAATTTTGTTGAATTATTTTAGTTCTTTGTAATTTCTCCTCCTGGGTAGAAAGGCTGAAAAAGTAAAGTGGGTAAGGAGCAGGTGGCAGGGGGAGTGAGGTGAGGGGAGATGAAGTACATTATTAGCCTCTAAAGCCACAAAGATAAAACAATTCCGGGCTGCAAAGAAGTACAGCCGTCATCAGTCTAGTATCAGGTTTGTGGCCACACAGTCAGGGGGAGGGGGTGTTGTAACTTAAGGTAGGAGGCACTACTCTTCTCTTGGGAGACTCGCTCAGTGAAGAAGCCCCAGTCCCATCTGCTGTGGCAGAGTCGTCCTGAGGTTGTGAACTGGACAGTTAGCCAGTGTAGGTTTATGGTGAGGGTAGAGGTAGGGTGGGAGCTGCTGGAGACCAAGATCAACAGTAATATAAATGTGAGGAGTCTGGCAGAAGGCTGACCTGGACTCCTTTTGATATTCATAGGGTGAATATTTACATTTTATTACCTACTGCTGACTCAGTGGCCTAAAGCAAACTCCCCCAAACCTGATAATCTTACTGCTTATTAAACATTACCATTGATATGTCTGTTTGCATTCCTATAAGTCAATTGTGTTTCTAATAAATAAAAGCAGCTGGGAAAGGAGACTCAGTGGAACTTGACTATTACAGTTAAGTTTTCCCTGGCTTCCCCCCATAATCAAATTAATGTTTGTCTTGTGTGTCAATTTGTGCGTCAACTCTTTCTCCAAGCCTTTGAACCCAAAAGCCACGCTGGCCATGGCTTTTCACAGGGAGCCACAGAAAACCTGGCTGGCGTCTGAAAATTGTGACACGTACTGCCTCTCCCTCTATCTGGCTTTCATCTGCCAAACTTGGGCTGTGTTGTGAAGATTAAACGAGTCTATCATATTAAATAAAAGCCTGTTATGGGCTGAATTGTATTGCCCCCAAATTCACATAGGAAGCCCTAATCCCCCAGTAACTCAGAATGTAACTACGTGGTGATAAGGTCTTTAAGGAGATCATTACGTTTAGATGTTATTAGAGTGAGCCCTAATCCATTATAACGGTGTCCTTAGGAAATCTGGACACACAAAGAGACACTACACAGTTGCACACACACAGAGAGAGAGAGAGAGAGAGAGAAAGAGAAAGGGGAGAGAGAGAGGACTGAATGCACAGGGAGAAGGCCATCTGAAGCCCAGGAGAGAGGCCACAAGAAACCAACCCTGCCAATACCTTGATCTCAGATTTCCGGCCTCAAGAACTGTGAGGAAATAAGCTTGGGTTGTTTAAGCCAGCGTTTTTCAACCGCTGTTCCGCGGCACACGAGATGTTGCCTGGTGTGCCGTAGGTGCAGACAAGACAAGAATTTTATAATTTTTCACTATTTTGTTTACTTAATATTTCATAATAAAGTAATTATAAAATACTTTCTTTGTGTTTATTTGATTCCTATTCAAGAGAATTACTTTATATATAGTCAATATAGGCACAGAGTTAAATTTTTTAACATTTTCTAATGGTGGTGTGCCTCGTGATTTTTTTCATGAAACAAGTGTGCCTTTGCCCAAAAAAGGTTGAAAAACACTGGTTTAAGCCACCCAGGCCATGGTGTTTTGTTACGGCAGCCCTCACAGGCTTAGTAAAATACAAAGACCTAGTATAGACCTGGCACACAAAAGACTACAAATGGAGTTCCCTAGGAAGTTCTCACTTTCCCACACCCATCCTACCTTTCTTTCCTAAAGTAACACGAGTCTCATCCCTTAAAGCAGACAGGCTGAACAAAACCCTCCTAAGATGTCCATGCCCTAATCCCCAGAACCAGTACCTACATCACCTTCTATGGTAAGAGCATTGCAGATGTGATTGAGAAGGATCTGAGGTAGGGACAGGAGTCTGCCTTATCCAGGGTGCAAAGGAATCACAGAGGTCTTTAAAAGAGGGAGGCAAGAAGATCAAAGTCACTGGGAGATGTGACAATGAAAGCAGGAAGTTAGAGTGATACAAGGAAGGGGTCATGAGCCAAGGAATGCAAGTCGCCTTTAGAAGCTGAGAAACTCGGCACATTTCCTCTCAGAGCCTCTAAGAGAACCAGTCCTGCTGACACCTTGACTTCAGCCCAGTGAAACTGAACTGGGACTTCTGACCTCCAGAATTTTATGGTCAGAAATGTCTTTTTTAAGTCACTAAATTTATGGCAATTTGTTATAGCAGAAACAAGTAAACTAACACAAAACTATTCAGGTTCTGATTGGCCTGTCCCCTGAACTGCCAGAGCGCTTGGCTGGTACCAGCTGAGGAGTTGCAAGTCCTGAAAACAGCTTGTTTGAATCTCTCCTTTACCACCTGTTACTTGGATGATCTTGGGCCAGTTACCTGGTTCAGTTTCTCAAATGAAGCTAAAAATAGTATCCTTCTCCTGGACTTAAAAATCATGTCTCCAGCTACTAGAATGAAGATTCTATAATAACTGGGACTTCATCTTATTCACTGAAATAACCCCAATACATCATACTGTAGGTACTCAATAAATATTTGTGATTTATCAGTGAGTTAACATTAAGTATTTTCCAGACTTGGTGTTAAGTTCAATAATCAGGAATTATTAATGTCATTCAACAACATATAAAGTTTCACAATGTGAGGTGCCATAATAAAAATATAGATGTTTTTTCATGTACATGTGATTAAAACCATGTAAAAATATGTATAATGAAGACCAAAGAAACAAAAATAGGAAGATAGGTCATGGGTACAAGGTTATTATAACATTGCTTTATAACAAAATGGGCAATGGTTCTAAATTTCATGTTTTAAGCTAATCTATGAATATAACCTTTACCTATTCCAGTGTTACTTTTACCTTTTAATATTTACATTTTAAAGAGACTTCAAGATAACTTTTTGTAGCCCCTATAAAAACAAAGGAAAGATGATTATTATTATTTAATAGGTTCTTTCCAAAATAAAGGAGTGAGTACTAAAGGAAGGCTTGTAGCTGCAGCTTCAGACTTCCATGTCTTCCTTTAAGTAACAATCCTTGCCCAATCCTTGTCTGAAAAAAATTACAGTCCTAAGAAAGAAAGCCAGCCCCAACAGAACACTGACATTGAGACATCCCTTTGGCTACCAGGAAGTCACACTATAAAACAGTCATATATCCATCTTCCTTTTAAACCAACAAATTTCTTAACCAATGATGTCCAAAAGCTTCTTGAAATGTTAGTTTCTTAACCAATGATGTCCAAAGCCCATCTGTAATATTGGGCAATGAGTTGCCACACCTTCTCATTATCAGAAATATAAGACCAGGAAGAGTAATGCCACCTTGTTTGTCCTCAGAAATAACTGATAAAGAGCATAAAATTAAAAGTTGCCCAGTTTTCTTTTCTTCTCTCTTTTAAAAGTAATACTAAATGCATTTTTTCTTAATGCAAAAGTGACATATGTACATTGTGGAAAGTCCAAAAATACAAAACACACACACACACACACACAGGGGAAAATAAAATTCATTTTAGCATCATTATCCAAAAAAGATATGCACTATTTGCGCACTGCTAATCATCTAGACTTTTTTAAAAATATATTTTATTGATTTTTTACAGAGAGGGAGAGAGAGAGAGAGTTAGAAACATCAATCAGCTGCCTCCTGCACAACTCTTACTGGGAATCTGCTCACAACCAAGGTACATGCCCTTGACCGGAATCAACCTGGGACCTTTGAGTCCACAGGCCAATGCTCTATCCACTGAGCCAAACCGGTTAGGGTGTCATCTAGACTTTTAATAGGCATATAAACATATCCTCCTATCTAATAAAGGAATAATATGCAAATTATTCCTTTATTAGATAGGAATAAAGGAATAATTTATTATTCCTTTATTCCACCACTCCATCACAAAGATGGTGGCTCCCATAGCCACAAGATGGCGATGCCTAGGTGCCACAGCCTCACTGGAGTCCCCTAGTCCTGGGAGGGGCTGCCGCTGAGACCAGGCAGCATGAGTGGCCTGGCGGGACACTTGCTTTGTTGCCATGGTGATGCCCCAGAGTCAGAGGGCCTCTCAGGGACAGGGGGCCCAGCCTGCAGCTGAGCACAGGCCCAGAGAGGAGCAGGCCCACCTCCCACAGAAGCAGTTTTACTCCCTTCTGACACCCACACTCACTTCTGCCTCCCGAGAAAGCAGCTTGACTACCATAGAAGCAGCGAGGCTCCCTGCAGCGTGCTGCAGTTCCTGGCCTACTACACACAATATCGTGGGATGGGCTACGAGCTTTTCTAAGCTCTAAATTCAGCCTTCATTATCTGCTCTGCAATAATAGCATTCCTTTGGCAATGACCATGATATTTGTTTGGCTAGTAGAGGGCACTGGAGGGAGCCTGCAGGAGCAAGGGGCTCCTCTTCCTGATTCATGAATGTTTCCCTTTGCTTCTTGCATCTACATGTGGCTGTTGGCAGCATTTGGTGGGGACATCCAGCCATGTTCCTCCCCAATTGCTGTAGGCCAAATTCACACATTGAAGTCCTAATCCTCAGTACCTTAGAATGTGAGTGTGTTTGGATATAGGGTCTTTAAATGGGTAATTAAAGTTAAAGGAGGCCATTAGGATAGGCTAATCAATCCAATATGACAGGTGTCCTTATAAGAAAAAAGAGATCACAGATGGGAAATCTTAAGAAGACACTAGAAGATGGTCATCTACAAGCCAAGGAGGAAGGTCTCAGAATAAATCAACCCTGACAACACCTTTTTTTTCTTAAATTCTAGCCTCAAGGACTATGAGGAAATACATATCTGTTGTTTAAGCTACCCAATCTATGGCACTTAGTTATGACAGCCCTAGGGAACGAATAAACCAGCTGTGCACATTATGGCAAGCTCACAGCCCCAGTGCAGCACAGTGAGCACCTTGCAGCAGCCTGGATGACCCCCGCCGTAAAACGGATTTTTGATGCCCAAAATCTCTTCACAGGCCATCACCAGCCTTCATTCTGCTCTCCAGAGGGGCTTGCCAGGCTTGCCCACATGTACTCCAGGGATGTTTCTTGCTAGCTCAGCGCCCGTCCCCAAGAAGGGTATTTCCTGCTTGTCTGGTAGCTATAGGCCAGCAACTTGGCCATCAACCGGCGGGCTATAACCATTCCTTCTCCGATAAGGTTTGAGTTCCAGCCTTATTGGAGAAGGAGTGGTTATAGCCCGCCGGGAGTCTCTCCCCTCTCCTTCCGAGTTTGTTTCTTTCTTGGGTACTTTTTTTCAGTCCTAAGTATTCTTTTTTTTTTTTTATTGCACCAGCATCATTTATTGAAGTCTCCCTCTCCCGCCCCCCCCCCCCTGAATTCCAGTGATGCTCTTATTATAAATCAAGAATGTATGTATTTGGATTTATTTTTGGACTTTCTATTGTGTACTATTGACTTGTTTATTTCTTGCTCCAGTGCCAAACTGATTTAATTACTCCTACTTAAAAAAAAAAAAATTTCAGGAGGAGGGAAGATGGCGGCGGAATAGACGGACGTGTCCTGAGCTTTGCCACGGGGCGGGTGAAGGGAGCAGCTGAAACGAGTGGAGTTCAGCCCAAATTTG
This sequence comes from Pipistrellus kuhlii, assembly GCF_014108245.1. NCBI lineage: Eukaryota > Metazoa > Chordata > Mammalia > Chiroptera > Vespertilionidae > Pipistrellus > Pipistrellus kuhlii. The sequence continues at coordinate 149,496,983 of NW_023425404.1, forward strand.
GCGAGGAGACGCAGCTGGTGAGGTAGTTTGCACCCGGAAAGGGCAGAAGTCCCCGTGGCTGAGGTGTGGAAGAAGGTGGGGGCTTGTGGAATCGGGGAAGAGTGGGTGGTGATTGAGGGGAGGTGGTGGTGGGTCTGTTGTTGAGCCCTTCGTATTCTTTAGAGTTCTCTTTGCCCCTATTATACAGTTATATTTGACTATTCTTTATATTAAACTTTTCCTGTTCAAATTATGCTTGGACTCTCTCTGGTACAGTCAGACTGATGCAGAACTGGTTTGGGGAGCAACCCTAAGAGGTAGACTTGTAAAGATGAAATTTGGGGGTTGGTTTTGAATGCCCTTGGGTTTTTCGCACAGTGCTGTGCCCCTTGCCAATGAGAAAGGGGAGCTAGCAATCACCAGCACACTGGGACATCACCATCAGTCACCTGTGCTTGGCTGTAATGAGGTGTAAACTGAAGCAAATGTCTTAGGAGTCCAAGTGGTTTGTATTGACTTTATGGAAGTCAGTGATGACCATAAGGAATGTGGTGTGAGGCTGATTTTTCTGAGTGCCTTTGAGCACTTATAGAAAGAAAATGACAACCTCAAACCTTTTGACTCTCAGCTCAAGTCACAGCTGGAGAACCAAAGAATTCATGACAGCCCTAAGAGGATCTCCCCCCCCCCCCCAGAGGACTGATATTGCTGAAAATTAAACATAAAATTTGATTGAATGGGTTGCTGAATGAAAACAATGGCTGAATTTAGCTCCTGAGCCTCTCTTTCCTGAGGAAGCAGCCTGCAAACTAAATCAAGCAAACTAGCCTTCCTTTACGTCAAGCATGTCAAACTCAAAGTCTAACACAGACCAAATAAACGAGATTTAAGTTTATGTGGGCCACAAAAAAAAACAAACACTTCAATTTTCATAGAAACATAGGCTTATTTTGATAGAGACATCTATACCATTAAGAGGTAATATGCAAATTAGGCAGGGACTTCGTAATGGGTCATGGCCAGACAGGAGGAGGTTGCGTGCCCAGGAGAGGCCTGGAGATAGAGACTGAGGCAGGGGGGCCTGACTGAGCTTGTGTGGCCCTGGAGCAGACACCGGCAGGAGGGCTCGGGGGAACTCCAAGTCAGGAGCAGGTTGCAGCTCCCCACGGTGCCAGTTCGGACCCCTATGGCTCCGATGTTGGCCAATGCTGCACAAATCAGGCAGAGTCCTGGCCCACAGGGTGCCTCCTCACACAGTGGGAGGGGCTGTCTCCTTGCGTCATTTCAATCGCACACTGGGCCTCTCGTGCTGAATACAAAGGGCTGAAATAAATAAGTAATCATTAACATAAAATAATAGAACATTTTAATTAAAATTAATATTTTTCTTGAACATTAACTTATCAGACACTGAATAACTGTACAAATTAATAAGTGTAACACAAATACACCTATTTTTCTTGTTCTCCAAAAGTGAAATATTTCCTGTTGCGCACATCAAACAGGTCAGTACAAGACTAATGATGTGGCAATCAGCTGTTAAAATATTTGCTGCTAGTATTAGTGGAGAGAAGTAGTGTGCCTACACATAAGGTGAATAAAGGAAATTAATGCAACATGATTATAGTAATCAGTCGTTAGTGAACATTGTAGTTTGTTATTAATAACTAGTGGTCCAGTGCCCCTCAGCCCAGCCTGCACTCTCTCCAAAGTGGGATCCCTTGGGGGATGTCTGATTGCCGGTTTAGGCCCGATTCCTGTGGGACCGGGCCTAAACCTGCAGTCGGACATCCCTCTTGTAATCTGGGACCTGCTGGCTCCTAACCACTCACTTCCTGCCTGATCTCCCCTAACCACTCTGCCTGCCAGCCTGCTCACCCCCAACTGCCTCTTCACCATCCTTCTCACCTCCAACTGCCCCCCGCTTTGCTGGCCTGATTGCCCCCAACTGCCTTCCCCTGTCAGCCATCTTGTGGTGGCCGTCTTGTGTCCACATGGGGGCAGCCATCTTGAAAAGGGTCTTTTAGTTCTGGCCTGTTTGGTTCTGTGATTGGAGAGACAGTCCCCAGACTGAAGGGTCACAGGCTAGATTTTAGTGGAGGACACATGTCCAATTGAAGGCATGGTCCTTGGCCCAGTCAGCTGCATGTGGGAGGCAACCAATTGCTGTCTCTCTCACATCTATATTTCTCTCTCTGTCTCTCCCCCTCCCTTCCATGCTCTCTAAAAATCAATGGAAAAAATCCTCAGAAGAGGAGTAAGGAAAAAAGAAAGGGGTCTTTCATTCTGTTCAAGTCCTAATACAATCACCCCCTATATGACTAGACACATAACCAAGGATAAATCTCAGCACATTCCAACAGGTCAGGCACACACTGTGACCCAGGAAGACACAGTCTAAGAAAACTGCCACAATTTTCTAGTATGTGTCATCAGAAACCTGGGGTACATGTGCGACTTCATCCCTAAAGATATTAGAACACGAAGAGTGGAATGTAGCACTAGGTCAGACCAAATGCGTCGAGATGAGTGCTCTTCCTAGAGAGCTTTCTGGGCATCATGTGGAGGAGGAGATCCAAGGCTTAGAGAGAAAGGAACATTGGACTGGGCTGCTCATGGGTAACCTGTGTGTCCGCCTCCCAGCTAAATTCCAGGCAGAGGTCAGAAACCTCTCCTGTCCTGAAGATACCCGCCTTCCTGGAAAGCTGTGTTTTCTCTCTTTTACAGTATAAGTGTGACTGTGGGGGATGGGTCCATCAAGAGGAGCCTGCTGATTTCCGTGGGGATCATGGGACCCCAGAGTAGCAGAGGCTTCCTGGTGAGCTAAACTTGCCTCTAAAATATGATTGCATCCACCTGACTAACCCTTTTATGCACTTCCATTGACATTGTGCCAGGGGTGTAGACAACTGGTTGTCCACCAACAAATTCATTCTGTCCTTCCTAGGTGCCTGGGTCCACCACACAGACTCCCTAACAGAAAGGAGTGGTCACAGGGCAGTTTTGTCTGATGGAATGCAAGTAAAGGAATGTGTGCCTGGCCAGAGTGGAATATTCAGGTCTAGAAATCAGAAGAGGGAGATCTGCTTTGGAAACAAAGATTTGGGAACCATCCACTTATTGAGATAATCCTAGGAGAGAGTGTGGAGTAAGTACATTAAAAGGGCTAGGACAGAGCCTTAAAGAAAATGGCATTTATATATACAAAATAATATTGAGTGTAAACTGTCATTGAAAAAAAAACTTTTTTAAATTTTAAAGGAAAGAATTTATCTAGAAAAACAACAATTATCAATTAACTCAATTTAATATTAAATCAAGGTTTTAAGTTACATGAGGATGTTGGAAATTGTGTCCAAACTGACATACTGTAAAGCATAAATACTGCTGTGAAGGCATTTTCAGAAGCATCATAGCCTCTAATTTCATACTGCATCAACCAAGGACTCAGAACTTTACTTCTACAGTTTCTAGAAGAAAAAGAAAATTGGAGTAATCTAGGCATTTTATAATTTTTGTGGTATTTACTTAGAATTTGGAGGATCCAGCTCTAGCCAGTTTGGCTCAGTGGATAGAGCATCTGTGGACCGAAGATTCTGGGTTCGATTCCGGTCAAGAGCATGCACTTCAGTTGCAAGCTCCTCCCTGCCCAGACCTTGGTCAAGGGTCATGCAGAAGGCAATGAATCTATGTGTTTCTCTCACATTGATATTTCTCTCTGTCTTTCCCTCTTTCTTCTACTCTAAAAATCATTGTGGGGGGGTGGGGGGGGGGAATTCATAGGAAGGGGTGCATTGTGCAATGACCTGCACAATACCATCCTTGTATCTGCTTAATTAACCCAGACAGAAAAAGCAGCCTGTGCTTTAGAGGGTGGACACTGACCTACACCTGAATCAACCACACTCTTCAAATCAGGGCACAGTGAGGTAAGGACTCTCCTGACCTCAACACAGACTTGAAAAGATTAGGAAGATAGGAAGGACACTTCTGTGAATTCCTACTTGGTTCCTGTTTATTTTTCTTTTCCAGGAAAGTCCTCTCTTGCAAAATTCTAATGCTTTGGATAGATATTCAGAAATTCCCAGACCTCGTCCTTGAGAATATCTTTGACTTTCTCAACGGCAATTCGTATGGGAGGCTTGTGGTCTCACGGGGTGGAGTGAGGAGGCCTCCACACCACCACGCAGGACATTAGCCGTTATTCTTGCCATATCACACATTGCTTATCTTTGAAACTCGTTAAGTGAGGTCCCAGATCCTTTGCTACCTCAGCCATAATCCCCAGGGCAGGTTACACCTTATATTTCTCAACTCCAAGTGTCCTTGCACTCAGGGATCAGGATGGGAGATTTCTTCTAAATTTTTAGGAGACACTGTGGACAAAAGGGGCCACATGCTAACCTGACAAGCTCAGGGAAGGCCTGCATGGCAGACTTGCAAACTCAGAGACCTAAAGTAACCAAAAAGGATGGTCTGAGATTAAACTTTAACTAAAAGCACTTATGGTGGGTAGTCACCTCCTAAGCCAGTATCTTCCATGACAAGTTCAACCTTTACCTTACCTGAACCTATCTGTCTTTTTGCATCTATTAAAACATGCTTGCTGGGTGCCAGGACAGATACCACAAATTCCTTCACTGTTAATCATGTTGTTTCTAGGAATTTCCCCCTCCCGCTTTGCTTTCTCCACCCTCTCTAATCTCTAATCTATCATCAATGTATTTCATGTAACCCATCTATGATCTTTCCTTTGGTTGCAATGTATGAAAATAGATGAAAACTTGCCATTCTTTGGAGCATTCTCTCAATCCCTTAAGATTCTTCTTCCCTGCAATTATCGACAGTATGGCTCAAATAAACTCACAAAAATTTTTACAGGTTTGAATGTTTTTCACGTTAACAACACTCATAGCAAAACATGTCCACACTCAATTGTAACTGATTTAGTCAAGTAGTGTAAACAGATAGAACAAAGTGGGCTCTTCTTGAAATCTAGTAGATTTGAGGCAGCCGTCTTCCTTACACGATGTCTGTAGGCAAAGCTCTGAAATCACCCCTCAGCTGCTGGCTTTGGCACATCCACAGTTTTTTTTTTTTTAATAAATTACTGCCACTCCCTCCCCCTTATCAGTGGGGAAATGGTGACGGTTGTGGAATAGAAGCCATAGGCTGATGTCGTTCTATAGATGCTGAGCACATCAATTTTAAGGTCTATGGACTTTACACATCATGTTCCCAAAGGCCTCCTTCTTATCTCAGAGTGCTAGCCCAGCACTGAGGAATTCCACATTTACTCATTATTGATTGACTCAGGATCATTGGCTCTAACGGGCGAACTCTACTCCTTCCTTCTCTTAGTTATTTTCACATTATGCTGAGAAAACGAAGTGGGGTATGCAAACTGTATGATTCTATGTAATGAAGTTCTAGAATTGACAAAACTAGTCAAGAGATAGAAATCAAGTCTCCTGGGACTCACTGGGAGGACTGGCTGCAATGGGGCACAGGGAACTTTCAAGATTGTTGAATGTTCTGTATCTTGACAGGTAGAAACATTTTTCAAAGCTCATCAAACTGTTTTATTATATACCAGAAGCCTGGTGCATGAAATTTGTGCAGGGGGGTGGGGGGTTGTCCTTCAGCCCAGCCTGCACCCTCTCCAATCTGGGACCTCTCTCACAATCCAGGACTGCTGGCTCCCAACTGCTCACCTGCCTGCCTTCCTGATTGCCCCTAAGTGCTTCTGCCTGCCAGCCTGATCACTCCCTAACCACTGCCCTGCCAGCCTGATTGATGTCTAACTGCTCTCTTGCCAGCCTGTTTTCCCCCAACTTCCCTCCTCTGCTGGCCTGGTCACCTCTAACTGCCCTCCCCTGCAGGCTTTATTGGTCCCAACTGCCCTCCCTTGCAGGTCATCTTGTGTCCACATGGGGGCAGGATCTTTGACCACATGGGGGACAGCTATCTTGATCTTGTGTGTTGGAATGATGGTCAATCTGCATAATACTCTTTTATTAATAGGATAGAAGCTTGGTGCATGGGTGGGGGCCAGCTGATTTGCCCTGAAGGGTGTCCTGGATCAGGGTGGGGGTTCACTTGTATCTTCTACAATTGAAACTTTGTAGCCTGGAGCAAAGCCAAGCCCACTCACTCATTGGCAGCAGCCATTTCTGTTTGGATTTGTTTACCTTCTATAATTGAAACTTTGTAGCCTGGAGTGGAGGCCTAGGCTGGCCAGGGTATATAGAAAGCTTGGCTTCTTTCATTGCCAGGGAAACCCAAGCCTCCCTTTTGCTCTCTGTGGTGGCAGCCATCTTGGTTGGTATTAATTTGCATACTCGCTTTGATTGGCTGGTGGGCGTGGCTTGTGAGTGTAGCAGAATGATGGTTAATTTGCGTATTACTCTTTTATTAGGTAGGATAAACTAGAGGGCCATTACAAGAAATTTGTGCAAGGGGTTCCAAGCCCTCCTTGCCCATCAACCCCCAACCCCTCCATTCCACCCTACCTCTGCTTCATCTGGAGGATCATCTGGATGGTCATCTGGAAGGTCGTTTGGTCTAATTAGCATATTATGTTTTTATTATTATAGATTATATCTCAATAAATTTGATTTTGTTTTCTTAAATGCCTTTGAAATTTTTCATAAGTATCACATCATTCTAAGTATTAAACTTCCTGATAATCACCTTTCAAATCAGGGCCACACTTGAAATTTAATCCTCTTCCATCTTTTGTGCATGTCTTTGATATCTGAGTTTATTTGAATGTTTACTAGGCTGCCAAATGTGTCTCTTGAGATAGCTCCCTTTTACTCCTATCCAGCATCATCCTTGTCTGCAAGATCCAGAATTCATTTTGAAGCACTTTTTCCAAACACTTACCACTTTCTCTTTGGAGTCTCTGCCCAAGGAATCCTACCATTTATCAAAAATGCTACATCTGTCCTACCAAAGTCAAGGATATATACCTAATCACATCAAACTCTCCCTGGCTATCATGAACCCTAAGAAACTCATCATGTTTTCCCTACGAGCTCATGCCATGTTCACTTCTCTGACCAGTTCCTTCTTGTGTCCAGCACGTGGAGCTTACTTCCTCCACATTCTGAGAAAATGTCCACTTTTAAGAATTGCTGGGCCCTGCAGCATGGTATTTTTAGACAGAAATAAAAGTAGAGGTCAGTAATGGCCCCTTCACTTATTATATGAGACATCTAAAGTCTTAAAGGCTAAGGTGTTTGGAATCAATAGAAATACATATCTATATATAATCTATAATAAAAGGGTAATATGCTAGTTAGACCAGGTGTCATTCTGGACATCCTTCCTGATGAAGCTGGAGCAGAAGGAGAGAAACCAGCCCGGGTCCTGGGTGCCTTCCAGAAGCCGGAGGAGGGAAGCCTGGGTCCCGGGTGCTGAAGGGAAGCTGGTGCTGGCAGCCAGGGGAAGGAAGGCCTACTCTTGCACAAATTTTTGTGCATCAGGCCTCTAGTATGTATATATAATATTTATTTTATATTTATAGCATTTATAAAATATAAATATGTGTATTGTGGATGAAAAAGGCCATATGCTAACCTGACAAGCTCAGGGAAGACCTGCATGGTGGTCTTGCAAACTCAGAGACCTAAAGTAACCACAAAGGATGGTCTGAAATTAAAAGAAGTTATGGTGGGTAGTATGTCCTCACTGACAAGGTCAACCTTTACCTTAACTGTACTTATCTGTCTTTTTGCATCTATGAAAACATATCCTTGAAATGTCTGGGTAACTTGTAACTTCCCTTTTTCTGGACCCCTTGGGTTCCTTCATTGTTATAGTTATCAGGTTAATTGTTGACTGTTGGCTATCCTGCACCCACCTAAGTAGATATGTGCCTATCATTTTACTTCTTATCCAATCCCAGGAGTTTTCCCACTTTGCTTTCTCCCACCTCACTAGTCTATCACCAATGGATTTCATGTAACCCACCTATGTCCCTCCTTTGATTGCAATGTATAAAAAGAGGTGAAAACCTGCCATTCATTCTCTGGAGCACTATCCCGTTCCGCTGAGATACTGCTTCCCAGCAATTGTCAAAATTTTGGCCCAAATAAACTCACAAAAATCTTTTCAGATTTCAATGTTTTTATGTTAACAGTATATAATATAGACATATAGATAGATAATTCCTGGGAGATTTTTTTTTATTTTTTAATGTATAACAAAAAGATTTATTGAACTTGTATGCATGCATATAAACATAACCAATGGACACAAGACACTGTGGGGGTGGGGTGAGGTTATGTGCTGGGGGGTAGGAGAGACTGCTTCCATTTGTCTGCTTCTGTGAGTGTGAAGACCAGGAGATGGGATGTGGAAGAAACAGGCCCAACCTCTTGTGCCTTCTGACCTGGAGCCTGGACACAGGTAGAAAAGGCTAGTTCAGCCTCACCAGCTGGTGTTCCTTGTCTGGGGTAACCACGATTCCACGGCATGCATACGGGGCATGTTACAAAGGGAGGCAGCATCTGTCGCCAGCCACAGAGACGTAAGCACATGAGCATGTTGGTTTTATTTCCCAGATACTACAACAGGAACCCAACACCACTTTGTTCCTCTCTACTTCCCACACCTTCCCCAAATTCTCCATTCCCAGGTACACTCTTCAAAACCACAGCAGAAACTTTAACAAGTTATGTACTTGATTTTAAAAATGTGGTGTATTTCCTATTTTACTCTGCTAAGTTGTCTACAGATGTTTCAGTACTGGAATGGAAATTAAGCCACTCGGGCAACGGCGACATAAGACCTCTGTGTTATTTCTTACAACAACACATAAATCTGCAATGATCTCAAAAAAAAAAAGTGTAATTGAAAAAAATCAGGCTACTCAGAATGTACGGTGACTGGAAGAAAGAAATAACCCCCACTCCTCCACACAAAAAAAAGTCCCACCCTGAAAATCAACTTTTTGAGTTTGAGTTTGACCAACTTCCTCAGTCAAGCTCTACCTATATATAGATTCCATTTGGTGCCTCGAGGGAGGTCAAGCAACAGAAAACAAAACCTGTTTCTGCCTTCTCCTTCCCCTCACCAAAGTGACCGGTTCCTTAAAAGCATATGCATATGCCTGCAGTCCAAACAAAACTGCTGAGAACTGTTTGCTCCAGAGAGGGGAACAGGGCTGCACCCAGACAGAGAGGAAGATACACCCTTCACCACAGACCCTTTTGGAGTTCTGGGTTTTAAATTCCGTGTGCATATTACCTAGTCCAAGGATATCAGTCCCCAGATCTTACACATCCTTTGACGGTCTAGCCCAGTGGTTCTCAACCTTCCTAATGCCTCGACCCTTTAATACAGTTCCTCATGTTGTGGTGACCCCCAACCATAAAATTATTATCGTTGCCTCTTCATAACTGTAATTTTGCTACCGTTATGAATCGTAATGTTTTCCGATGGACTTAGGCAACCCACAGGTTGAGAACTGCTGCTGTGGAGCCTAAGACCATCGGAAAACACAGATATTTACATTATGATTCATTAACAGTAGCAAAATTACAGTTATGAAGTAGCAACAAAAATAATTTTATAGCTGGGGGTCACCACAACATGAGGAACTGCATTAAAGGGTCGAGGCATTAGGAAGGTTGAGAACCACTGGAACATCACCTTGACTGTGAGCATTTCCCAGTCAGAATTCACCCTCTCCTGTGTGTCCCACAGGCCAATGGTTCTCAGTTGAAAAACCTGAGAGCTTGTTTTAAAAATGCCCACGCTCAGGCCCTGGCCGGTGTTCTCAGTGGTTAGTGTCAGCCTCTGCACCTAAGGGTCCCAGGTTTGATTCCTGGCCAAGGCCACCCCATCTGTATGTCTCTCTCACGTGATGTTTCTCTCTCCCTCCCTGTCCCTCCCTCCCTTCCACTCTCTCTGAAAAACAATGGAAAAAATATCCTCTAGTGAGAATTAAAAAAAAAAAAAAAAAAACAAGCTCAGTCTTTCTCCCATTTCCTGACCAACAGATTGAAAATCTCAAAGGGAAGGGGGGTCAGGGTGGGGTGTTTGTTTGTTTGTTTGTTTAGAGTGGTTTAAAAAAAAAAACTTCTCAGGTAATGCTCAATTATACTCAGGATCCAAAACTTCTGCCCTGACACTTTACGGAGCCAATATTCAAGCACTTACCTTAAAAGTAAACACTGAATAATCTGTTACCAAAAAAAAATTTTTTTTTAAATACTTTCTCTCCTTTTATCTCATTTTGTCTTCAGAGCAATTCTGTGAGCTGGGCAGCGATGCCTGGAAGTGTTAGCTTGTACTTTTCAGTTCTGTATTTCTCAGTGTCTGACCATCTACCCTGAGAAGAAAACCAGATTTCACACCCACACCCATATCTCAGCACCACCCTTCACACACAGGTAGTGTTCCACTGCAGTTTATCAGCAAAGGGAACAGTGAGAAGTCCGGCAGGGAGTGTTTCTCAGAGGATGAATTCTGACTGGGAAATGCTCATAGACAAGGTGATGTTCCAGTGGTTCTCCAGAGCGTGTGGCAGCTCACCTTCCTGAAAGCGTCTTCAGATCATGAGGAGGAGTTTATCTCCCTATTTATAACTCTCAAAATCATCTCAGGTGCATGCTCACAATGCAGACTCCTGGGCCCTGGGATTACAGAACCAGGATTTCTCAGAATGACATTCAGGGATACCTCTTTTTGTATTTTTGAATGTGTATGTGGTAATAAAATGTACATAATATAAAAGTCACCTTCTTAACCATTAAAAAAATGTTTTTATTGATTTTAGAGAGGAAGAGAGAAAAAAATCATTGATTGGCTGCCCCCTGCACTCCCCACACTGGGGATTGAGCCAGCAACTGGGCATGTGCCCTGACTGGGAATCTAACTGTGACCTCCTGTTTCATAGATTGATGCTCAACCACTGAGCCACGCTGGCCAGGTGTCTTAGCCATTTTTAAGTGCTCAATTGAGTGTCATTAGTACATACACATTGTTCTGCACCCATCATCACCATTTCTTCAGAAGTTTTTAATCTTCTCAAACTAAAACTCTACCCATTAAGCAATAACTCCCCATTACCCTCTCCCAAGTCCCTGACAACCTGCATTTTACCTTCTTGTCTCTGGATTTGACCGCATGAGATACCTCACGTATATGGAATTATGCAGTGTTCATCTTTTTGTAACTGGCTTATGACACTTAGCACAATGTCTTTGAGGTTCATCCACACTGTATCATATGGCAGGATTTTCTTTTTAAGGTTGAATAATACTTCATTTTATGTATATGCCACATTTTGGTTATGCATTCATCCATTGAAGAACATCTAAGTTGCTGCCACTTCCTGACTATTGTGAATAATCTACATGGAAGTGCAAATAGCTTTTGAATCCCTCAATTTTTAAAAATATGTCTACCAAAAAGTAAGATTACTGGATCATTGGTAATTCTATTTTTTTTTTTTTTTTGAGAAACCTCCATAATCTTTTTCATGGTGGCAGAACCATTTGTCTTGCATTCACACCAACAATAAGTGGGGGTTCTGATTTCTCCATATCCTGTATCAGCACTTGGAATTTCCCTTTCTCTCTCTCTCACTCTCTCTCTTTCTTTCTTTCTCTTTTCCTTTCCTTTTGATAGTAGCCATCCTGGTAGATGTGAGATGATATCCCACTTGGCTTATATTTACATTTCCCTGATAATTAGTGATGTTGAGCATCTTTTTATATGCTTGTTGACTATTTTTATATCTTTGGAAAAATGTCTATTCAAATTCTTTGCCCATTTTTAATCAGGTAGTTTGGGGGGGGGGGTTGTTATTGAGTTGTAGGGGTTCCTTATACAATATACTCTAGATATTAGCCCCTTATCAGATTATGACCTGCAAATATTTTCTCTCAGTTTCATATGTATGTTTTCTTTCTTTTATGTTGGTTGATACATTTGCTGCACAGAAGTTTTAACCTTTGATATATTCACAACTATCTATTTTTACTTTTGTTGCCTATGCTTTTGACATTATAACAAGAAATCATTACCAAATACAATGTCATAGTGTTTGACATTATGTTTTCTTCTAAAAGTTTCAAATCTTACTTTAGGTCTTTAATCCATTTTGAATTAATTTTTGTATATGATGTAAGGTAAGGGTCTAACTTCATTTTTTTGCACGTGAATATCCAGTTTTCCAACATCATTTATTGAAGAGACTAACTTTTTCCCATTGTGGTGTCTTGGAACCCACATTGAAAATGATTTGACCGTATATGTTAGAGTTTATTATTGTGTTGTATACCCTATTCTATTGGTTTATATATCTGTCTCTATACTAATACCATATTGTTTTGATTACTATAGCTTTGTAATATGTTATTAAATCAGAAAGTGCAAGGCCTACAGCCTTGTTTTTCTTTTTCAAGATGGTTTTGGCTATTCAGGGTGCTTTGAGATTTCATATGAATTTTGGGATGAATTTTATATTTCTGAAAAACATGCCACTGGCATTTTGATAGTTTCTTGAGATGTAGTTAGTTTGTTGATTTGAGATCTTTCTTTGTTTTTAATATAGGTAATTTCCAATATAAAACTTCTGTCTGGGGTGTTTAGCTGCATCTCATAAGTGTTGCTATATTTAGATTTTGTTTTCCTTTGTCTCAAGGTATTTTCTTTTTTTTTTTAATATATATTTTATTGATCTTTGTACAGAGAGGAAGGGAGAGAGATAGTTAGAAACATCGATGAGAGAGAGAGTTATTGACCAGCTGCCTCTTGCACACCCCCAGCTGGGGATGTGCCTGCAACCAAGATACATGCCCTTGACCGGAATCGAACCCGGGACCTTTCAGTCCTCAAGCCGACGCTCTATCCATTGAGCCAAAACGGTTTTGGCTCTCAAGGTATTTTCTAATTTCCCTTGTGACTTACTCTTTGATCCATTGATTCAAGAGTTAACTTTCTAGGTTTTTGTTTTTGATTTTTTGTGGGTTTTTTTGGGAGGGGCGAGGTGGGGGGCAGATTCTATCTAACTGAGGCAAAAGACCAGATACAAAGCAGACAGGGCTCTCATGCACAGCACGGACTTTGAAGGCCCACATTATGAGATGCCCACAGTCTGGAGATGGATCATCAAAACACCAGCTGAGGAGACCAAGGGGCTTGTTGAGTGTTGCGATCACTATCTCTATTTGAGGCTCTGTGGGTATTTGTGATTCTGTCCAGGTATTTGTGGTTTTATCCACTGGTTTGTGGTGCAGTGACTATCCCCAGAACACAGTACAGCTATCTCTTATTCTCATGTTCAGAGAGAATAAGCCACAGGCAGAGAGACAGTCTGGAGAGAGGCCCACCAGACAATTCTCAAGCTTCAAATATTCTAATGGTGAGTGGTAAGTTGTCTATCTGGCCTCCATATTGCTTCCTCTACCTACTTCTTCTTTAGAAACCACTGCTCTCCATTCTCTTCCCTCATTAAAGGGAGAAGGAAAAGAGTGAACAATATACCATGTGCTTTATATGCATTATCCCATTGAATCCTCACTTAGTATTATGATCCTCATTTTATCGTTGACAGAACTGAGGCTCACAATGGCTAAGTAACTTGCTCAATAATTATTGAATAAGTAGACAGTAAGAGGAAGAGATTAGACTCAAAATAAATCTTTCTGGATCTAACACCCATTATAACTACTTCTCCCATTTATTCAACAAATACTATGTGCTCACATTATGGGAGGGGCTCAGGAAAAACAGCAACAACAAGATAGGGCTTCCTCACCCAGGGAAACCACTGCTAGTAGAGGAGATAGTTACCAAACTTGTAAACATAACAGATTTTTTTAAAGAAGTGCTACAGTGGTGTAAATACTATGAGAACACAAAGAAGCATGAATTCTAAGTTTAAGTAGGAAGACATCTCACATTTAAGGCAAAAAAAAAAAAAAAAAGGGAAGGACGTTTGGAAGTTGTGTGTCTGTGTGTGTGTGTGTGTGTGTGTGTGTGTGTGTTATTGATTTTAAGGAGAGAGGCAGGGAGAGGGAGAGACAGAGAGACAGAGATGTGAGAGAGAAACATCAATGAGTTGCCTTCCACACGTGCCTGAAGAGAGAAGCAGAGTCTGATCCATAGCTTCTGTGGCAGCTGTCAATCAGCACTTGCCTCTGTCTTTATTTTGGGGCCTGGTCAGCAGCCATGCCTTCATTTCTCCAGGCCTCCACTGGTGCTGCTGATCAGCTCCACCTTTCTGATCAGGCCCCATTGATAGACCTAGAGATGCTGACTGGCATAGAAAATGACCAATCAGTTCCGGGAGGAGAATCCAAGATGGCGGCATAGGTAACACCTAACTGCAGCCTCACACAACAATTTCAATAGAATACAACTAAAATACAAATTGGACATTACCCAGAACTACAGGAAAGTAGACTGACTGAAAATTCTACAATGAGAAGGAAAGAGAAAACCAGAAGGAAAGTCAGAGGAGCTGTAAAAGCCTAAGGTATGGAGACACGTTGCACACGTGGAGAGGATGGAACCAGAGAGGAGGGGGAGGCTGAGTGCCTGGCTGGCATTCCCTAGCGGGAAGGAGATAAAAGCTCCGGACTGTGCTGAACCCCAGATCCGACAGCACTGAACCTCAGTTCTAGGCCAGACACTGGGGACCCAGGCTCATACAGAGGGAGCCTGGGCTGTAAGGCAGAAACCCAGGGGAGCAGTGAAATGAAGTCCCGGAGGCACGCACATTACCGCTGGATTGCCCTGGCGGGAAGGAGACAAAAGCTCCAGACTGCTCTGAACCCCACTTCCAACTGAACTGAACCCCAGTTCTGGGCTCATTGGGTGAGAGCCTAGACTGTTTGGTAGCAGGCAAAACTCAAGGGCACCTTTCTCTCAGAGATGCTTGCAACGAGTACTGAAGGACCCTGAAGGACCCTGAGGAATACTGAGACTCAGGAGCCTCATAGGGTGGGGCTAACGGAAGCCAAGGCTGTAGGCTCCGCCTGAAACTCTGCCCCATCCAAGCTGAACACAGAGACTTTTAAGGCTACCAACTCAGGGAAGCTGCGAAAATGCCGAGACAAGGAAACAGATCACAAATGAAAGAAATGGAGGACAAAAAGCGACTGGATATAGAGTTCAAAACCACGCTTATAAGGTTTTTCAAGAATTTCCTAGAAAAGGCCGATAAGACCTATGAGGATATGAAAAGGGATCAACTAGAAATAATAAGGGATCAACAAGAAATAAGGAATCAACAAGAAATAAAGAATACATTGTCTGAAATAAAAAATATTATACAGAGTCCTAAAAACAGAATGGAAGATCACAAGAATCAAGTCAAAGATTTGGAACATAAAGAGCCAGAAAACACTCCTCTGCAGAAGCAAGAAGACAAGAGAATCCAGAAAGTTGAAGATAGTGTAAGAAACCTCTGGGACAACTTCAAGTGAACCATCAGAATTATGGGGGTCCCAGAAGATGAGAGAGAGCAAGATATCAAAAACATACTGAAAGAGCCGAAACCGGTTTGGCTCAGTGGTAGAGCATCCATCTGCGGACTGAAAGGTCCCAGGTTTGATTCCAGTCAAGGGCATGTACATTAATTGTGGGCACATCCCCAGTAGGGAGTGTGCAAGATGCAGCTGGTCGATGTTTCTCTCTCATCAACATTTCTAGCTCTCTATCCCTCTCTCCTCCTCTCTGTAAAAAATCAATAAAATATATATATTTTTTAAAATACTGAAAGAAATAGTGACAGAAAACTTCCCCCACCTGGTGAAAGAATTAGACTTACAAGTCCAGGAAGGGCACAGAACCCCAAACAAAAGGAATCCAAAGAGGACCACGCCAAGACACATCATAATTCAAATTCAAGAGCAAAAGACAAAGAGAGAATATTAAAAGCAGCAAGAGAAAAGCAGGTAGTTACCTATAAAGGAGCACTCATACGAATGTCAGCTGATTTCTCAACAGAAACCATGCAGGCCAGATGGGAATAGAAAAAATATTCAAGGTGATGAATAGCAAGAACCTACAGCCAAAAATACTCTACCCAGCAAAGCTATCACTCAGAATCGAAGGCCAGATAAAGAGCTTCACTAATAAAAAAAAGTTAAAGGAGTTCATCACCACCAAACCAGAATTATATGAATTGCTGAAGGAGGTTCTTTCGGAAGAGAAAGAAAATAAATATAAAAATTATGAACAACAAATACATAACTATCAACAAGTGACTCTAAAAACCAAGGGAATTAAAAAACCTGATGAACAATATTAACTGTTGAATATAATAGAATCAGAGGTATGGAAGGGGAGTGGACTGATGATTCTCAGGGAAAAGAGGAGTGGGGGGTGCGGGAAGAGACTGAACATAAACTGTGCACCTATGGATGAGGACATTAGAGGGTGGAGAAAGGGCAGAGGGTGGGGTAGGAACCTGGTAGAGGGGGAAAAAATGAGGAACTTTTGTAATAATATGAACAATAAAGGTTTAAAAAAAATGACCAATCAGAACCAAATTGGCTGGCAGAGGAGGGCAGTTGGGGGCCATTGGGCCAGGAGTGGGGGGCAGTTGGAGAAGGGCAGTTGGGGGTGATCAGGCCAGCTGGGGAACAGTTAGGTGTTTACCAGGCCAGCAGGGGAGCAGTTAGGGGGTGATCAGGCTGAGAGGCAGAAGCATTTAGGGGCAATCAGGCTGGCAGGTAGGCGAGCAGTTAGGAGCCAGCAGTCCCGGATTGTGAGAGGGATGTTTGACTGCAATGTTGTACATGGGATCAGGCCTAAATTGGCAATTGGACATCCCCCGAGAGGTCCCAAGCTGGGCTCAGGGACCCTCCCCTCCCAATGCACAAATTTTGTGCACCAGGCTTCTAGTACCATATATTTAACTTAATTTTCATCTATCTCCCCCACCAGGCCTTAAGCTCCATAAGGACAGGAATTTTTGCCTATTTTATTCACTTCTATATTCCCAGGAGCTATTACAGTGTATGGCACAGACTAGGCATTCAATAACTTTATGCAACACATCAATATATTAACAAAGGAATGAATGGTGATTCTTGTGGAAGAAACTGGTCCAAGATGCGACTGCTGTCCAACACAAGCTGGACCCTGGCCCAAAAGGTTGCTTACTGCAACCTCCCTCAGACTCTATCTGATCACTCTGCAGAATTCTTCAGCCCCTGCTGTAGAGCACAGAGATTCCTTTCATCTTGCAGCCCCCCAAGTCAAGCCTTGTGTGTACGTTTCCTTTAATATACTCTATTGGTCAACAGACTGGGAAGGTCAGCCTCTTTCGTTGGTCTCTCCCTGCCCTCTGCTTGCAGAGGGGGATCTTCAGTCCCAGGGCCTTTTCCCTAGGTCTGTGTGTACAAACAATGCTCCACGGACACTCTAACATCGCTGGCCCTATGAAATGTGCTTCAGAATTGTGGTGACAATGATTTCTGTATTGTCATACATATAATTAATAAGTCAACTATGTGCAATAAACAAACACTGCTGGGGACAGAAGACAGCACTATTTGAGACAAGTAGAGTCCCTTGTCTCCAAGGAGCTGTGGCTTGACCAGAAACGAAATTATCTGAAATTTGAACAACCCCAGAAAATCCAGTAAACATGGATTTGTGGTCTTAGACAATAATTTGCAGGAGAGTGACAAAAATGAAGTCTCGCTGCAACTCTTTAAAACCAAGGGACCAGCACAGTGATCTATTCAGTGTGTTGAGTCTGGCATATGCAAAAACTGAAGGACCTTGTTTCCTTTTTTTTTTTTTTTTTTTTCCTTTCTGCTTTAACAGAAGATAATTCTTTCAAGGGTCAGTGTTAACTTTTGCAATTGTGTCTTGTTAGCACTTTCCTGTCAACTTTTTCTGGTTGTGTCAATCTGGAGGAAGGGCCCAATGTAGAAGTCAGTTTTTCAAGAGTTGCATCAAGTCCAACAGCACTTTTTTCCTCACAAAGAGGCACTAACAGAACAGGAGATGGGTCAGGTGTGACTTCCTCTACCCAGGAGCTAATTCTAAATTTTACTCCAAATCGGGTGTATTTCTTTACAAGAGTGTGTTTTTCACAGGCTGTGAAACCACTGAAACTGGTTTAGCTAGTCTGGGCGGGGATGGGATTTTCTACCCACTATTCAATTAAACCCACCGGATAACTGAATCATCCCACAAAATGAAACAAGCCTGAATGTCTTTGGCCACAGCTAACAGCAATAAAGGGCAGGGCCCCAAAGCTTTATTTTCAGAAGGTAAATTCTTGTCTATGACACCATCACATCCATCTCCCCCCCTACCGGCCCCCTCCAACCCAACTCCAGTCTAGGCGGGGTTCCTTGTGTTTTGTTCTCCAAAAACAATCCTTTGCAATGCTTAGCATTTGTGGGTGTAATTAACTCTTTCGGCTCAGGAAGGGACAGGTCACATTCATTACAGTACCCCAGATGCCTGGCGCAGGTAAGTGACCCATAGATATATGTATTGATGACCAACTTGGGGGGGGGGGGGGGGGACGGGAAAGGGGGTCAAAAAGAGCATAGCATTTAACTGAGCCTTTATCTGAGCTCCATGCTGACTCTACCTCTTCTAGTTTTGTGACTCTGGAAAAGCCACCCAGACTTTCAGAGCTTCTATTTCCTCATCTGAAAAATAAGGATGATAATAATATTATCCTCCTCCTTCAGAGCATTTCCTAGGAGCAAATGTGATTATGGACTTGTAAGTGCTTAGTGAATAGTCAAAGCACATTAGCCAGAGTCAGTTACATGGTGAACATTTTTAAAGTGGATGCAATTAAAAAAAATTTTACGGTGGAAAATAAGATGAGTAACTTAAAAATGGAGAATATGATCACCTGTATCTTTGCCATCTGTACATCAATGATGACAGAGAATCATTAATCAGCTGCCTCCTGCATACCCCACTCTGGAGACGGAGCCCTCAACCCGAGCATGTGCCCTTATTGGAATCCAACTATGACTTCCTGGTTCATAGGTCTACTCTCAACCATTCAGCCACCCGGCCAGGGCTTGTCCAGACTATTTGACTGCAAGTTCCTTGAAATCCTGGGTCCTGGGTTATTCATTACTGAGTGCCAAACCCTAGGTCAGGGTTAGGCCTGGGCATATTCAAAATGTATTTACTGAGTGAATGACTACCTGACCACAATGATCTTCCCATTTCCTCCAGCTGCTGCACCCACTGTTTCCTCATGCGAAAGGCCTGTACTAATGCCTGGGAATCAAACTGCTTTACCTGAATCCAAACTCTGTCCCTCTTCCGGCGCTTGCTTATGAATCCACTCCTGAATTTTTTTCTTCTGGCATGGGGTCATATCTAATCACTAATTCTCTGGAGTAGCCAAATGACATCCTAATTTCTAAGGGTACTTATAGGTTCTGACTCTTCAGAGATGTATTAAGAACAATCGCCAGGGCAGAACTTCTAGGAAACTGACCCAATAAAAAAAGTTACCATCGCGTGGTGGCCAGAGCCTGAGAGGAGGGGAAATGGGGAGTTGTTGCTTAATGGGTATAAAGTTTTTGTTTTGCAAGATGAAAATGTAGTGGAGATTGGTTGCGTAAAATGTGAATATATTTAATACTTACTGTGCCCTTACAAATGGGTAACACAGCTTTTTCATCTCCTCAGTGCTGCTCTCTCTGTAGGGAGGGAGGAGAGCTCAGAGCTCAGAGCTCCTGCTCCTGTAAGCCAATGCCTCTATCACCTTCTTCTGCCACCACCAAGATCATCTACCGGGACCTCATCAGTCCTGATGGGACCTTCTCCGATATCTGCCAGACCTAGGTCATCAGAGACAAACTGTGCCTGGAGGTGGCCAAGAAGACGGTCAGTAGGACAGAGGGTAACATGGATGGCGTCATTGGTGGAAATGCCTCCACTGAAGGCCCCAAGGGTGAAGGTATCGAAAGCACAGTCGTCACTGGTGTTGACAGTGTCATGAACCATCATTTGCAGGAAACCAGCTTCACAAAAGAAGCCAACAGGCAGCACACCAAAGATGACACAAAATCAAAATGAAACATGAAGAACGGAGACAGCAAGAGCAAAGCTTCTCATGACAGGGGCTGCAAGACAAATCCAGCACCTCCTTGCTAATGTAGAAACCAGCAGTTCTGTTTTGGAGACCACATGAGTCCAGATGGCAGGGCCGCTCTGCTGGACCCCGTGAGGATGGTGTGATCCCGCAAATGATTCTCTTTAGGGATGGTTCAGAAATGGAAAAGTGTTAACAATCTCGCAATTTGACCTATCACCTGTCATTGTAACTGGCCGCTGTTTTTCATCCACACACCAGCTCAGGACAAATGGGACGATGGTATCTTGAACCCTTCGTTTATTTTTATCTTGATTTATTTGGAGCAGAGACATCGTTTTTAAGAAAAAACATGTCATGTAGGTTATCTAAAACTAAAGTGTATAAAAAATGGGTAAGACATTTTATGTGTATTTTACTACAAGTTAAAACCGTAATCATCAGACATCTCTACCATACACTGAAGAAAGAGGGCACATTCCTCACGGGATGAAGAAATTGCATTTTACTTTCTGACAGATTGATTGGAAGCTGAGAGGTGTTCTTATCACTTCCAGAATTCTTAAGCACTGATCTGTAGAAAACAGGAACTAAACACCAACCAAATATTTCACATTGCCAGACTGAAAAAGTGTGTGAAACCTATTGAATCCACAGAATACATGGACCAGAATAAACTCTGACATTTTCTACAGAAGCAAATCAAAGGACTTTTGGACTTCACTGCAGCACTTGGACTTTATTTTTTGTGGGTTTGTTTTGTTTTGTTTGTTTGCTTGTTTTCCAGTTTTATTTAGATATAACTGCCGTGTTTAAGGTACACAACCTGTTGATTTGATATGCTTACTATTGTAAAGTAGTTACCTCCTCCACCAACATTTCGTGAGAATATTTAGGATCCACTCTCTTAGCAACATCCTTGCTTGGCACAGTGCTTATTGGTTTACAACCACTTTCTTACACATCGAAACATGGTGATGCTCTGTAGTGGAAGGACAGGCATTAATAGCCCTTCATGTAATAAGGTTCAGAGGCAATCAATGGCCTACTCCCTGAACTGACCCCAGGCCTCTAAACCAAAGTCTTGGGAGCACCATTCTCTTTTCCTTGGTGACTCATTTCCTCACTTATAACCTCAATAGAAAGTTCTCAGACCCATCTCTCTGGGCCTACCTTCTCTTCAAATGCATGTTTCGCTTTAAAAAAAAAAATACATTTTTATTGTTTTCAGAGAGGAAGGGAGAGGGAGAGAGAGAGATAGAAACATCAATGATGAGAGAGAATCATTGATAGGCTGCCTCCTGCACGACCCCCACTAGGAATTGAGCCCAAAATCTGAGCATGTGCCTGGACCGGCAATCAAACCGTGACCTCCTGGTTCATAGGTCTACTCTCAACCACTAAGCCATGCCAGCCAGGCCTGCATGTCTCACTTTAGCTGCTGGATATTTCCACGTAGGCATCCCAATAATGTCACCTAAATAAAATAGCACTCTGCCCTAGCCGGTTGCTCGATGGTTAAAGCGTCAGCCTGTGGACTGAAGGGTATCAGGTTCAATTCCAGTCAAGGGCAAGTACCTCAAGTTGCAGTCTTGATCCCCAACTCAGTAGGGGCACATGCAGGAGGCAACCAATCCATGTGTCTCTGTCACATCAATGTTTCTCTCTTTCTGTCTCTCTCCCTCCCTTCCACTCTCTCTAAAAATCAACGGACAAAACATACCCAGGTGAGGATTAACAAAATGAAATAGCACTTTTTCAAACACTGGTTTTACTCTTAAAGTTTCTACATTAATCCTAATAATATTGTTCTGCCGAATCTTGGATTACGGTAACTTTAGGTCTGGGATTATCTGAGAAGGCAAATCTCCCCTCACTGTTTTTCTTTTTCATAGTTTTCTTAACCTAATACTGCACATTTATTTTTCCCAATGAACTGAATGATTATTTTGTCCAACTCCAAGGGAAAAAACACACAAAACATCTTGTTTTCATTCTAGTGGAAACTGCATAAAATCAATTTTAAGAGAATTAACTTTTTTGTGATTTAAATTTTCCTTCCAAAAATATGGAAAACATTTGCTATTGAAATTTTTTGTGTGTTTTAACAAGATAGCAAGAGATTTCTCCCTATATTTTATGCTATATTTAGTTAGACTTATTCTGAAGTAATTTATAGTTTTTATCACAATTGTACATGGAAAAATATGTTCTCACTTTTATTTTTAGTTGGCTTCTATTAGAACAGGAAAAAAGCTATTGGTTTCTGTATATTTATCTAGCATCTATCCACCTTATCACATTCTCTTAAGATAATATTTGCTATTGGTGTTTGGTAAATAGTCTTTTGCATATTTAAATAATTTGCTTCTATACTTAGAATTTTTATTAGGAATGAGTAACTGCTGAATTTTAGTACCATTTGGTGTATCAATGTATGGCTTATGTTAATGGATGTTGAACCACTCTTATAGTTTGGGAATAAACCTTGCTTATTTTTTTTAATTGTTTTGATATAATGAAGGTTTCTATAAGCTAATATTTTGTTTATAATTTTACTGTCTAAATCTTAAGTGAAATTAATCTACAATAATAATTGTAGTTAAAAAGTATGTATCATCTGAACAATTTTTTCTTTTTTTGCATTAAAATTACATTGGCTTAAAAACATGAATTTAAAAATTTTTTTCTATGGCTTGGAGTAGCTAACCCCACATTTCTAGCCAGCTCCAGATGTGGCTGATGCTGCTAGTCTGTGGACACACTGTGAGTAACCAGGCTTCAAATAACTTAGCATTGGGAATATCACCTTAGAGATAAACTAAAATTCAGCTCTGATCCATTAGGGTCTTCTCATTATTAACATCCAATCACCTTCATTGGTCTATTCATGTTTAATACCAATAGTTTGTAATTTGCCAGAAAATCATGCATGTCTTGTAGGTTTTCATATTCATTGCTGTAGGGTTGCCTTTAGTGATTCTTTTAAATCTTTTAATTTCTTATGTGCCTGGGGTTATGACTCTTTACTCATTCCTAATCTCTTATATTTTTTTCCCTCTTCAAACCCACAAATCGTTTATTTATTTTATATAAATATAGTTTATTAGTCTTTTCAGTAAACTTTTAGAGTTATTAGATTTTTATTTATTTATTCGTCTTACTATTTTTGTTCTTTCCGTTATTTTTTCTATATTATTACTTTCAACTTTTACCTTTATTGATTTCAATTTCCTAATTTCTTTTTTAAAGTGTTTTACAATGAGCGTTTAGTTCCTTTATTTTTTGGTTTTACTTTTAAAGTGTGAGTGTATTTTAGAGCTCTAAATATCCTTCTTAGTACTGCTTTCGAATCCTGTAGGTCTCAAAAGAAAGTGGTTTCCTTTTCATAGGTTTCTAGAGTGTTTTAAGTTCCCTTTTACAGCGTCTTTGATCCAAGATTAGAAATTGGTTTCTTAATTTGTAACTATTTGTGGGGTTTAAATCACCTTTAATCATGTATTTATAATTATTTATTTTCATGAAAAAATATTTTTATAGGTTATAAGAAGCCCTTATATGTAATACTATATCAATTATTGATAATTTCATTATGTTATTCAGTTCTCCTGAAGAATGTTTTGACTGGTATAACATTGTATTATTTTGTTGGTCTGAAAGATTTCCCCTCCAGTTTTATTGACATAGGGCAGCGTATCAGTTTAAGGCATACAGCACAATGAGTGACATTTTTGATTGGTAATTCTGGCTAATTGTGAGAAAGGTATTTTGAAATCTATCATTATAATTGATTATATATTGTTGTTGTTGTTGTTGTTAAACCTCACCCAAGGATATTTTTTTCATTGATTTTTAGAGAGTAAAAGGGAGGGAAGAAGGGAAGAGAGAAACATCGATGTGAGAGAGACCATGTTGATTGTTTGCCTCCCGCAAATGCTTGACCAGGGCTGGGACAAACCTGCAACCTGTGTATGTACCCTCACTGGGAATCAAACCTGAGACCTTTTGGTGCACAGGATGATACTCCAACCAACTGAGCCACACCGGCGAGGGCTAGGCTAGTAATTTAATCTGCCTCAGTTTTCCTACCTACCTTGTGAAAATCACAAGCGTCAAAAGTTAGAATAATAGTAAGCAAATATTGCCGAAACAGGTTTGGCTCAGTGGATAGAGCGTCGGCCTGCAGACTGGAAGGTACCCGGTTCGATTCCGGTCAAGGGCATGTACCTTGGTTGCGGGCACATCCCCAGTAGAGGGTGTGCAAGAGGCAGCTGATCAATGTCTCTCTCTCATCAATGTTTCTAACTCTCTATCCCTCTCTCGCTTCCTCTCTGTGAAAAATCAATAAAATATATTTAAAAACAAATAAAAAAATAGTAAGCAAATATGGGTGCTAACTACTGTTACTATTGGGTCGGCAACTAGGTTATTGCGGATTTTTAAAAGAAAATCAAAGACAATTTTTTCATGGAACTAAATAACTTTATTCTGTAATGTATTGCCCATTTTGATCAATGACCTTTTGCCATCTTTCAGGCAGCATCATAATCCCACGTTCAAAAAACTTCTGGTTTTTATTAGCAAAAAACTGAATCAGGTACGATTTGACATCATCATCATTATTGAAATTTTTACCATTCAAGGAGTTTTGTAAAGATCGAAACAAAAAGTAATCAGATGGTGCAAGGTCAGGACTATATGGTGGATGTGGCAAAACATCCCAACCAAGCTCCATTAATTTTTGCCGAGTGACCAAAGATGTGTGTGGCCTTGCATTGTCATGATGGAATATAACACCTTTTCGATTTGTCAATTCAAGCCGCTTTTCTTCAACTGCATTGTTTAATTTCGTTAGTTGTTCAATGTAGACATCAGAATTGATCGTTCGGTTTGGTGGTAAGAGTTCAAAGTGGACAATTCCTTTGTAATCCCACCAAACTGATAACAAAACCTTCTTTTGATGAATATCAGCTTTTGATGTTGTTTGTGTTGGTTCACCTGGCCTTCTCCATGATCTTTTCCGCTTGATATTGTTGTAAACAACCCATTTTTCATCGCCAGTTATCAGTCGTTTTAAAAATGGATCATTTTCATTACGTTTCTTTAGCAAATCGCAGCTGCTAATGCGTTGCGTTAACTGTGATTCTGTCAGTTCGTGAGGAACCCATGTATCGAGTTTTTGAACATAGCCAAGTTGTTTTAAGTGATTTTCAATGCATGTATGTGATACATGAAGCTTCTCTGCAATCTCACGTGTTGTACTGTGACAGTCCGAATTGATTATTGCTTTGATTAGGGCGTCATCAACTTCAACTGGACGACCAGAGCGTTTTTCATCTTTGAGTGAAAAATCACCAGAACGAAATTTGGCAAACCAATTTTGACACTGCCATTCTTTTAAGGCTTCGTCACCATAAACAGCACATAACTTTTTATGAGCTTGCGATGCGTTTTTCCCTTTGCGGAAATAAAAAAGCAAAATATGACGAAAATGTTCCTTTTGATTTTCCATTTTTCAACGAAAACCAAACGAAAACTAAAAAACAGATCAAAAAACTTTTTTTACTGATTAACAGCTGAATAGCCAACTATCAAATAACAAAATGTGTTTTACATTTGTACTACGTCTGCAAACCTAAAAATTCAACTGAAGCCATATATGTGTGAAACCCGCAATTACTTACTTGCCGACCCAATATTTTCTCTTGCCCCGGGATCTGGGAGGACAAGCCCGGGGCTGTTGGCAAACGCTGCAGGACAGGTGAAGACTGAGAAGGAACAACCTCCACCTGAAGGAGAGCGAAGCCAAAGGGAGACACCTGGGCCCGGATCAGAGGGCTGATCTCTGGAGCAAACTGGCCCTAACGCTGATTGCCCCCGGGATTTTTCAGACATTAGGCAATAAAACCCTTTTTTGCTTCATATTGACTTGAGTCAGAAAGAGTCTTAAATGATACGCAACGTTAAGCAATGTCCTGGGCTAGAACTTTGGGAGCCGTTTCAATTCTTCACTGTCAACAGCCTCTGTGGCAAGCTGCACATTCTGCTTCCTCAATTTCTTTTTACTTCTCTAACTCAGGGGAGAAAAAAGAAAATCAGCATTTGCTGAGTACTTGTCATGGACTGGTAGACTGTGTGAGGACCTGTTCACTTCTTGATCTTGACAACAATCCTGTGAGGAACCTGAAGTGACTTCTCAGGCCAAGGTCCCACAGTGAGTCAGTGGAAATGCCAATTCAAGAGGCCACGCTGTGTTGATAAACATTTGCTGAGTGTGGTGATAGATAGTGACGAGGCTCATTGGGGTGATCACTTGGTCATGTGTGTAAATGTCTCACCACTGTCCGGTACACCTGAAACAGGTGTAATATAGTATGTGAGCCACAATTAAAAATAAATAGATAAAGGTACACTTGATGAGTGACAAAAACAAAGCAACAAAAAAACATGTGTTAAGTGAATAACCTCAGGAAGGATTCCTACATAACTTGTTCCAGGAGGCACCCACTTGGCACAGGCTGGCGGCTACTTGGTCCTTTTTGAAAAGGGCAATGACCCTACCGCATTCTGGTCTGTGTCAAGAGTCACACATACCTGTCCTGGCTGCTCTTCTCTGGGAATTGGTCATCAACCACTGAATCTACCCATTTCTCAGTCCCAGAGCTTGCTGAGCCTGTTTGCAAAGAGAGGAGCAACACTAGGTAAGTTGTGCTGCTCCTTTAATCATAGAAAGACAAACAAATGACCTGGCGATTTCCTCAGCATGAATTCACACACATGAGCCTGCATGCCTGAGCACAGAATGCATCTGCCCATCTGTCTTCTAAAAAATGGAGTCCTTTCTGAACAGTCCTTAAAACAACTTCCATCACCATTGCTGGGGCCTCACATGGTCCATGAGGAAGCATATTGCTTGCCTTCCAGGTGTCCACTTTCTGTTCCTCAAGTCTGCTGAGCTCAGGTTAAGAAGCTGGCCTCCTTCTGGGAACTCCTCCCAGCCCTCCACTCACTGCCAGCACCTGCTTCTCCTCTGGGTCTCTGCTTTGAAGAGACCCTTCCTGCCCACCCTGTCTAAGGCCGGCACCTCTTACTCAGAATCTCCGGCCCTGGATGGTTTTCTTTGCAACCCTGAGAACAATGTGCAACTGTTTTATTCACTTGTATGTTAACTTGGGTTTTGCTTGTGTTTGTATGTTTTTTTCTTCTGTCTTTCTTCTTTATTAGAAGGAAACTGAACGGGCATTTTGACAGCAGGAAATCTGTTTGCTTCTGCTGTATCCCCAGGAGCTCACAGAAGCCTGATGTGTAGCAAGTGCTCAATGTGTATGGAATGTCTAAAAAAAATATGTATACACATACTGTGAATCATTATAAAGGTAATGTTTATTAAAATACATTTCAGGTGGAGAAATCAAGATGGTGGCATAGGTAAACACCTAACTGCTGCCTTGCACAACAGTATCAAAACTACAACTAAAAGACAAAACGGGAACCACAGGAACCACACGAAAGCTAGCTGAATGGAAATTTTACAACTAGAAGGAAAGAGGAAAGCACATTGAGACTCAGAGGGGCAGCAAAAGGCTGAGGTACAAAGATGTGCATGCGCAGAGAGGACAGGCGTCTCAGTGGCTGAGTACATGGCTGGCTTTCTAAAGAGGGAGGGAGATGGAAGCTCCTGACTGCATTGAACTCCAGTCCCAGGTGAGACTCTGGAAAACCAGACTCTTTGGGCAGGAATCTAGACTATCAGGTAAAGAGAAAGCACACTGAGACTCAGGGAAGCTGTGGAAGGCAGAGGTCCAGAGGCGAGCACACACTCAGAGAGGATTGGCTGCTGAGTGCATGGGCAGCTGAGTGCACAGCTGGCTTTCTAAACCGGGAGGGAGATGGAAGCTCCTGACTGTGCTGAACTCCAGTTCTGGGTGAGTTTCTGGGAAATCAGACTCATTCGGGGAGAAACTGGACTGTCTGGCAGCGGGTAAAACTAGAGGGCAGCTTTCTCTCAGAGGTGCTTGCAGCAATTATCGAGGAACACTGAGATCCAGGAGCCTCATAGGGCAGAGCTGACAGGAAGCCAAGGCTGTCTGCTCCATCCTGAGACTCCATCCCATTCAAAACGAGCACAGAGGCTTTTAAGAGTCTTCTCCCATAAGGGTGTCTCCAGCACCGAAGCTCTCCCAGCATAGATACAGCTGATTCTCACAGCCAATTGGCCTGGAGGTCAATTCCTCCCAGTGATACCAACAACAATCAAGACTTAACTACAAAAAAGCTATACACACAGTCCACAAAGGGGTGCACCAAAAGTGTCCACATCAGGTAATTGGGGGAGACTGGGACACTAAGCCATATAGGACACCTACCACACAAAGCTACTCTACCAACTCAGGGAAGCAGCAAAAATGCAGAGACAAAGAAACAGATCACAAATGGAAGAAATGGAGGAAAGCAAACTACTGGATACAAAATACAAAACCAATGTTATAAGGTTTTTCAAGAATTTCCTAGAAAAGGCCAATAAATTTAGCAAGACCCTGAGGATATTAAAAAGGACCAATAAGAAATTAAACATACACTGACTGAAATAAAAAATATTATAAACCTAATAGCAGATTAGAGGACCGCACAAATCAAGTCAAGGATTTGAAATACAAAGAAGCAAAAAATAATCAACTGGAAAAGAAAAAAGAATCAAAAAATTTGAAGATATTGTAAGGAGCCTCTGGGACAACCTCAAGAGTACCAACATCTGAATTATGGGGGTGCCAGAAGAAGAGAGAGAGCAAGATACTGAAAACCTATTTGAAGAAATAATGACAGAAAACTTCCCCCACCTTATGAAAGAAATAGACTTACAAGTCCAGGAAGCACACAGAACTTCAAACAAAAGGAGTCTAAAGAGGAACACTCCAAGACACATCATAATTAAATGCCAAGAGCAAAAGACAAAGAGAGAATCATAGAAGCCACAAAAGAAAAACAGTTAGTTACCTATAAGCGAGCACCCATAAGATTGTCAGCTGATTTATCAACAGAAACTATGCAGGACAGAAGGGAGTGGCAAGAAATTTTCTAAGTGATGCATAGCAAGAATCTACAACCAAGATTATTCTATACATTGATAGCAAAGCTATCATTCAGAATTGAAGGGCAGGTAAAGAACTTCACAGGCAAGAAAAAACTAAAGGAGTTCATCACCACCAAACCAGTATTATAGGAAATGCTGAAAGGTATTTTTTAAGAAGAGGAAGAAGAATAAAAAGGTAAAGATAAAAATTATGAACAACAAATACATGTCTATCAACAAGTGAATCTAAAAATCAAGTGAATAAAAAATCTGATGAACAGAATAAACTGGTGAATATAATAGAATCAGGGGCATAGAACAGGAGTGGACTAACAATTTTCAAGGGGAAAGAGGTGTGGGGGTGCTGGAAGAGACTGGACAAAAATCATACACCTATAGATGAGGACTGTAAGGACAGAGGGTGGGGTGGGAACTGGGTGGAGGGGAGCAATGGGGGGCAGGGGAAAGGAACAATTGTAATAATCTGAATAAAGATTTATTAAATTAAAAAAATACATTTCATTTTCAAAACTGAGTTACAGCTAGTAAAATCTGTATAAATTTTCTGGGACACCCTATGTTTGTTTAATGAATGAAAAAAGAAACAGACACTAGAACATAGGACCTGGAGGGCTGATTTTACCCCATCACAGATGACCAGGTGGGCCTTTTTTAAAACTACTTGATCGGTATAAATGCTTAAAAGCCCCAAACCCTGAATCCATCTCCTTTCCATACAATGCAATTGACCCCTGAATTACTTCTACATTCTTTTCCTGCTCTTGTGTGGCTGTCACAGACCATAATTCCAAAGACATTTCATGTTATCTCATGTGATCCTGAACTCTTATGCCTTTGTCTGGCTTGGCCCCAACTTTGAGGTCATGCTAGTGAAAAAGCCCTGCACTTCTTCCGAGGGCTCAGGGTCCCGCTGTGGAGCAAGGCGCCTGAGATGTATTATGGAGGAGAGGGAGACACAGGGGACTCTGGAAGGAAAAAAACCAGAGCCTTGTCCTGAGGAAGAGCAGGAATGCCAGGGGAGTATTGAAACACAGCTCTCCATTGAACATCTTCCGTGTATCCAGGCTCTCTCCCCTATTATCTCAATTAATGCTCACCACAGTCCGGTGGTGTTGATGACTTTATCACTATTTTGTTATTGAGAGTACAGTCAGGCACAGCATAATGATGTTTCAGCCAAGGACCCACCTGCATAAACCACAGTGATCCCATCTGTAATAATAAAAGTGTAATATGCTAATTAGACCAGACGACCTTCCCAAAGAAACCACTGAGGCTGGGTCTGAGGCAGAGGGGGCCGAGGGGGCAGCAGGGGACGAGCCTCTTGCACAAATGTCCTGCATCGAGCCTCTAGTAAGATAATAATAAAACTGAACACTTTCTCTATTTTTTTTAATTCTCACCATGGGTATTTTTCCCATTGATTTTTAGAGAGGGTGGAAGGGAAGGGTAGGGGGGAGAAGAGAAAGATAGATATTGATATGAAAGAGACACATGGATTGGTTGCTTTCTGCATGCATCCCAACTGGGGCCAGGGATCAAACCTGCAACCCAGGTTCATGACCTTGACTGGGAAGCGAATCTGTGATCGTTTGGTGCACAGGAAGATGCTCTATCCACTGAGGAACACCAGCCAGGACAGAACTGAACATTTTCTACAGCCTAGAGACATAGTAGCTGTCCTAAATTCACATTGCAATGCCTTACAATTGCCTACGGTATTCATGCAGTCACATGCTGTGCAGGTTTGTAGCCCAGGAACAATAGACTACCCCAGAGAGCCTAGATCTGCAGTGGGCTACACCACCTAGGTTTCTGTTTGTGCACTCTGTGATGTTTGCACAATGAAGAGATCACCTAATGGTGCATTTCTCAGAAGCTAGCCCCATTGTTAAGCAGCACATGAGTGTGATGGAAAACCATGAACTTCTGAGAAACATAGGCTTGGTGTCACATTATTAATTTCATTTAATGGCCAAATCTCAGCTGACGGACTGAGAAATGGGTAGAAGTAGTGGCTGGTGACCAATTCCCAGAGAAAAGTGTCCAGGACAGGTATGTGTGGCTCTTGACACAGACCAAATTATCTACATAGGGTCCTTGGGCAACTGGAGTTTCTATGAATATCAAGTGGTAAAGCTGTATCTTGATAGATTCACAAAATAAAATGATTTTGTGCTTGGCACATAATAGGCACTCAATAAGGCACAGCTTTTTTAAAGGAAGACATTTGCCCAAGATCCTTATAGTGTGGCCTAGAATTTGATGACCTCTTGCTCCGTAAGATCCCAAGCATATTCTATATATATATATATATATATATATATATATATATATATATATATATATAGATAGATAGATAGATAGATATAGATATTATTGATTTTTCACAGAGAGAGAAAGGGAAAGGGATAGAGTTAGAAACCGATCAGCTGCCTCCTATACAACCCCCACTGGTGATGTGCCCACAACCAACGTACATGCCCTTGACTGGAATCGAACCTGGGACCTTTCAGTCAGTAGGCCAACACTCTAGCCACTGAGCCAAACTGGTTTCTGCCCAAGCATATTTTCTATACAGGCTGCCCGTTCCACGTGTGAGCTCTTCAAAGATAGGGACCTTTGCTGCCTACCTCCTTGGTCTAGTGCCTAAACACATTAGTGAGTGGTTATTACTCACACACAGTCTCTTGAAATAAGACAGACAGCATTTATTATGCAGAAATAGAGAGTGTTCTGCTATGTGGTATGTGTGAATGTTAGTAGACTTTGAGATAAGCACCCAGGATCCCTTTCCACTACCTTCCACCTCCAGGAACAACACCCTCTGCACACAGGTCTGACCAGGGAGAAGATAAAACAAAGTTTCAGTCGATGTGAGTCATTCGGATCTTATGTTCAAACCCATGAAAGAAAACACAACTAGTAAGAATCACTCCAAGGAACGAAGGACATTTTAACCTCAGCTAAACTAACACATTGTTTTGTCCACACCAAAAACCATTAAGGTTTTTATATACAATAATACATGTCTATGTGCCTTCCTAATGATTCATTGAGTGATTCATTCCCTTTCCATCCCTCTGCCCAGTTCCTAAGAACTGCCGTTTCCTATTTCTCAGTTAAATCCATTCTCTCCTTTCCATCCCTGCCCCGCCCTCTTCACCCTGCCCTCTCTGTGGAGCTACCCCTGAGGGAGCTCCCTGATGTCAGTCTTGCCTTTGAGAATTCAGGCTCCACACTGGCACCAGACCGGCGGCTCCACCATGCTAGTGGCCATGTCCCTGTTCTGCCCCTAATCCTACAATGTCTTCCCTTGCTCATGCCATCAGCTTTGAACAAAAGTCCCAGTAACCTGGCAAGAGGAAGGTTGGATATCTCTTTAGCATTGTTGAGACCTAACTAAGACCAGCTGCCCAGTTCTTACTTTAAAATGTGTTTCAAGTCCTGGCCAGTGTGCTCAGTAGTTAGAGCATCAGCCCATGCACCAAAGGGTTGCAGGTTCAGTCCCTAGCCCCACTCTGGGTGCGTGCCGAAGGAAGGCAACCAATTGATGTGTCTCTCTCGCACTGATGTTTCTCTCTTGCTCTCTCTCCCTCTCCCTCCCTCTCTTTCACTCTCTCTAAAAATCAATGGGAAAAATATCCTCCAGTGAGGACTAACAAAAAACAAACAAACAAACAAAAAATGTTTCCAGAACCTTAAATACCTTAGGAAATAAATGAATTATAGAAATCCTAAGTAAATATACAAGCTTTGGGCCTTCACAAAATGTGTTTTTGCCCAATCCTGAATAAATCTTGCTGTCTTTGGGAGAGATGTTATCAAGCAAAGGTAACAAAAATAAATGCAATTAGACAAAATACAGTGTCAACATTCCTAAGTGCAGAAGCAATAGAGACTATTTTGGCAAGATTTCTTTCCTGCAGTCCCACCTCCTAACTGTCCCCACCCCTAACCCCACCCTTGGTGATTATAACTCCAGGCTGAAGCAGCAGAGCACTTAGTTCAGTGTTCCTGAGCCTCCCAGTGGTTGACCTGGCTGCTGCTCTCTACAGTTACCTTTGTGTGGTGAGTATTTTTGCAATACAGTGTGCCTTTTCCATTTTGCAAATCTTTTGTCTTTCTCTCCTATCCGCTTTCAAAATAAATACATATATATAATGTGTGTATGTGTGTGTGTGTGTGTGTGTGTGTGTGTGTGTATATATATATATATATATATATATATATATATATAAAAAATATAGAGCAAATAAAATATTACTATGTAACTATATTAAGCAAAAGGAGAATTGAATAGTAGGAGTTAACTCTAGGGTAACCTTAAAAACCCACATGTCTGCAGCATGAAATTGTCTTTTACATTCAGTTTGGCAGTAGTGATTCTTAAGTCTGTGAATATCGTGACCTCTTCTTTAAAATGTGCCATGAGCCGAAACCAGTTTGGCTCAGTGGATAGCATCAGCCTGGGGACTGAAAGGTCCCAGGTTCGATTCCAGTCAAGGGCATGTACCTTGGTTGCGGGCACATCCCCTGTGGGGGGTGTGCAAGAGGCAACTGATCAATGTTTCTCTCTCATCGATGTTTCTATCTTTCTATTTCTCTAACTCTCCCTTCTTCTCTGTAAAAAATCAATAAAATATATTTTAAAATGTGTCATGAGAAGACCCATTTTTTTAAGAAGAAAAAAAATGTTTTTAATCATTAAAGAAGAAATCATTGCATCACCATTAAGACTGAAGTGCTTAAAAGGAAGAAAAAAAAAGATTAAAAAAAAGATTAAAAAAAAAAAAAAGAAAGAAAAAAAAGACAGGAGTGCTTAAACACTATTATAAATTCATTCTAGGAAGTTTCTCTCTTTTTTCCCCACACTTCTGTTGTTGTTGTTTTTAATTTATCTTTATTGTTGAAAGTGTTACAGATGTCCCCTTTTCCCTCCCCGTGACCCCCTCTTCCCCACTCCTGTCCCATCCCCAGGCCTTCACCCCACTATTGTCTGTGTTCAATGTCATGCCTATATGCATGTAAGTTATTCAGTTGGTCTCTTCTCTTCCCCCACTCCCTTCCCTCGGAGAATCCTCAGTCTGTTCATGCTTCCTTGTCTCTGGATCTATTTTGTTTGTCAGATTATTTTTGTTCATTAAATTCCATATATAAGTGAGATCATGTGATTCTCGTCTTTCTCTGGCTTCTCTCTTATTTTATAACTAGAGGCCCAGTGCAAGGAATTTGTGCATAGGGCTGGAGGGTATCCCTTAGCCTCGCTTGTGCCCTCTCCAAACTGGGATCCCTCTCACAATCCAGGACTGCTGGCTCCTAATTGCTCACCTGCCTGCCTTCCTGATTGCCCCTATCCACTTCTGCCTGCCAATCTGATCATCCCCTAACCACTCTCCTGCCAGCCTGATTGATGCCTAATTGCTCCCCTGCCAGCCCGATTGCCCCTAACTGCCCTCCCTTGCCAGCCTGGTCGCCCCAACTGCCCTCCCTGCAGGTCTTGTCTCCCCCAACTGCTCTCCCCTGCTGGCCATCTTGTGGCAGCCATCTTGTGTCCACATGCGGACAGGATCTTGGACCACATGGGAGCAGCCATCTTGTGTGTTGGAGGGACAGCAATTTGCATATCACTCTTTTATTAGATAGGATAGGTTTCAAGATTTGCTGTTGAAATTGGTTTTGCTGAGGGTGGGGACGATTTCTGTTTCAGTCATTTTAAGGTTTATTATTGTTTTATTGTCAGAAGTTAATTCTAAATGTCTTTGTTTTTATATAACAAAAACAATGTTTTGAAATTGTCCTGATCTGGCCAAGTGTTATCTTTCCTGGAGTGTAGCCTGTTATTATCGGCAGTATTCCCAAGGCAGATATCATTGCTTTCACACATTGAGGGAATAATTAGCTTTTCTCACTTGCCTAGTTTAAAGAAAGGAGGGAGCCGAAACCGGTTTGGTTCAGTGGATAGAGCGTCGGCCTGCAAACGCAAGGGTCCCAGGTTCGATTCCGGTCAAGGGCATGTACCTTGGTTGCGGGTACATCCCC
The DNA here is from genome assembly GCF_014108245.1 of Pipistrellus kuhlii. Taxonomy (NCBI): domain Eukaryota; kingdom Metazoa; phylum Chordata; class Mammalia; order Chiroptera; family Vespertilionidae; genus Pipistrellus; species Pipistrellus kuhlii. The sequence goes on from NW_023425404.1 coordinate 149,532,154, forward strand.
AGTAGGGGGTGTGCAAGAGGCAGCTAATCGATGTCTCTCATCGATGTTTCTAACTCTCTATCCCTCTCTCTTCCTCTCTGTAAAAAAAAATAATAATAAATAAATAAATAAATAAATAAATAAAAATAAAATAAAGAAAGGAGGGAAAGACGCTTCTTTTTTCTCCTTTTAACTTCCAGGTCCCTACGGCAAACACATTTGATAAAGACGGTATTTACCAGGGAGGTGAGGTTGAGTGGTGGTATCTCTAATATCTTGGATATCTAGTCTAGAGACTCCAAAATTATGTGTATGGGACTTACAGTTGCTTTATTCATACATTTGTTCATTTTTTCTTTGTGGTGGGTGTGTTTTTTTTAACACCTATTGAGCAGACACTGTGTTAGGATAGAATACTACCCTTTACCTCTGTGACACCATATGCCACAACTGCCTAACCCTCACAGCTTCCAACTACACAGTAACATTAGATCGGTGTTTCCCAAACTTCTCTCGTGATGAGAATCACCTGGTGGAGTTGTTAAAATACAGATTCCTGAATCCCAACTAAGAAGTGCTAAACTACAGTAGAATTTTGGGGATTCAGGAATCTGTAGTTTAACAACTCCACCAGGTGATTCTCATCACGAGAGAAGTTTGGGAAACACTGCAATAGATGAATGACCAGCACGCTTTGGAGCTCAGGTGAAAACAGCTGGCCTTTTACAATAACCAGGACCAGACTGGAATCTTTAGAGGCTTTACCTACATGTGGCTGCTACTGGTCCACATCTCTTCAGACATAAATAAGTCCAGTACCTCTATGCTTATTTCTCTCAAGGGTTACATTTATTTGGAGAGGGGAAGCTAAGTATTTGTCCAAATTTTTCTCTCTTTCATTTTACTTGATTGTGCCAGCTTCACAGTGCCCAAGGCTGTGCCTTATTTACCTCCTGAGAGATAACCAACCCTAAAAGCACTTGAATGTGTTAATGAAACGCAGAGGAAACCGGAGGCCTAGGCAGGCACTACATGGTTGGTCATCAGTTTTATTGAAAAATTAGCACTTCAACACTGCATTGAAACTCACTTGAGCTTTTACTTGGAGGAGTGAAAATGACACAAATGTGTATGAATTTACTGGCTGCCCCTCTTACTGCCAAGACCCTGATCTGGAAGAATACATCTGGAAGCTTTTAGGGAAAATAAATATTTTATAAGCAAGTGTCTTTAAAGGCTGCTGCCTGTTTCCTGAATTAAATTGGCCATTACTTAAGTGGTTTCTGGCCACCAGATAATTGTATTTTCATTGATGTTTTGAGATTCATCTATACCAACTAGAGCACTCACCAATGGTTTTGTTATCTTCTTATACAATATTGGATGGTATTTGTTCAAGTTATAGATCACAGTCAGTACTCAAATTCAATATTCTAGAAGTTTCAATCATTGATTTTATGGTTACAGACCAGACCTATCTTAACCCTCTTTACTCAATCATGAATACAATTTGGAGGACGTGAGTAGAGGAGATTCTTCCCCCCACACACAATAAAACAAACTTTAAAATCATTTAACAAACTTGACTGCTTATCAAAAATAATGATAATAAAAATCAAGCTCCTCTGAGATGTTTTGTACCAAAATAGAGGCAGCCATTAGCTGTATTGAATCACCAGGGAAGTGCTCATCCTGCATAATTCAAAGAATTGGCAATTCCATTCAAATTTGAGTTACAGATAATTTTAAATAACAGTGTTGTACTTCATAGGTCTTTGGGTTCATTTAGCCCAAATACTACATCTGAGACATCTGTAGGCCTGCTAGGCTGTTGATATGACCTGATATAAGCATGGGGTAAAACCAAGCCCGCTGCAAGTTCAGGAGTTGGTGATATGTTTTGGGGTTCTTCTCTGCTGAGCTCCTGGTGGAGACGAGTTTCAAGAAAGATAAGAAGAGAGAAACAGAATAAAGACAAGACTTGAGTCTGGGGAAATAATTGCTTAAATGAGGAATCTAATTTTAGGTGAGTGTTTTCAGGATACTTGCATATTAATTGGGACTTTTAAGGTAACTCAAAATATTCGTTCACTCAATCAATAGTATTTTAACTTAATTTTACAAATATAAATAAATTGTAGGAAGAATACAAATTAAACTTTCTTAGAAAGTAATACTCTCTCTCCTTTACACCAGCTCAAAGAGTCATGGTAGGGATAACAACTAATCAGATAATAATTCTGAGTTAAAGCACAAGGATTGGATACACTACTTTTTAAAAGAGATGAGTATTGTACTTGCATCCCAGTCTAACAAACAGCAAGAGAAGCAGCCTTCTCTGCACTGTAGGAGAAATGGTTTTACTGCCACATTTGGGAGTATCCTCATGAAAACTCTCACACCCAAAGTATTATTTTATTAGACTAAATGGAAGGATGTACATCACAAGTGTCAATAGTGGTTTGGTATGTATGTATGGTAGATTTAGTAGAGGTTTTTTTCTTCTGATATTTAGGGGGGAGGGAGAGGAATTTTAGATTGTCTTCATTAACCACGTTATTTTAACTAAATTTTTAAAATTATACATGTTTGGAGTGAAACTATCCTATATAATAAAAGCCTAATATGCTAAGTGTCCAGTCATTCAGTGACCAATTGTTCAAAACGATCAAAGCACAAAATGCTAATGATATGCTAAAGCTGCTCAAACACTCGCTTTGACGTGCACTGACCACCAAGGGGCAGACAGACAACCAGTTGGCCAGTCGCTATTATATACACTGGCCACCAGAGGGTAGATGCTCCGACTGGTAGGTTAGCTGGCTGCTGGGGTCTGGCTAATTGAGACTGGGTGAGACGGGGACAGACATGCCTTGGAGCCCTCGCACAGTCCCTCTCCAGCTCGATTGTGCATTGGTGAGGTCCCTTGGCCTGGCCTGCAACCTCTCACAATCCAGGACCCCTCATGGAATGTTGGAGAGCCAGTTTCAGCCCAATCCCGCAGGCCACTCCCCTCAGGAGGGCACCAGACATAGGGCTCATGGTTGGCAAGTGCTGGTGGTGCACAAGCCTCTCCTGATCGGGACTGATTGGGTGAAAGCTTGCGGCAGGCGCAGTTGGGCTGGGATAAGCGGGGGAGAGTCAGGTTGGAGCTGCAGGTGGCATTGGACTGCTGGTTTCTGCCCAGTCCCCACAGGCCACCCCGAGGAACCCCACCCATGCATGAATTCATGCACTGGGCCTCTAGTTTTTGTATAAAAGACTTAAACTCCAATACTCAAATCCTCACTTTGGTTAGATTTCCTTCAATACAGTGATTCTCTATCCTCCTTGCTCCTTGGCATCTCTGGGGGAACATTAAAAATACTAATTCCAAGGCCACTAATCCCCTCCAACCAGACCAATGGATCAGAATCCCAATGGAGCCAAGTGGTTGGTATTTTTAAAAGGTGAACTTATTATATTATCTAAGGTTTCATGTTGTAATTGTTTTATTTCTGCTAACCAGGAAGTTACATTTCTTAAAATTAGACTCCACTGGGTTTCACTGTATATTTTGTTATCATAGTGGGTGGGTTTGTCAACATCTGATATGAAAGGTTTTCAGGCTTTGTGATGTGGAACCTTGGGACTTTGATCCATCTCATGTAACTCATAAGTGCTGGCACAAATGTACTGCTTAAAAAACACTATCAGCTTGTTCTAAATGGATCACTTAATATCAATTGTAGCCTGTGTTTGGCTAATTTGTTTTTCTAAATGTTTCCACTGGTCCCCTGCTAATAAGGTTTCAGAGCTGGTTTTTGAGGACACAAAGGCTTTCCTACAGGCATGCCTTTAGCTGGTCTCCATGCTGAATTAGGACAGCCATTGATTCACTCACCTCCAGGCTATTAGGGTGGCCCTCTGTGTTGTCCTGGTTGCATCTTTTAATTTTTATAACAATGCACTTGCCTTATGTGCCTCTCCTTCTGCATACTTGCTCCTATGAATAATAAGCATCCCTAGTTGGGAATCTGAACTCAGGTTCTTGCCACAGACTTCTACTTCAGCTTCACGCTGTCCAATTCTGATCAAACCCCAGCTGGTGAAAACATTATTCATGGAGGGTTGTCAAAGATTATGCATCCATGTGTTTCTCGGAATAATCTAAATAATCTGATTTTAATTTCTAGTTGGTCCTTTTTCATATCCTAGAGGGTCTTGATAAATTTATCAACCTTTTCTAGAAAATTCTTGAAAACCTTATAACTGTGGTTTTGAACACTATTCAGTCATTTGCTTTCCTCTATTTCTTTCATTTGTGACCTGCCTCTTTTGTCTCCACATTTTGGCTGTTTCCCTGTGTTGATAGAGTGGCTTTGTGTGCTAGGTGTCCTATAGGGTCCAGTGGCTCAGCCTCCCCAATTACCTGAGGTAAACACTCTTGGTGCACCCCTTTGTGGGCTGTGTGCACAGTCTTATTGTAGTTAAGTCTTAATTGTTGTTGGTATCACTGGGAGGAATTGACCTTCAGGCCAATTGGCTTAAATAAGTTGGATATAACTTATTGGATTAAATAAGTTATAACACACATGTTAGTTTGCAAAATGACAGTGGTGTTCTAAGACAAAATGTCTGTAGACAGAAACCAGTAGAAAATATCTGCTATGTAGAGTATCCTATCTAATAAAAGAGTAATATGCAAATTGATTGTACCTCCACTACACCCAAAAGCCACGACCACCAGCCAATCAAGAGTGAGTATGCAAATTAGCCCAACCAAGATGGCTGCGGTCCCAGAGAGATCAGGAGACTTGGGTTTCCCTGGCAATGGAGTACACCAAGCTTTCCACCTGCCCTGGCCTGCCTTGACCTCCACTCAAGGCTACAAAGTTTCAATTATAGAAGATAAGTAAATCCCAGGTACCAGGGCCTCCGCTTGGGTCACTGGGGGACGTGCCAGCCTGCAAGCCATAGTAAGCCGCTCACCCAGGCCACTCCACACCCCTGGGGAACCTCCACCCTGATCCAGGACACCCTTCAGGGCAAACCAGCTGGACCCCACCCATGCACCAGGCCTCTATCTTATCTAATAAAAGAATAATATGCAAATTGAATGTCACTCCAACACACAAGATGGCTGACCTCATGTGGACATAAGATGGTCACCACAAGATGGCCATCAGGGGAGGGTAGTTGGGAGGGACCAGGCCTGCAAAGGAAGGCAGTTGGGGGTGATCAAGCCTGCAGAAGAGGACAGTTAGGGACAACCAAGTTGGCAGGAGAATGGTTAGGGGGTGATCAGGCTGGCAAGCAGAAGTGATTAAGGGCATTCAAGAAGGCAGGCAGGTGAGCGGTTGGGAGCCAGCAGTACTGGATTGTGAGATGTCGAATCTAAATGGGCAGTTGAACATCTCTCAGACAGTCCAAGATTGGAGAGGGTGCAAGCTGGGGTGAGGGACACCCCTCCTGTGCACGAATTTTATACTCTGGGCCTCTAGTTTTATTAATAAGACCCCATTACAACCAGAACTACAAAATACTACTATACAAACACTTAAAACTTTGTGCCTTACCCTGCAAAAGTTTAAATTCACTTGATTAGATAAGGCAATACTATCCATTCTCAGGACCTTTTTTAAAAAATATATTTTTATTGATTTTAGAGAGGAAAGAAGAGGGAGACAAATAGAGAAGCATCAATGATGAGAGAGAATCAGGAATAGGCTGCCTCCTACACATCCCACACTGGGGATCGAGCCTGCAAACTGGGCATGTGCCCTCAACCATAATCAAACCCAGGACCCTTCAGTCCACAGGCCAACACTCTCATCCACTGAGCCAAACTGGCGAGGGCCATTCTCAGGACTCTTAACCATCATCTCTCTGCTAATTCATTGTTTCCACAATACTGCCCGTGGACAGGAGTCCCTGGTCAGCCCTTTGCTGCTTTTTCCTGTTGGCTAATAGTCTCTGCTGTACCACCTAGCCATATGTTTTCCTGCATTATCAAAAAAGATATCAGCCGAGACCGGTTTGGCTCAATGGGTAGAGCGTCTGCTTGGGGACTGAAGGGTCCCGGGTTTGATTCCAGTCAAGGGCATGTACCTTGGTTGCGGGCATATCCCCAGTAGGGGGTGTGCAAGAGGCAGCTGATCGATGACTCTCTCCCATCGATGTTTCTAACTCTCTATCTCTCTCCCTTCCTCTCTGTACAAAATCAATAAAATAAAATAAAAACTGAATTAAAAAAAAAGATATCATTACCCTCCCAATTAAGCAAAGAGGAGAAAGATCTTTGGATTCTAGATAATTATCTATCTATACATTGCAGTTTCAAACATGATTTCTGGGGGCTTTGACTGTAATTATATAGCATTAAGCTGGCTAGTGTCCCCTTTGGGTCATAAAGCAAGTTCTTGATAGCAAGTATTAGAGACTTCTTTCTAGGGCAGTTCAAAGCCCTGGCTTTTGTTATTCGAGAGAAGTTTGGTCCCTTTTTTAAAGGACTCAGATTTGGTGGAGATCAGCTGATAACAGCCACAGATCTGAGTCGACAGAATCACCCTGGAAGAGGAGCAGGACATGGTGAAAAGCTAAGAAAATGCATTAGGAAGGGCCGAGAAAGAGTGAAATGACACATCATTGTAGCCCCCAGAGTGGCTGCATCAGAATAATCTCTTAAAAATTTTACACACCTAAGGTTCACCCCAGACTACTCAATCAGAAGCAAGAATCTGTCTTTTTAACCAAGCCCTAAGGATGAACCTAGTGTGCGGCCCGGATAGGGAAGTGTGTTGATAGAATTGTTGACTGGGGCTGTACCAGTGGAGGAAGACTGAAGGCAGCAAAGCCCAAGGACAATGGGGGACAATGGGGTTCCTTGCAACTAGTCAAGGGAAGTGTTGGAAGTGAGCAGGGACCAGGACTGCAGAGCACAGTACTGTGGTCAGATTTGACATGGTAAAGCAGCGACGTTGAACGTTGGTAATTGTGAAAACAAACACATGTTCTCTTTTGAGAGTACTGACTGAGCAGGAGCTTAGGAGACTTGCCCTGATCGCAGGGTGAAATATAAAAAGTATAAGCACCACTTTGTTTGAGAGACAGTGTTTCCTAGCGGTTTTGCAACCAGTGGGTTTTTCTTTCTTTCAGATTCCTACCTGACATCTTCACCAAAGGAAACTGAATGTTGTTTTTTTCTAAGTAACAGGGGTCTTCTATTAAAACTTAAGCTATCCGAAGATCACTAATAATCACACATGAAAGCTGACAATCGTTGGAAGCATCTGTTTTAATAACAACTTTATGGAAAAGCGAAGAACTCTATCTCAGAATCCTCTTAGGGAACAGCTGAGACCATGTAAAGACTGGTTATAATTGCTATTGAATAGAAACACTTCAGCCAAAGCCGGTGTGGCTCAGTGGATAGAGCGTCGGCCTGCAGACTGAAGGGTCCCGGGTTCAATTCCGGTCAAGGGCATGTACCTTGATTGCGGGCACATCCCCAGTAGGGGGCGTGAAAGAGGCAGCTGGTCGATGTATCTCCCTCATCGACGTTTCTAACTCTCTGTCCCTCTCAATTCCTCTCTGTGTAAAATCAATAAAATATATTAAAAAATAAAAAAAGATATACTTCAAATGTAAAATAGACATTGTTCAGGGTGGTTGCCTTGAAAAAAAGCAACAACAACAAAATAACCTTGCTGATCGGTGAAGGGCAAGGTGGGGGAGAAAACAACAGAAAACCTGAGGGAGAAGGAGCCTCCGTCCCCTTAACTTGATAGTTTTAACTTCTAGATAATCATAACAGCCTGCAAATGTCAGGCGCCGTCAGAAGGTGAGCCCCTTTCCACAGGGGAGATGTGATGAAAAGCCTTCTCGGCTGGTATCTATATTATATTGAACTAATACTTCTTTGGATTTGTTTTTACAGGCAGCGACCTTTTGAAGGGATCCTGAAAAAATGAACCCAGTTGTTACACAGCCAGGATACGGTGCGGGAGGTTCCACGGTCAGTGACTGGCAAACTGGCACCTTTGACTGCTGCAACGACATGGGGATTTGTAAGTGCACCCTGTCTTCGCTTTCCCCTGGACTGCCGGTAACAACGCAGGTTATTAGCATAACAAAGGAGTGGTTTGTTTATCCTATTGTTGAGTTCTATGTTTCACTCTCTAACTCAGATTTCGCCACCAGGTGTGTTGTGTTTGTCCCGTACATAATGAGCCTTCTTGATGTACTAATTTTAGGTGTTTAGCAAACACCTAAAAATCAGATTTCACACGAAAATCTAGCTTTTCGATCCAGATGTCCAGCTTCTCTTGAAAATTTGAAAAAATCTGGAAAGATGAGTTCCCATTCTCATGCGGCACAGTACTAGCCAAGCCCCTAAAAAAGGATTCTCACTCTGCAGTTCGCCATATTTATGCTCACTATCCACTGTTTTGGGGTTTTTCCAACCTATCTCACACATTTATTTTACCTGCCTCACCTTGAGTATGTGATCCTTGTTTAGATCAATCACCTTTTTTTAAATGTCTCACCTCTTTATGATCACCACGTTCTTTTTTAAAAATATATATTTTTATTGATTTCAGAGAGGAAGCGAGAGGGAGAGAGAGAATCATTGATTGACTGCCTCCTAAATGCCCCACACTGGGGATCGAACCTGCAACCTGGGCATTTGCCCTGACCGGGAATGGAACCGTGACCTCCTGGTTCATAGGTCGACACTCAGCTGCTGAGCCACATCGGCTGGGCTCACCATGTTCCTGACATGATTCTCCGGTTTTACTCTTCCTTTCCTGAGAAGCTGACTGGTTTCCGGCTTTCAGTGGTACTCTTGGGGCTGTCCCATTTCAGGAAGCAGTGCAGGTTTTTATTTTACTAACATAATTATTTTGCATTACTAACCACACTTTTGCATGAGAAAAAATTTCCTTATTTCAGAGTCTACCATCATATGAGCTGCAAATGCTTTGTGTGGAACATCTTTCCAGTGTCTTTGAGAAACAGCCTCCTTATTTTTAAATTATTTTTACTTTTATTTTTTGGTACATGCTGGAGGTACCAAGTTCATTAGAGATAGCCTTTTGTGTAAAACAATAAAAATAAATAAATAAATAAATAAATAAAGCAAGGACTTTCTTATCTCATTGGGGGTATAGCATTATCAAAACTCCACCTCAGACCTGGCTGGTTTGGCACAGTGGATAGAGCATAGGCCTTCGGACTGAAGGGTCTCGGGTTCAATTGTGGTCAAGGGCACATGCCCGGGTTGCAGGCTCAGTCCCCAGTGGGGGGTGTGCTGGAGGCAGTCGATCAATGATTCTCTCTCATCATTGATGTTTCTATTTCTCTCTCCTCTCCCTTCCTCTCTAAAACCAATAAAAATACACTGAGTGGTCAGATTATTATGACCTCTGAACGCATAATAATCTGGCCACTCAGTGTATATCCTATATAATAAAAGGCTAATATGCAAATTGTCCCCTCGACCAGGAGTTCAACCAGCAGATAGGCTGGCCAACTACCCATGTCCCCTCCCCCTGGCCAGGCTGGCCGGACCCCACCCATGCACGAATTCATATATATATACTGAATGGCCAGATTATTATGCTTTCAAAGATCATAATAATCTGGCCACTCAGTGTATATTAAAAAAAGAAGGGGGGGAAAAAGAAAACTCCACTTCAGAGCTTTCCAAAATAGACTTTTACTCAGAGTATGTTTGAGAACCGTGTCCTGTTTTTGCCATTCCCCTAGGCCCGCTTTTTGTCTTACACAGGTTCCTTAAAGTGACATTGCAGCCAGCTTTTTAAGCTTTCCGAGCTCCTATCCCTTAACTTCTGCTTGCTTCCGTCCTCATGTCGATACCAGGGCCCGGTTCTTTGCCCGCATGACCACCTAAAACCTAGTCCGTGTTGCTTTTCTCATTTTGGCACCAACAAACTTCCTACAAACAATCGTGGCCCGAACAACAACGAGGGCCGGGAAGAGAGATCCGTTTCACGCGCTCGGGTTGACAAGGCAGAAGCTTTTGCAATGAAACCTGGCCTGATGTTATGACATGCACATTTCCCCAACCCCCGGGCAGCCGGGCCCAGAGCAGTGCACACAGAGGCGGGAGGGACCGCACTGCTTGCTCGGAGGGTCAGAGGCCAGCTCCCCGGCGAGCACCCTTGGAGGGCAGTGTGCTTCCGTGGAGACCAGATGCCTTGGCCTCACTGCCTTGTGCCTTTCCTCCCACCCAGGCCTCTGCGGGACGTTCTTCCCGCTGTGCCTTTCGTGCCAGATTGCCTCGGACATGGACGAATGCTGCCTGTGCGGAGCGTCTGTGGCCATGAGGACCCTGTACCGAACGCGGTACGGCATCCCGGTGAGTGACCCTCCGTCCCCGAGAGGCGGGCAGCCCCCGCGCCCATGACCGCCCTCCTCACCTGCATGCCCGTTACCACCCTGCACGCTCAAGTGATATACGGGGACAGGGTGGCTATCTGTGCTTCGGGATATATCTATAATAAAATACTTTATTGATCCAATAGATGCTGGTGGTGAGTAGGTGAGGGCAGAGGCCGGCACGGGACCCTTAGCCTCTCCTGGCTGTGCCCAGAGTCACTCGAGCCCTGCAGCCTGCAGGGTGGGGGACAGTTTCCCACGGAGCCTTGGGTACAAATGAGAGTCCAGGGCATCCTCCCCATGCTGTCCCGCTGGCCTCATTGGTAACTCTGAAGCAATCATTCATTCATTAAAAAGGGACCATTGGCCCAGCCGGTTAGACCTTTGGACTGAAGGGTTCTATTCTGGTGAGGGTATGTACCTTGGTTGCAGGCACATCCCCAGTAGGAGGTGTGCAGGAGGCAGCTGATCAATGATTCTCTCTCATCGATGTTTCTAACTCTCTCTCTCCCTTCCTCTCTGTAAAAAATCAAATATATATATATATAATTTTTTTTTTAAGGAGCCACTGAGCACCTAGAATCTAGTAAAGTCATAGGCAGACGTTCATTATTCAATGGGAATTTACTGAATACATAGAACATGCCAATTACCATTGCAGATGCTAGAGACATGTCATTGAATAAAGGAAATCAAAATCCTTATCATCATGAAGTCTACATTCATTTATTTTTTTAAGCCCTTTCAACATAATTTTAGACTCAATGAAAAAGTTGCAAAAATGGTACAAAGACTTCCTGAATACCCTTTGCTCAGATCCCCCAAGTAGTAAAAATTTGCCACACTTGTTTTATTTTTCTCTTTACCTTATCTATTTTTTTCCCTGAATCATTTGAGGATATATTACAAACTTGTTGCACTATTACCTTTTTCAGCATATTTCTTAACAACAAGGACATTTTCTTATATAATCATAAAACAATTATCAAAATCAGGAATTTAACATTGATACAAGACTAGAAGCTAATCTGTGGATCTTATTTGAACTTTACCAATTATCCCAACACCATCCTTTAGACCAGTGGTTGGCAAATTCAGTATTCAACAGAGCCAAATATCAACAGTACAACGATTAAAATTTCTTTTGAGAGCCGAAAACCGACTTCTGCACGTGGGCCACGAAGTTTCAATCACACTGTCTGTGTGAGCCCCCACGTGGTATTTTGTGGAAGAGCCACACTCAAGGGGCCAAAGAGCCTCATGTGGCTGATGAGCCTCGGTTTGCCAACCACTGCTTTAGATGAAAATGAAAGCAATCTGGGATCACACATTGCATTCAGTTGTCACACCCCTCGTCTCATACAATAAGAAACAGTTTCTTAGTCTTTCTTTGTTCTTATTTGTTTATTTATTTATTTATTTTAAGGAACATACATCAATAGACTATCCCTCAGCTTGATTTGTCAAATGTTTCCAATGATTAGGTTGTACACTTTTGGCAGAAACTCCACAGAAGCTGTGCTGTGTTTGCCATACATTGTATCAGGAAGCACATGACATCCATTTACCCCATTATGTGTGATGTTAACTTTGATCACTTTGTTAAGATAGTGTCTTCCAGGAGCATCTACTATAAAGTTGCTATTTTCCTCTTTATAATGGATGGGGGGGCCCAGTGCATGAATTTGTGCACCTTGAAAGGAACTATGGGGGGAGAAACAAAGATGGCGTCATAGGTAAAAACCCTAAACTTGCTGCCTAGCACAACAATTTCAAAACTACAACTAAAAGACAAAACGGACATCATCCAGAACCACAGGAAGGCTGGCTGAGTGGAAATTCTACAACTAGAAGAAAAGAGAAAAGCACACTGAGACTTACAGGAGCTGCAGAAGGCAGAGGTACAGAGTTGTGTACATAGAGAGAGCTGGCAACTGAGTACGATGCTGGCTTTCTCAATTGGGAGGGAGACAAAAGCTCCTGACTGTTCTGAACTTCAGTTTCTGGCAAGACTCTGGGGACCCAGACTCATTGGGGAAGAAACTGGACTGTCTGGCAGCGGGCAAAACTTGAGGGCAGCTTTCTCTTAGAGGTGCTTGCAGCAATTGCCACAGAACACTGATACCTGGGGGCCTCTTAGGGCAGGGCAGAAGGGAAGCCATTGTGGTTTGCTGCACCCTGAGATCTGGCCCCATGAAGCCATTGTTGCTTGCTCCACCCTGAGACTCTGCCCCATTCAAACTGAGCACAGAGGCTTTTGCAAGTCTTGTCTCATAAGGGTATCTTCAACAGAAGTTCTTCCATCGTAGACACAGCTGATCCTCACAGCCAATTGGCTTGGAGGTCAATTCCTCCCAGTGATTCCAACAACAATTAAGGCTTAACTACAACAAGACTGTGCACACAGCCCACAAAAAGTGTCCACTTCAGGTAACAGGGGAGGCTGAGCCACTGAACCCTGTAGGACACCTATCACACAAAGCCACTCTATCAACACAGGGAAGCAGCCAAAATGCAGAGACAAAGAGGCAGGTCACAAATGAAGGAAATGGAGGGGAAAAAATGACTGCATAGAGTTCAAAACCACAGTTATAAGGTTTTCAAGAATTTTCTAGAAAAAGACCAATAAATTTAGCGAGACCCTCGAGGATATGAAAAAGGACCAACTAGAAATTAAGTATACACTAACTGAAATAAAAAATATTATACAGAGATCCAACAGCAGACTAGAGGATCGCAAGAATCAAGTCAAAGATTTGAAATACAAAGAAGCAAAAAACACCCAACTGGAAAAGAAAAAAGAAAAAAATTCAAAAATATGAAGAAAGCGTAAGGAGCCTCTGGGATAACTTCAAGCATACCAATATCCGAATTATGGTGGTGTCAGAAGAAGAAAGAGAGCAAGACACTGAAAACCTATTTGAAGAAATAATGACAGAAAACTTCCCCCACCTGGTGAAAGAAATAGACTTACAAGTCCAGGAAGCACACAGAACCCCAAACAAAAGGAATCCAAAGAGGACCACACCATAATTAAAATGCCAAGAGCAGCCAAGACCGGTTTGGCTTAATGGATAGAGCGTCGGCTTGGGGACTGAAGGGTCCCGGGTTCGATTCCAGTCAAGGGCATGTACCTTGGTTGTGGGCATAACCCCAGTAGGGGGTGTGCAAGAGGCAGCTGATCGATGACTCTCTCTCATCGATGTTTCTAACTCTCTATCTCTCTCCCTTCCTCTCTGTACAAAATCAATAAAATATTTTTTTTTTAAAAATAATTAAATAAATAAATAAATAAATAAATAAATAAATAAATAAATAAAATGCCAAGAGCAAAAGACAAAGAGAGAATCATAGAAGCCACAAAAGAAAAACAGTTACCTACAAGGGAGCACTCATACAATTGTCAGCTGATTTCTCAACAGAAACTATGCAGGCCAGACTGAAGTGGAAAGAAATATTCCAAGTGATGAATAGCAAGAACTTACAACCAAGATTTCTCTACCCAGCAAACCTATCATTCAGAATTGAAGGGCAGATACAGAGCTTCACAGACAAGAAAAACCTAAGGGGGTTCATCATCACCAAACCAGTATTATATGAAATGCTGAAAGGTATTCTTTAAGAAGAGGAAGAAGAAAAAGGAAAAGATAAAAAATATGAACAACTAATACATATCTATCAATAAGTGAAACTAAAAATCAAGTGAATAAAAAAATTGAGGAACAGAATAAACTGGTGAATATAGTAGAATCAGGGGCATAGAAAGGGAGTGGACTGAATTCTTGGGGGGAAAGAAGTGTGTGAGGTGTGGGAAGAGACTGGACAAAAATCATACACCTATGGATGAGGACAGTGGAGTAGGGGGCAGGTAAGGACAGAGGGTGGGGTGGGAACTGGATGGAGGGGAGCTATGGGGTGAAAAAAGATGAACAATTGTAATAATCTGAATAAAAATTTATTTAAAAAACAAAAAAGAAAAGAACTGTGGGCTGTGAGGCTGTGTTGGGCATAGGGGCAGATCTTAGCCCATCCTCTAAGCCCCACCCAGCCCCTCCTGCTGTGCCCTGGGTCTCCTCTCTGCCGGCAGCCTTGTTCCTGCTGCCGCTCCGATGCACTGATGGAGCCAGTTCCACTCGCACCCACTGATGGCACAAAGGATTGGGGCCAGCACCAGCAAGGGATTCAAGAGGCAGCTGCTGCCCCAATCACCCCTCAGGAGCAGGATGAGCTGGAGAAGCCATCAGGGGCAATTGGGGCTGGCAACTGCTTGTACCTGCTGACATACCAAGGGATCAGGACCAGCACCAGGTGCCGGCAGGGGGTGTGAATGCTGGGCAGGACCATGGCACATGGGAGCAAAGAATTTTCAGCAATCACCAGAGGCTCCCCCAATGACAGCAACTGGCATCCCACCTTGGTCTGGCGCCCCCACTCATCTGCTCCACTGTCCCACTGCAGCCAACACCCACCATAATCTGCACTCTGCCGCGTACTGCCGACACTCACCATGTTCTGTGAGTGGTCAGCGCACATCATAGAGACCATTATTTGGTTGTTCCGCTGTCTATTTGCATATTAAGGTTTGATAGATAGATAGATAGATAGATAGATAGATAGATAGATAGATAAGGATCTCATAGGGGAGATGTAAATATCCTGTTCTCCATCAAACTTTCACCCACTAGCTCTAACATGCATTGAAGTTTCTTGCCTGCATCAGTTATTACTGCGATGGCTGCCAATGGCAGATCTTGCACTCTAATGGGAAAAGACAGCTACAATATAACTCAGTAAAAGTAAAATATATAGAACGGTGATGTGTCACAGAGAAAAGTAAAGCAAGGAAGAGGAATGGAGTGTTGGGGTTTCTAATTTTAAATAGGGCTATCAGGAAAGACCTCAGTCAGAAAGGGAGGACCTAAAAGGTGATGCAGCTGAAAAGGGCCCAGGAAGAAAAGATAGATCCAAGCAAGGCCATGAAGTAGAATTTAGCTGGAATGTTCCATCCAGAAACAATTGGGGGGGGGGGGGGGGGGGAAGGAATTGAGTGTGTGGGGTGTGGCATAGAAGATGATGATGCCAGAGTATTAGCAAGGGCCTTGGAGGCTGTAAGAATGTTTACTCCGAGTGAACCGGGAACTCGCTGACGTGTTCTAAACAAAGATGGATATGATGGCTTCTTGTTCCTGGAAACTTATCATCTGCCCTCTCACTGCTCCCTTGTGAGGAGAGAAAGTTTTTAATCTCCCTAACCTTGGCTCCCTCACTGATAAAACAGCAAGAATGACGCCTCACTATGGTGGTATAGTAAAAGTTACCTAAGATAAGGCACGGAAAAGGCAGGTAATAGTGTTCAATAAATAACAGTTATCATTTCTGTTCTTATCTCAGAACATGACTCAGCTGATTTCCCAGGGCAGGGGTGGGTTCAGGCCTGGCTCCATTTCTCCTCTGTGCTTGCTCAGCACCTGACTCAGCACTCCCTGCAGCTCTCAGGTGTGCCACTCACAAAGCCGATAACACACAGGAGTCCTTACCTTTGTGACTGACCCGTGAACTTCCTGAAATTACGGGCAAAGTGTCATGAAATTGTAGTTATGTATATGGGCGTGAGCGGATTTCTCAAAGTGGTCCCTAACTCCAAAAGGTATGAGAGAAGGAGCACTTAGCTGGACTCTCTATGATAAAAGTTCTGGGTACAGCTCAGCAAATAGCTAATTTTTTGAGACTCTGGGGAATCATTTGGAGGCATCGGTTTTCTCATGTGTCATGAGGAAGTTGTGCAAGATGATTCTAAGGTCATTTTTAGGTCTAGGATTCTATGACAGAATTCTCGGCATACATTAAATAAATGTATTTATGGACTGTGTATTTTCCTCCTTGTAACAGACCTTTAAAATGGTAGTATGACCCGGCCAGCATGGCTCAGAAGTTGAGTAGTGATCTTTGAACCAGGAGGTCAGGGTTCACATTCCCAGTCAGGGCTCATGCTCTGTCAGGGCACAGACTCGGGTTGCAGGCGCGCTCCCCAGTAGGGGGTATGCAGGAGCAGCCAATCAATGATTCTTTCTCATCGTTGATGTTTCTATCTCTCTCTCCATTCCTCTCTGAAATCAATTTATATGTAGGTAATCGCAAGTAAATCCTAGGACTAATTTGTGTTTTCTGTTTTGTTTCCTTTTTACATCTATGCAAACTATCCTGGGGCTGCTACAGTGTAGCCTCTGACTGACTGGCCCCTCCCTTTATGGAGCAGCCAACACAGCATCCCTTAGGCCAGCGAGGGGCACAGCCTCTGCTGGCGAGAAGGAGAAAGGCCACAGCTGCCATCTGCTGGGATAGGATTTCGACATATAGTTGCTCATCTACTACTTAAAAGCTTTGTGTGGCACCAGGGCTAGGGTCTCCACTTTATAGATATGGAAACCAGGAGTGAGACAGGCTTAAGGTCACAGAACATGGAAATGCTGGTTGATTCTAACTCCAAATGTCTGGTTTCTCCCACTTGATCATCCTGCCTTCCTGCGTAAATGTGTGGTCAGCCATGTTCCACAAGCCATTCATTTATTCTCTCAGTCAGTGGATCTGTAAACAGTGCTGATAACAAGACCCTATTTAACCAGAGGAGTACTAGTCCCGATTAATCAAGCAGAGTGGTGAATGCAAAGTCTTTGTTTGTGGCACCCATTTCCCAAGAAGCTGTTCCCCTCCAGGCATTTGTATCCCTTATTAACTTCAACATGATGCCGATCTGTAGTTCATTTCCTCTTTCTTTGAAAAAGGAACATCTTTTCTTCTCTATAGACTCTATGTGTATATTATGAAACACACTTAGAATCAGGCTGTGTTTTCTCTAAGTTTCCCTAGGTATCTCAGCAAATAATAGTGGGATTTTTACTCCTAAAAACTACCTGAGCCTGACCAGTGTGGCTCTGTGGTTGAGCATTGACCCATGAACCAGGAGGTCATGGCTCGATTCCTGGTCAGGGCACATATCTGGGTTGCAGGCTCAATCCCCATTAGGTGGCATACAGGAAGTAGTCAATCAATGATCCTCTCTCATCGTTGATAATTCTTACTCTCTCTCCCTCTTCCTTACTCTCTCTGAAATCAATTGGAGGGATATATATATATATTTTTTTAACTATCTGAGGTAAATAGATAGAGCATATAGACACTGTCTCATTACTAAATGAGGATTTTTTTTTTTTTGCATAATGGTGGTTTAATGAATGTTTAAAAGATTTTTAAAAGTAAAAAGTAAACAATGAATTAAAGACTGAGAAGCACAAGTTCTATGAGGAAAGATTAAAGAAACTGTGGATTATTTATCAGAGAAAAAGAGAAGGCTACAAGTCTGAATTCTCTTCAGACTGAATATCCATTCCTCCCTCTGGCAAGGGGCACAACTTTAGATGAGTTTTAACTTTGCTACTCATTTGTCCCCTTTTCCCCCACATGCTTACTCTGGTAGATGAGAATCAAAATCACTGTAGCAATAGAAAATTTTTCATAAAAAATAGAGCACTTGCTCTGGCCAGTTTTTCTCAGTGGAGCATTGGCCTGAGGACCGAAGGGTCCTGGGTATGATTCCTGGTCCAGGGCACACACCTCAGTTGTGGGTACCATCCCCAGCCCTGGTCAGGGTGTGTGCAGGAGGCAACCAATGGATGTGTTTCTCTCACATCGACTGATGTGTTTTCTTCTCTTCCCCCGGCCCCCTTCCACTCTCTCTCTAAAAAAAAAATAAATAAATAAATAAAAATCATTGGAAAATATAGCCTTGGGTGAGGATTTTAAAAAAGAAGAAGAAGAAGAATAGAGCACTCATAATCTCAACATTTAGGAGCTCCTAACCCTTATAAACTCAATCTATCGATACCATAGCTCTCTCTTTCTTCCTCATATTCTCTCTTCTCACACTATAAATTGGGAATTGTATTCACTCAACACTTTTAAAAAAAAAAAAATTAGCGCTATCTGCCGAAGCCGGTTTGGCTCAGTGGTAGAGCGTCGGTCTGTGGACTGAAAGGTCCCGGGTTTGATTCCAGTTCAGGGGCATGTACGTTGGTTGTGGGCACATCCCCGGTGGGGGGTGTGCAAGAGGCAGCTGGTCGATGTTTCTCTCTCATCAATGTTTCTAGCTCTCTATCTCTCTCCCTTCCTCTCTGTAAAAAATCAATAAAATATATAAATAAAATAAAAAAGGCAGATGCCATTGCACAGCTGAGCACTTTTTAAAAAAAAAAAAATTAGCGCTATCAGAAAAGATGGAGCTCAGAATTATTTCAGTCCATCGAGTCACAGCAGCACAGAATCTGGTTGTCAGACTAGAGCCTCGTGGATCACCCGGTGCCTCCCGCACATATAATAGCAGCTTCCTCCAAGGGCTTCTCTGCCGGAGGGCCAGTGAGAGCCCACCGGACCCTTCCAGAGAGAGGGCTCTCAGAACTGTGAGCGTAGCCCATGCTGAGGCTTTTCCAGACATCACTGGTTCCCTTCTCTCTCCCCCACCCCCTATAACCATATGCCCCTCTCTCACTTCAGACTTTCTCCCTCACAGAACATGAGAGCAGCCAAGGAAAATGGCTGAGGGATGCAAGATGAGGCTGGGTCTGGCACTGCTCACCCGCTCTAGGAAAATTGGTGCATCACACCAACTTGCTTTAAAGGGAACCTTATTTCAGAAAGACCAAGCACTGCCACCAATTTGCTATGTGATCTTAGATGGTCTTCTAAGTTCTCTGGGTCATCAGAGACTTGGGGATAAGGTCACAGAATTCTGGTGACAAGGGACAAAAATATATGTTTTAAAGGGGTTGGGAAAGCTATGCAAATGCAGGAAATTGTGTGCCTGTGTTTGTGGACTCACGTGTCTGTTTTGTGTTTCCTTTAAAACAGGGATCCATTTGCAATGATTTCACGGTGCTGTTGTGCTTCCCTACTTGTGCCCTTTGCCAACTCAAGAGAGACATTGAAAAAAGAAAACATATGAATGCTTTCTAAAGAAGTTTGGTATGTTGGTGGGAATTCTTGGTTTATAAGTATCAACATAAAATTCCAAAGCCGTCTTTTATTTCCTTAGTACGGTCTCAGAGAGACATGAGATGCTCCTTAACCAATGGAGGGCCCATGGTCTTTAATTGCCAGCCCACGCCAATCAGCGGGCTATCCCTTTCCGGAGCCCGGATTGAGAGGACTCAGCCTAGCTGCGTAGGAGTTGTGTGACTTTAAAGCTGTCTGCCACCACAGGAGTGCCCATGAGATGGATCAAATAAACCCTAATCACCTTAGATACCCCATAACTTAAGGTAGCAGAGATATGTGCACAACCGGATAGTCACCTGTTTAAACCTGGATCTCAAATCCACGGCCACCAGCAGGAACCAACTGAGACGTGATGCTGTGTGACTGTGAAATGTGCCTACGTATGTGTTCCAGTCAGCACCAGTGTTAAAATAATAACTCATTCTTCAAAGCGGCGGGAAACCCTTTTAGTCTCTATAAAAGATGTGTGGACAATCCTCCGAGTTATCCAAAGTGCCTGATCGCATTTTTAGTCTTCCCACGTCTTCCTCTTCCTCTCAGGCATGGGGGCAATGGCCTATCCAGTCCTGTCTTTCGATTTCTTCCGCCAGTCCCCGTCACGTTTGCAATCAGAGTTTATCTTTCACCTGAAAATGGCTATTCTCTGTAAAAACCCTCCATCAGGGTGGCGCGTTCAGGTGTGTGATTGGCTGATGCTGACACCTACTTGTCTCTCTCTGAGCTCTTTTTGCCACCGCGGCACAAAGCAGTGCCTCTTCATGAGCCTTGCTTCGGTGTGTTTCATGTTTAGTGCCATTTGCCTTCTGATTGTTTTACGTGGCGTCCCTCAATGACCAAAATGCTCAACTCACTTTCAAGCAAAGTCAAGATGGAGAGTTTTCATATCATTATACCCTACCTACTCATAATTGACTGTTATCTCTCTTCCCAGGCAATGATGCTTTAAAAAAAAAAAAAAGTTTTTATTGATTTGCGAGAGATAGGAAGGTAGAGGGAAGAGAGAAACATCCATCTGCTGTCTCCTGCATGCCCCCTACTGGGGATGGAGTCCGAAACCCAGGCAGGTGCTCTGCCCAGGCATCCAAGCAGCGACCTCTCGGTGCATAGGATGATGCCCAACCCACTGAGCTACATCTGCCAGAGCAACAGTGATGCTTTTTTAAAGGCCTATGTTACCAACCTGACTCAGAATTTGATGCCAAAGAAGCCCTTGAGCCCTGACTGGTTTGGCTCAGTGGATGGAGCATCAGGCCATGGACTGAAAGGTCCCGGGTTCAATTCTGGTCAAGGGCATGTACCTTGGTTGCAGGCTCGATCCCCAGAAGGGGGCGTGCAGGAGGCAGCTGATTGATGTTTTCTCTCATTGATGTTTCTAACTCTCTATCCCTCTCCCTTCCTCTCTCTAAAAAAGCAATAAAAATATATTTTAAAAAAGAACACACACAAAAACACACACAAAGTAGCCTTTGAGGAATTAGAATGTGACAGTTGACTGGTCTAGTCATGATGAAAAAGATTGTTTTAGGTCTCTGCTCTTTAGATACTGTTACCTTCACATTGCTTGATGATTCATTGTCATTTGGTCACAGACTTTAACTGTGGCAGTCTACTCTCAACCACCTAGCAATAGTGCTTGACACATATTGTGAATGAAAAATGAACACAAGTTTCAGCCAAGAAAAAAAAAAAAAAAAAAAAATTGAAGCCCTAGCCTAGAAGGCTCATCTCAGTCTTAACTGCTGGCCATGATTCTTCCTAATAAACTGTATTGAACCAGGAGCCATTGTTTGATGTAGATTTTAAATATGTAGAAGTTTGGCAGTGCAGTAGGGTTGGAATAGAAGTTTTGATATTTGGAATAAAATTATCTAAAGAAAGATGGGACCAATAAACCCTAATTTTTCATTCATTTGTTCTCTCTCTCTCTCTCATTCATACAGGCAATATTTGCATTGTGGTGAAAGAAAATGCTAGAATGAAATGCTGCATTTATTAAGTGCTATCTAGCCTCAAATATTGGAAATTAATGCAATTAATCGTATGGTCTCAAATGACTTCAGAACATTTTTATTTCCAGTTAATTTTGAAAGATATATGTTTCCAGTGCTGTTCTATAAGATAACTGCCATTAAAAACATTGATTCCCTCAACAGTTCTTGTGTCTTTAAAAACGGCCTCATGGGTAATTACAATAAACTTTTTAAAAAATGAACCCAAGGTTGTCAAAGTTGAATGATAGGTAGGAGGGGATTCTTTATTCTACTTTTCTACCTTTAGATGTGTTTCCACACAAAGGTTTTTAAAATGTTGTCGAGTAAAAAGCTTTTATTATTTTGGATTTTCTCTCCCGTGGGGGCTGGGCGTTACCCTGTGTGGCCCTCTCCCTTTGGGAGCCTGAGCACTTCTTCGCGGTCTTTTAAAGTAAACCCACTCCAACAACGTGGAGTTTACTGTAGATTACATAAACAAAAGAGAGGATTTCTGTTTTAAATCACAAAACTCCTGACTGAAATTTCCATTGGGCATTTCTATCCTCCCGAAGTCATCTCCACACACCTCCTCCCCTCAGGCTAATGTGGCATCAGTAGCGATGATGGTCTACATATAAATCCCTAATATGCAAATAGACCAAAGTGGCGGAGGGGGGTGGGGGGGTGGGGGGGAACACAACCACAGAGATGTGCGCTGACCACCAGGGGGCGTGCGTGGAACATGACAGGCGTTGGCAGCAGGTGGCAGAGCACAGAACATGGTGGGCAGGATGGTGGAGAGGTGAGCAGGGGCACCAGGCCATGGTGGGGTGCCGGCTGCTGTTATCAGGGGAGCCTCTGGTGGTTACTCAAAATTATTTGCTCCTGCGGGCCGCAGTCATGCTGGGTGCTTGCACCTGCTGCCAGTGCCAGCCCTGCTCCCACCTGCTGCCAGTGCTGGAGCCGCAGCTCACACCAGCTGGCCCAGTGCTGGGTGGGGGTGGGTCTTGAGATCCCTAATCAAGCCCTGCCGAGTGAGGGGTGCAGCCTGAGGCCCCCTGTCAAGCCCCACAGGGTGGGAGTGCACGGCCTGAGGTCCCTCTCCCTGGCCAGGCACCATGCAGCCTCAGGTCCCTGCTGTTTGGTCCTGATGTGACGGTGATCTGGCTAATTTGCATATTCCTCTATTTATAGATATTAAAAACTGATTGCCATAATAAGTTTAGTTAGTATCTATCACTACATATAGTTACAATTTTTTTTTTCTTGTGATGAGAACTTATAAGATGTACTCTCTTGGCAATTTTTAAATATGCAATGCAATATTATTAACTACATTTACCATACTGTGTGTTTTATCCCCAGGAATTATTTATTTTATAACTGAAGGTGTTTATTTGTTTTTTACTGTCTTCACCCATTTCATGTACACACATCCCTCCCTCTGGCAACCACCAATCTGTTCTCTATCTATGAACGTGTGTGTGTGTGTGTGTGTGTGTGTGTGTGTGTGTATCCGTGTTTCTGTGTGGTTTTGTTTTTGTTTTAGATTTCATGAATAAGTGAGATCATTTGGTATTTGTCTTTCTCTGTTAGACTCATTTCACTTAGCATAATACCTTCCAGGTTCATCCATGTTGTTGCAAATGGCAGGATTTCCTTTTTTATGCCCGAATAATATTCCACTGTGTGTGTGTGTGTGTGTGTGTGTGTGTGTGTGTGTGTATATATATTTATATATATATATATATATATATATATATATATATATATATATATATATATTTATATATATATATATATATATAATGTTTTCTTCATCCATTCATCTATTGGTGGACACCTTGGTTGTTCACATAGTCTGACTATTGTACATAATGCAGCAATGAACACGGGGGTGGTTCACATACATTCCCAGTGCAGAGCAATTTAGTTTCACCTCAGATTTCTACACCCAAACCACAACCCCAAAGGCACAGGATGGCAGTGGAATTCGGTTATTAAACAAAATGTATTCTCCAGGTAGCTTATTAGGTGTCAGGGGAGGAGGGGAGAAGGGAGCTGGGTGAAAAAAGGTGAAGGGATTGAGAAAAAAAAAACAAAAAACAAAACAAAACACTTCATAGACAGACAACAGTATGGTAACTACCAGAGGGAAAGGAGATGGTGGGCAGGTAGGAGAGTGTAAAGGGGGGATGAATGGTGATGGAAGGAGGCTTGACTTGGGGTCGTGAACACACAGTACAATATACGGATGACACCACTTGGGTTCCAGGGTTTTAAACTCATAATTGTGGTGTTCCCTTCCTCTCAATAAATTTGGGCCATTTGATTAACACTTTTTAAAATAAAAAAATATATGTAAAGAGAGAGGACATATTTTATTTAATTGTACCCCTGAAACCTATATAATTTTATTAACCAATATCACCCCAGTAAATTTCTGTTAAAAAAATTACAACATACTTCATACATAAAAATTATGGTAAATAGGTGGTTTTTAAAACATCAGGCTGAGAACATCATTCTCCCACTATCCCCCCCTTCTTTGCCCCCCCCCCCCATATTTTAGAGTTACTCGTTTTCCTTTAACAAATATTTATGGGTATTCTCCACTCTTGATATCGTGCTTTATCTCGTGCATTCCAAATGCCTGTCTCCCTCACACCAGGCTGCTTCCCTCAGTGAAATCAAAACCCTCCTTAAATGCCCTGCACACCAGGGGGAAGTTAATAGAGCCGAGACACAGCAGCCCCTCTGGGAAGTTGGCTGCAGGAGAGGGGACACTGTGGGACAAGCATGTCAAACTCGTGGCCCACTGTAGAGGGCGCCTTGGAAGACATACTGTATTGAGTATTTAATTATTGTCAGCTGAGTCCAGTGGTGTTGTCAGAGCCATGTCTTGGAAATGCACCATGCCAGAGGCAGGCATGCGTCAGCCTGACCCTCAGCTCAGGAGCCAGGGGGTGGGTTTCATTATCAAAGTTCAGCCAGGTGCAAAGAACGGATGCAATTATCTGGGCTTAGCCAGGAGTGACTATTACAAAGAAGCCACAAGAATGAAAAATTACAGTTTGATCTTTAAGGATGACTATAGCTTGATCTTTATGATATCACATAGTTTCCTTTGTTTTAAACTCTAGTAAAACATTTGTTTTAAAATGGAATTATACTGTATAAAATAAACACGCTACACCGGCTCTGGGTCACTGTCTCTCCATCAGAGGGCTAGTTGTCCACCGGGTCCCAGCTTTCTCTCCTGTCTCTGTGTCCGTCTCTTCCATTTTCTCAATCTCCCGTCGCCCCTACTTAGGACTCCTGTCCGCTCTCTAGCTGCGCTGGACGCAGTAAAGAGAGAAATATTTATAGCAGGTTCTAAATCTGCTACTAGTATTTTATTCTATTTTTTTTATTGTGGTAAAATAAACATAGCATAAAAATAACCATTTTTAAGTGTACAATTCAGCGGGAATAAGTACATTCATATTGTGGTACAGTCATTGCCACCCTCCATCTCCAGGACTTTTCATCTTGTAAAACTGAAACTCTGAACTTATTAAACAGTAACTCCCATTCCCTGTCCCCCAGGCCCTGGCAACCCCTATTCTTTTTCTGTCTTTATGGCTTTGACTACTCTGAGTACTTCTTATAAGTGAAATCACACAGTAGTGTGTGTGTGTGTGTGTGTGTGTGTGTGTGTGTGTGATTGGCTTATTTCCCTTTCCATAAAGTCCTCAAGATTCATTTATGTTGTACATATATCAGAATTTTTCCTCTTAAAGGATAATATTCCCTGGTATGTGTGTGTGTGCAGCATATTTTGCTTATGCATTTGATGGACACTTGGTTGCTTCCACATTTCAGCTATTGTGAATAAAGCTGCTATGAATATGGGTGTCTAATATCTGTTTAAGACCCTGCTTTCAATTTTTTTTTTACTATCTATCCAAAAACAGAATTGCTGAACCATATAATAATTAATTCTGTGTTTAATTCTTTGAGGAAGTACCATGTTATTTTTGACAGAACCATGGCTGTACCATTTCAAAAACCCACCAACATATTCATAGAGTTCCAATTTCTTCACATATTCATCAACACTTAGTTTCTGTACTGTTTTGTATGGGGGTTTTGCATCTTAATGGGTGTGAGGGTGGGGGGAGCTGCAGGCCTATGATGGTGGGGCGGGCTGATCAGGGAGGGGAAGCAGGAGGTTGGCCGGCCAGCCCCACCCCCTGATCAGGCCAGTTTGCTGGCCACAGTGGGCATCATAGCGACCAGTCATTAGTCGTTCCAGTCGTTACGGATGCTGGCTTTTTTAATATATAGATTATTTATTTATTTGTTTAATTTAATTTAATTTTTTTGCCCAGGTCTCAGATAAGACTTTGGATTCCAGATTTGTGAGTTCTCATTGACAACTTTTTTGTTTTGTTTTGTTAATTATGTCTCTTGTATATATGTTTTAAATCCCACAGGATATTACTTAAAACTGTCGACATTTATTTAGTTTTATGTCTTTTACTTTGACACTCTTAGTCTTACTTTATTTACTTTCTTCATCTGGGATACTTTTCCCTTTGCCTGATGCACTTTTTCTTTTTGAGATTTTGTATAAATATATATTTTTAATTGAATTTTAACAGAGAGGACCTTGACTGGAATTGAATCTGCGACCATTCAGTCCGCAGGCCGATGCTCTATCCACTGAGCCAAACCGGTTAGGGTTGATGAACTTTTTTTTTTTAAAGACTTTCTTTTTCTTCTTTTTAATATATATATATATATATATATATATATATATATATATATATATATATTTTTTTTTTTTTTTTTTTTTTTTTTTTTTTTTACAGAGTGGAAGAGAGAGGGATAGAGAGTTATAAACATCGATGAGAGAGAAACATCAATCAGCTGCCTCTTGCACACAACCAATGCCTGCAACCAATGCACATGCCCTTGACCGGAATCGAACCTGCAACCTTTCAGTTCACAGGCCGATGCTCTATCCACTGAGCCAAACCGGTTTTGGCTGATGAACTTTTAATGTTTATTTTTGGTGTGGCGGGAGCTGGTGAGAAATCCTAATACCTCTTCGTGATCCAAAAACATCTCCGTTTTGTGTTCCCTTCAGAAGGGTCTCCTAGCCCAGTGCTTCTTGCTTCATTTGACGGTTATGTCTCCTACTGGCAACTTTTAAATTTTCCCCTTTAACGTCATTGTTCACCAGTTTGGCAGGGAAGCACCCAAGCCTGTGAATGGAAAGGATGTGCTGGGCTGGCTCCCAGTGGGCATAGGCTGGGTGGCAAGTTGACTCTTACTTTCTGCAGTAACAAGAACTGGCCAACAGACGGCAACAGCCTCTGCCACCTCCCAAGGCAGGCAGCTGGGCTGGGTGGAACCCACACCTGGTTCCCCTTCAGGAGGGTTAAGGGGGAGGCTGAAGGAGGGCTTTGGGGCCAGGTGGGCATCCAGCTGCCCGGGGAGGCCTGTTCTGCCTGCCACCCTGCAGACGGGTCCCCTCTGACGCCTGAGCCCTCCAGGAGCTGGAAGCCAGCACAGACTCTGTGCTCTCGGTACTTCCTCCTGGGAGAGGGAAGGGTGTGTTGGAGTGGAGGGGGAGGGAGGCGGGGCATGGGGGCGGAGTGCTCACATGGCTGCAGGCAGGTCCTGGGGAACTGGTGGCCGGCTGGGGCCCGGGCTCAGCAGGTCCCTGGGGCTGCAGCGGAGCTCTGAGGGTGCCTGTGCTGAATGAGGGCCCAGGGGGGTGAGAGATGCTGCCACGGAGGTGGGGTGGCATCGGGGACTTGGGCCCGGAGGCACCGGGCTGAGCCACGTCTCACGGAGCGAATGCAGGCAGGCTGCACGAATCCTTTTCATTTGGAGGGAAAGCAAAATCTGCCAGGAGAGGCAGGCGGCGGCGTAAGCCAGACGAGGGGCGGAAAATAATGGTCCTTTGTCATCTCCACCACAGACGCCAGGGGAGGCGGGATGTTCTGCACGCAAGGCCCTCGCCCCAATGCAGCGGAGCGCACATCGCCAAGGCTCCCAGCGGGGAGGGTCGCGGGGCGGAGAGAGCAGCTGTCCGGAGGCACTGGTGCCGCGACAGGACCCCTGGCTGCTGGGGGTGCAGGGGCGGGGTGAGGGGAAGGGTGAGGCCCATCAGAGCAAATGGCCACAGCGGGGAAGGGCTGCTTCCCCAGAGGTCGCAGGCCAAGGAGACAGAGGCGCTGGGCAGCCCACGCTTCCATTTTCAGCTCTGTCCTTTCACTGCTGTGTGCCCTCGCAGAAGCCCCTCGCCCCCTCTGTGCTGCAGTGGCTTCACCTGTGCAATGGGCACGGGGACAGCCGGAAGTGCCCACAGTGTGGGGTTCTGTGAGGGCGGAGGAAGGGGCACCTGCAGATGGAGGAGGAGTCACGTGAGGATGGAGAGGAGGCCATGTGAAGACGAGGGGAGACTGAAGGGATGGGGCCAGGAGCAAAGGAGCCACTAGAAGCTGCGGAGTCAGGAAAGACCCTGGCCTGGAGCCCTCCCAGGGAGCACAGCCCTAGACGCCCTCATTTCAGATTCTGGCCCCCAGATGGGGAGAGCACCTGTTCCTGCTGGTTTAGGCCAGTCTGTAGTCACCGGAGCAGCAGCCTCAGGAAACAGACCCCTCCTTTGGGGGCTCTGGGCGGGTTCTGGGAAGGGCTAAGCCCTGTGCTCCGTGGCAGAGGGGACAGCTCCCCCCACGCACACCCTCCCTAGACCTCTCACTGCAGCGCTCACAGGGAGATCCATCCCTGTGTCTCTGCCTCAGCCTGTCTCCTCTCCCTGGGGCTCCTCCGCAGACAGTGCAGTGCAGTGGGCACAGCAGGCGGGCTATTGGGTGGGAAGCTGCCTGGTGGGAAGCTGGAGGTCAGCACAGACTCTGTGCCCTCGGCATTTCCTCCTGGGAGAGGGACGGTGTGTTGGGATGTGTGTGTGGGAGGGGGGGGGGGGGTGGAGTGCCCACCTGGTGGCTGCACTCTTCTGCCTAAGGGGTCAACACCTGACACCTCCCAGACTGGTTTGAGGATGTCCAGTCACCAGAGGGGACCCGTCTGCAGGGTGGCAGGCAGAACAGGCCTCCCAGGGCAGCTGGAGGCCCACCTGGCCCCAAAGCCCTCCTTCAGCCTCCCCCTTACCCCTTCTGAAGGGGAACCAGGTATGGGTTCCACCCAGCCCAGCTGCCTGCCTTGGGAGGTGGCAGAGGCTGTCGCCCCCTGCTGGCCAGTTCCTGTTACTGCAGAAAGTAAGTCATCCCGGCTGGCCAGCCCGTGCCCACTGGGAGCCAGCCCAGCACATCCTTCCCATTCACAGGTCAGAACCAGGCCTAGGTGCTTCCCTCAGCTCTTCCCTGTGTGCTCCAGTATTTGATACAAAATACTGGATAATATTACACGTATTATCATAGGCTCTGTGACTGTGAATGGCTAGAGAACAAGCATTATGCATTTCTAGCATATGGTGTAATTGTCTGCCTAATTAAAAGGAAAAAGGAAGCCCTAGCCAGTGTTGCTCAGTGGTAAAGCATCGACCTACTGAAGGGTCTTAGGTTCGATTCCCAGTAAAGGGCACATTCCTGGATTGCAGGTTCATTCCCCAGCCCAGGTCAGGACTTATCCAGGAGGCAACTAATTGATGTGTCTCTCTCACATCAATGTTTCTCTCTCTTTCTTCCTCCCTCCCTCTCCCCAAAAATCGATGGAAAAATATCCCAGGTGAGAATTCACCAAACAAAAAATAAGAAAAAAAACACTGTTCACTCATTTAAAACAAAGTACTACCTTTATTTGGCTCACTTCTCCATTTATTAGAATAACCACATTTGGAGAGGCACAAAGCACTTGAGTTTTACATGACTACAAAGTTATCACAAATCCCAAACTTCTTAGCCACAGATATTTCACTTACTCTGTTTAAAGAAAACGCTTTCAAAACTTCTGAGTTAGCTTGATACACAGAAACCCTGAATATATGGGAACTACATATTTTTAAATGCTTGTACTTCCTGCTCTAATGTTTTCTTTAAATGGAATCCAGCATAAAAGGGATTGAAATACATAAGGTCATGATGCAAATGCTTTGAAGACAGTGAAATTAATCTGTGCAGCATGGGAAAAGGTATAGTGTGCACAGAAGTTCTGCAAGGAGTCACTGAGCCATCTGGGCTTCCATGGCTTGTGCTGTCCATTCCGGTGCTGTCTGGCTGATCTTCTCCAAAAGGTTATTCACTTGGAAACAAAGAGATTGGATCTGTTTGTCCCATGTTGGCAGGGCTTCTCGTGCTAAATAAAAAATAAATAATGTAAAAGTTGAAATTACTCTTTTGTATTCACAGCAAATGTAAGTTTTGAGAAATATAAAGAAGTATGAATTTTTAAAAGTTAACTCCAAAAGTCTTGTCTAATAAAATTAAGCTAATTAAGTAATAATTAAGAAAAGCACCTAAATCACTAGCACAAGGTATAAAATAAAACAAAAAGGCATGTACACACCGATTATTTGTGAAAATAAAAAATAAAACAATCAACCAAACAACCTCAACCACAACTACAATAAGACGGCTTCGCTGAAACGGTCTCATCTCCTTTGACTAACAAGACACTGCCATCTGCTGGGAAAAATACATCTATTTCAAGGTGACCCAAAAAATGTACACACACTTGAGCAGCTGACAGCTCAATTTTGAAAATGAAATGTATTTTAATAAACACTGTCTTTATAATTATTCAAAGTGTGTGTATACTATATATTCAAGGCTGTTTTTACTTGACTCTGATGAATAAATATTTCAATATTTAAACCCAAAATAAACATACTAACAAAAAAAAACAACAATTCATCAAGAATCCAGCAGGTTTTTTTCTATATGAGCAATATAAAGTTAGAAATGAAAAATAGGGGGAAGTGATACCATTTAAAGTAATACCAAACTTTACAAAAACTGAGCACAAAATTAATAAAGAAAAAAACTATAAATCTTCATAAAGAACATAAAATAGTGAGTTATCAGTCCTTTCCTATTAATATGTAAAAAAATTTTAATTACAAAGACAATCCCCATTTTCTTTGTTTTATTTTCTAAACAGCAAAATTAGAATTTTGAAAATAAAAAACAACTTGGTATACATTAATTTAAGTTGTCCTTTCACTTGGTGGCTGGTTGGAAGGACTGGATGCAACAGGAGTGATTATTTAAAAATGTTTAATGTCATTAGAAGACTGACTCCTCTAAAAAAAAAAAATGTTTAATGTAGGGGGGCGGGTATTTACAATACTGGGGGGAAAGCAACAAAAAGACCTTTATGATTGGGATTATAAAGAGAAAGCTAAAAAAAATCATGTAGGACTCTTTAGAGACTTTGTAGAACTTTGTTATATAAACAATGGGAAATCACTCATAAGCATGCCAAGGAAGAGACTAACATAATTTAATACTTTCTTTTGTTTGCATTTATTAATTGATTTTAGGGAAGGAGAGAGAGAAACATCGATCGGTTGCCTCCCAAACATCCTGACCAGAGACTAGGTATGTGGCCTAACCAGTAATCAAACCCGAGACCTTCCAGTGCACAGGACGACACTTCAACTAACGAAGTCACACTGGTCAGGACTGTTTGCATTTTTAAAAGATCACAATCACTTTGGCTATGTTAAGGCAGCTGGACTAGAAAGGAGCAATTATAGATATGAGAAAAATAAGTCAAAAGCTATTTCTCAAGGCCAGAAGAGGTTGTGGTGGTTCAGAATAAGCTGGTGACAATAAGAAATGAAGGAAAGCATGTGGATTCCAGATGTACCTAGGAGGTTAAATTGAAAGGATTCTGGACAGCAACGAAGAGGTAAGATCAAGAATAAAGGATGCTGGAGGCCCTGGCCAGGTAGCTTGGTTGGTTAAAGCATATATATAGTCTCAACACACCAAGGCTGTGGGTTTGATCCAAAGTCAGGACACATGTAAGTATCAACCAATAAATGCATAAGTAAGTAGAACAACAAATCAGTGTTTCCTTCTCTCTCTCTTCCTCTTTCTCTCCAAAAATCAATAAATTTAAATTTAAATTAAAAAAAGGAATGCTGGAGAAAGTGAACAATGTGGTTACTGGATGGCTTTAGGCAGAGAGGAGAGATAATGAATTCATTTTGGGATATGTTCATTTTGAGATGCCCATGATGAAATCCAGTGAGAAACACCTAATAATCAATTAGAACACTGCGTCTGGGACACAGAGATTTACCCCAGAAAAGTATATGCAAGTGTTGCCTGCATAGAAACGATAACGGTATCAATGCAAATAGATGAGATTGCCTAGGAAAACTTAGTAGGGTGAGAAGAAAAGGCCTAGACGTAAACCCACGCCATCCCAGTATTTAAATTTAAAGCACTAAATATTGAATCTACAAAGATGACTAGGAAGAATACCTGGAGAAGGAGAGAAAACAGAAGATGACAAAGTCAAGATGAAGGGGGTGGGGTAAGAGATAGAAAGAAGGAGTAAATGATCAATCCTATTCGATATTTTAAAAAGTCAAGAAGCTTGAGAAGTAATAGGATTTTTGTTAAAATGGAAGAGACCCAAGTATGCTTAAAGTTGATGGGAAGAAGCCAATAGAGAAAGGATGAAAGCAGAAAAAAACAATTGTGAAGCTCATGCTCCTAAAAATGCTGGGGAAGTGGGGGTAGTGGCAGAGGTCATGGAAGGGATCCAAAGCACAACTGGAAGAACTGGAGAGGGAGGTAGAAACCATCTCAGGTATAACATGGAAGAAGAAAAGAATTAGATCTCTATTTAATACTTACAAGTTTATGAATCTGATAAAGAAGATAATTTCACACAGATACCTTTTTTTTTCCCCTCTGTGAAATAGGAAACAAGGTTCTCTACTGAGATAGAAGGAGAAAAGCCAGAGATTTAAGAAAAATGAAATCTGAAATAATCACTGCAGAGTAGGAAAAAGAATAGACTAAAGAAATGTATCAAGAATCTCAGGTAGCCGAAACCGGTTTGGCTCAGTGGATAGAGCGTCGGTCTGCAGACTGAAGGGTCCCGGGTTCGATTTCCGGCATGTACATTGGTTGCGGGCACATCCTCGGTAGGGGGTGTGCAAGAGGCAGCTGGTCGATGTTTCTCTCTCATTGACGTTTCTAGCTATCTCTCTCCCTTCCTCTCTGTAAAAAATCAATAAAATATATATTTAAAAAAAAAAAATCTCAGGTAGTGTTGAGGACCCATGACCTTGAACTTGCAGTTGTGTTCAATCTGTCTGGAGCTCTGACTCTTCTCCAACATTAGTTAGCTACTCAAGTATAGGTATGAGAAAAATGGAATGGGTTCATTCAAGATGAAGTTTTGCTGGACAGCTGGAACAAAGGTTAACAGACAAGTGTTCTAGGGTATCTGTAAAAGAGTAACGGATGGGAAGAGCAGTAAAGACAAAAAAGGGCTGGGCTGACTGGAAAAGGAAGTCAACAGATGAGAGGCTTCAATGCAGGCAAGGAAGAGTTGAAATGAAATAACTGACACAGACCACGAGAAAGAGAGGAAAATTATTATGGTCTGAGTGGGATATTTCAAACTAAAATTTTACAAGTGAACTGGTTCTGGGCACAGCAAAGTCCACAGTGTAAATGGTGTAGGAACTGGGCTGAGGAGGTATAGAAAATGAGAAAGTCAAGAGATCTACTTACCTGCCTGCCTCCATTAGTCTAATGAATAGGAAATGCAGCTGTCATCTCTACATGCCTGCTACATGGTATGCATTCAATAAATGTTTGAAGAGTAAATGAACGAACTGATGACAATTCCAGTTTCAAATTTTTCTACAGCATAGAAAATGCTGCATTAATGTAAGTTCACAAAAAATATATCTTAAATTATTTCTCTGAGAAAGACTATTCCAGTAGTAAGTCTACATCAAAAGAAATTGCTCAACATGTTTTAATCATAAATATATAATACCTCACAGACATTTCATTATGACAGAAAAACCAACAAAATTTCTTACTTTCAAAATGAACTATTCCATCAATCTGATCAATAAATCCATTCATACGTCCTTCTGTTATCATTTGTGAGGCTATCTTTTCTGCCTGTTTAAACAAAAATAATTATCAGACACTTTAATTATATCTAACACATTCACATATGCTGAGACAATTGAAAACTCTTGGTTTAGCTACCCATCACTAAGCTTACAAATGTGTTTATCTGCCATTCATTACAAGAGTAAATCTGATAAAGCCTCCTATTATACCACACCAATTCCTTCTGGGTACATCCATTGTTTTAAGTTAACTGGGATCTATTTTGCTTGTGAGATTTTAGACAAGAATTTTTTATTTTGGGACAAAAATTTTTATCTCTGCTTAAGACAAACTAACTATTTTGTTTTTCCACTGAGATCCACACCTCAAAAAAAGCCATCTTAGCCCTACCTGGTTTGGCTCAGTGGATAGAGTGTTGGCCTACGAACTGACAGGTCCAGGGTTCAATTCCAGGAAAGTGCACATGCCCAGGTTGCAGGCTAGATGATCTCCAGTAGAGGGCTACCAGGAGGCAGCCGTTCAATGATTCTCATCATTGATGTTTCTTTCCTCTCTCTCTCTCTCCCTCTCTCCCTCTCCCCACCTTTCTCTGAAATAAATAAAAATGTTTTTAAAAACACATGACTTTTTCTCACTTTATTTCATTTCATTTTTCAGTGTTCACACCCCAAAAATTTCTAAGAACCTAATATTTTTGAAGAAAATTGAAAGGTTAAAAGGATGTTCAAATTTAAAAGAGAACTGAAAGGATTTAAAAACAATTACAGGGAACAAAAGTTCTCTACCTAGTGCCTGAAGACATGCTTCATATTTACTATGAGTGAGTAAATTGGGTTATAAATCTGACCACCTTCACAAACCAATCAATCTGTTTAGAAGTGACTGGCATTTATTATTAAAAATATATTCATTTTCCTTAGTCTGTTCATAAAGGGATCATAACTCAAAGCCTAAGAATAAACATCTGTTTTTTTTATTTTTATTGATTTCAGAGAGGAAGGGAGAAGGAAAGACAGAAACATCAATGATGAGAATCACTGATTGGCTTCCTCCTGTACACCCCCCACCGGGCATCGAGCCCGTAACTAGGGCATGTGTCCTGACTGGGAATCGAACTGTGACCTCCTGGCTCATAGGTCAATGTTCAACCACTGAGCACACTGGCCAGGCAAAAGAACTTTTTAATGGTAATTGAGCATTGGTTCCCACATTATTCCACTTCTTTTATTGCATATTGAATGTGAACATGTAAAGGAATTGTGTTAAAAATCCTAACTTAAAATTGCACTAACACAGAAAAGATGTGACATATAAGTACATGACTTTAAGTTTTATAAGTTAGATAAAGATAAGGTTAATTGTTTGCTTTTACTATTACTTAAAATTAAGAGAATGTTTGTAAATGATTCCTGAAATGTCCTCTAAATAGAATTGGTACTTTGTTGGGATTTATACATAGCCACTAAACCCTTATCATGACAAAGAATGAAATTAATTCCCTAATAACTCAGTTAACTTCTTAAGTTAAATGAAGCACAGAAATTATAATAGAATAGTCTGGTATACTCTCTCAAAGAGAATAAATATTTAACATTTGAGTCAATCCAGGGCAGAAAATAGAAGTAATAAGGCCTCTATCAAAATCTTAAGTTAGTCAGAAATCAGAAACCGCTATGAAATGGATGTTAACAGACTCTAATATTCCCATAAACCTGGAAACCCTTTAAGATTTTCATTCTAGGTCACTTTATCATAAAACACAAACAAAAACAAAAAAAAACAAAGACAATTCCATTACAGTACTATTCTAAAATTCAAATAATTTATTTCCAGTTATCTGAGGCTTTTTATGTGTATTTTTATCACAGTTGCCAATGTTTTTATCAATTATGTATTTTATTTTCTCATTACACCAATAGTCTAGTCTCCTAATTTCTCTTTTATGTATTAGAAACAAGAACATACCTTAGCTGCAGGGATCTCTAAAAGAGCTCCAAGTTCTTCAAAGGTAATATTATTATATAATTTGCTTGCAGACAACAAATTGTGTTCAATAACAGCTCTGTCCAAGATGCTAGAACCTTAAATATAAATAAGACAGTTATAAGTTTGAAACTGGTTTTTAAAAGATGTATCCTCGCCAAAACCAGTTTGGCTCAGTGGATAGAGCGTCGGCTTGCGGACTGAAAGGTCCCAGGTTCGATCCTGGTTAAGGGCATGTCCTTGGTTGCGGGCACATCCCCAGTACGGGGTGTGCAGGAGGCAGCTGATCGATGTTTCTCTCTCATCGATGTTTCTAACTCTCTATTTCTCTCCCTTCCTCTCTGTAAAAAAAATCAATAAATATATTAAAAAAAAAAAAAGATGTATCCTTTTTTCCTGAAAATGTATAAGCATGTAATAACTCATAATCATTGTCTTTATTCCCATCAAAACTTTAAAAGTATAAGGAGGCCATGTGCAAGCCAAGGAGAGAGGCCTCAGAAGAAACCAACCCTACTGACACCTTGGTTTCCAACCTCTAAATTCCATAACTGTGAGAAATAAACTTCTGTTGCTTAAGCAAAAAAAAAAAAAAACTTTAAAAGTAACCCAAATGCCTTATTTAATACAGCTTGAATATACAATACTAAACCAAAGTCAATGTTTTTTTTTTAATCAAGTGATATATAATAATGTTACAGGAAGATATCAAGATGCTTCAAATTCAATATACTTTCCACTAGCATGTACCTAAATATTCACTACCACATAGTTATAAAACATGATCATTACCATCAGCTGTAGTTGCTTTTTGGTGAGGCATTAGCATGGCAGCAAATTCTTGCAGTTGATTTCCTCTGATGATCCTGTCCAGGTACATTTTCTCTAGGATACCATAAGCAGCGAGTTGCTGGCACCTTTCATCCTTAAAGAGAGTAGCTAGCATTCGAGAACGCTGTTGTCCTGAGGAAAACAAATGTGCATCAAACATTCTCAAAACCTATTTCATCAATGAAAAACAATCTTTCTTATGGCCCCATTTTTGCCTACTAAAATTTTCAGTCAATTGTCATTATTTGCAATAGTTATCTATCTATCTATCTATCTATCTATCTATCTATCTATCTATCTATATAAAAGCCTAATATGTAAAGTACCCCCTCAGGAGTTCAACCGGGAGTTCGATCACTCGCTATAATGTGTGCTGACCACCAGATTCTTTCCAAAAATCGGGACTTTTTTAAAATGCCGAGGGATGCGGGACAAATTGTTAAAAATTGGGACTGTCCCACCACAAGCGGGACATCTGGTCACCTTACTAAGAAAGGCCCCAGCCAGCAGCTGGAAGCTGGGAAGGCAGCCACTAGGGATCCTACCTGTGTATGAATTTCGTGCACTGAGCCTCTAGTGTTTTATAAAGTTGATGCCAACAGTAAATTAGTGAATACTCAACTGCTGTTCCTAGGAGAAACACAGGAATGTTGTGAGCCTCTAGTCACAACATTTTTGTCAGCTAATCAATATGTAACCTTTGCTTTATGTATGTCTCTGTTTAAAGGCACCTAATCTATAATAATAAAAGTATAATATGCTAATTAGGCCACATAGCCGAACGACCTTCCGGAAAACCTTCTGGATGAAGCCAGAGCTGCGAGGGTCACAGCAAGCTGCTGCAGCTGCAAGGGCTGAGCCCCTTGCACAAATTTCATGCATCAGGCCTCTAATTTACTATACATTGTTGATTCATTAACACTGAAGTCACGGCCTACACTAAAACTCTTGCCTGAATAAAGCTTAGCTAATACACGTATTTTCTCTATCAGGCACATCACAGACTTCCTTCACTTAAGAACACAAGACAGTACTTCAGCACTAGCTTAGGGCCCATTTCAAACATTAAAAACACCATCAAAAGAACAAAAACGTGAAAAATATGATAGCAACAGGCCACAAAAAAAGAACTTGTTTACAGCATGAGAGCAGAAACAAAGCAGAGCACTGCCTTAGTTAACTCCATCTGGAAACTTATTTTGAGAGACTCAAATCATTTGCTGTTCTGCACAAGTCTGCAAATGACAGTGAAAGCACCAGGAGTATTGACTTTGGAGTGACAAATTTTAGCAAGTAGGCAAACGCACAAATATGGAATAACGAGAAATGGTATATTCATTTGTGAAGAGTAGGATATACACCAAAATGCAACAAGTGGTTCAAGTTATACCTTATTGTTATTTTCTTCTTGCTTATTTATATTTCTACAATGAACATGCATTCCTTTGGTAATAATAAATTTTATAAAAGATGAACAAATATTTCTCTGATGGGAAATTTATACTTTCAAGAATCTTTAAATGGTAAAAATTATACGACAACTGATATTAAAAATTGAACTAATGGAAAGGATAGTATGAACAAACTTTTTCTTTTTAAATGTATTTTTAGCTCTGTATACTAACGAGCCTACCCACAATGACACCCAGTAGCAAAAAGCATACCTAGCACCCTGAATTTGGTATCTCCATAAAAAGAAAGTAGGGAATCCTTGAAAAGTAGATGATTTCAAGTACGGAAAGGAAAAAGACAAGATAAGTCTAAGGCATCTTTTTATGCTGCAATGCAGACAAGTATTTTAAAGATTAATGGGGCCATGTCCAAAAGACATGATTTGGTTATACTTGGGATAACTGAACATCAACAAAATAACTATAATAATAACACACTAAATAAATAAAAAACAAAGTCAGAAACACAAGAATATTATAGCAGTACTATTCCTAATAGCCAATAAGAAACTACCGAAAGCCCCGACCAGTGTACTCAGTGGTTAGAGCACTGGCCTGAGAACACAAGGGACATCAGCTTGATTCCCGGGCAAAGGCACATATCTGGGCTGCAGGTTTGATCCCTGGGCCTATCAGGAGCATGTGGGAAGCAACCAATCAATGTGTTTCTCTCACATCCATGTTTTTCTCTCCCCTCCCCCCCCCTCCATTCCCTCACTTCCACTCTCTCTAACAAAATCAATGGGGAAAAAAATTCTCTGGTGAGGATTAACAACAAAACTCCCTAATAGGAGCCAAAACCAGTTTGGCTCAGTGGATAGAGCATCAGCCTGCAGATTGAAAGGTCCCAAGTTCAATTCCAGTCAAGGGCATGTACCTTGGTTGCGGGCACATCCCCGGTAGGGGGTGTGCAGGAGGCAGCTGGTCAATGTTTCTCTCTCATCAATGTTTCTAGCTCTCTATCCCTCTCTCTTCCTCTCTGTAAAAAATCAATAAAATATAGTTTTAAAAAATATAACTACCTAATAGGATAAAAAAAATTGTGGTAATCACATAATGGAATACTACATGAAAATGAAGAAACTATATGTAACAATATGGATAAATTTTATAAAGTTAAGCAAATGAAGCAGATAAAGCTAAAATATACTAATGATTACTCTTGGGGTTGGGGTGCAGCTAATAACTAGGAGAAAACATGACAGGCTTTTAGGATGATGGCAAAATTTTGCTTCTTGTTCTAGATATTGATTACATGATGATATTCATTTGGGACAATTCATCAGGCTGTACAATTTTTATATGTGCATTCTTCTGTGTGTATATTATACACACACAAAAATAAGCAGAAAAAAAGTCCATAGTGATACTAAAAATAAAAAGAAGGGAAATAAAGAGCAAAGTTTTTATATAGCAGTAGCTAATAAATGCAGAACAGAATTAGCAAAAATTACCATTTTCACTTTATATTATAAAATATAATGAATGGCTGGGACCGGTTTGACTCAGTGGATAGAGCGTCGGCCTGCAGACTGAAAGGTCCTGGGTTTGATTCCGGTCGAGGGCATGTACCTAGGTTGCGGGCACATCCCCAGTAGGGGGTGTGCAAGAGGCAGCTAATCGATGATTCTCTCTCATCGACGTTTCTAACTCTCTATCCCTCTCTCTTCCTCTCTGTGAAAAATCAATAAAATACATATATTAAAAATATATATATAATGAATGGTCCAGAAAAAATTATTAATAGATAATAAATTATCAAAAGTTAGGAAAGAGGATTTTTGTAGTGTCAAAGCAGCACTCAGAAATTATTTATAAAATACAAAAGGAACAAAATAACTTTAAAATGGAACTTCTACCTTAACCAAATGACCAAACCCAGCATCACTAACTGTGGGACAAGCTGTTGTTATATGTTCTCTGATGTGATACAACTGCAAGGACAAAGCTTCACTGAGGTATTCTTAATAGAAAATTTTTAACCTGAATCTAATCTGACCTTTGGCTAACTTCTACTTTACAGGAAATAATTGGGATTAAGGAATAAATAACCAAAATATACAAAAACAAATCTAGAGTGAAGAACATTCCACACAACTTCAAAGAGTCAGTGTTATTTTTAAGTGAGAAAATTATACAATGTTATATGTTAATTATATCTCAAGAAACTTCAGTTAGGGGCGAGGAATGTATTCTAAAGCGAAAATGTCTGAAGACTAAAAAGACAACCACCAAATGCCACACGTGAACTTGTTCCTTGTTCAGCGGAAAAAGGCAGATATAAAAGATATTCCTGCCGAAACCGGTTTTGCTCAGTGGATAGAGCGTCGTCCTGCAGACTGGAAGGTCCCAGGTTCGATTCCAGTCAAGGGCATGTACATTGGTTGCAGGCACATCCCTGATGGGGGATGTGCAGGAGGCAGCTGGTCGATGTTTCTCAACGTTTCTAGCTCTCTATCCCTCTCCCTTCCTCTCTGGAAAATCAATAAAATATTAAAAAAAAAAAAAAAAAAAAAAAAAAAAAAAAAGATATTCCTGAGACAACTTGGCCAAATGCTAAATTCTACAAGTGGACTCACTGTTAATTTTTTAAGGGATGATGTTGGTATTACAGTTATGTAGAAAAATGTTCTTATTCTTAGGTGATGCATGATGATATATATAAGGAGGTAGTGTCATGATGGCCTGTAAGTTACTTTGAAGAGAGAATATACTGCTAGATAATAAAACATGTTATGAAGCTATAATAATTCAAAGACCAGGGTACCAGTATATTCACAGACAGGCTAATTAATGAAACAATACTATATCCAGAAATCTACTATAATGTGCTTTAAATCAATAGGGTGAAAAAGATGAATTGTTTAATAAAGGCTGCTAGGTCAAACGACTAGTCATTTAAGAAAAAAACATTAATTTCTCTATCTCATTCCTTACATTAATAAAAATCAAATGAATTGGGACTTACAGGTAAATTTAAGTACAAAGTAGACTAAAGTAATCTACATTAGTAGTTACCATTTGAGAGGGGGAGTTGGAGGTAGTGACAGGAGAAGGCATGAAAGTCACAGCACAAATCAAGGCAGTGACATGGGTGCCAAACTGTATTGTCCCATGCACTCAACAGTCAAAATAAAAATATAGTTTTGCCGAAACTCAGTGGCAGAGTGTCAGTCTGCAGACTGAAAGGTCCCGGGTTCGATTCCGGTCAAGGGCATGTACCTTGCTTGCGGGCACATCCCCAGTGGGGGGTGTGCAAGAGGCAGCTGGTCGATGTTTCTCTCTCATTGATGTTTCTAGCTCTCTGTCCCTCTCAATTACTCTCTGTTTAAAATCAATAAAATACATTTTTTTAAATGTTCTTGCAACAGTAAAAAATTATTTTTACTAATTCTTGATACCTGAAACCACATCTTTTAAATATTTTATGTGATGAAATGGAAAATGCACCAAAGCACTTCTGCTGCAAAGCAGGTCCAATAGTTGTCCCCCAGGAAACACTGCATGCTGAACTAGCTTCTTGTTTCTTTTTTCATGAAACATCATTTACATAAAATAATGTCTGATAAGTTGCAGTTTTTCAGACGTGGGTATTTGGCAGGCATTTTCTTAAAAATGAACAAAGTGGCCTTGGCTGGTGGGGCTCAATTAGTTGAGCGTCCTTCTGTGCACCAAGGGGTAGCCGGTTCAATTCCCAGTTAGGACACATGCCCAGGTTGTGGACTCAATTCCCAGCAGCAGCCAATCAATGTTTCTCTCTCTTCCTCCCCCTACCCTTCTCTCTATAAAATCAATGAAAACATATATTTTTTAAAAAGAACAAAGTGAGCCTATCACTATCAATCAACAGTATTTTTGGCCCTTGATAAAATTCGAGTTTTCAACAACTAAAAAAAACCACAGGAATTTTGGAACACGTCCATCTGCCACAATAAGCTTGACAGCTTTCCAACAATTAAAGAATTTTCTGATGAGATCAGTGGTAATATATTTAATAAATATTCTAAAATTATTTAGAAAAGCCATGTCTTAGAGTTCTCAGCATTTCCTCTCAATGCCCTTTCTGCTTTATAAGTTGAGTGATTTATATGATAAAATTTAGTAAAAAGTAAAAAAATATTTATTTATATTTATTGAAAAAGATAAATGCCAAGTCTAAAACTGAGGCTTGATGGTTAAAAAAAATCCCTAAAGCAATACATTAATTATCATATCAACAATCTCTAGAATTTAATGTTTATCTCCTGTGTAATTCTCACTTAATTTTATATCCGTTTTTCGGTGATATTTTAGAAGAATTAAATTTCGTAACTATTCCTTATACCTGTGGGTAATAGACTGATACATCCATAATTTAAAACTTTTAAGTTCGAAATCCATTTTATTGCTGTTTCTGTTTAAATGTTTAAACTAAATATCCCATAACTGTA
Organism: Pipistrellus kuhlii; assembly: GCF_014108245.1. Lineage (NCBI taxonomy): Eukaryota > Metazoa > Chordata > Mammalia > Chiroptera > Vespertilionidae > Pipistrellus > Pipistrellus kuhlii. The sequence goes on from NW_023425404.1 coordinate 149,574,300, forward strand.
TTAATAAGACATCCCTTTGCTAAATCCTTTAGTAGTAATGAACCTAAAATATTAAGCAAATTGACTGTTCATTAACACATAAATGACATGTTTACCTGCTGATGCTAAGATGGTACAATGCAAGGCATGTTTTAAGGCTTCTAGTCTTTCACTTTCGTGCACTATTGTCTTGTAGGAGAGCTCATTGTATCTTTGTGCAGCTTCAATGAATTTTCTTCTATAATCAAGAACACGTGCATAGCATACCTATAGGAGAGAAATGTTTCAATTAAGGGGGGATATTTTAAAAGCAAAAAATAAAAAGAGAGAGAATTTTTACTAAGTAATAATATTTATGGTGTTCTGGAAAAAAAATAACAGGATTCTCCAATATAAAATTCTAAACAAGCTCAACTGCTTACTTTGTAATGTATCTGTAACTGTTCATTGGTTGATTCATTCTGAAGCAACGATGCTCGATTTATGTAAGCCTCTGCCTGGACTGGATCATCATCCTCTAAGTACAGCCTCGCAATCTTCAGGTAGGTCTCCAATTTATAATCCACATTGTACTGTCTAGAATACAACAGAAAAACACGAATGACTATTTTATCAAAAAAATTATTAGAAGTGGTAGATAATGTTTTTCCTTTTTTATTGTGTTAATATGATGGAATCAAGCTTTTTGCTGCACTATATTATCGAAAAGCTAAGAAATATTTCCAAAATAAGTTTTAATGAATTTTTATTACTTTCATCATCGTTGTTCATATTACAGTTTAGCTTCTTCTAATTCTCAGATAATCTTATGTCAAAGACCTATCATACACTACTGGTAGGACTATAAATAAGTCCTGGAGAAAAAACTGGCAATATGCTCTCCAACCATCATTTGAATCCTTTAAATTGTGTATACTCCTTACTCATTATACAGGGTGGGGCAAAAGTAGGTTTATAGTTGTGAGTACATTAAACACAGTATATTCTTGTATTATTATTTATTAATTATTGTGTTACTTTTCCATATGAACTGTAAACCTCTTTTGCCACACCCTGTATTTTACCTCTAGGAAATAAATCCCAAGAAAATAATCATGGACATGCATATAAATCTATGTATAAAGATATTTATTTGTGACCTAGCTGGTTTGGCTCAGTGGATAGAGTGTCGACCTACAGACTGAAGGGTCCAGGGTTTGATTCTGGTCAAGGGCATTTACCTTGGTTGCGGGCACATCCCCAGTTAGGGGTTGTGCAGGAGGAAGCTGACTGATTTTTCTCTCTCATCAATGTTTCTAACTATCCCTCTCCCTTCCTCTCTGTAAAAAGTCAATTAAAAAAATATATATTAAAAAGATATTCATTTGTAAAATTATCCATAAATATCTGTAAGGGGGGGATGGAAATCACTAATAATATTTATGGTATTCAATTGAGTTGAATACTGGTAAAATACTATACAATTATTACAATAATTATGTGTTAATAGCCATCCTATATTTTAGCTAAGTTAAAAAAAAACTAGGTAAAACAAGATAATAATAGCAATTATCTCTAGGTGGTAAGATTACAAGTGGTTTTCCTTTCTTCTTTATCACAGTGGTCACATTTTATGCAGGAAATACATAACTTAAGACCCTGTATAATCCAAAAATCATGTAATTCAAGATTAATCCTCACAGAAAAATTAATCCTATTTACCAGCAAAAGTGATGCCTCTATATAGCAACAGAGTTTACAATTGACTTTGCCCCAGATTTGAAATTAATTCTTTACTTAATAAACAAATTCAACTGTTAATCACTTTTACTTTATTTTAACTTATTTAGAAAAGAATGAAATTTTAATTTCTTTGGTATCTTCTCAGTGTTATAGCACTATCAAAATGATAATTACCACCACTGCAAAGAATATCTAATTTAATATTTATTTCAATGACCAAAGAAAATAAATCAACTGCTCTATGCTAAGAAGAAAATGTTCAAGACAGAATAAGATCAGCCGGGACCGGTTTGGCTCAATGGATAGAGCGTCGGCTTGGGGACTGAAGGGCCCCGGGTTCAATTCCGGTCAACGGCATGTACCTTGGTTGCGGGCATATCCCCAGTAGGGGGTGTGCAAGAGGCAGCTGATCGATGACTCTCTCTCATTGATGTTTCGAACTCTCTATCTCTCTCCCTTCCACTCTGTACAAAAATCAATAAAATATATTTAAAAAAAAAAAAGACAGAATAAGATCAAAGCAATTAAGGCCCACCCTTTCAAAATATCAAAGAAAAAAAGAATTAACAAGAGGCGTTAGAAAGTAAAAGTAAAAGCCTCTTGTTATGAAAGCCTCTTGTTATGAAAGCCTACATATGAAAGCCTTTGCATGTATTAGCTGCTTTTTCAAAGAGCATCACTGCCTAATTTAATAAATGTACTAAAGGCAATAAGCCTAAAGTAGTATCTGCCTTATCCATCACAAATATTAATGAAGACAAAATACAGACTCCCTCATTCACTTGGCAAAAGAGAAGCAGCTAAATATATTTTTATATTTGCTTACTGAAAGGGGAAGTGTGTCTAATAATACAATCAAGAGTCTCACACCTTTCAATCTTTTTGGACAATATACTTTGGATGAATATTTCATGAATACACATAAAAAGGCAAGATTGGTTGAATAAGATTTATAAATGGTCTTAATTTTTTTCTCATTGTTTTTCCATCTCTAGTATCTTTCTCTAATATCCCAGACCCAACAATTCATTGAACCCATTATGACCTCCAAACCCGTGATCCTATTACACTGCTGTCTTCTTCCCCTAAAAGGTCTCATTTATCTCCTTACCTAGCTTAACTCTTTTAATCAATCATAATCATTGAATTACATTTGCACTCATCTCCCTTGTCTCTCTCATGCTGTCACACTTGTTGGACAAAATCAAACTCCAGTTAAACCTAATAGTTCGCCCACTCCTTTCCTGCAACTGCAAAACAGAACTCTAACGAAGAAAAGTATTTAACCAACCTGACTGATCTCATTTTGATCACTACAACCTTCAAATGAGCCCTTAATGCTGCCAAGTATTCTATACATTCTTAGTCCAGTCACTGCCCCTCTCCTAGAGAATATTTTTTTATATCCGTCTCTCCTCATCCTTACAACTCCCATCCCAAGCCACACTTCCAGCTGATGACTCTGATTCCAACTTCAATAAGAATACTGAAACAATCAGAATAGCTGCACAAACTTACCACTACTTCATTACTATCTGCACCACACACTGTGTTCCTGGCTATTACTATTCTGCACACCATGGAACCAATGGCAACATCTGCAGACATTTTTTATTGTCAAAACTGGGAGTAGTGGTGCTATTGGCATCTAGTGAATAGAGGCCCCTTATGCTGCTAAACATTTTGTAATACACAGGACAGCCTACCCAAGAGTCATCCTATCTAAAATGTCAACAGTGCCGCCCAACCGGTGTAGCTCAGGGGTTGAGCATCAACCTATGAACCAGAAGATGACGGTTCAATTCCTGGTCAGGGCACATGCCCAGGTTACAGGCTCGATCCTCAGTGGGGGACATGCAGGAGGCAGCCAACCGATGATTTTCTCTCATAGATTTTTCTATCTCTCTCTCCCTCTTCCTTCCTCTCTCTGAAATAAATTATATATACATATCTCAATGCACAAAATTCATGCAAGAGTAGGCCTTAGTTTCCCCCAGCTGCTGGCACCAGTTTCCCTCTGGCACCTGGGACCCGGCTTCATCCGGAAGGACATCCGGTCTAATTAGCATATTATGCTTTTATTATTATAGATATACAGTATATATGTGTGTGTGTGTGTGTGTGTATATATAATGCCAACAGTGCCAAGGATCAGAAACAGTGCCAAGATGAACTATTTATGCTCCTAAATATAGCCTATCCCTCCACTAGATTCCTTCCCCTCTTGTCTACTCCTGCAGGAATCCTCTCCACTACTCTCCTATATCAAACTTTTGCTTTCCATAGGATTATAAAAGCAAAAATAATCTCTTCTCTGTTATCATCTTCTACCCTATTTCTCTGCTCCCTTTGTGAAAACTTCCCCACATAGTTGCCCATGACAACTGCTCACCATCTCAAATTTCTCTCTTCCCATTCTCTCTCTCTCTCTCTCTCTCTCTCTCTCTCTCTCTCTCTCTCTTTCTCTCTCTCTCTCTCTCTCTTTTTCTCATATGTGTTTTCTTTTAAACAACTTCAGTCAGGCTTTCACACTCACCAATTCACCAAACAACTTTTGTCAGGATCACCAATGGCCTCCATGTTACCCACTCCTGTAGGTAACCCTCAGTCATCTTACTTGACCTATCAGGACCACAGCTGATCACTTGTTTCTTCTCAATACATTTTCCTCCTTTAACTTCTAGGACACTACACACCCCATTCGGGTTTTCTTTTTACCTCAACGGACAATCTTCATTTGCTGTATCTTCCTCCTACTCCTGACCTCTTAATGCTCCTGGCCTCAGTAACTCAGACCTCTTCTCTATCTATAGTCCCTCCCTTGGAAATCTCATCCAACCTAATGGCTTTAAATTCCATCTATCTATCAGTGATTCACAAATATATATCTCCAGTCCAGACCTCTCTTAAACTCCAAATCAATATTCTTTTTTTTTAAATATATATCTTATTGATTTACAGAGAGGAAGGGAGATAGAAAGCTAGAAACGTCGATGAGAGAGAAACATCGACCAGCTGCCTCTTGCATACACCCCACCGGGGATGTGCCCGCAACCAGTGTACATGCCCTTGACCGGAATCGAACCCGGGACCCTTCAGTCCGCAGACCAACGCTCTACCGCTGAGCCAAACCGGTTTCGGCTGATTCCTTCTCTTACACTCCATATCCAGCTCTACCTTAAAAACATACCCAGAATCCAACATTTGTCACAATCTCCATTTCATCTGCAGTAGTGCATAAGGTCTCCTAACTAATGGCCCTACTTCCCTCATTGCATGCCTACAGTTTATTCTCAACTCAGTAATCAGAATGAATCTTACAAAGTCAGATCATGTCAGTCTTCTGTGAAATATGTTCCAATGGTTCCCCCTCATTTCACTTAAAAATACAACCTTTTTCTTACAACGGCTTACAAGACCCCACATAATCTAGTCCTTAGTGCACTCTGATCTCATCCTCTTCCACTCTCCCTTTTGCTCACTCCATTCCACCCATAATGGTCTCCTTGCTCTTCTTCTTCTTCTTTTTAAAAAAAATATATTTTATTGATTTTTTTACAGAGAGGAAGGGAGAGGGATATAAAGTTAGAACATTGATGAGAGAGAAACATTGATCAGCCACAACCAAGGTACATTCCCTTGACCGGAATCGAATGTGGGACCCTTCAGCCCACAAGACCATGCTCTATCCACTGAGCCAAACCGGTCAGGGCTCCTTGCTCTTCTTAAAAAACTCCAAGCATGCTCCCATTTTAGGGCCTTTGCACTAGCCATCCTCTCTAAGAGGATCTACTAATGCTCTTCCCTCAGAGTGCTCATAGCCACGCACTTACCTCCTTCAGAAGTCTGAGAAGGTGGTATCAGGATCACCCTACCACTGCAATCACCCTACCATTCCAATCACCCTACTACTTCAATCAACCTATTTACTGATGATGTGCCTGCAACCAAGGTACATGTCCTTGACCGGAATCGAACCTGGGACCTTGCAGTCTGCAGGCTGACGCTCTATCCACTGAGCCAAACTGGTTCTGGCTCAATCAACCTATTTAATAATACAACCTTACTTTACTTTTCTCCATAGGCCTTATCACTTTCTAATATACTACAAAATTTGTTTATTAACTTGTTTATCATCTGCTTCCAACACTAGAATGTGAGGAAAAACATAAGCAAACAATTATACATATACTTCATATGTTATGTGTATGTGTATATATACATATATGGATACATATTTCCATCCAATATCTACTATTTATTATACTTTTGTCCTGTTTCCAAAGGAATTCCCACCAACACTTGGGCTGCATTTCTCCAATCTTCTTCTTTCTCATATATGGATGCAAGATGCTGTCTTATGGAAGCAACCTGAAATAGTAGGTACACATGTTATATCAATTATTATTATTTAACTAATTAAAATAAATAAATAACTGTATTGTCACAATTGTCTCATTCAACATAGCAAGCTGGCAAGTATAATTATTAAAAATTTACCTAAACCACCCAAATTTTTCTATGAATTTTGTATTGATAGAATAACAAAACAGTAAACTGAAATAGTACATTATTATAATGTGGATTATGGCAATAATGTAGTTTAAATATGAAATTTTGTTTTTATGTTACTGCACAGATAATGCTGGAATTTTCCTATATTTTCAGCATAATTAACAATTTAACTGATTTTTAAAAACTGCCTAAAGAGTAATATTTGGTGCATAAAATAAAATTGTAATAAATAAGCAAATGTCAGCTGGAGTTACAATGTCCTAATATTTATTTTATTATATATAGTAAAATGCTGTTTAGTGCAATTTTTAATTTTTTTATTATATTTTATTGATTTTGTACAGAGAGGAAGGGAGAGAGATAGAGAGTTAGAAACATCGATGAGAGAGAGTCATCGATCAGCTGCCTCTTGCACACCCCCTACTGGGGATATGCCCGCAACCAAGGTACATGCCCTTGACCGGAATCGAACCCGGGTCCCTTCAGTCCCCAAACCGACGCTCTATCCATTAAGCCAAACCGGTCTCGGCTGTTTAGTGCAATTTTAAAAAAATGAAAATGAATGATAATCTCCTTAAAAATGTAATAATATCTCTCAAAATAATTACTACTATCTCAAGTTCATATATCACTGCAATAAATTTTTTACCTGCTCCTCAAATGAAATGACTCTAGGCTGGATCTTTTCCAAGGTGAAATGATAGATTTCTTTGGCTGTGCTATCAGGCAAGTTAGGGAGATGTGTGCAGAAATCAGTCAGCAACTGCCGAGAGATCACAAGGCTGACATTCTCATTTACCACTTGTCAAAAAAATAAGAAATAAAAAAGCATGAGTAATTTATAAAATTTTTATTAAGCAATCTTTACCTAAAATTAATACTAAAAACTGTATGTATTAGTGCAACCTGCAATGCATTATTCCTATTTTTCACACCCCTATCATCCTATATTACAGATTAAACTTTCCTTATACTGAATTATTAGATTACATAATGACTTCAACAAAATAGTAAAACTACCATAACTTCTCTAAGAAATACAAATGGTTGACAAAAATTTTTAATAGCTGAGCATTTTATGTTATTCCTTTCTCTTCTTTATTTTTATACAAAGCAAAGGCACAGAAATACCCCTATTTTTATTTATGTCCTTATATCCCACCTCGCTACAAAAAGGAGTTAAAGAAGAAAACAGTGAAATAATTTTCATGAAATTTAATAAATAGTTACAGTGAATACCACTTATATTTTCCAATAAAAGCAACAAATAAGAACTTAGGTTAGCACAGGAAACAGGTCTAAGCCATCAATTGACATCCCCTGAGGGCTCCCAGACTGCACACAGGCCAGGCTGAGGGATCTCCACCACCACACCCCAAGTGCACAAATTTTGTGTACCAGGCCTCTAGTACATTACAATGTTAATCAGTTTATGATATATTATTTGGAATTCATTATTAAATACTGGTTGTAACTGAGAAAACAGTTTCATTACAAGTGCCATTAGACACAAAGCTGTTTAAAAGAAATTACTATACAAACTAGCACTTATCAGGGAAATACAAGTAAATAAGGACAATAAATCAGAAAAATTAGTTTCTAGTCTGGGCTCTACCACTAACTGAATGTGCCTGGGGGGTAAAAGTGACTTAATCTTGACTTTTTTTTTTTTTTTAACAATATATTATACAAGAATATATCTATACTCTACAGTCACAGTTATTAAAAGGAACTGGTGTGGTAGATATTATATGTGAAAACACACTGTAAACTGTAAAGTACTACCAAGCATTGCTGATATTGTTAATGCAGTATCAATCTGAGCCTGAATTCTGAGTAATTTTCAAGATAACTGAAGTCAGGGAGGTGGGGAGAGTGCCTTGAAATATGAAAATTTCTAGTTCCTATTCAAAAGGAATGATCTGACATTAATAACAGCTCATTCATACACAGCACTTTTTATATGCCAGGTATTATTCCAAGCACTTTATTATGTATAACTCACTTAATCTCCCAACAATTCTATAGGGTACATATCATATCCTTACTGTATAGACGAGGTAAAGAAGGCACAAAGAGGTTAAAGAAGAAGACACAACTAATAAAACAGTAGACTAGGATTTGAATGCAGTCTACTTTCTTTGTCACTATGCTACATTGTCTCTTATCAATTTCTATTAGCAACTATACAAAATTTTAATCGGGAATATAACTCTGGAGACAATTCATTTAAATAAATCAAGTTGCGCCGAAACCAGTTTGGCTCAGTGGTAGAGCGCCGGTCTGCGGACTGAAAGGTCCCAGGTTCAATTCCGGTCAAGGGCATGTACATTGGTTGCAGCACCTCCTCGGTGGGAGGTGTGCAAGAGGCAGCTGGTCGATGTTTCTATCTCATCAACATTTCTAGCTCTCTATCTCTCTCCCTTCCTCTCTGTAAAATATCAATAAAATATATTTTAAAAATAAGTAAATAAATCAAGTTGTAAGTAGTTTAAATTCTAAAATAAATCCATCAATTTCAATGTTGTGGGTATGCCAAACACAGTTTATTATTGCATTATTTATTAATTATTGTATTATTTTCCATATGAACTGTAAACTTACTTCGTCCCTCCCTGTATGTCATTTAATCTCATAAAAATTATAGTGATAATTTGATATGAGACAAGACTGAGGCAAACTTTAAAGTCCTACTCAGTAATACAAAGCAAATATGGAATTTTCATTACACTTACTTGCTTCCACAAAAGCTTTCAAAGCTTCTAGTTGTTCTGCCCCAGATAACTGAATGGCTTTTTCCAGGATCTGACGATACCTAAAATAATACCAAAAAAAAAAAAAAATGTTCAGAGGCCACTATATATTGGTGTCTTTCCTAGTGCTTTCTTTTCTGGTATTCTTTATAGTACACCACAGATGTATGTATGTGTGTGTGTGTGTGTGTGTGTGTATATATATATATATATATATATATTTTTTTTTTATAAATATATATAAATATATATATATATATTTAAATTTTTGTATATAAATATATTTTTTAATTGATTTTTTACAGAGAGGAAGAGAGAGGGATAGAGTGTTAGAAACATCAATGAGAGAGAATCATCAATCAGCTGCCTTCTGAACACTCCCTACTGGGGATGTGCCTGCAACCAAGGTACATGCCCTTGACCGGAATCGAATCTGGGGTCTTTCAGTTCACAGACCGTCGCTTTATCCACTGAGCCAAACCGGTTTCGGCAAGATGTCCTTTTTTAAAAAAGATTTTTAGTCCATCACAAGAAAGAGTGAATCTATAATAACAAGTTACTGGATCTAAGGTGCCACTTTTGCTTAAAAGTTGTAGTTTTGGATTTAAACCAAAAAGTCAAATTTCCTTTCAAATGCCTTCAATGATAAGCCATGATTTCCTTCAATTATATAATACACGAGAACATTATTCAAGGTGACCCAGACCCTTTCCTCTTGTGGACCTAATTAATCCAGGGTCACCAACACTAGAATAATATCGACTAGACAATTAAACCAAATATTAGAGGTTGAATGTCTTAGTGAGAGGCACCTGATTAATGTATCTCTCTCACATTGATATTTCTCCATCTCTCTCCCTTCTTCCCTAAGATCAAAATTTTTTTTTTTTTACATAATTCTTTAGCCCTGGCCAGTTTGGCACAGTGGATAGAGCATCGGCCTGCGGACTGAAGGGTCCCGGGTTCAATTCCAGTCAAGGGCAGATGCCTAGGTTTTGGATTCGATCTCCAGTGGAGGACCTGGAGGAGGCAGCTGATCAGTGATTCTCTCTCATGATTGATGTTTCTATCTTTCTCTCCCTCTCCCCTCCTCTCTGAAATCAATAAAAATATATATATATTTTTTTTAAAAAATAAATAATTCTTTGTTGTTGAAAGTATTTCATGTCCCTTTTTTCCCCCATTGAACCCCCTCTAGACACACACACCCTGCCCTGCCCCAGGCCTTCAGCACACTACTGTCTGTGTCCATGGGTTATGCATACAAGGTCTTTAGTTAATTACCTCCCACCCACCCTCCCCTGCCTTCCCTCTGAGATTCCTCACTCTGTTCCATGTTTCTATGTTTCTGGATCCACTCCATTCATCAGCTTATTTTATTATTACTTATATTCTGCATATGAGTGCGATTTAAGATCAATTTTAATAAAAAATATTTTAGGGAGAATCCAAGATGGCTGCACAGGTAAACACCTAGCCGCAGCCGCACACAACAATTTCAATAAAATACAACTAAAATATAAAATGGACATTACCCAGAACTACAGGAAAGTTGACTGACTAGAAATTCTACAACGAGAAGCAAGGAGAAAACCAGAAGGAAGTGCAGAGGAGCTGTAAAAGCCTGAGGTACGGGTCACGCGGCGCGCAGAGAGGACGGAGCTGGAGAGGAGGGAGGCCGAGTGCCTGGCTGGCGTTCCCTGGCGGGAAGGAGATAAAACTCCGACTGTGCTGGGCCCCAGTTCTGACTGCTCTGAACCCCAGTTCTAGGCCAGACCCCGGGGCCCCAGGCTTATCCATAGGGAGCTGGGCTATAAGGTGGAACCCCGGGGGAGTGGCGAAAGGAGGTCACGGCAGCGCGCACATTGCGCGCAGAGAAGGGACGGCCGGCTGTGCCGCGGGATTGCCCTGGCCAGAAGGAGACTGGGGCTCCAGTCTGCTCTGAACGCCACCTCCAACTCCACTTCCAACAGAACTGAACCCCAATACCGGGCTCATTGGGGGAGAGCATAGACTGTTAGGCAGCAGGCGAAAATCGAGGGCACCTATCTCTCAGAGGTGCTTTGCAGTGAGTACTGAAGGACCCTGAGAGGCAGGAGCCACATAGGGCGGGGCTGACAGAAGCCAAGGCTGTAGGCTCCACCCTGAAATCCCGTCCCATCTGTAACTGCGAAATGCGACAACGAAATAGATCACAAACGAAAGAAATGGAGGACAAAAAGCAACTGGATATAGAGTTCAAATCTACGCTTATAAGGTTTTTCAAGAATTTCCTAGAAAAGATTGATAAGACCTATGAGGATATGAAAAGAGATCAACTAGAATTAATAAGGAGTCAACAAGAAATGATAAGGGATCAACAAGAAATAAAGAATACATTGTCTGAAATAAAAAATATTATACAGAGTCCTAAAAACAGAATGGAAGATCGCAAGAATCAAGTCAAAGATTTAGAACATAATGAACCAGAAGACACTCCTCCACAGAAGCTAGAAGGCAAGAGAATCCAGAAAATTGAAGATAATGTAAGAAACCTCTGGGACAACTTCAAGTGAACCAACATCAGAATTATGGGGGTCCCAGAAGATGAGAGAGAGCAAGATATCAAAAACATACTGAAAGAAATAGTGACAGAAAACTTCCCCCACCTGGTGAAAGAATTAGACTTACAAGTCCAGGAAGTGCACAGAACTCCAAACAAAAGAAATCCAAAGAGGACCACACCAAGACACATCATAATTAAAATTCCAAGAGCAAAAGACAAAGAGAGAATATTAAAAGCAGCAAGAGCAAAGAAGGTAGTTACCTATAAAGGAACACCTATACGATTGTCAGCTGACTTCTCAACAAACCATGCAGGCCAGACGGGAATGGCAAGAAATATTCAAGGTGATGAATAGTAAGAACCTACAGCCAAATATAATCTATCCAGCAAAGCTATCACTCAGAATTGAAGGTCAGATAAAGAGCTTCACTAATAAAAAAAAGCTAAAGGAGTTCATTAACAGCAAACCAGAATTATATGAATTGCTGAAGGGGGTTCTTTCAGAAGAGAAAGTAAATAAAGATAAAAATTATGAACAACAAATATGTAACTATCAACAAGTGAATCTAAAAACCAAGGAAATTAAAAAAAATCTGATGAACAATATTAACTGTTGAATATAATAGAATCAGAGGTATGGAAGGGGAGTGAACTGACGATTCTTGGTGAAAAGGGGACAGGGGGATGTGGGAAGAGACTGAACATAAACTGTGCACCTATGGATGAGGACAATGGGGAGTGGGGAAAGGGCAGAGGGTGGGGTGGGAACCTGGTGGAGGAGAACAATGGTGGGGGGGGGAGGAACATTTGTAATAATATGAACAATAAAAACTTATTTAAAAAAATAAATAAAATAAAAAATAAAAAATATTTTAATATTATGGAGGAAGTATATTTCATTAAGGCATCTTGCATCTGTCCTATCAACAATTTTTACTGAGCATTTATTATTTTATAAATTATGTATATGAACTAAATAAAGATAAGTCAATTCATGATTTTTTGGCACTTGAATCTAAAAGTAAATAAAACATACACATGAAAATATACCACAGTCACTACTTAAGACCAAAATGAATGAAGTAGCCATGTATTAATAGATCTTTCATTTATAGTAATGGTGAACTAAATGATTAGACCAAACCTACCTCAAAAAATAAGAAGCTGAAAGAAATAAAAATTAACAGCATAAAATCCTAACAAAAAGAGAAAACAGGTAAGACTAGGAGCATAAAGAGATAAATAATAGCTTCTGCCTGAAAGCATTTGCAGTCTCTGGAAAGACAGCTGAGAGGTAGAGTGGCACTTCTGACGGGGAGGGGATGGGTTCTGCTTTGGGACATTATGCCATCTGCTGGAAAAACTGAGAAGCAGGATCTCAGTTCCTAGCCGGCCAAAGGAAGGGACACTAGCACTTTAGAAATAAAGGTACAAAATCTTTTCCAAGGATATCCAAGGAAAAGCAAAAAATTCTGAAGCTAAGGCTAGCACCCTCAAATGTCTGGAAGAAGGAAATGAAAATACTCTCTGAAAGGTAACTTCCTAGAACACCTGTTTTTAAAAAATACATTTAAAATCATTTACCCAATAAATGAATATTACAAGGCACATGACAATATGAGCTAGAATCAACAAAAGCAACAGACAATAACAACCAACAAGGGACTCTAGATACTGGAGTAATCAAAGACTATAATAAAACCATGTTTATGGAGATAAAGATAAGCTTTAAGTTTCAGCAAGAAACTAGGAATCATGAAAAGTGTTATTTGAAAAAAAAAAAACTACCAAAAACTATAGAACTACAAAAATACTATAACCAGCTCTGGCCAGGTAGGTTTGAACATTATCCCAATATTCCAAGTTGGGTTCCATCCTTGCTCAGGGCACATACAAGAATCAACAAATGGCCAAAACCGGTTTGGCTCAATGGATAGAGCGTCGGCTTGGGGACTGAAGGGTCCCAGGTTCGATTCCGGTCAAGGGCATGTACCTTGGTTGCAGGCATATCCCCAGTGGGGGGTGTGCAAGAGGCAGCTGATCGATGACTCTCTCTCATCGATGTTTCTAACTCTCTATCTCTCTCCCTTCCTCTCTGTACAAAATCAATAAAAAAATATATCGATATATTAAAAAAAAAAAAAAAAAAGAATCAACAAATGGCTGAAATCGGTTTGGCTCAGTGGATAGAGCATCGGTCTGTGGACTGAAAGGTCCCAGGTTCGATTCCGGTCAAAGTTGCACTGTAAGTAAAGTTGGATATGGAAATAACACTGGTTGCGGGCACATCCCCAGTAGGGGGTGTGCAGAAGGCAGCTGGTCGATGGTTCTCTCTCATCAATGTTTCTATCTCTCTGTCCCTCTCCCTTCCTCTCTGTAAAAAATCAATAAAATATATTTTAAAAAGAATCAATCAATGAATACATAAATAAGTGGAACAATAAATCGATGATCTCTCCTCCTCCTCTCTCTCAAGTCAGTCAATAAGCTAAAATATATATATTAAAAATATACTATAACCAAACTTAAAAACTCAATGGAGTTCTTAATGGCACATCTGAAGAACTGATAAACTTAGAGGCAGGTCAGAATAAAGCATTGAAATGGTAAGTACAGAAGTCAGGATAGGAGATACACAGAGGTCACAGTAACAGGACCTAAGAGGGGTTTCAGTGGCATCTTAGAGGGGAAAATAGAATGAAACAGAGGCAACATTTAAAGAGATATAGCTGAAATTTTCTCAGGACAATGAAAGAATACAATCTATTGATTCAAAAAATAAAACGAAGCTCCACAGGTTAATGTGGAAGAGCATTTACAGAAAGAGGCCACAGTTCTTTTACTGGCTATATCTATGTGACTTTATAGCTTTCACATCAAGAAGTGGTTTATTTCCCCACCCTTTGATCTGGGCTTCTTTTGACCAATAGAATGCAGTAGAAGCGAAGTGCCTGTTCTGAAACTAGACCTCAAGAGGCCTTATATGTTTTTCTCTCTTGGAACCCTGCTGCTGCAACGTGAACAAGGCCAGGCTAACCTATTGAATAATGAAATATGTAACTCAATCACCTCCACTTGCCCCAGCCAACACACAGAAGCAGAGCTGTCTGCCTCACCTGCAGCTGACACAGGCACGGGTGGGAGCCCGTGTGTAGCTGAGAACCACCACCCAGCTGGGCCCAGCCCAAACTGCCAACCAAAAGAATTATGAGCTAAATCAATGATTGTTGTTTTAAGCCACCAAGTTTTCCAGAGGTTTTATTTCACAGCAAAACCGAACTTGCACAGACATACAAAAACAAATCCACACACACGTCATAATGAAGCTATCGAAAATTAAAGATAAAAATCTTAAAAACAGATTAAGCGTTAATATATTTTTTTAGGATAGAGAATTTCCTAATAAGGTTGATCTTTAAGCCTTCTAAATATTTCAACTTTAGTGTAAGGGGGAAATAAATGGAGGAAAGACAGGCATTCTAGGCAAAAAAATAAATTTTTAAAAAATCACTATCTGAAATGTAGTCCAGCTTGGTGAAAACAGTACAGGGCCAAAAAAGGAAGCTGTGTTTAGAATTAAGGGTTATGAACCAAGCAGGCTATATTCTGGCTTTGCTACTAGCTACATGGCCTTGGAGCAAGGTATTTCACCTCTGTACTTCAGTTTTCTCATGTGTAATATAATATTATTTTTTAAGGATTATCGAAAATGTAAGTAAAGTTGCACTTGGCACAGAGTAGACATTAAATGCCAGGCAGGGAACTTCACTCTTGAGATGGGAACCACTAAACTGTTGGATATGGAAATAACAAAAGGCCAAGAATCTGGGTTACAAGGGGCCTTTAAGGTTATATAGCCTATGGGGGTTGAAGTAGGGGGTGGTGGTAGTGGGGGGGGGGGGGGTGGTGACCTCCATTGTTGGACAGTTCTAGTCCATTCTAATTCAAAGTTTACCTCTGTAAGGGAGGGCAGTTGTGGGCAATCAGGCTGGCAGAGGTGGACAGTTGGGGGGGACCAGGCCTGCAGGGGAAGGCAGTTGGGGGCGATCAGGCTGACAGAAGAGGGCAGTTTGAGGCGACCAGGATGGCAGGGGAGGGCAGTTAGGGGCAATCGGGACAGCAGGGGAGCAGTTAGATGTCAATCAGGCCAGCAGGGGAGCGGTTAGAGAGCGATCACGCTGACAGGCAGAAGCAGTTAGGGGCAATCAGGCAGGCAGGCAAGTGGTTAGGAGCCAGCATTCCTGAATTGTGAGAGAGATGTCCAACTGCCAGTTTAGGCCCAATCCCAGTCAGACATCCCCCAGGATCCCAGATCGGAGAGGGTACAGGTGGGTTGAAAGACCCGCCCACCGTGCACAAATTTCTTGCACCACGCCTCTAGTAATAAAAGAAAAATAAACAAAAGCAGTGCACAAAATTTGCAAAAATGTTTTTCATATGGCTAAATATGTCAATTTTACAACTGCTGTGTTCATTCATAGTTATAGAAAAGCATTTTAATTGAAGTTTTGACAACAAAAGAATAGGTTTAAAATGTGATTTTTAGAATAGGCAAACTTGGATTCAGGTTTAAGCTCTGCACCTTTCTAGCTTTTATTGAATCAATCACTATTATTGAATGACTACTTGGTTATAGATAGCCTTTTAATCAGTGAGAATACACAGTATCAATACTTTAGAGACATTTTCTCCATCATTCCTTAATATGAAATCCTTTTGTTACTAGCTCCTAATGTAAAACCCAAAACTACTGATATATTTCAAGAGTGTTTCTCTTATAAAGCATGTAGCTGGAGAAACTGTTTGTTTTTATTATGAAAACTAGAGGCCCAGTGCACGAAATTTGTAAGGGGACAGGGAGGTGTTCTTCAGCCCAGCCTGCACCCTCTCCAACCTGGGACCCCTCTCACAATCCAGGGCTGCAGGCTCCCAACTGCTCACATGCCTGCCTGTCTGATTGCCCCTAACCATTTCTGCCTGCCAGCCTGATCACCCCCTAACCAATCCCCTGCCAGCTGATAGACGCCTAACTGCTCCCCAGCCAGCCCGATTGCCCCTAAATGCCCTCCCCTGCTGGCCTGATCACCCACAACTACCCTTCCCTGCTGGCCATCTTGTATCTACATGGGGGTAGCCAACTTTGACCACATGGGGGGTGGCCATCTTGTGTGTTGGGAGTGATGATTAATTTGCATATTACCTCTTTATTGTATAGGATAAATAGCCTGACACATTCTTGCTTGGATAGGACCAGATATGTACTGCAGGCAAGGCCAACAATTTCTTCAAAAAGCCCTGGCTCTGCATACAGTGATAAGAATCAAGGGTATTGAGTGCCTCCTGCATATAGCAAGTAGGTATTAGCACCTACTCTTTATTGTGTGTATTGAAAGCCTCTTGTATAAAAGGGATGGTATAAGTGTCTGCTGTTTATGGGAAGCAAAAATTTAGAACCTCTATATAGTAGGTATGCACAATCTATATACAAACAGGTATCAAGCACCTATTGTGTGTAGCAAGTGAAGAGCACCTACTGTATACATAAAACAGGTATGAGACATGCATGTAAACTGCCAGCATATATGGAGCATTTCCTGTATGTAGAAATCATGTATTGAGCACCTGTAGTATACAGCAACTTACCCAGGATACCTGCTTGTTCACAGAGTGCCAACTGTATAACATATAATAGGCATGTGTAGAGTGCCTGTTGTATATAGCAACTAAGTCCAAGCACCTGTCACTCATAAATATGCTAAGTACCTACTAAAAAAAAAAAAGCACTGACTATAAGTTATCAAGCATATTATTTCAATTCTACTTCACAATGAACCATGGTCTGTTACAGTATTTGCCTCCAATGAATTATGCCTCCCTCTGACCATGCACCTTTGCAATGTAACTTGCCCACTCCTTCTATAAATCGGGGCTGGTCTTGAGACTTACTCTGATCAATACTTGAGAACTGTTGTTGTGAGACTTTCAAGAATAGCTGTAAGAGGTTTTTCAGCTTCCACTCTGACCCTCTTCGTCCTGTAAGGAAGCCTCGACTAAACCATTGAATGAGAGAGCATGTAGAGAAAGAGACCCAGCCAACAGCCAGAGATGTATGGGTGTCCATTTTAGTCCACCAGCCCCAGCTAAGCTGCTATCTAACTGCTATCTAACCCAGAGAATCCTGAATAATAATAGCTGTTTTACACCACTAAGTTTTGGTTTGTTACACAACAATAAATAACTGAAGCACACAATAATATAGGTACTATTGTTTATCTGCAATTCATAACTAGGAAAGTAAATGTTTGTTTCAGATACCTGCAAATACATGAAACTATATCTCTTCTGATAACTAATATACTTATTTTTATCAACAAAACATAAGGAAAATCAAGCATGGGGGGGAAATACAAAGTAGTTTACTTTCATCCAAACATATAAAAAAAATACATGCAAAAAAGCATTGAGCCATGAAGACATATTCAGCTTAGGTATTTCCAACTCACAGAATATATCAATATGGAATGAATAGCTTTAATAATAATAATAGTAACAAAATAATCGTACGGCAGTTTCTAAGTGTCAGGGATATACACACACACATACTCATTCTGACTCACTCAAGAATAAGTCCTCTAGCTCTAGCTGGTTCGGCTCAGTGGTTAGGCTCTAACCGTTAGAGCCTATGGACTGAAGGGCTTCAGGTATGATTCCAGTCTAGGGCATATACCTTGGTTGCGGGCACATCCCCAGTAGGGGGTGTGCAGGAGGCAGCTGATGGATGTTTCTCTCTCATCGATGTTTCTTTCTATCCCTCTTCCTTCCTGATTGTAAAATTCAATAAAATATATATATATATTTTTAAAAGTAATAAGTCCTCTAATCCAGCGTTTTTCAACCGCTGTTCCGCCGCGAGATGTTGCCTGGTGTGCCGTAGGTGCAGACAAGACAAGAATTTTATAATTTTTCACTATTTTGTTTACTTAATATTTCATAATAAAGTAATTATAAAATACTTTCTTTGTGTTTATTTGATTCCTATTCAAGAGAATTACTTTATATATAGTCAATATAGGCACAGAGTTAAATTTTTTAACATTTTCTAATGGTGGTGTGCCTCGTGATTTTTTTCATGAAACAAGTGTGCCTTTGCCCAAAAAAGGTTGAAGAACACTGCTCTAATCATTTCCATTTACCTGAGGGGAAAAATTGCCACTGGAAGTAAAGCCCAAGATACACAGCAAAATTTCTCAGTGATAAAAGTAGATTACATTTACCACCAAAGAAAAGGCAGCACAGCCTATCTAAAACAGGGTCTCAACGTCCAGGTAAAAGCAGGTGTATCCCATTAACATAGATCTACAGCTGTCAGAATGTAAATTTGGGAATCAATTTGAGAAGCATACTGTAAACAGAACGCATGTGAATTATAAAAGAACAGCCTGTGAAATGTACAGAGAGAAACGGACAAAAGATAGACCTACCCATGATCAGCAGTGCTGGCAGGCACAACGTGTCACAGTTTTAACTTGGAGTGAACCTGAGCCCTCTCCAATAGACATTAGGACAAAATTGCCAAACAATCCAGGCTCTTGAAAACATCACTAACTCTCTACCACATCCTGATCCATGTCATGAGGACATCATCATCGCTCCTCGGCCTTTGGGGTAAGATCAAACGTAGGCATGAGGACATCAGCCCCTGTGCCCTGCTTCAGAGCTAGTGGCAGACAGAGAGGACCCAAAGAGCATGGTCCAGGAGGTTTTGGGACGACACGATAGCGGCCATACCTCCTCAAGGGACCCACAGAGCATGGTCCAGGAGGTTTTGGGACGACACGATAGCGGCCATACCTCCTCAAGCCCCAACCACCTAAAGAAACCATCTCCCTGGGGGGGTGGGGGGGGACACGACTCTGCATCGAGGTCCCAAAATATAAATTCACCACAATTAAAAAAGAAAGAAAGAAAAGGTCCAAAGAGAGGTCAGAATTCGGTGTGAGGGACCAGCCAGCTATGGGACGAGGCACCAGGGAAGGCTGACAAGGCCGAGGGAGCAGTGGTCCCTCAGTCCGCCTTTCCAGAAAGTTGTGAGACAGGAAAGATGAAGGCTTAGCGAGTGGACAGTCACCCCAGGCCTCTGGCCCCACGGGCTCCCGGCTTCCCGCTGCCTGCAGCCTTTGCCTCCACAGCCTACCCCAGGCCCGCCCCCTGGATCCTCAGGCCGGCGGCTACCACACACACATCCGATAGCCGCCGTCGCCCCAAGGAGAACCAGTCTGTAGCCTCCCCTCCTTCTCCCCCCATGGCGCTCGGAAATACTCACTTGCCCGCCAGGTCTTTATGAGAGCCACTCGAGTTCATGAGCTGGGCCAAATCCTGTCGCACGGCCGCCGCCATCTTTCTCTCAGCTCAGCTGGGGCTGCGGGGCCTCACCACCAGAAAGGAAACGAGTAGAGTCCTCCAGAGCTCGGCCAGAGGGAACCCGAGATGCCATCGAGTGGCACCTGTGTGGGCCTAGAGGGCCGCACGCGCGAGCCTACGCTAGGCCCGCCCCCACGGGTGAATGACGGGAAGCTCCACTCCGCTAGTCTGAGGCCCGCCCTGGCCTCTCGCGGGGCTCAAAACTCGCAGCCTCCCACTTCGGATTGGTGGATGAACTCCGAGTGTGGTTTGTGCAACTCCAGTAAGTTCCGGGTAGCAAAACGATCGCCTTTTCATTAAGTTCCGTGTCTCATGCCTATGGTTGATCGTTGTTTTTTTTTTGTTAAGAGAGCTCTTAAACTACCTGTAGTAAAGCATCAGTTGTTTTTATTGCCAATTCACTGCAGACAGGTACTTTTGTAAAACGCAATTTAAAATGTCCACATTCCTCCTCGTACTCTGTACTCTTTTTGAAGGTTAATCATACATCCCAGTTTGTCCAGGTTATTGCCATTTTCCATCTGTTGTCCTGGAGTAATTATTAATTATAAGCCCTTTCACTCTAGAAACTGTACCATTTGGAAGACAAAGTATACAGTCATCCTACCTTTATATGTAATTGTATTTATTACTCATATAGCCTTACAGAATATATTAATGAACATAAATGTACATTTTTGCCAAAACCGGTTTGGCTCAATGGATAGAGCATCGGCTTGGGGACTGAAAGGTCCCGAGTTCGATTCCGGTCAAGGGCATGTACCTTGGTTGCGGGCATATCCCCAGTAAGGGGTGTGCAAGAGGCAGCTGATCGATGATTCTCTCTCTCATTGATGTTTCTAACTATCTCTCTCCCTTCCTCTCTGTACAAAAATCAATGAAATATATATTTTTTTAAAAAAAGAAATGTAGCCAAAATCGGTTTGGCTCAGTGGTAGAGCGTTGGTCTGCGGACTGAAAGGTCCCAGGTTCGATTCCGGTCAAGGGCATGTACATTGGTTGCGGGCACATCCCCAGTAGAGGGTGTGCAAGAGGCAGCTGGTTGATGTTTCTCTCTCATTAACGTTTCTAACTCTCTCTCCCTCTCCTTTCCTCTCTGTAAAAAATCAATAAAATATATGTTTTTAAAAAGAAATGTGCATTTTTATTATTTTTTAAAATATATTTTATTGATTTTTTACAGAGAGGAAGAGAGAGGGAGAGTTAGAAATATCGATGAGAGATTTGCTGCCTCTTGCACACCCCCTACTGGGCATGTGCCCGCAACCAAAGCATGCCCTTGACCGGAATTGAACCTGGGACCTTTCAGTTCACAGGCTGACGCTCTATCCACTGAGCCAAACCGGTTTCGGCAACATTTTTATTATTTCTTGCTTTCACAAGATAACAGCATATTATTTTTCTGCTCTTGATTTCTTTTTTCATTTTTTTCTGGAAATCTTTCCATGTAAGTTCAGTGAGCTCCTTCATTTTGTTTTAGATCTGGAGAGCATTACATAAAATGAGGGAATGCCATAGTTTATTTAATCCTTATAGCTAGACACTTAAGTTGTTTGTAATCAACCAATGCTGCAATGAATAACTTTGTACATACATCATTTGATATGTGTATAGGTAGGATACATTCCAAGAAGAATGTCAAAGCGGAGATTTACTTACAATTTTTATAGATATTGCCAAATTGAACTTTATATGGACGATTTTGCCTTTCTACCAGAAATATGTAGGAGTGGAATTTTCTACAGCTTTGCCTACAAAAGATGTCAGACTTTTGAATTTTTACATCTTGATATGTGAAAAATAGCACGTTCCCTCTCTTAACAAGGTGAAAGAAAAGAAGACCAGGATAAGGAAATCTTTAAGAAAGTGTTATGGAGATTGCCCACATCAATTTAGATCTCACTCCATTGGCAAGAATTTTGACAAACAATCATGCCTAGCAACAGTGAGACTGGAAATTTTGTTTTCTAATTGGGCAAATTTATGCCCAGGAAAAGGGAAAGTATGTTTTAGAGGGATCATCAGTAGTGTCTACCAGACTGTCCCTCTCACCTAACTGTGTGTGTGTGTGTGTGTGTGTGTGTGTGTGTTTGTACCCTTCTTCTTACAGAATACTTCCAACCCTAAAGAATAGAGTTTAATTTCCTATTTAATTTTTTAAAAATGTTTATTGATTGATGAAAGAGAGAGAGAGAGAGAGAGAGAAAAATCTATTTGTTGTTCCACTTACTTATGTATTCATTGGTTGATACATGTATCTACCCTGACTGGGGATGGAACCCATAACCATGGCATATTGAGATGATGCTCTAAGCTGAGATACCCAAACAGAGCTCCCATTTAGTTTCTGGGTCAATTCAAAATCCAGAATGTCTGATGATACACAATGTTCTCAGTCTGGTCAGATTGTGGATTTTCATGGTCCAAAGACACATAAACTATAAAACAAATTATCTGGCTTGTGCCCATACATGTAATACAAGACAGCAGTGGAGCCAAAACCAGTTTGGCTCAGTGGATAGAGCATCAGCCTTCGGATTGAGAGGTCCCAGGTTCGATTCTAGTCAAGGGCATGTACATTGGTTGCAGGCACATCCCTGATTGGGGGTGTGAAGGAGGCAGCTGGCCGATGTTCCTCTCTCATCGATGTTTCTAGCTCTCTATCCCTCTTCTTTCCTCTCTGTAAAAAATCAATAAAATATATGTAAAAAACAAACAAACAAACAGCAGTGGAGCAGGAAGAGGATAACCACAGTTAAACCTCTGAAAAAGAATGGGAAACACAACAATTACTTGTCCATAGTAATGGTGGAATCCTGGATAGGAATTATGAACACCCACCACCCTGTTAGTGGAGAAAGTTCCTTGATTAAACTCTAATTCTGTTCTTTCAGAGGCTCTCCATTGTGTATTACATTCTGTGGGCCAACTTTGTTCTCTGAATACAGATTAACTGGATGTTGGAGGATATTCCCTCATTGAGGGAATGCCTTAGGGCTTGAACAGTTGGAGGTCAGGTTTTTCAGTGTTTTTACTTTTTAAAATATAATTTCAGCCCTGGATGGCTAGCTCAGTTAGTTAGAGCATTGTCCCCATATGCTAAGGTTGCAGACTTGATCCCTACCCAGGGCACATACAAGACTCAACTAATGAATGCCTGAATAAATAGAACAGCAGCCCAGCCAGCATAGCTCAGTGGTTGAGCATCAACCCAGGAACCAAGAAGCCACTGGTTCAATTCCCTGTTAGGGTACATGCCCAGGTTGCAGGCTTGATCCCCTGTGGGTGATGTGCAATAGTGTGCAAGAGGCAGTCGATGATGTTTCTCTCTCATAATTTATCTCTCTCTATCCCCCCTCCATTCCTTTCTAAACAAATCCCCAGTTGGGCATGTGCAAGAGGCAGGCAATCAATGATTCTCATGATTGATGTTTTTATCTCTCTCTGAAATCAATAAAAATGTATTAAACATATATTTATATGTGTGTGTGTGTGTATATACACAATTTCACTGAATATCCAGTAATCACACCTAAAATTATTTCTAAAAGTAGTTGTGAAACCCGCTCTATTTCCTGCTTCTACTCTCAACTTTTTTTTTGTAGTTTTTAACCCATTCTTTACATCTTCTTTTTTAAATATATTTTATTGATTTTTTTTTTTTTACATAGAGGAAAGGAGAAGGATAGAGAGCTAGAAACATCAATGAGAGAAAAACATCAATCAGTTGCTTCCTGCACACCCCCTCCTGGGGATGTGCCCATAACCAAGGTACATGCCCTTGACTGGAATCGAACCTGGAACCTTTCAGTCCACAGGCCGACACTTTATCCATTAAGCCAAAACAGTTAGGGCTTAACACCTTCTTTTTAACAATGGTAGCTTTGAAATAACCTGAAACAATAGGCTTAAATAGATGATAAACTCTATTACTCTTATCTTTGTTTTCTGGTGTGTGTGTGTGTGTGTGTGTGTGTGTGTGTGTGTGTGTGTGTGTGTTCCAGAAAGTCTTAATGAGTATGAGGAGAGGAATCTCTTAACTAAGTCATTTCTTCTGATAGTTGGGTATACATAAGCAGTTGGCTTTTTCAACTTAATAAAGCCCCAGTATTTCTGCATATTCTACCCCTTATTACTGTGACTTCAAACTTGACTTGTAATACCTTGCTGGAAAAAAGGGGAGTAGCCACAAATTGGCTCTTTCCACATACCTCCACTAGAGCTGTAAGCTAGGGAGGGAGGATGTCTGCCTCCCTAGTTATTGTAGGCATCAATTTAACTTAATTTTTTTTTACATGACAAGGCCTCTGCTTTCCAGACTGCTCATTATCCCTGGAGAATGCTACCATTTTTAGGTTTTGCTTATAGGCGTGAAGAAAAATAAACGTGCATGGCACTGGAAACTTAGTCTCCTCTTCTCTTCAATTGCTTAGCAAGAAGTTAGCTAAGCACATCTGAATTAACTCAAGGGAAGTGCACAAATCCTACTTCTTTTTCACCATGCAAAACCTTGGGTCCCACCAAAACCAGTTTGACTCAGTGGATAAAGCGTGGGCCTGCAGACTATAAGGTCCCAGGTTAGATTCTGGTCAAGGGCATGTACCTTGGTTGCGGGCACATCCCCAGTAGGGGGTGTGCAAGAGGCAGCTGATTGATGTTTCTCTATCATTGATGTTTCTAACTCTCTATCCCTCTCTCTTCCTCTCTGTAAAAAATCAATAAAATATATTTAAAAAAAAAAAAAAAAAAACAACAACCTGGGGTCCCAGCCCTAACCTACTGAGTCAAAATTGTTAACAAAATCCCTCTAGTAATTCTTTCACATGAAAGTTTGAGTAGCCCTGCTGTAGCATATGTCAACACCACTGATACAGGAACTCTTCTCACTAAACTAGGGGTGTCAAACTCAATCAGAGAAGGGGCCAAAATCTAAAATCCAGCCTAAATCACGGGCCGAATGGTTTACTGAACAGTCATAAACTGTCATTGTGATGGAAACGCAGCAGAGTGCAGTGATGACAGCGCGGTGCGGGCCACATTGCAAGGCCTGGCGGGACGGATTTGGCCCGCGGGCCTTGTGTTTGACACATGTGCACTAAACTCTTGTCAAATAAGGCCATTTCCCCACCCGGGGCACCCTGTTTTTACATATTCAACTAATTGGTCTCTACGCCCTCAATTTCCCTACAAATATGCAAAGATATTCATCCTGGGGACCTTTTCCTGGTGCATCTTCCACTCTATGTCCCATGTGTCCAGCTCACATATGCCTCAATAGAAAAGGAAAATAAAAGAGCAAAGATTATTGTATATTTTCTGCTGTTTTCTGAATACTAATCCTTACTGTATATTTATTCCATATGCTGCTGGTGCTGTGTGACAAAATTGTTCTAAAGTGATCATGTATATTTCCTAGCCTAGACCCAGAATCAGCCACCTTTTAAAAAAAGTCCTTGTTCCTTTTAGGAATTGATATTTACAGATCATCTGAGTGCTAGGGATTCTCATGGCTACTGTATTGTTCATTTGGAGAACTCTCTTTTTTTTTAAATATGTTTTTATTGATTTCATAGAGGAAGGGAAAGGAAGAGAAACAGAAACATCAATAATGAGAGGGAATCATTGATGGGCTTCCTCCTGCACATCCCCCACTGGGGACCGAGCCCACAATCTGGGCATATATCCCCACCCCAGGCACCCCGTTCGATCCCTTGACCAGGATTGAACCCGGGACCCTTGAGTCCGCAGGCCAACACTATATCCACTGAGCCAAACCAGCCAGAGCTGGGGAACTCTTCATAGAACTGAACTAGGAAATATCTATATATTTGAAAGATAAAATAATTCATGAGTTCATACTAATACTTCTAAATCCAATGTAGGTGCTTTTACTTAACCTCTTCTTTTTTTTAAATATATATTTTATTGATTTTTTACAGAGAGGAGGAGGGAGCGATAGAGAGCTAGAAACGTCGATGAGAGAGAAACATTGATCAGCTGCCTCTTGCACACCCCCTACTGGGGATGTGCCCGCAACCAATGTACATACCCTTGACCGGAATGGAACCTGGGACTTTTCAGTCCACAGACCGACGCTCTACCACTGAGCCAAACCGGTTTTGGCTACTTAACCTCTTCTATATTAGCTCTGTCCACATCCAGAATTAGTATATTCCATAATTATTCATTTTATTCATCCCATGTTTATACACACAACAACCTCAGTATACAAAACTAATACTACCACCCCAATATTATGGCTGAGAAGAGTTCACTATTTTCCTGCTATTCTTCTCCCCATTTCCTCTCATTTTTCAATTGTACTGTATCTACATTATGAGCGCATATAGCCATTACAAGCAGTACTTTCTTCATTTTAATCCTCATTTAATCTTCTTAAAATGTATTTTTTTTTTTTATTTCAGAGAGAAAGGGAGGAGAGAGAGATACAAACATCAATGATGTCGGAGAATCACTGATCAGCTGCCTCCTGCACAAAAGCTAGGCATGTGTCTGGGAATAGAACTGTGATGTCCTGGTTCATAGGTCAACGCTAAACCACTGAGCCATGCCCAGCTGGCATTTAATTTTAGTTCTATGAGTATTACATATTTAATGCTCACCATCAGCCCTTATATTGATATCTCTCTAGCTACCTTTACTATCTGAAGCTAGTTCTTCAGTTTTTAATATTCACTATCCCATACTTTCTATACTAATATATGAGAACAGGTTTTCATGCATTTCCTCCTTTCTAGACACTTTAGTTTCTTATTGCCTTTTCTTTAAAAAATCACAGTTTGGCCAAAACCGGTTTGGCTCAGTGGTAGAGCGTCGGTCTATGTGGACTGAAAGGTCCCATGTTCGATTCCAGTCAAGGGCATGTACCTTGGTTGCGGGCACATCCCTGGTAGGGGTGTGCAAGAGGCAGCTGGTCGATGTTTCTCTCTCATCGACGTTTCTAGCTCTCCATCTCTCTCCCTTCCTCTCTGTAAAATATCAATAAAATATATATTTTTAAAAATCACAGTTTTTTTTTAATTTGTCACCATTAAATGTCTCAATTTTAAACAGATTATTGGACTGGGGTCTCATATCCATCAGCTCGTTCAACTTTAGTTCCTTTCTCATCTCTAGAAGCTTTTCCAGAACTTCTACCTTCAGCATGAAGCTTCATGAGTTTTCCCATTTCAAACTTGGGCTTCTTCATCATTTTGACTATTCTAAAAAAGACATTATGGAGCAAGAATTAGATTGGCAAGCTTTTCAATGTCTTTTCCAATACTACCTGGAATCAACTTACTGGAACTTCTGTCAAGGTATTTGTCTGAGGTTATGATTTCCATCATCTTCTTCCAGACTTGGCAGACCTGTTGGTGCTGAGCATAAGAGGTCTTTCGAATCTGATTGTCTCCATTTTTTGTTTGTTTGTTTTTAGTAAATCCAACACAAAGTAGATGAAGCAAATAACCATTGGTAGTCCTGACACCAACATGAGTTTCAATCGTGGTCTGTCGTATTTTGTTGTTGTTGATAATCCTCTCCTGAAGATATTTTTTTCCATTACTTTTTCAGGGAGGGAGGGAAGGAGGGGGGAGAAAAAGAAAGGCGGGGGGGAGAGAAACATCAGTGTGAGACACTTGGACTGGTTGCCTCCTCCTGAATATGCCCTGAACAGGGCAGGGAGCAAATCTGCATCTACATGCCCTTAACCAGAAATCAAACCCAGTACTTTTAGGTGTATGGGCTAATACTTTAACCACTGAGCTACACTGGCCAGGGCTAGCTTGAATTTTCTAAATGCAACTTTATCATTCTGCAGATCAGCTGGCTTACTTTGAAAACCCAGCCTTTGAGACCATCAAATATGATTTTGGTTCCTTGAGTTCTCATAATGAGTGTTTTTCCAATATTTGTTATATTTAACATAGCTGGTGCTTTCACATCATGAAAATCTTTCTTAGAAAATGGATCAACTGCTTTCTTCTTGGTTCTATTTTTTTCACTCGCCATGGCTGCTCAAAGAGCAAAAAGGCCCCCATTGCCTCTTTAATAAAATACTCGTAATATTTTTACTTCTATACCCTTCACTCCTAGTTGAGACTTTTGGAACATATTTAATTCTACTCCTTATATTCCACATAATTCCTAGGTTTTACTAAGAAAAGTTGGTACTTTTGTTCCATTTCAGCAAGTGTTTGGTTTTTCTAAATGTCCCTCCTACTGTCTGACCGGTTGCTATGGCCACGAGGGGGCAGATGCTCAACGCAGGAGCTGCCAGGCTGTAGTGACTTGACAGAGGCAGCGATTCTCGATTTGATTTTCAGGTGATGCTCCCAGAAACCAGAGAGGAGGGAGCCTGATTCCTCATGGGGCCGCATGATTCCACCTTTGGCTGTGAGTTATGTTGTTGCTGGGGCACTGTCGGTCCCGAACCTGGTTTACTACACACTTGCATTTGCATTCCACACCTTGTAAAACAGCAGATTTGCAGAATGCCCTCCCACACTCTGGGACCCTTCGGGGATATCTGAGAGCCAGTTTCAGACTGATCCCCACATGTCAGCGACCCAGCTCACTCTGCAAATGTTGGGGAGGAACTACTGGAGGTTGGCTCCAGGGCGTGTCTGGCCCATCTTGCCCAAACCCATCCTGCTGGCCACCTTTTAATTAATATATTTTCAATGTGCACAAATCCGTGCACTGGGTCACTAGAATTACTATATAATTACAAGAAATTACCACAAATTCCCCTTCTCTTCATTGTCTCTGCCTTTTTTTTTTTTAATATATTTTATTGATTTTTTTACAGAGAGGAAGGGAGAGAGATAGAGAGCTAGAAACATTGATGAGAGAGAAACATCGACCAGCTGCCTCTTGCACATCCCCTACCGGGGATGTACCTGCAACCAAGTTACATGCCCTTGACCAGAATCGAACCTGGGACCTTTCAGTCCACAGACCGACGCTCTACCACTGAGCCAAACCGGTTCTGGCTGTCTCTGCCTTTTTAAAAATATATATTTGTATTGATTTCAGAAAGGAAGGGAGAGGAGAGATAGAAACATCAATGATGAGAGAGGATCACTGATTGGCTGTCTCCTGCCCCCCCACCCCCACTACTGAGGATTGAGTCCACACCCAGGCATGTTCCTGACTGTGAATCAAACTGAGACCTCCTGGTTCCTGGGTCCACGCTCAACCACTGAGCCATGCCAGCTGGGCCACTGTCCCTGTCTTGACATGAGGTCTCTATTCTGGTTTGTTTGTTTGGTAGTGTTCACTTGTGATTCCTCAGATGCTGTGCATGGGTTACATATTTATGAACCTGTATATATTCACAGATATCTTTCTATTGTCCTGACATGAATGAGATTTTGGCTGAGCTGCTATCCTTTTCCCTCAGTGACCTGTAACTGTCTTCTAGCTTCTAGAATTTCAGAGGGAAAATCTAAACTCTAGTGATCTCTCCCCTCCCTCCTTCTTAACTTCTCTTTGAAAGACTGAATATGCAAAAACATACTTAAAAATAAAGCTCTGAGCCAAAACCGGTTTGGCTCAGTGTCTTCCTGCGGACTGAGAGGTCTCAGGTTCGATTCCGGTTAAGGGCACGTACCTTGGTTGCGGGTACATCCCCAGTAGTGGGTGTGCAAGAGACAGCTGATCGATGTTTCTCTCTCATCGATGTTTCTAACTCTTTATCCCTTTCTTTCCCTTCGTCTCTGTAAAAAAATCAATAAAATTTTTTTAAAAATAAAAATAAAGCTCTGATCCATAACATGCAGCAACCATCAGGAAGCCTAACAACAATTCCTGTAGCAATCAACTCCCAAAAGGCCACCAATTGATCTTGGCACATTCTTGAAATTTCCCTCCACTTTGAACTTACAATCAATCGGAGAAAGCCAAATATGCTCCCCTATCCAATCACATAGTTTACCCCATCTTAAGTTGGGCTGCGTGATAGCTTCCCCAGGCCAACAGCCCCTATCAGGGCAAACCTGAATTCCCTTTTCTATAAAAGATATGAAACTTTTCCAGTCCAGGCGTGCCTTTGGTGATGCTAGCCAAGTCTTTTGTTATAGAAAACTCATACAGCCCAGCTGGTGTGGCTCAGAGGTTGAGCATCAACCTATTAATCAGGAGATCACAGTTCCATTCCCTGGTTAGGACACATGCTGGGGTTGTGGGCTCCATCCCCAGTAGGGGTGTGCAGGAGGCAGTGTCTCTTTCACCATAGATGTTTCTCTCTCTCTCTCCCTCTCCCTCTTCCTCTTCCTCTCCTTTGCTCTCTCCCTCTCTCTCACTCTCTCCCTTTCCCTTAATCTCTGAAAGCAAGATATGTGTGTGTGTGTGTGTGTGTGTGTGTGTGTGTGTGTGTGTGTGTACTGTATTCCAAATAGCGGGACAACTGGTGGAACAACCAGTAGCTATGACATGTACTGACCACCAGGGGAGCAGACACTCAATGCAAGAGCTGCCCCCAGCCCACAGGTCCCAGGCCAAGTTGCCTCCAGTGGCAGTGGTGGCAGGGCAATGGGGGAGGGCCGGGGAGCAGTGGAGGGTGGAGCCAGTGAGCGGGCAGTGCCAGGTTGGCCAAGGTGAGTGCCAGCAACGGGCCCCCCAGATCACCTTGCCAGTCACCCCACAGATTGGCCTTGATTGCTAACCAGGCCTAGGGACCCTACCCATGCACAAATTTTGTGCACCAACCACGCCTCTAATTTTTAAAGAAATCTCTTACAAGTAGCCTTTCCTTAGCTGGTGTAGAAATGCTTATTTCTACACCTTTCCCTGCCCTTTTTCCTGTCCCTTCCCCTCGTCCTCCTTCTGCTTCCTGTCCTCCTTGTTCTTGTTTTTCTTCTTTTTGAAAGTTGTGTGTTCCCTTATCAAGTAACTTGTTTTTTCCACTTGGAAGTTTTCAATATCTTCTCTTTGTAGGAATTTTCCTCAGGTATGCTCAGGCATGTCTTTTCTCACTGATCTTCCCTGAGACTCAGTGACCCCTTTCATCTGTAATTACAAGTCTATCTTTAGGTCAGGAAAATTTTCCATTACTATTTGTTTAATTGTTACATCTCTTTAAACTATTTCTTTCTCTCCTTCTGGAACTCCAAATAGTCATATGTCAGGTTTCTTTATATTTTTTGCTCTGTGCTTTGACATACCTTTTACACTTCTCAGGCCACTTAGCAAGATTCAATCATTCTCCTTCAATATATCTTCAATGTTGTGTTTTCAAAACCATGGTTTTCATGCATTTACTTGTGTAAAAATGTTATAGCTGTCTTATTTATAACTAGAGGCCCGGTGCATGAAATTCTTGCAGGTGTGGGGGTGAAGTCCCTCCGCCTGGCCTACACCGTCTCCAATCTGGGACCTCTTGGGGGATGTCCACCTGCTGGTTGGGGCTATCTATACTAATAAAAGGGTAATATGCTAATTAGACCGGGTCAACTGGACATCTTCTGGACGTCTGACTTCCTTCCTGACAAAACCACGATGGCAGGGGCCAAGGCAGAGGCAGTTAGGGGCAATCAGGCCAGCAGGTGAACAGTTAGGGGGAGGCCAGGCCATCAGTGGGGCAGTTAGGGGGCAGCCAGGCCAGCAGGTGGTCAGTTAGGGGGCAACCAGGCCTACGGGATGGTGCCTAACTTGGCAGTCGGACATCCCTCTTGCAATCCAGGACTGCTGGCTCCTAACCGCTCTCTTGCCTGCCTGCCTGATCACCCCTAACCACTCTGACTGCTTACTTGATCGCCCCTAACTGCCCCCATGCTGCCCTGGCCTGGACCCCCACCACCTCGGCTTTGTCCAGAAGGAAGTCAAACATCCGGAAGATGTTTAGTTGACCCAGTCTAATTAGCATATTACCCTTTTATTATTGTAGTACAGAGTGAAAACAAGTCCCAAGTGAAAACAACCCAAATGTTCATTATCAGGAAAGTGGATAAACAAGGTGTGGTATATTCATTCAATAGAATACTACTTAGCATTTAAAACAAACAAACACAAACAAAAAACAACTACAGATACATGTGGTAAAGAACATAGTTCAGCTGAGTACACTTAAAGATCTAATTTGCTTTATTAGGTGATTCATGAATCAGGCAGCATCCCATCTAGCAACAGGAGAGTGCTCCAGGAGTTGTGCAAAAATGGGAAGATTTTATAGATAGAAAAAGCGTGGGATAAGAAAGTTAAAAGAACCCAGTTTGGTTCAGTGGATAGAGCGTCAGCCTTTGGACTGAAAGGTCCCAGGTTTGATTCCAGTCAAGGGCATGTACCTTGGTTGCAGGCACATCTCCAGTAGGGAGTGTGCAGGAGGCAGCTGATGGATGTTTCTCTCTCATCGATGTTTTTAACTCTCTATCCCTCTCCCTTCTTTTCTGTAAATACTACATATATATATATATATATATATATATATATATATATATATATATATATATATATAATATATTTAAATATATATATATATATATTTAAAAATAAAGTTAACAGAGTGAATTATTTAAGCAAGGATTATTTAATTATTTAAGAAAAGATCACCTTCACTTAGGGAAAGTCTTATCAAGTAGATTATCTCATGCCCTGCTGTTGCACCCCAAATCTGCATATAGTAATCTTACTCTCTCACCCTGAGGAATAAACTCACACACATGACTTTGTGAAGCAGTTTCATCAATTTCATATCTGGATGTCTAAATCAAACTTCTCTACTATTGTTAAGAAAAAAAAAAGAGGTATTGCTCAGTGGTTGAGAGCAAACCAATGAACCAGGAGGTTACAGTTTGATTCCCAATCAGGGCGCATGCCTGGGTTATGGGCTTGATCCCCAGTAGGTAGCTGATCAGTGATTCTCTCTCATCATTGATGTTTCTCTCTCTCTCTCTCTCTCTCTCTCTCTCTCTCTCTCTCTCTCTCTCTCTCTTCCTCACCTTCCTCTCTGAAATCTATCTATCTATCTATCTATCTATCAATCATCTATCGAGTAGATTGCCTCATTAGTGCTGACTAGGGAATTTTAGACTGATTGGTTTAAAATTCCACTCCTGGGAGAGGGTGAAACTTCAGTTTGATTAGATAATAAGTTTTTGTAGGGCTTAGTACAAATGACTCCATTTTGGATTTTTTTTCAAGCTATATCCAGCTTTATTAAAGACACTTATCATAAACAATCATAGTGTATCAGGCAGGACATAAGCAGACAATTATTAACAGTATACAACAACTTTCAAACTCCCTTATTCAATAGGTTGTCAAAATCAGAAAGCCACTATAAAACCCAATGAAGTCTTTATCTGATGCTTTGAACAGAGATAGTTTAGAGGGAGGGTTGACATTTCACATTAAGCATGTTGTTTAACAATTTTCCACAAGCTAACCCTGACTTTCAGGAAGTGAAATGAAAATGGCAGTATTCAGTCTATAGATCTAAAACCTAAAAAAGGAACTGCTCCTCTTTTTGAGGGATGCCATCTCAGTGATGACACTGGAAAGTCCAGTTGCCCAAACATACTAGTCACCTATTTTTGGAGGGTCAAGTCCCAGGTCTCTGAGCTTAAGGGAGTCAAGTCTATGCTTAAGTAGAGAGGGAGAAAAGGACATAAAAACGAATCTCAGTTTCCCCATACCACAAGGTGTTTGTGCTAAGATGGTTAATGCATGTCAACATCAAGGGATTTCCTCCTCCCAGGAACTAGGGGGAAATCTCTCAAAATTAGAGGAGAAAGGTTTGTGTTTTTTTCCTATGTTAGTCCAGCTTTGAAAACATTCTATTAGTAGTATATGTCTTCCCCCCGCACCCCCCCCCAAGAAAAACAACAACAATGGAGTGTTCTGTATGCTAACAACATAGATTTTAAAAAAATAAAACTTGATTTAAAACAATAGTTTTTCAAACTGTGCATTCACCAGACATACACAGTTATCTAAAATGCAAATGCTTCACTTGGCCTCTCCAGCACCTTCAGCTTTCTGTGCCCGGTGTGTCTTGGTATCTCCATTTTCTGCAGGGTTATTTCCATCCTTGCCAGCATCAGCTTTCCTCCTTTTCCCTTTGAGTACCTTTTCTCCCTTCTTTGTAAGGGCTTTTTGAGGCTTGGGCTCTGGCTTTGGAAGAACAGGTGTAGTCAACAACCTGGTGGATCTTCTGTGGCTTGTCCTTCACCTTGCTTTATCTCCTTAGCATCCCCTTCTGCCTTTCCCTTGGGCAAGATGGCAGTGGGGTGGGACGGATAGGCTGGACAAAGGGATGCAGCAGCGCGTGGGCTTTAGTCAATCCAAGGGACGTTCTTGACTCTTCTTCACACTGCTCAGGTTGTTGTTGTTGTTTATATATATATATATATATATATATATATATATATATATATATATATATATGTGTGTGTGTGTGTGTGTGTGTGTATATATATATTATTGATTTTTTACAGAGAGGAAAGGAGAGAGATAGAGAGTTAGAAACATCGATGAGAGAGAATCATCGACCAGCTGCCTCCTGCACACTCCCTACTGGGGATGTGCCCGCAACCCAATGTACATGCCCTTGACTGGAATCGAACCTGGGACCTTTTGGTATCTTTCAGACCGCAGACCGACGCTCTATCCACTGAGCCAAACCGGTTTCGGCCACACTGCTCAGGTTTGTTGTTTCTTCTGAATACATGTAACAACATGAATGATTCTCAAAAACAACACACAGTGAAAGAAACCAGACATGAAAAAATACATGCCAAAAAAAGTACATGCAGTCACCATGCCTGCTTAGGTATTGAGGATGTGGTCCAAGACCCCCAGTGGATGCCTGAAACAAAGTACTGAACCCTATATGTACCGTATTTTTCGGACCATAAGACGCACTTTTTTCCCCCCAGAAGTGGGGGGGAAAAGTCCCTGCGTCTTATGGTCCAAATATAGCCTACACATATACTTTAAAAAAAAAGTTTTTTTGCTTGCCCGGCTCTGTGTGGTCTCTGTGTGCTTGCCCGGCTCTAAAATGGTTCTAAATGCTGCTGTTTACTTTACAGGGTTGATTACATGTGTTTATGACTGTGATGTTGGGTTTTAATGCACATAAAATATTTTAGGACACTATTTGTTTCAGAATCTTTTTTTCTTCATTTCCCTTCTCTAAAAACTGGTGCGTCTTATGGTCCGGTGCGTCTTATGGTCCGAAAAATACGGTACTTTTTTCCCCCCTCATACATACATACTTATCAAAAAGTTTAATTTATAAATTAGGCACTGTAAGAGATGAACAATGGCTAATAATAAAATACAATAATATACTGTAATAAAAGTTATAAGTATGTGGTCTCTCTCTTCTCAAAATATGTTATTGTACTGGGCTCACCTTTTTACTGAAAGAAGGACTTTACAGCTCCTCTTTGACACATCTGAATTGCCAGCATCACTACTCTTGTGCTTTGGGGCCATTGTTAATTAAAATAAGAGTTACTTGAACACAGCACTGTGGTACTATCTCAGTCAATCTGGTAACCCAGACATCTGCTAAGTGGCTAATGTGTATATACAGCATGGATAAGCTGGATAAGGGATGATTCACATCCAGGACAGAATGGAGCAGATGACAGTACAAGATTTCATCTGATAGTCAAAACGATATGCAATTTATGAATTGTTTATCTCTGGAATCTTCCAGTTGGTATTCTTGAACATACGTATGGTTTGCCATAGCTTGATTGTCTGAAGTTATAATTATCTGCTATTCCCAAATAAACTCATTTTGCTGGTAAAATGATGGCTATTTTATTTTTAAGGTTGACATTATAGCTCCATCTACATGTTCTAAATCAGACAAAACTAATCCACAGTGATTAAGAAACAGAAATTGTCTGGGGAGGGGGAAATGGGAAAGGGTGGGGATTTACTGGGAATAAGTAGGAGGTGATAGAAATGTTCTATATATTGGTAGGAGTGTGCGTATATGCATTGTATGATTTACCAAAGCTTACCAAGTTGTACACTTAAGATCGTGCATTTCATTGAATGTAAAAACCTCCATTTAAAAAGGGAACTTTTGTTGTATAATCTTGTGTGTATGTATTGAATTTAGTCTTCTGAAGTGCTTTTATTTATGTACTAGAGGCCCAGTACATAAAATTTCATGCACTGGAGGGGGTTCCCTCAGCCTGGCCTGCTCCCTCTCATAGTCTGAGAGCCTTCAGGGGCAGGGGGCAACACCCCATCACACCTCTGCTGCTGCTGCTGTCACTGCCAGCAGTGCAAGCCCTGGCCAGCCCTGGTTACCTGAACCTCAGGCAGCCCTGGGCAGCTTGGGGGCTGAGAGGACTGGGAGACTCTGGAGGCAGGCACCTGGGGCTGAGGGGACTGAGTGCTGCCATCTTGTGACTGTGGGTGCCGCCATCTTTGAGGGTGTGACAGTCAATTAGCATATTTCCTCCTTATTGGCTTTGGGTGCCACCATCTTTGTGATGGTGTGAGGATCAATTAGCATATTCCTCTTTATTAGATAGGATTTATATACTCATTTATGGTTTAAGTTGTCTTCTGTAGCCGTTTCAAAGGCTAATGTTTACCCAGTGTCAAAGGAAGAGAAGCTTCAACACAATTGATCTGCTCCTCCAAAGTCCCATAAGTGTCAGGATGACCAGCAGATCCTCTTCAGAACAATCCCCAGTCAGGTCCTATCTCTCCTCTTGGAGGTCCATGGGTCTTTTCAAGCTATACTCTCTCCATTATCCAGTGTGTTCCGATCTGTTTCCTTTCTACATTTAGACTCACTATAACCTTAAGCTTCATTCATGCCATCTATTGTCCACTGTGTCTGCCTGCTGTTTCCCACATAGTCATGTTTTAAGTGGGGTCATATAGCTGAATTGGAAGAAGCGAGAAAGGGGGAAGAGATGTGATAACCTGATTCATTTTTGTTGACTATCTGGTACCTAGACCAGTGTGTTTTTTATTTAGTAAGTGCTCAAAAATATTTGTTAAATTGAGTAAAGAACGTAGGAGACCTAGAAAATTCCAGCATCGTTGAATGTTAAGTTGTGTCGGGTAGAGGGCCCCCTGGGAAGACACATGGACATTCTTTAGATTGTTGTTGGCTGGGCCTGGGGCATTGGCCACAGAAAAGGGAGATCCCCAATGCATCAGGCCCCGCAGTGTCCATCTCCCTTCTCTGGGGATGACACTAAAATCAAGGAGTACACAAATGTAAAGATTGATTAGAAACTATTATTAGTAAGTGGAGAATATGCTACCAACTGTGGCAATAGCCAGAAGCAGATAGTGAAGCTTGGATCGTAAAGCAAGAAAGAACTCTAAGAGATAGAAAGACAAGTAGGAAGGGTTGGGATAAGAGACTTAGAAGAAGGATTGTCCTGGATAAAAATTGATGAGACTTGTGGTCTAATAATAGAGACCCTCTGATTCTCTTAATAAAAATAACACCTGGAAAAGTTCTAGCTTCTGCCTTGGTGCAGAAAGCTGGAGAAAGCATTACTCTTATCACCACAACATAAACTCAGTAATCTACAAAATTATCACTTTTACCAAGCCAATCAGAGAGCCGAGGTCACAGGGCAACAACTGGCCTGAGAGATAAGGAAAGCCTGGTGCTTCTAAACACAGAAGAGATGCAGAACACTGGGTCACCAGTGGCAGACCATGGGAAGGAAGATGGTGCAGCACTCAAACAGGAAAAAGAGTTCTGTTACATTTTTTAAAAATATATTTTATTGATTTTGTACAGAGAGGAAGGGAGAGAGATAGAGAGCCAGAAACATCGATGAGAGAGAGTCATCGATCAGCTGCCTCTTGCACACCCCCTACTGGGGATATGCCCGCAACCAAGGTACATGCCCTTGACTGGAATCGAACCCGGGACCCTTCAGTCCCCAAGCTGACGCTCTATCCATTGAGCCAAACCGGTCCCGGCTCTATTACATTTTTAAATGAATTGCTAAAGACTGAGTGTGGGCTGGCATGGGAACCCCATCGGAGTTACAATCATAAGGGGAGTTCATATCCACTCCCAGGCTTTTCTCCAGGGATCTCCACTGGACACCCAGGACAAAGATTGGGGGCAGGATGGCAAAGACTGTGAGGTGGTACAGGCTTAAAGGAGAGGAGTGGCTGCCACTGCAGGAAAGGCAATATGAAGCCCAGAGCCTTCTCCTTTAAGGAACATAAGACTCAAACTGATGGGGGAAGGCAGCAAACCTGTTGTTCCTCAAGGGACAGATGGGGCCCTTTGCTGCTGGAGTTATAGGGGAAAAAAGAGGGGGGAAATCCCCTCTATTCCTGGGAGAGGACTAGAAACTGTCCTGAGCCTAGACTATGGGAGGGTCAGAATCACCAAGACCCAGGGACCCAAAGCCTGTGTAAGTATGAACAGGATGGGAGAGAAGCTGTCTTCCTTACCCTCACCCCCACAATCAGTCTACCAAGCCCTAAGTAACAAGAAATTTACTGCTGGGAAAAGGGCATGAACTTGCAGGTGTGGGGAATGTCTGGCCCTGAGGGCTGTATAAAGTTTGAAAAATCACTTGTCTGACCCTGTCAAGGCATTAGGGGTGTTTATTAAATATCTGACCAAATATATTGATAGCAGGCTAAATATTTTTATTCCACCCCCACAGCAGGATAATTTTTAAATTGATAATTTTCTATGGCCTGCAAACTTACACTAATAAAAGAGAAATATGCAAATTGACCATACTTCCATGACACTCACCAGCCAATCAGGCATGAGTATGCAAATTAACCTAACAAAGGTGGCAGGTTAATTTGCATATGCAGGCACAGAGTGAAAACTAAAAGTTCTGGCCCGAGCAAAGACTGAAGACTGAAGAGGCTTGGCTTCTCCACTGCGGCCAGAGCGAAAGCCTGGGTCACAGATGCTGGAGGAAAACCGATGCCAATAACCAGGGTAAAGAAGGCCTATTACATGCATCTTCATGTAACCGGCCTCTAATGATGTTATAAATATCTAAATGGATCTTGGCAGAAAAAAGGTTTCCCACCCCTGGCTTAGAGTGACCCTCTCTGAGTGGAAGGAGCACAGAAGGCCTAAAGCTGACTTATGACAAATGGACTCATGAACAAAGGAACTTCTAAATAACCTTTTGTTAACCTACTTTAAGAAAAATTTATCGACGATAGTATACTTTGTACTTAGCAGTATGCCTGACGCATAATAGGTATCCAGTAATACAGTTTGTTTTGTCAGGTCCCTGACTTTAATGTGAATGCTTTTGCCATTTCACTCTATTGTATGAAGCTACTGGTTTTTTCTGATTGCTATTTTGATCCAATTAAGAAAATGTGTTCATTTCTCATTTACTAAAAATTTTTAAAATTCAGAAATGGCTGTTGAATGTTATTCATTGCAACTCTAGAGAATATCATTTGGCTTTTCTCCTTTAATTTGAAAAAGTACCTGAGTAGATTTCTTAATGTTAAACCACCATTCTTGGAATAAACTATACTTTGTCACAGTGTGAATTCTTTTTGTTACCACATTACTGGCTTTGTTATCTTAATACTCAATTTTGTCTTTGGAACAAAGTCAATGAGAACATAAGAATTTCCCCCCCACACACCTTTTTGGGAACTGTTTGCCTTGGATTTTATTGTAGTATCAGAGTTTTGCTAGCCTTTGTGAATAAACTGGGAAATTCTCTGCTTTGGGGAGATTCTTCGTTTCCCTAGAATTCACCTGGGTTTGGTTACCCCATCTCACTTCCTTCTTCCTTCCAGAAGTGCCCCACAGTACCGCTAATAATTTAACCAGGAGGATGTTTTCTCATTCTAGCCTTCAAGGCTCCTGGAAAAGGGGGCTCACCTACTGCTCCTCAACAAAACCAGTTTTCCCACTGTCCTTGCACAGGCCACACACCTTACCACTTCCAAGCCTTTGCTAATTTCATGTCACTTGCCTCGCTAAATCCTAACCACTGAATTTGAGGTGGGAGATATAAGGTGGTGTTGATTATGGCAACATAGAACAAACATCTGAGGCAGAGACTGTGTAGCTGCTTGACACCCTTCTCTTTATTTAACCCTCAGGATCCTGAGAGGCTTTATTTTGTAGATGGGAAAAGAAACTTGATAAATGTTATACCCTAATAAGTGGAGATGCCAGAATTTAAAACCCGGACTTCTAGATTGCAGTGAATACAGCTTCTCTCCTCTTCCACTGTTCAGGGGCTACAGTCTCTCATGTTGACCTGCATGTCCTCCATGTCCCATTAGCAATTGTAGACTGTACCACACTATGTTACATTAAACTCATTTGTAATTTCTATTGTTTCTTCTGAGTCGTTCTTGTCTCACAGGGAGCAGTTATTAACTGAATGACCTCTCAGTGCCTGTTTATCCAACTCCAGATGTAGGCACTTTTTTTTTTTACTTTATAATAAAAGAGAGTGTGGGGGGGGAATAAAAGGAAACGGTGACTAAATACAAAAAAAAATGTCTATTGTGTTAGTCTTAGCTGTATACTGCAAAAACTCCCTTTCAACATAAGTTTCACTCTGCGTAGTCTCCAGGGGCTCTTTGGCTACCCCTACAAAATTAGTGCTTAAATATCGACGAGAGTTGCCATAAGTGAGTATGGATCACCTCCCCACCAAGCACATCCAGCAGCGGCAAGATGACGGACATCGCACCTACAGACAACAAGCACTCCCTAACAAGGATGAGAGATGAGTGAGGCAGGCCCTCCCAGCTCCGGGCGCGATCCCGCCCCACCCCTCCCATCTCAGCCGGATGGAACATTCCGTGCGAAAGCTTTGACAGCGCGCGCCCCCGTGACCCCCCCCCGGAGTCACGTGGCAGTGGAGCGTGCTGACGGCGCCTGCGGGATGACGCGCGCTCGGGTTGCCAGGGGGCGGGGCCTGCGCCGCGGAAGGGGCGGGGCAGACAGCCCGCGGGGAGGCGGGGCGGGAGGGGCGGAGGGCGGGCGGAGAGGGGCGCGCGGGCGGGGAGGGCCCGGCGTATTATGGGATGCGGCGGTGGAATGGCGCTGGGCGCGTGATTTTGAACAAACCCGGGTCTGTGTCTCGGAGGCGCCGCCGCCGCCGCGGCAGCTGGGAGCCCAGGGAGCGCGGCGCGAGGAGAAGGCGGCGGCGCCGCCGGCTTTGGTGAGTGTCAGACCCGGGGGAGGAGGCATCTGGGCGGGCGGGCGGGAAGGGGCGCCGGCCCCCGCTGCTGCGGGTGGTGGCGCGGCCGAAGGGCGCCTGACCGCTCCCTCCGGGAGTCGGGGCTGATGGTGGGTGGGTGGTGGCGGAGAGCGGGAACCTGCAGGCTGGGGGTGGGGGGGCAGGGGGGTCGCGGTGCCCCACCCCCGGGCCGCAGTGGGCGGGAGGATCCTCCCGGGCTCGGCCCCTTCCCGCCCGCACCCGGGAGGGCGGCTGTCACCCGGCCTCCCGCCCACCCTTCCTGGCGGGTCCGGAGGAAGGGCTCGGGCGGCTGTTGACAGCACCCTGCGCGGCCCGGGACGCCGGCCGTGCGGGCCCCGGCTCTCCGGGAACCGGTTTTGCTGCTGTGTCATTTGGTACCGGCGGCCCCTCCTCTCCCCGCCGCCCGCCGCCCCGCTCTGCCTGCGCCCCTTTGTACGGTGCCTTCGTGTGTGTGTCCGTTTCCCTCGCGAAGCCCACCAGCCAAATGTCACAATGTCCCCGCGGTGCACGGGGGACGGGAGCGGGCCGGGGCTGAGCTTGGCCCGGCAACGGTAAACACCGGGCAGGCTGCGGGTGGACGCGGCGGCGGCGGGGAGATGGAAGTTCAAAGATGAAGGCGCCGGGGAGACCCGGTACTTTCGAGCCGGTGGCGGGCCGGGCGTAAGGACGGCGACCGCCGGGCGGGGTTAGTACATAACCCGGGGGAGGAAGCCTGAATCTGCGGACTTTTATATGGACTTGTCACTCAAGCAAGGTAAGGCAAGGAAATGGCTTTTTTCAGCTTCTATCTCACTCTTCTTAGAGTAACTCTTAAAAAAAAAAAAAAGACAGGAGAGGGACCCTATTCGAAACCTTGACATTCACTTTGCTCGTTTCAGACGGGTCTTGTAGAGCTTGTGCTGTATTTGACAGGTATGGAATCCGGCTTTTGAATGGGTGGGTTAGCATATCTTTCTGAAATTGACAATGGTAGCCAATTTAGGATTTTTCTGTGTTTTGGTTTTTTTTTTGTTTTTTTGTTTTTTTAATCCGGTCTCCTTTAGAAGCCTCGCAGCTTATGTTTCCTTGTTACTTCTTTGATGATGAAAAGAAACCTATGTCAGCCCTGACTGGGCAGCTCAGTTGGGTAGAGTGTCGTACTGATACACCAAGGTTGCGGGTTCGATCCCGGGTTAGGGCACCTATAAGAAGCAACCAATGAATGCATCCATAAGTGGAACAACACACTTCTCTCTCTCTGTCAAAAAAACCCCACGCAAAACAAAACCTGTGCTCTCTTTTAGTTATTTATTAAACTGCACGATAAGAGCTGGTGGGGGTAGATAGGTAACTCTGGGGTCTTGCTGTAAAGCAAGCTGTTCATTCTCACTGTTTTGCCACGAACAAGGTCAGTACGTTTTAAACGTAGTTGCACGTTGGCATCTTAAGCCTGTGACAAGCTGGAAGTTACGGTGTCCAAGGGCAGAAACGATCCGATGGCATTAAGTGGGGAGGAAAACAGTTCGGAACTTTGTTTTGACCACACCGAGGATCAATGGCTGTAATTTACAAATGTGTCAGAGGTGGAGATAGTTCCTTCTGCCCAAGTAGTGCTGACGGTGGAGGAAAATGTCGGAGACCGTGAGTGACATGAAAGGTCTGGATCTTGTTTTTCGTGGCCTGAGATGGGCACCGTGAATAATAAAATACATGCCACCGCCTCGAATTGCTCTTTCGAAAAGTGAACGAATCGGGGGTTCTTTATTGTCCTTATGTCGTCTTCCCCCATGGCTTCTGCTCTTCAAAATAAAAATATGCCGGACCGGGGGACCCCCGCAGGTGGCGCGGCTGCGGGCCGCAGGATCACCATCTTCCCCGGCGGGGCTTGTGCCTCCGGCGCCCCCGGTGCCGCGGGAGGCCGGCGGCCGGGAGCCTCTCCCGGATCCGTGGGTGTGCGCCGCCCGGGAGGGAGGGAGGGCGGGCGGGCGGGCGGGCGGGCGGGCGGGAGGGAGGAGGAGGAGGAGGAAGGGGGAGGTTACCGGCGGCGGCCGGGCTGGGGCTGTCGGGGAAGCTGCTGAGCTGTGATGGTGATGACGAGGTGAAAATGGCGGATCTTTCGAAATACAATCCCGGCCCCTGACATACCAGAGGCGGCGGCAGCGGCGGCGGCGCCGCCCGGGCTCCCTCTCCGGCCCCGGGGCCCCCGCCGCGCTGCACTTGGGGCGTCCGGGGAGAGCCAGCCTCTGGCCGGAGCCACCGAGCACGGGCAAAGCCAGCACCGCCCGGGCACCGAACCGCCCGGGACCTTCTGGAGCCCCCGCCTCGGAGCCGGACTGACGGAGAAGGCGGCAGCTGCTGGAGGTAGAGAAGGGGGTACCCCAGGGCTCCTCTGTCTTGAGATTCTTTATTTTGGGGGTGGGGTGGGGGGTAAGGGTCGGGGTAGGATGGTGCTGTGGATCAAGGAATGCCTAGAACTGAGTGCAAAGAATCAGTAGCCTCGTAATGACATCAACATTTATTCTTTGAGCATTAAGAGGGCTCGAGTTTGCTCTGATACCTAAGGCTGCTGCTGAGGCCTAGAGGAACCGCTAGCACTTACCACTATTTTCTGGTTTAATATTCAAAATATCCACTCTGGTGGGTACTGGTGTGATGATGGCCAGCAGTTTATGGGGTTGTATGTTTCTTTAGGGAGGCAGAGCATTGGCATTTTATTCTGCATTTAAGCTCTTGATTTAGATCATAGCCTATAACTTGTTTGGGTGTGGATGCCCACATTTTTTGAGCATATGGACCAGTTTTGTAAGAATTTAAAATGTTGCCTTTTTCTTTTATGGCTCTGTCATCTGTAGAGTTGACCCCTTTGGCCCTGCCATTGGCAAATAACAATTGAGATACTGTCATGTATGCTTTATAGTTTTTGTTTTTCTTTGTGACTCCTCCCCCACCCCACCCCCCACCCCCTAATCCATTTTGTCAATTCAGAGAGTAAAGTTATGAAAGATTTTGCAGTAGATTTTATAATTCAAGTGAATCACAGCTCTGGGAGCTCAATTTTGGTTCACAAATTTTGCCTTCATTGCTAAGGAAGTTGTGATAGCTTGATGCATGCATCTGATGTGAGTCATTAAGTTGATAAAGATGAATTGAGAATTTTTATATTCTAAAATTCTGGACACCTTTGTTTAAAGAGCTGGAGAACTGGACTGATTGACTTTATAACATCTATGATTTAATTTTGTTAGATTATCTAAAGATCCCCATTTGTTTTAGATTGTGCTGTAGATCCCCAACGGGTCTGTCTCCTTGCACACAACAGTAGTGTTACTGAAAAGTTACATATGAGTCAAAATTTTATATGTTAATTTCAAGCCCTGTTTTTTTCCAGCTTTTGTAGTAAAGGATTGGGTCAGTGACAATGAGTATATGAGAGGAAACAGAGTTGAATAATAAGTACTTAAGAAATGCCTACTGGTAATTTTATGATTACAGTAATTTTCCTTATCCAAGTTTCCTACAAAGAGATGATGTCATGGTATTTAATAAGTATCATACATATATTTTATTCAGAGGTAAAATATTTTGTGTGTATCTTGGACATTTGGCTTTTGTTCATAAGAAGGCTGAGAGACCAAAAAATTTTTTAGGAGACCGAGAGGTACTCAGAAGATTTATCTAATGAATTTTAAAAAAACATTTGTCTGATGTTCTTATATCTAGTGGGAATTTGATTCTGTGGTTTTTGCTT
Source organism: Pipistrellus kuhlii (assembly GCF_014108245.1). Taxonomy (NCBI): domain Eukaryota; kingdom Metazoa; phylum Chordata; class Mammalia; order Chiroptera; family Vespertilionidae; genus Pipistrellus; species Pipistrellus kuhlii. Next base: position 149,619,135 of record NW_023425404.1, read on the forward strand.
TTTTCTTGTTATAGATTTTATCTTGCAATTATTTGGTCCATGCCAACCTAGCTGCTAAGTTAGTAGTAAGAGTAAGAATATTTATTTATTTATTTATTATATACTTTTTAATCCTCACCTGAAGACATTTCCCCTTCCCCCAGTTGATTTCTAGAGAGAATGGAGGAGGAGGGGGGAGAAACATTGATATGAGAGAGACACATCAATTGCTTGACTCCCACTCATATCCCTACTGGATCTGGGGAACCTGCAACAGAGGTGCATGCCCTTGACCAGGAATTGAACCTGAGACCCTTTGGTCTTCAGGCCAACACTGAGCAAAACCAGCTGGGCAAGACTAAGAATTTTAAAAATAATTAAAGATGGAGATGAAAATGTCTTTTTCATTGGTTTCCTTATTTTTTTCAAAGGGCTGTTATTTGTGATTCTCCGTAATTATCTTTAAAGACCAGTTTTTAGATTATTGTGGTTAGAACAATTATCTATTAATAATTAGAATTGTGGCCGAAACCGGTTTGGCTCAATGGATAGAGCGTCGGCTTGGGGACTGGAAGGTCCCAGGTTCGATTCCGGTCAAGGGCATGTACCTTGGTTGCGGGCATATCCCCAGTAGGGGGTGTGCAAGAGGCAGCTGATCGATGACTCTCTCTCATCGATGTTTCTAACTCTCTATCTCTCTCCCTTCCTCTCTGTACAAAATCAATAAAATATATTTAAAAAAAAAATAATTAGAATTGTGTTAGAAAGAAAAACTGGAAAAGTTATGCTACTGTAGATAGTCCAGTGTCTTTATGGGGGGAGAGGAGCATTATACATTTCCATTACTTTTTCCAGATATTAGTATTGGTTATCTGTTATCTATTGTGCTTCACATATTGTGCTAGGGATAGGAGATACCTCAATATCATTGTCTCAGGGAATGGTTAATTTAGGAACCAGAGGAAGGTTGGAAGGGTTGAATAGGGCCTTAATGTATGCAGAAGGCTTTGAAAATTACAGGATTTTTTTAAACAAGAGAGTGACAGCCACAGAGATCTGGTAGTTTTTATGTGGGATGTGTTATAGATTAGGGGAGATGATGGTAAAGATACATTGTAGGCTAAAAGCTTTGGAGATGTGGAAATTCTTGGTTGTGGGAAGGAGACATTGTGATAAATGACTGATTCTATAGAGAGACACCAAAGATGAAGGCCTTAAACCCTGCTGTTTGATAGAATATTGAATGCCATAAAAAAGAAATCAGGCCGAGGCCGGTTTGGCTCAATGGATAGAGCGTCGGCTTGGGGACTGAGGGATCCCAGGTTCGATTCTGGTCAAGGGCATGTACCTTGGTTGCGGGCATATCTCCAGTAGGGGTTGTGCAAGAGGCAGCTGATCGATGACTCTCTCTCATTGATGTTTCTAACTCTCTCTCTCCCTTCCTCTCTGTACAAAATCAATAAAATATATTTTAAAAAAAAAGAAAGAAAAAAAAGAAATCAGAAGAAGCTAATTTAGATGGAGGAAAATAATTTTCATTTGAATTATAGTGTACCACGTAACTGTCTTCACAGTTTACCCTGCAAGTAAACGAGCTTAGAAATTATTGCTTAGGTTTATACATTAAACTGCTGAGAGAACCAGGATTTGGAAATGGGTATTTCTGATTTGAATCTCTGTGTTTTTCCCACACTATGTTAGTCTTAAGCATGAAAAGGGGGGAAAACATTGTGAATCCCCAATGTTGGCCTAAATAATTTTATTTGATTAAAATATTTAATTTTATATGTATATAGATGTAAATTCTTTAGGCTTACTGCTTGTATGCAAGTAACAAAAGTAAATTTATAAATGAAATATAAGCCAAACTATAAAACCAGTAAAACAAATTAAATGTAGGGTGATGATGTTATTTTGCTGAAACAAAAATCTTTATTTGCATAGGAATATACTATTTATTGTCTGCCTTGGTAAGATGTGGAGTTTTCTATATACTATATATCCTATTATAACTTAATTTCTCTACCACTTTTCTGTACTTGAATGCTCATGGGTTAGGTGGTTTGCCTTTCACTTGGCGTAAATGTATCATTTATCTTGTAAGACTGTTCTGTGTCTTTTTCTTTAGCTCACCCTAATTCTAGTACCATTGGTTGTGGATATGAGGTTGTTATCCAGGTGATCTAGAATATATATTTTTTTAAAGTATCAAAATGAAAATATAAACTTTAAAAATCTTCATCAGGACTCATGGTTTATAGTCTGCTACTCCCAATTAAGTTTAAAAAATATTGTTGTGTTTCTAGTTTTTGAATGTTGATGTTTGCTTTTAGAAATGAAAGCTAAAATTCAAATTTTATAATGAATCAGTGCTTATGGTAATCTCTAAGTACAAAAGTATAATTATTAAACATGTAGGTATTTCTGTCTAAACATCTGCAAATTACTCGCTCATCTGTAATGCCCTGAGAAGTTATCACTTCATATTATTATGTGCAAGAATGAAACAGTTTTCACCCAGGTTGTCCTCCACCTATAATTAAGAAAAGAACAGGTTTCAACATTGATAATATTCTATATAAAATTCTTTTTTTAATTTTTTAATTTATTTTTTTATTAAATTATTATTTGTGTACATATCTTACCATTGCCCCCTCTCCCATACATGCCCTCCCTTCCCAGAGTTTTGTGTCCATTGGTTGTACTTATATGCATGTATACAAGTCCTTCTGTTGATCTCTTATCTCCCCCAATCTCCCTACTCTCCCCGCTAAAATTCTTTAAAAATATAAAAATATAGAACATTTGTCATTTCTATGTAATGTTATTTTTCATTTTATATTTAACTCATTTGTTTTCATTGTCATTATTCTAAGTCAGACCTCCATTTATCTCTGTCTTGAACTAATTATTGTAATTGCCTTCTAACTGGTCTTCCTGCATCCAGCCCAATAAAATACTGAGATGAAGTTAGTCCTCCCAAAGTACAACTGTGACCATGCTGTTCTTCTATTGATTTCTAAACTCTGTCAGGGCAAGGTCTTTGGTAAATTTCCCATAATGCCTCCACAAAGTTGAGAAGCAATTAGTATTTGTTAATTAAATGACTGATAAAAATCACAAGCTAGTTAAAAGCAAAGAAAACCTTGTAGATTTTCAGATGGAATATAGCTGCAAAGAATACTGGTTAAAAGCTAAATCTGAGTATTTAGAAACTTATTTGTAAAGAAGTTATGACAATATGTTTATTAAGTGTTGTAAAGACTCAGCATTAGATAAACCTATGTTATTCAAATAGACAAATCAAAGTTATCTTTCAGAGCCTAATGTAAATAATGCTAGAGTTTTAGATACTATCCCTTCTCCATGATTAATTTATTCATCCTTCAGATTTGTATTGAGAAGTTATCATTTGCCAGCTCTGTTCTGGGCACTGGGGAAAGGAGATACAGTGGTGATAAAGACAGACAAGTCCCTGTCCTCATGGAGCTTGCATTCTAAAAATGGGGGAGGAAGAATCAGACTATAAACAAAGCTACTTTTAGATTGTGATAGGTGCTATGATGGAAATACCTAAGTAAGGCTATGGCATGCCTTAGGGCAGTGGACATGAGAGTGGTGGAACTAATTTAGATAGATTTTTAAAATGTAATACAAGTTAGACAAATTTATAAATCATTATATTCTGAAATGAGTCCATCTTTAAGTCTCAGGCTTAAATTATTCAACCATGTTCAACTGTGAGGGGGGAACTTCAGTGTACTGACTTTCAAATTGTACTTTGCCTTTAGAACTTTATGAGCAAAAATATTGGAGGCATGGGGAATGCATTGTATATTCTGCATTCTTTTCCTACCTTACCTTCACAAATAAGCCCTTGTACAGCCGAAGTGAATCAGAGCCCCTCAGTCCTGTTGGCTTGTGATGATTTTCTTTTTTTTTGTTGAGTGGTCCTCTACACAGTGATGATGAGGTTGCATGTCCTATTACATATCTTCCATTCCTAAGGGATAAAATTAGAGTGATGATTCATGTAACTAGATGGCCATACCCTTTCCTGCCATGCCCACAAGCTCCTTTTGAGAGTTCTTTTAGCATAAGCTGTTCGGCCTGTGACCCTGAAACAGATATGGATTCTAAATCATAAAGCAGTTATCATAGTCTGCTCAGTGGCTATGAGGTGGCTAGGACTCTGCACAGCCCCATACTACATAAAGACTGGCTAAACCAATCAGACCTTTCTTGTTGGAAGTTTGAACTTTATTCTTAGTTGAAAAGGAGACTTCTAGCCCTGTAACTCTTAGTTTCTTTAAACAGGACAAGTAAAAAAACATGTCTTCTTAATGACAGAGCTTCATAATATACAAAGTAAAAATGCACAGAAGAGAAATAGACAAATCCACAATCATATTTGGGGGTTTCAACAGCCTTTTCTTTTCTTTCTTTTTTTTTATATATATATTTTATTGATTTTTTTTTACAGAGGAAGGGAGAGAGATAGAGAGCTAGAAACGTCGATGAGAGAGAAACATCGACCAGCTGCCTCTTGCACACCCCCTACTGGGGATGTGCCCGCAACCAAGGTTCATGCCCTTGATCAGAATTGAACCCGGGACCTTTCAGTCCGCGGACTGACACTCTACCACTGAGCCAAACAGGTTTCGGCTCAACAGCCTTTCAAAGTAATTGGCAGAAGAGGAAAACTGAGAATATAGAAGATCTGAACAACACTATGAACCAACTTGACCTAATTGACATTTATAAAATGCTATCCTCAGTAACGACAGAACACACATTCTTTTCAGATGTACATGCAGTGTTCACCAATATAGACCATATACTGAGTCATAAAACATCTTTAATTTCAAATGATGGAAATTTATAGAGTATTGACTCTCTGACAATAATAGGAATAAGTTAGAAATCAATAATATGATAGCAAATCAACAAATATTTGGAAATTAAATAGTCCTTTTTTTTTTTTTTTTTTTTTTTTTTTTTTGTACTTCAGAGAGGAAGGGAGAGGGAGAGAGAGAGATAGAAACATCAATGAGAGAGAATCATTGATTAGCTTCCTCCTGCACATCCCCTATTGGGGAATTGAGCCTGCAATCCAGGCATGTGCCCTTGACCAGAATCGAACCCGGGACCCTTCAGTCCCCAGGTCGATGCTCTATCCACTGAGCCAAAAGGGCTAGGGCTATCTAGCCCTAGCTATTTTTATTTTCCCAGTGTTAAAGATGAAATCATAGGAATATTAGAAAACATTTGAAGTGAATGATAATGAAAACATTAAACTATTAGCAGCTAAAGAAGCACTGGGGGAAATTTTTAATGTTAAGTGCTTATTTGAGAAAAGAAGAAAGGGTTGACAAAGTTTTCCTATAAAGGACCAGATAGAAAATATTTTAGGCTCTGTAAAAAAATTACATATAGCCCTGCCAGGTATCTCAGTTGTTTAGAGTGCCATCACAATATGCCAAGATTGAGGGTTCGATCCTTGGTCAAGGGACATACAAGAATCAACCAATGAATGCATATATGTATGAACTATATATAATTTTAAAATGTCAAAATCATTCTTTGTTGGAGAGTAGTACATAAACAGACCATGGGTCTGGTTTGGTCTATTGTCAGTAGTTTGCTAAACCCTGGTTTATACTTCAGTTTAAGCTTCTAAAGAACAAATTAAACCTAAAGTAAATAGAAGGAAGGAGACAAAGATAAGTCAATTAAACAAATAATGGACAATTGAGACTATCAATGACACCAAAAAGCTTATTTCAAAAGATCAATAAATTGCTAAATCTCCAGCCAGAAGGATAAAAAAAAAAGACAAATTGCCAAAATGAGAATGGAGAGTTGACATTTTTTAACAAACATTAAAATAATAATATGTATAGCCGAAGCCGGTTTGGCTCAGTGGCAGAGCATCGGTCTGCGGACTGAAGGGTCTCAGGTTCGATTCCGGTCTAGGGCATGTACATTGGTTGCGGGCACATCCCCGATAAGGGGTGTGCAAGAGGCAGCTGGTCGATGTTTCTCTCTCATCACGTTTCTAGCTATCTCTCCCCCTTCCTCTCTGTAAAGAATCGATAAAATATATTAAAAAAATAATATTATGTATAAATTTATGCTAATAAGTTCAACAACTTAGAGGAAATGAAAATTTTACTTGAAGGACACAAACTTTCAAATATCAAGTTACTCCAGAAGAAAGAGAAAACTTGAATAACCTTACACTTATTGAAGAAATTGAATTTATAGTTAAAAACTTTCCCACAAAGAAAAATTTATGTTTAGAAAGCTTTATTGGTGAATTTTAGCACATTTCAGGAAGACTTGTTCTGAAAATTGAAGAGGAGACAACATGTCCTAGCTCATTTTATTAGGGTAGCATTATCCCCAGATAGTCACTACAATAAAAAAAAAAAACTTAACAATATCCCCCATGAGTGTAAACAGAAATGGTTAATAAAATATTAGCAAATAGAAGTCAGTAATATCTTCAGATGGGATACAAGCCCCCTGACAGCACCGTATCTTCACGTCTACTCTGTGGCACTTGGGCAGTGAAGGAACTGATACACACATGGTGCTAATGTTCGTTGCTGTGCTGTGAGTAGTAAGTCCTGCGTATCTGACCTAAGGACTGCTGTGTGGTCTGCCAGTATCCAAGAACAGTAATGGGCTACTTTGGTAGCTTGCTTGGAGGGTCAAAAATTTCAAATTCCTCACAGTTCTTGACAGTTTTGATCTTGAGGATGAAGTGCTGACAGACATGGCTTTCTGAAAGAGAAAAGATGAGGGCTGTGTTAGAGGGTAGGACAAGACTCTGGATATTGGATTTTTTTTTAAGACTAATTCTCTCTTTTAATATATTTTATTGATTTTTTACAGAGAGGAAGAGAGAGGGATAGAGAGTTAGAAACATCGATGAGAGAGAATGTTGCCTCTTGCACACAAGCTGCCTCTTACACACCCCCTACTGGGGATGTGCCCTCAACCAAGGTACATGCCCTTGACCTAAATCGAACCTGGGATCCTTCAGTACACAGGCTGATGCTCTATCCACTGAGCCAAACCAGTTTCGGCTGGATATTGAATATTCTTACCCAAGTGGTGGGGAAGGGTGACAGGGGCAGGGAAGAATAAGAGTCCTCCAGTGTTCTCCCTCTTAATGAACATTTAGGGGCTGAGCTGAGAGATGGCCCTAATGGTGCTTTGGCTGTTGTACACTCATTTCCATGGCTTCAGTTGAAAGACAATGTGGCTGCAGAGGCTGAATTGAGTCCCCAAAGGTGAGAAAATTGTGTGGGAAATGAGAATAGAGAGCTTTGGGTGAGTTGAAAATATTAAGTGTTTGTTTAGTTGAGCTGCAAATGTGGGTGCTTGAAACTTTTAAATTAAATGCACTATCAGACAACTATCTCCCCTTATGGCCTGCCCTTCTCTCTTCTCACACCTGGAGTTCAGGTGTTTTAAAAAGAAGGATGTATAGGGGTTGGGTTGAGGTCTCCCAGTTCTTAAAGGGAAATCAAAAGCCAAACCCACATGTCTAAATAGGCTGGGGGAATTTTAGGCAGAGGAGAGAGTTAAACTTTTATGGCTCTATCAGATATTGGCACTCAAGTCATCATCCTACTTTATTCTGTGGGAGGATAGGGTGTTCAGATGCAACTGATGGGGTTTGGGCAAGGTTTGTAGTAATAGAGGAAAGGCAATGTAACATTTTTTGGGGTGGGGCTTTGTTGCATACTTTGTGGTTTCCATTGCTAAGATATAATTGGTATTGATTTTATTTTTGTATTTAAAAATGTATTTTTATTGATTTCAGTGAGAAAGGGAGAAAGAGAGAGAGATAGAAACATCAATGATGAGAGAGAATCATTGATTGGTTGCCTCCTGCACAGCCCCACATTGAGCCAGGAACCGTGACCTCTTGGTTCATAGGTTGATGATTAACCACTGAACCACACTAGCCAGGCTTACATGCCTGTATTGTAAATGCCCGTAAGTGCTTTTACAATACAGGCATCCTCTTGATTAGGAAGAGCCATATGTAGAAAAGTGCTAGTGCTTTGGAGTCCCAAAACCCTGGTGATTCTTTTGAACTACAAGTTATTGTGACTGATGATTTTACAGTATATATAAAGAACTCATCTAACTAAAAAAAGAAGCCTAAAAAACAATAGTATTTTAAGAATGGCAAAAGATTTTTACAGGAGCCTAAAAAACAATAGTATTTTAAGAATGGCAAAAGATTTTTATAGGCAATTTTCAAAAGAAAAGATACCAATAGGTAATACTCATATGAAAATACTATACTCAACATCATTAGTCATCTGGGAATTAAATTAAAACCACAAAGAAATATCACTTCATACCGACTAGAATGGCTAACATTATAAAGACTGACTACCAATTGTTGGTGACGATATGGAACAGCTGGAACTTGTACATTTCTGGTGGGTGTATAAAATGGTACAACCAAATTGGAAAATTGGCAGTTTCCTGCAAAGTTTAAAATAAACTTACCTTATGATCTGGCAAGTTAATTTCTAGGTATTATTCAAAATAAAAGAAAATATACATACATAAAAAATTTGATCTTGAGTGTTCATAGCAGAATTATTCATAAGAGTCTCAAACTGGAAACAATCCTAATGTCCATCAGTTTGTGAATGGATAGACAAATCATGGTAGATTCTTACAAGGGAATATTATTCAACAGTAAAAATGGACAGAACAAAGTACAAGAGTAAAGATAAATCCCAACATGCTAAGAGGGAAGAGCTCATACCATATGAGTACATAACAGGTGATTCCATTTATGTGCACTTCTAGAATGGACAAAAAAGCAGAACTAATCTACAGTGGCAGAATAGATCAGTGATTGTATAGGATGATTGACTGTAAAGGAGTAGACTTATTTTTTGCCCATTAAAAATACCAATGGTAAAACTTCAAGGCAATATAATTTTGTGATTAAAATTATGAACTTTGTTATCATAAAACATATCCTGAGTTTGAGTCCTGGCTCTTCCATTTACTAGCTTATGTGACTTTGGATAAATTATTTAACCTAAGTTTCTTCATCTGCAAAATGGGGGTGTTATTGTTACCATCTCAGAGTTGTTATGAGGATAAATCAAATGCCCTCATTATTGTTTGATAGTAAGTGCTCAATAAAGATGACTAATTTGGGCAGTATTAATATTTATCAATGTTAATAATTATAACTTGTAACTCATGCCTGTTACTCTTAATCTTGGAATGGGTATTGCATTTTTATATTTTAAAAAAAGGAAGAATTATTTATTAGATTCCTATGAATCTTTGATATTTACGAGCAATAACTTGTTGCTATTTAGTCAGTCATAAACATGATGTACTTTCTTTAAATGAAGATAAGTGATTCTTTTTTAAAAATATATATTTTATTGATTTTTCACAGAGAGGAAGAGAGAGGGATAGAGAGAGAGAAACATCGATCAGCTGCCTCTTGCACACCCCCCACCGGGGATGTGCCCACAACCAAGGCACATGCCCTTGACCGGAATCGAACCTGGGACCCCTCAGTCCACAGGCCGATTGCTCCATCCATTGAACCAAACTAGTTTCGGCAACCAAGTACACGCCCTTGACCGGAATCGAACCCAGGACCTTTCAGTCCGCAGGCCGATGCTCTATCCACTGAGCCAAACCGGTTTCAGCAATAACTGATTCTTTTATTGGGAGTTTTGCACTACCTTTGACTAAAAGCATAACAGTTCTGATTTGTGCATAACCTGCTTTAGTATTATTATTAACATTTTGTTTCTTTAGAGGGACTGGCTGTATAATTCTCAAATGATGCCATTTTTGATATTTTAAATGGCTGAGATTTGAGAATCTTTTTTCCAAATAAGGTTTTCTTTCATATATATATATATATATATATATATATATATATATATATATAATCTTTTTTCCAAATAAGGTTTTCTTTCATATATATATATATGAAAGAAAACCTTATTTTTACAGAGAGGAATATATATATTCCTCTCTGTAAAAAATCAATTTTTATATATATATATAAAAATTGATTTTTTACAGAGAGGAATAGAGAATTAGAAACATCGATGAGAGAGAAACATCTATCAACTGCCTCCTGCACACGCCCCACTGGGGATGTGCCCACAACCAAGGCACATGCCCTTGACCGGAATCGAACCTGGGACCCCTCAGTCCACAGGCCGATTGCTCCATCCATTGAACCAAACTAGTTTCGGCCCAAATAAGGTTTTCTTTGGTATGAAGCTAATTAATTGATCAAACTTGGGCCAAATAAGCCTTTTGATCTTTAGTTGCTGAGATGGATTACTCTAAAAACTCTTTTAACATTAATTTGAGTACTTAATGGAATTTTAGAAATGGTATAAATGCCATAATTTTAGGATCTAGCTCACTGGAGATTTGAAGATATGTTTCCAATATCTGTTTACATTTTAAAATCTTTATTTCTTTGTGTGCTTCAGCAGTTTTTAAGTCTGACAATAGGAAAAAAATGGGAAGAAATAAGATGATCATCGGACATGTCAAAGATTTAAAGTTTTATGAGTAGTCATTGGAAAGGAGTTTCCTATAATTATGTGACTTAGTGTTGCCTAAATGCAGTATACTTTTTTTTTTTGCAGTATACTTTTGAATTGCAACATGGTGAATGAGAATGTTGGCTTCTAGTTTTGTGTCTCATATGAATTATATTTCAGATATTTGAAAGCTGAGGATATGTTAAAATGGTTTAACTCAAATCCACATCAGGAATATCCTTTATTAAATTATACACCAATAAAAAATGTCATTTAAAATTTTGTTACTTGTATTTTTCTCAAATAATTTTGTTCTTGTCTAAAAACTATTTTGAACGCTAGTAATTTTTATTTTTCAACTTTTATTGCAGAGCCTGATCATCTTTCTAGCAGGAGAACGATCATGGAGGTGGTGCCAGCTGAGGTGAATAGCTTGCTTCCAGAGGAGATAATGGACACTGGTATAACTTTAGTGGATGATGATAGTATTGAGGCTGTTATTGTTTCATCCCCAATTCCCATGGAGACAGAACTGGAAGAAATTGTCAACATAAATTCTACTGGTGACTCTACAGCCACGCCCATTTCCACGGAACCAATCACAGTGTACAGTAACCACACTAACCAAGTTGCAGTGAATACCACAATTACTAAAGCAGATTCTAATACCACAGTGAAACCAGCTTTTCCAAGTGGCCTTCAAAAACTTGGTGCTCAGACTCCTGTGACTATATCTGCCAATCAGATTATTTTAAACAAAGTATCACAGACATCTGATCTTAAACTTGGCAATCAGACCCTTAAACCAGATGGACAGAAGTTAATTTTAACAACTTTGGGCAAGTCTGGTTCACCAATTGTTTTAGCACTACCCCATAGCCAACTACCCCAGGCTCAGAAAGTTACAACTCAGGCCCAGTCAGGAGATGCTAAGTTACCACCGCAGCAAATTAAAGTAGTTACCATTGGAGGGAGGCCAGAGGTGAAACCTGTCATTGGTGTCTCAGCATTGACCCCAGGAAATCAACTGATTAATACTACAACTCAGCCCTCTGTGTTACAGACCCAACAGTTAAAAACAGTACAGGTAAAAAAGGGGGCTTATGAATTAAAATGCATGTTAAAAATTAAGTTGATGGTAGTTGTGTTTGTAGGGTAATTAAATGCTTAGCTGTTACTGAATTCTTTGGAATGTTGTGTTTGGTAATTGTGTGTGGGTATTGCGGTGTTTTTTTTGTTGTTTTTTTTTTTCCTGGTTAAGTTTGGTATGTCTAATCCTTTGGATATTTTTGCTAGAGAACTTAGAGTAAACAATTTTGGTTAAATTCCAGATGAGTGTACTTATAGCTTTTACTCATTTTTAAATGCATTTATTCTTTGTAATAGTTTGATTATAAGGATGTTCTGCTAGTATAAAGATGCCACAATTGCTGAAAGACTGCAAAAAATCATTCAGATACGATTTTTTTCAGTTAACCGATGGTCAAAGTCTAGGAAAACTTGCTGCTCTAAGAAACCCTTGGAGCCAGAAATAGTACATTCTGGCCAATGTGTGCCTTTCTTTGGTGTTTACTGTCCGTTTTCATCACTCATGTTTACAGTTTGGAAAAGGTAGTGCCATACGATGGAAGTAACACATAGGCTTTAGAGTTGGACCAACTAGATTTAAGTTACCTCTCTGCTTCCCTAACATCTGGGGAACTTTGGATAAGTTATCGATACTTATCGTCTCTGAGTTTTTTGCTTTAGCTGGAAGATGGTTATTTGAACATGATGAAAGTACTTGTAGTTCTCAAAACTTTGAGGATCCTTCAAAATGGCACTTATTATCAGTAGTAAAAGGACCTTAACAGAGAAGGTTAACAGCACATTTGTTAAATGGCTTCCCATTTTTCATGCCCAAGTAGGCCTGTTTTGGTCACCACTACTCTTAGAAATGCAAAGATCCACTTAAGTCCAGGGAACACAAATAAATTCCCTATTTGAAAGAATTGCCTTTTACAAAAAAGAAGGCAGGAGTTAGAGAACTAAAGCAGGTGTATAAAGAAATATGAAGGTTTGGGGAGCTATCTACTCTCAGCTGATATTAGAAATAATGTTTGGTTATTATGTCATGGGCTTTTTATTTAAGAATTACTTTGTAAGATTTCTCAAAGCTTGTAATTTGCCCATGTCCCTTCTAGCACTTTGGAATATTGTGTTCTTTTCTTTTTTGTTCATTGTCATCTCACCTATCTCTGACTTCTTTTACTTATTTTGATGATCTCTTAAATGAGTTATTACCATCTAGCATCTTGTCCTAACTTTTTAAAAAATCAGTTTTGAAACTTGTTTTTTATTGGGGATGTGGCTCATAATCATTTCACAAGAAACTGATAATGTAAAAGTAGAATGCATTTTTTTTCATTTATAAGAGCAATGTATACAGACTGTTTTAATGACCAATTTACTTGTATTCACTAGTTTTTTACTATAATCACCTAAGTACTGACAATAAAAACAAAGACTGGGAACTAATTTTTACAACTTCTTTTATTGTTGTTACTTTTATAAACCATGATTCTGTTTATGAAAAAGAACTTTGGTTTAAAAAACACACACACCATAATATAATAACAAAAACAAAAGAAACTCTGTTTAGGATATTACTCTACTTGTCCAGTAATTTTTAGGCAACCCAAGTCCTTCTAACTCAAAAGTAACCTACAAAGCTCTGAAACACATAAAAAACAAGTAAGCTACACATCTATATGTTTCCTTCTTAGGCACCAAAATATTTGGTTTATTATTACATGGTGTATATGATTCTTTGTTTTTTCCCCAGAGAGTCCTCAGCGTTGTCTTAAGTTTAATGAGTATTGAAACTGTTAGGGTATGGACAGCAGGTAGGGTGGAAGAAGGAGACCCATCTTGAAAAATGAAGGGAAGAGGTGACAGTTGAGGCCAGAGGCAGTAACTAAGAGGTATAGTCACACTTAATTACAGATATATAAACACTTTCCCATGTTTCATATGCATAGTATAATAAGAGAAATAAATAGCTAGCAGTATGAAACAGCATTATTCCAAACTGGTTTCTATACCTATACACACAGTGCCAAAAATTACCTACATATATTATTTGATTAGATATTTGGCTATTTTATTTGTAAATTTCCTTTTTGATTCATTTTTGTCTTAATCTGCTGATTGGATACATTTGATATAAATGATCCTTTATGTTGTTGTTTTTTTTACTTAATAAAGTAATTTTGTTCTGAGGTAGTTTATAGAATTCATAATATAAAAATTATGGTTCCTTAACTGAACTGGAAATCATTATTTTTCAGCAAAGCTCCATTAAAAAACATAACTAGAGGGCAGGTTGAGATTGTTCATTTGATAAATTATTGTGCTTTTGGTTGTGTTGTTTAGTGTTGTTTTTTTATTGGTAAATATTCATATAGTCAGATGATTGTGAAAATCAGTTAAAAATATGTAAATACTTTTAAGTTCCTAATCTTTATAGATAAGATTATTTTGAGACATAGATTTTAAAAATATCAATACTTCTACCTCTTGAGATTATTAATACTAAGTCAATAGATGACATATTCTGACTTACTTTAGAGTTTTAAGCTTGTAAACACATTTGAGGAAAATATCTCCTGTATGTCTCCCAAATTGAATCAGTGTTTTTTAAAGTACAATTATGAATTTATTTGAGTATATTAGAGTTTTGCAAGTTGGGTATTTTTTTTAATATATATCTTATTGATTTTTTACAGAGAGGAAGGGAGAGAGATAGTTAGAAACATTGATGAGAGAGAAACATCAATCAGCTGCCTCTTGCACACCTCCCACCAGGGTTGTGCCCGCAGCCAAGGTACATGCCCTTGACCAGAATTTAATCTGGGACCCTTCAGGCCGCAGGCTGACGCTCTATTCACTGCGCCAAACCGGTTAGGGCAAGTTGGGTATTTTTTAATGTAGTGATTGATCCCATGTTTTTAAAAAAAGTGATTTATATTTCATTTTGTCAGTAATATGTTCTCAATGTAAGAAAGTAATATATGCTAAGTGTAACAAAAGGTTTTAGTTTAATTTATAGTTTGATCACAAGCTGGTATTTAGTTCAGCTTCTGGTATATTTCTATCATTCAAGTTGGTCATGTTTATTCATTTTGAGTCATTATTTCCAATAATAAAAAATACAAGACCTCAATTTTCATATCTGCCCAAAGATAAAATTAATATTTAATTTTCTTCCTGCTCTAAAAGTTTTATTAGATCTAAGTTTCTGCTTTTAACTTTTAGAAGAAACTATGTCTTTGCATATATTGATAATTTCAATATAAAAGCATTGGTAATTCTACCTTGTTTGACTTGTGAAGAATTTTAGTTCAGGTTAACAGTGTGCCAATATATAACCTAAGATCAAAGATGACTAAAATGGTCTCTCTTCAAGAAACAGTATCTTAGTAAATAATATTTGAGTGGTTTTGCCTTTACAATAGTCTTTGTTTTGCCCAAGATGTCTCTTTGTATCCGAGGGCATTAACTTATTCAGTTCTTCATTTATCTACTCCTGATATATAGATCTAAAGCTGAACATCTAATCATAAGCACATCTTTAATGTGTATTTATATTTTGTTTCCAGGGGTCAATATTTATAGGTGGTTTCATCATTTACACTATTCTCTCTTACTTTGCTCTATCTTTTTATTATTGAATAATTTGTTCTTTTGAAAAGAATATTGTTATGTCATAGGTTTTTTTTTTATTAAATGTTAAGTAAACTTATTAAACATTATTTTAAAATATTAATTTGTTTTTCATTATATATCTATATCCCAGAGACTGAAATAAGGATTTACAATGAAATGCAAATGTATTACTATATTTTTGCCTAAGAGTGTTGTAATAATGTTTAATTAATGGCTACATTATAAGTTTTTTAACATTAATTCGTAGATATATTTTGTTAAATGAACTGGCTTCATGTATACTTCTGAATACCAATCTTTTAATTGTGATTGCAAAGGTGTTTTATAGAAACAAATGGTCTTCATAGTTATTTATATATTTCAGATTGCTAAGAAGCCTCGAACACCAACCTCTGGTCCAGTAATCACGAAGCTGATCTTTGCAAAACCAATTAATAGTAAAGCAGTTACAGGACAGACAACTCAAGTATCACCACCAGTCATTGCAGGTTATATTTCTTTATAGTTTATTAAGCTATATATTTATATTTTATGTTTATAAAAGGCTGTTCTGCCACCTTGAAATGTATTAGTGAAATAACATTTTATAAACCAAACTTGTTAATAAGAAATGTTTCACTTATTAAATGTATGCTTCAGCAAAATGCCTTATCTCAAAATCAGTCTATTATTTTTGTTTCTTTAGTTTGGGGTAGAATTTTACTATGAAAGTAATACAAAGACTTAAACTCTAATAATATTAGTTATTAGTGTTTATCATGTGCCCTGCACTATTCTTAGCTTTTTACATATAGTGACTTCTATAATCCTCTGGCAAGTCTGTGAGGTAGATACTAATACCAGCCCCATTTTGCCTGTGTGGAAATGGAGGTACTCATCTAGTAATTGGCCACCTGGAGTTTGAACCTAAGCAGTTTGTCTCTAGAGCACATGTGCTAAGTCTGACAGTTTTAAATTAATACACATGGGAGTATAGTATTTTATGGTTTCTGTTTGAATTTTTAGTTTCAGTATTTTCATATGCTCTACATGCAGTTTTCTATGGATAGAAAATTGTCACAATGATGCAGTTACTTTAGTGATAACAGAAGTTTATATTTTGCCAGCAAATTCCATAATGTGACCCAGTTCTCTTTTATTATATACTTTAAAATTTGTCATCAGTCCAACTGGCATGGCTCAGTGGTTGAGCATCAACCTGGGAACCAGGAGGTTATGGTTTGATTTCTAGTCAGGGCGAATGCCTAGGTTGCGGGCTCAATCCCCATTATGGTGCATGCAGGATGTAGCTGATCAATGATTCTCATCATTGATGTTTCTATCTATCTCCCTCCCTCTCTTTTACTCTCTGAAATCAGTAAAAATATATATATTTTTAAAATTGTCATCAATAACTAAAACCTCAGAAATCTTTTTTCTTTTTTTTCCCCCCCTTGATTTTATAGAGAGAGGAGAGAGAAACATAGATTTGTTGTTCCACTTATTTATGCATTCTTTGGCTGCTTCTTGTATGTGGCCTGACCAAGGATCGGACCCACAATCTTGAAGTATTGGGACAATGTGCTTTAACCAACTGGGCTACCTGGCCAGGGCTAACCTCTTTCTCGATTTTATTATTTCATTCTCTTTATTCTAGATTACCTTCCTTTGTACTCCCAGTCTGGCAGTTCTTTGACTTTGAAATCTCTGATCCATTAACCCTCCCACTTCCTTATTAATAATCAGCCCATTCCTGTCCTCACAGTCTTCCTTATTCAATATGGAGTCCATGCAAACACCATTAATTATCTTTTCCTTGTCTCTTTCTATAATAGCTTGGTTAAGTCCATCTTTCTTCTTAACTCCTTGCTTGGCAAGCAGCTCAGTATTTCTAGAAAAAATCCACAAAGCCATGGTGACTAGTCTTTAATTCAGAGTTAAACTGACATGACGATTTTCACCAATTTAGAGCTCATTTCTAATTTTCATTGTGCTTTAAGGAAGCACCTCTGGATGGTAGACTTTGACTAGAGAAGTTCAAATGCTAATTACCCATTCTTGTATGAATAAATTATAAATTTTATAATAAAAATTTTTATTTATTAATTTTGGAGGGAGAGGAAAGAGAGAGAGAGAGAGAGAGAGAGAGAGAGACATCATTTGTTGTTCCACTTATTTATGCATTCTTTGTTTGATTCTTATATGTAACTTGACCAGGGATCAAACCTGAAACTTGAGAGCATGACACTCCAACTGAGCTACCTGGCCAAGGTTCCTTTGTGTATTCTTGATGAGTGTGCTTTAAATTTTAACTAACCATGGGTGGGAGAAGGAGTATAAATAGAAAGCACCTATTACTACTGTCTTTGGTAAGTTTACAGACAGTGTAACAGTAGGCAGCTCTGAAGTCAGTGGCCATGATTTGCCATTTTTTTGAAGTTTGGAATTATATGTAAGAAGGCTTCTCATTTTAGCAAATGAGAGAAGGCATAGAAAGATTGTGATATGAAGACAGTGTTGGGTGAATGAATGTTTTCTTTCTCTTTTGTCCTTATTAGAGATTTGTGGTAGATATAGGAGGCTGGTGATTCGAGGACTGCATTGAAAGCAGGTATAGCCCCAGAGGAAAGATTGGAAAAGGATTGGGATTTGGAGCTGGTTTAGGAAGTGGGCTTCAGTTGGCTGAAAGTGAACAAGGCTTAGATGTATTGTGAAAAAAGGGACCTCCAGATCCCTCGGAGGTTTTTCATAGGTGGAATTGGTTAACCAGGAGAGGAATGTCTCAATACAATGTTCTTTACTGTTTTGAAATTTGAGAGAATCCCTTAAATTTTTAAAATTACGTGGGAAAATTGTATACCAAACAAGTGTGGTGTCTGCAGAAGTGTCTGAATGTATTTTTAGTTAATGTCCTGGTTTCACCTCTTACATTTGACTATAACATGACTATGTCATTGCTGGGTCTTTGGGTCATATGTTGCACACCGACTATAGCTTCATCTTTAATTATAAGTTTATTAGAGTCCCGTTGCATGGAGAGAGAGATTTGTGCAGTAGGCCTTCCTTCCCTTGGCTTCCAGCACCAGTTTTCCTCCCGCACCCAGGACCCAGGCCTTTGCTCCAGCCAAAGTCTGCCATCTTTGTCTTTGCTGCTTCTCTGAAGACTTGGGCCAGAGTCTGCCATCTTGGTTTTTGCTGCAGTGCAGTCTTCGTCTTTGCTGCACTGGAGTGCTGCTCCTGTAGATCCCTTCCCCCGGCCCTCCCTCTCATAGTAGGTCTCCTGCCCTGCCTGGCCACTCTGCACTTGGAGCAGCTGGGTGGCCGCCATCTTTATTCTCCTAATTTGCATATTACCTCCTGATTGTCTGGCGGTGTAGTGGAGTGATGGTCAATTTGCATGTTTCTCTTTTATTAGTGTAGATTAGCCCTACCAAAATTGAGGTAGACTTCTATTAAATTTCACTAGAATTGTTGATGTTTAAGTTCAGTTTGGAGGGATAATTTCTGCTGTTAACTAGTTCTTTATAGCCTTTTAAATTAATGAAAACCAAATTTTAAACCATCAAAGTATCTCTCCTGTTGCATTGTCTTATTCAAGGAGACCTATCTTTATTTTGTAGTTAATGATCTTTCAAAGTACATTTAGATGTGGGTTTTTATTTTTATTTTAATGACTTTTGAGCTTCTCATTGAAGATAGATATCTTTTTCTGTCAGTCAAGATAAACCTATGTTTGTAAATATGTGATTTTTCCGAAATGGAAATCTGATCTTGTCACACCCTTGCTTAGAATTTTTTTGGCTGTATCCATTTCTGGGCTTCAATCAATTAGGATTAAGTTCAAATGCCTGTGCTTTCTTAGCATTAAAAACATTTACAGTATGATCTCATACATACCTTTTTCATTTTATCTCTTGTCAGCTCCACCTACTGATTTAACTTATTTTAAGAGATTACCAAGTGAACTGTTCCTTTTACCTGAAACATGTGCACTGTTCCTTTTACCTGAAAAATCTTTCTTTGCTGTCCTCATGGCTAACTCATCCTTTTTACCTTTGGATTACCTCCTGTCTTGGAAGCTTTTGACCTTAGTCAAATACTCTTACTCTGACCATCTTCTATATATTCCCATAAAACTTAATATACCTACCAAATACTTTAGACTTCTTTTAAATTTCACACTAGTTTTTTAGAATATCTTTTAGTCATATTGTATTGTAATACTTGTCTTTCTTGTTTGTCTCCCTATTCTTTATTTTTCTTTTTGTTAATTCTTACTTGAGGATATTTTCCCATTGATTTTATTAGAGGGAGGAGAGAGAGAGAGGAACATTGATGAGAGAGAGACACATCGATTGGTTGCCTCCTGCATGCCTCCGGTCTGGGGCTGGGGAATGAACCTGCAACCCAGATACATGTCCTTGAGTAGAAATTGAACCCATGACCCCTGGATCCCCAGTCAGATGTTCTAACCACTGAACCATGATGGCCAGGATTCATTTTTCTTAATGGTAATTTTTTTTTGTTTGCCATCTAGTTTTTTAAAATTAATTCACTTTTTTAAAGTTGTGATAAAATATATATAGTATAAAGTTGACCATTTTAATAGTTTTAAGTGTATAATCCAGTGGCATTTAATATATTCACATCATTGTGCAATCATCACTACTGTCCCATCTCTAGAAATCTTTTCATTTTGCAAAATGAAATCTCTGTACCTATTTATAATAATAAAAGCGTAATATGCTAATTAGACCAGATGTCTTTTGGGCGATCTTCCGGAAGAAGCCAGGGCTGCAAGAGAAGCCCAGGTCCTGGGTAATAGAGGGAAGCCAGTGCCAGCAGCTGGGGGAAAGAAGGACTATTATTGCACAAAGAATTTCATGCATCGGGCCTTTAGTCCTGTACAATAAAAGCCTAATATGCTAAGTATCTGGTCGACCAGTTGGCCGTTCAACCAAAGTGTAATCTATCTATCTATCTATCTATCTATATATATATATATATAAAAGGCTAATATGCAAAGTGTCCTCTTGAGTGTTTGATTGCTCACTATGACGTGTGCTGACCATCAGGGTGCAGCACGGAACAAAGGAAGGGAGGCCCCAATCGGCCCTGATTGCTGGCCAGTTCTAGGGACCTTACCCATGCACAAATTTCGTGCACTGGGCCTCTAGTATGCTAATAATATGCTAAGGCCACTCAACCACTTGCTATGATGTACACTGACCACCAGGGGGCAGACAATTGGTCAACCAGTCGGTATGATGTGCACTGACCACCAAGGGGCAGACTCACTGACTGGTAGGTTAGCTTGCTTTTGGGATCTGGCCAATAGGGACTGAATGAAATGGGCCGGACACACCCTGGAGCCCTCCCGTGGTCTCTCCCCTCTGGCCAACCTCCCATGTCCCTCCCTGGCTTTGATTGTGCACCCGTGGGGTCCCTCGGTCTGCCCTGCGCCCTCTCGAAATCCGGGACCCATGGGGCATGTTGGAGAGCCAGTTTTGGCCTGATCCCACAGGCCAGACCACGGGTCCCCACTGATGCACGAATTCATTCACTGGGCCTCTAGTTACATAATAACTCCCCATTCCTATATCTTCTCAGCCCCAGCAGAGACTTTCTGTTTCTCTCACTTTGACTTTGTTCTTTTATGACTGGCTCATGGTCCATCTGTATGATAGCAGGTATGTATGTAGCATATTGATGGTAGTTCTTTTATCTCTGTCCTTCTAGTACCTAGCAATTTTTGGCCTAAAGATGTATTTCAGTGAATGATTAAGTGAATATGTACATCATGGAAGCAGTGCATTGGTATGAAACGAGCTATTGGGAGACTTGTGTTCTAGTCATGGCTCTTCCATTGATTTTTCTCTTTTATGGGTAAATACAGTATCTGTTCATCTTATGTTAAATGATGATACCAACCACTGCATAAGACTTTTGAGATGGTTAAGTGAGATACAGAGGTCCTTATTATCAGAGCTCCCAAGGTACAAGGTTGCTACAGTGTGGCAAACGTCAACAATGTGAAAATATTCACTAATGAATTAATCTCTGATAGAATTAGTCCTCGCTCAGATATGTTAGCTCTCTATCTCAAACTGCCCATCTCTAGCTTTCTGGAATATGTCTTTTGATTCAGGTGGACAACACCTGACGATTATAAATGCTTTGCATACTGACTCAGGGTGAAATTATACAACTTGCATATTTGCTTGATTTTGTCTATACAGCTAAGGATAAAAAGGGATTTGGAGATTAGATAATCAGAAGTGCTATCTCAATGAAAAACAAGCAGGCCCCTCAGTTGATTTGATTAACCAGCATCTGCTTGAAACACTTTCAGTGACTAAAAACTCATGTGTTGAAACAGTCATTTCAATTGGAAAATTTTGTTAGAAGTTTTTTCTTAGTGTTAAGCTGAATATTTTTATTTCTATGCATTAGTGCTGTGCAGCTGATGGTTCTAATCCTTCAACTTGACAGCTGGATCAGTCAAGATAATCTTGGTTTTCCTGCCATAATAAATAATCTCTAAATTCAGAAGTTTTTAAATAAATCCCAGTTTTTATTTCTCTGTTTACACTTTATGACTTTCTGCATGTCCATTGTGGATTTAGAGAGGGGGATTCTTCTCATGAATCTCTCAAGGACCCAGGCTGACAGGGGAGCCATCACCTCAAATGTGGCAGAAAAAAAGAGCTTTGAAAGGTCTCCACAGGAAGTAAGTGTTCTTGCAAAGAGATGACACTCCTTACTTCTACTCATATTTCATTGGCCAGGACTAGTCCCATGGTCCATATCTAACCACAGGGAATGGGGAAGGATAGAAAGTGCAGCTCTACCAAGTCCCCAGAATACTTGATGAATGGCACTAATGACTTATCACAGTCTCATTTTATATTGTAGATCTTCACCTGAGAATATGAGAGAGAGAGAGAGAGAGAGAGAGAGAGAGAGAGAGAGAGAACACGAGAACACACCACTTGGTTGCCCCCTGTACATGCCCTGATTGGGGATCAAACTTGCAGCCTTTTGGTATACTGGATGATGCTCCAACCAACTTAGTCACTTGGCCAGGGCATTATACAGTCTTTTAAGAATTTGGAGATATATCATGTCTTTGTATTCCTTTCTTGCCTATGATAAGAATTTTAGTATTTCAACTCATCATGATATGATTTCTAATTCCCTAAGCTCTCTAGACACACTACAGTTTGTTTTGTGTGTGCGTGTGTATATTGTTGCTGAAGGGTATTGTTCAGAAGTGAACACAGTATTTCTGTATTCTTTTTGGAATCTGGCCAGGAAGATTTTTTTTTTCCTTTTGGCAGTCTAAAATCAGACAGTATTAAACCATACAGTGTTAAGTTAGTTCAGTAACTATGTTCTGTAGATGTGGACTTAATTGTATCCTGTGGTTTAAGATAGCTGTAGTATAGTAGGAAACAGATTGGAATTTTAAGACTTCAAATACTGACTTTTAGGATCTGTGTCACACAAGGCATGTTGCTTAGTTGTCCTGAGTCTATTTTCTGATAATATTTATCAAGGTTGATGAGAATGTGAGCAGAGGTGTTTTTATGGACTTTATTTAAAGTGATATTAAGATACTAAGTGTTGCTAAGAAACACTCCTTTACTTCTTTCCTCTTAGGTTTATCATAATTCATTAGGAACTCGCTTGAATGTTGAAGTTCATATGTGAATACATATGAAATAGTAAACATATATTACAGTCGTTGTGAGGGTAGATCATCGTCACAAACATTTTTATATTATTATTATAAAAAGTCAAACTGATGTGCTGCCTCTCATTTGCAGGTAGGGTTCTTTCACAGTCTACTCCTGGGACTCCATCAAAGACCATAACAATATCTGAAAGTGGTGTTATTGGATCAACTTTGAATTCTACAACACAGACACCAAATAAAATAGCCATCTCACCTTTGAAATCGCCAAATAAGGTAAAAAAAAAAAAAAAATTAACCACAAATGCCAAGTATTGTGGCCAACGCTTTTATTTTTTATTTATTTATTTTTTTAAATATATATTTTATTGATTTTGTACAGGGAAGAAGTGAGAGAGATAGAGAGTTAGAAACATCGATGAGAGAGAGTCATCGATCAGCTGCCTCTTGCATACCCCCTACTGGGGATATGCCCGCAACCAAGGTACATGCCCTTGACCGGAATCAAACCCGGGTCCCTTCAGTCCCCAAGCCGACGCTCTATCCATTGAGCCAAACCGGTCTCGGCCGCTTTTATTTTTTATAGTCACTTCAGATACCTTTGGTTTTAATATATTCCCAGGCAACTGAATAGACATTCAGTTAAATACTGGGTTAATTTAGTAATCAAGGATATATGACATAAAACACGTATTCTAAACACATAGTAACCTAGTAATCTTTTTATATGCTAAGATTTTCATGGCCTATAAATATGGGTACAACAAAGCTCTTTTAATTGTGGTACATTATGTGTTTAGCTCTTTAGTTAATATTTGTGCAAATTACTATCTTTGGGTAAGTCACATGTATGTATAATGATATATAAATCTAAAATGTTTAATATAACTTTTTAAAAATATATTTATTTTTATTAATTTCAGAGAGGAAGGGAGAAGGAGATAGAGATAGACATCAGTGATAAGAGAGAATCATTGATCGGCTGCCTCCTGCATGCCCCCTGCTGGGGATTGAGCCGGCAACCCAGGCATGTGGAATCGAACCTGGGACCCTCTCAATCTGCAGACTAATACTCTATCCACTGAGCCAAGCCGGCTAGGGCAATATAATTCCTTTTGATAAAATACTCTGCATCTTCTGCTTAAGCTGTTTTATGGAGAGCTGAACTTTTGATGAGTAACAGAGTACACAGAGTACTAGAAATGACCATCAAATGCTGGAACCATATCAAAGTTTTGAAGCTTATGTGCAGTTCATTCAGAGCATTTGAAAGCTTTTCATAATTTGTTTTATATTAAGGTGGCAGAGCACCTATCATTTTACTCTTAGATCAAGTAAGCAATCTTAGCTCACTTTATAATCTTAAATTATACAGATTTCATTATACCAGCATGACATTTTGAAAAGATAAATTTTAAAGGACAAATTCAGTTGGAAACCCAAACATTATTATTCTGTAAGGTACCACCCTTGTGTTTCTGAAAACATACTACACTTTCTATCTGCCTTTTTCCTTAATTTGTTACTGTTTATAAATAGAACAAAAGTTAACAGTTGCCTTACATTTTTTAAAAAGTCTAGCTCCTGGTTTCTTGACTGTAATATATAAATATGATGTTTCTTACAGTTTATTAAAATGGAATTCTACCTGCATAATAATATAGATAATTATTTACTTAAATGGAATTAATTCAACAGATATTTGAATAACTCTGTGTGCATAGTGATAGGAACTGGGGATAGAAACATGAATCAGGTAAGTTTTTAATTATAAGTAATTCAATAGGAAAATTATATTTAAACATTAAGAATTGCTCTGCAGAATCATTAACTTTCACGGGTGTATTGATGAACTCTATTGTGTGTGTCAGGGAAGGTTTGTACAAAGGAGGCTATTCTTGAAAGGTATTAACCTTAAAGGTGGCTTGGATCTTAGTTATAGGTGAGCAGAGGAGGTCTTATGGATTGAGGTAATACATAAAAATCTAAAAGTGTGGCCCTTTCAGGGAGCCGAGATGCTTTGGTATTGTGAGAATGGAGGGTGCTAAAGTTAATAGAAAGTCATTACCTTCAGGGGAGTTTAGATATTGTTATTTTTAAAAATATATTTTATTGATTTTTTACAGAGAGGAAGGAGAGGGACAGAGAGTTAGAAACATCAATGAGAGAGAACATCTATCATCTGCCTCCTGCACACCTCCTACTGGGGTATGCCCGCATCCAAGGTACATGCCCTTGATCGGAATGCAGCCTGGAACCTTTTAGTCCACAGGCCGATGCTCTATCCACTGAGCCAAACTGGCTAGGGCTATTTTATTATTCTTAGAGACTTTCTGTGCTTCCCATTGTTGCTAGGATAGTGGTTCTCAGCCTTATCTGCAAATTGGAAATCAGTGCCTGGTTCTTATCTCTAGAGACTTTGTTTTAATTGGTCCAAAGTTTGGCCTGGAACCAGAATTTTTGAAAGCTCTCTAAGTGATCCTAAACTACTCCTTTAGGATAATATGAGGCTTACATTTTATTTATTTATTTATTTATTTATTTATTTATTTATTTATTATTTATTTTTCTTAAATATATTTTATTGATTTTTTACAGAGAGGAAGGGAAAGAGATAGAGAGTTAGAAACGTTGATGAGAGAGAATCATCAACCAGCTGCCTCCTGCACACCCCCCACTGGGGATGTGTCCGCAACCAAGGTACATGCCCTTGACCGGAATCGAACCTGGAACCTTTCAGTCCGCAGTCCGACGCTCTATCCACTGAGCCAAACCGGTTTTGGCGAGGCTTACATTTTGAAAAAGATGAATCTTAAAATGTAATGAAAGATAGTATAGAGGAAGGTAAGCCTAGATCCTACGAGAGATACCAATTATGTTAGCAATTCTCAACCTTGGCTGCATTTTGAAGGACCTGGAGACCACTTGAAAAAACTAATGGCTGGACCCCATTTAAATCAGAGTGTCTAGGCTGGGACCTAGGAATTAAACTTAATATTTTAAAATTCTAAAGTTGAGGAAAGAGTAGAGAATCACTAAGTTAAATTATTATAGTACTTCAGATATGAGCTGGACTAGTAAATAAGGGGCTAGGGAGGAAAAGATGTGTTGAAAGAGGTTCAAGGCATAATGACTGGATGTTAGGGTCTTATTCCAACATTCCTGACTTGAATAACAGAGTAGATGGTAGTATTGGACTAATATGCCTGATATATGGGCTGTGCCTGATAGCATAAAAATTGGAACTATTTTTCTCATCCTTTATTATTATTATTATTTTTTTAAAATATATTTTAACTAGAGGGCCAATTCATGAAATTTGTGTAAGAGTAGGCCTCACAGCTGTGGTGGCTGCCTGGATCCCTCACAGCCACAGCCTCGGCTTCATCCGAAAGGATGTCTGGTCTAATTAGCATATTATGCTTTTATTATTATAGATTTATTTCAGAGAGGGAGGGAGAGGGAGAGAAAGATAGAAATGTCATTGATCGACTGCCTTTTGCACGCTCCACACTGGGGATGGAGCCCACCATCCTTGATTCCAAGTCAAGGGCATATGCCTGTGTTGTAGGCTCGATCCCCAGTGGGAGGTATTCAGGAGGCAGCTGATGGATGTTGTCCTCTCACAGTGATATTTCTCTCCCCCTTTCCCTTTCTCTCTCTCTAAAAATCAATGAAGTGTTCTAATTTTTTTTTTTTCTCTTTTGTACTCAGTTCTGAAGGCAAGAACTTTGGTGATCTGGTGTTAATATTGGTACCCTAAAACCTGGATTCACTAAGAATGAGAGAACTCATGGATAGGGGCAGTAGGGTGATTGGGAGGGTCTATAATTGGTTGGTGGAGGTGGAGGAGAGTATAGGGGGGGATAAATGGTAATGCAAAAAAAAGAGAGGAAAAAAAACAACTAAATAGATGTTTGATAAGTCACATGAGAAGATCACTACTGATCAGAGTATAAATTAGTATAAAAATTTATTGGTTCTGTTTTTAGTTCTGTGGAGTTTGCTAGTGGACCCATTGAAGGACTTTTTCACCTCTGGTAATTGTATTTATTTTATTTTCATTTGAATCTTTATATCTTATAGTTTCTATCTCTTGATGTTATCTTCTTTCTCACTAGGTTTTTTAATATTTTAAAGTCCTTACCTGATGGTTGCAACATCTAGTTCATTTCTGAATCTTGCCTTTCATTTTATTATTAGAATAACTATCTGGTGTCTTTTGTTATTGTTGTTTTTTAAAATATGTCTTTATTTATTTCAGAGAGAGAAAGGGAGAGGGAGAGAGAAACATCAATAATGAGAATCATCAATCAGCTGTCTACCTCACACACCCTACTGGGGATCCAGCCAAAACCCTAACATGTGCTCTGACCAGGAATCAAATTGTGACTTCCTGGTTCATGGTCGAAGTTCAACCACTGAGCCACACCAGCAGGCTGGGTGTTGGTTTGTATTTTAATTTTTGCAATTTTACGCTTATACACATCTGGGATGGGCAAACCATATTCTATTCATAAAGTAGGTGACTTAGCAAAAAGAGAGAAGCTGGGCTGTTGATTTATATAAAATCTGATCTAAAGGCATCAGGATAGTTGAATTTTTGGATAACTGAAGTTCAGGAAAAGTAAAGGTTACTTAGGATGGTGAACACAAAATACAATATATACAAATGATGTATTATAGAATTGTACATTGAAACCCAAATGATTATATTAACCAATATCACCCCAATAAAGTCAGTAAAAAAAGTTCCTAATTATTAGAGGGGGGAAATAAAAGAAAGGTAAAGATTCACAGAGCTTGGGTTCTGGATAATTAGATAAAAGAAGCAATGGTCAGAAATCGTGAAACACTTTTTTCTCATAAATTTGGTCTTGAGAGTTAGTAAATATTCCTGAAATGTAAGGCCTGTCAACACTTTATGTGATGTTGATGGCTACTTTTTCTTTTCCAACTTAATGTATTTCTTTTTTTTAATTTTATTTTTCAATTATGGTTTATATTCAACATTTTATATTAGTTTCAGATGTAATTTTTTCTTTAATGTTTTAATAATGAATACATCTTCCAAATGTCCTACTCATTACTTTTGAGAGTCTATGCAAGTTATCCTGGACATTCTTGAATTCACTTCATGTACACCTTTTTCAGTTTTGCTTTCCGACCCAGGGAAGTGAGTACTCCTTTTTTGGGTGGGTGGGGGT
Source organism: Pipistrellus kuhlii (assembly GCF_014108245.1). Lineage (NCBI taxonomy): Eukaryota > Metazoa > Chordata > Mammalia > Chiroptera > Vespertilionidae > Pipistrellus > Pipistrellus kuhlii. The sequence goes on from NW_023425404.1 coordinate 149,647,280, forward strand.
GTGTGTGGGAAGGCTTTTATTTGGCAAGCAAATCTTTCTTGTTTGCCCTGTCTGTGGTAAGTAGTTGAATCACCACATAGTTATTTAGCATGCAGAATGTACTCAACTCCCATGTGAGGAATTTCAGAGCATAAGCTATGTACAGATGATTTAAGAAAAATTCCTTACTTTTCTAATTTCTATAACTTTTTGAACTTTTACTACTTCTAGGTCTTCTAGCTTGAGTAGAATTCTATGTTGCTTTTGTAATTAAATGCTCGATTCAACATGTTACTATAGTTGCTTTATCATTTATCTGTCCATTCTTCTATCCATTAATGTGTTTTAAAAATGTGTTTCAAAGTTAGTTGCACAAATTCATTATACTTCTCCCCAAATTTTTCATCTAGCATACCATTAGCAGGAATTCACTGTTTGGAGTTTTTTCTTTTGAGGTAAATTTATGTATACATATTGCAATATCTAAATCCTAAAAGTATCATTGGATGAATTCAGATAAAATGCGGACATCTATGATATTCAATGATAAAAAACCTTATGCCCTGGCCAGGGTACTCAATGGTTAGAGTGTGGCCCATTGGCCCACACACAGAAGAGTAGTGGGTTAAATTCCTGGTCAAGGGCACGTATCCAGGTTCGGCAACTTTGTCTTTTTTTTCTTGCAGAAATTTTGTGCACATAAAATTACTCAAAATATTGCATGGTATCTTTATGAATTTTGAAATTTTGAGCTATGCTTAGATAAGGTTTTTTTTTTTAATCCAATATTTTATTTTAAAGTATTCATCCAAAATCATTATTTGGTGTCCTAACCAGGTTGTTCAATTGGTTACAGTGTCATCCCTTGCACCAAGAGGTTACCAGTTCTGTTCCAAGTCAGGCGCATTGCAGGCTCAGTCTCCAGTAGGATGTGCAGGCGGCAGCCAATCGATGTTTCTTTCTCCCTTTCCCTTTCTCTTTCTCTTAAAAAAAAAAAAAAAAATCAATAAAAATATTTTTAAAATAAGAGAAAATTTATCAGTTTTAAAATAAATAAAAATTAAAAATGTTTTAAAAAATGTTATGGATACTTCTATTCAATTTACTAATTGATTGAAAAATACTTTCATGTTTCTTAGAGGCAGTTGTGTAACTAGTTATTTACAATTCTTGATGCTATTAACTTTCATAATGTTACAAATAGCATCTCACATTAATTGAGCATTGTAATATATGATGAATTCTTATTTGTACCTTATATAATTTAATTTATTTAACCATTACAACAATCCTATGAAAAAGTACCATTTTTACATTTTCAGATGAGAAAACTTAGACACAGAATAGTTTAATTAGTTGCACAAGGTTACACACTTAGGAAATGAAACCTAGATTGAAAACCAGGAACTCTGGATTTTTTATTTTGGCTTTACAGAACTAGCTTGTTGCAGATTCATTCCACCAAGAACAACTACAAATCAAAATAAAATATATTAAAAAAAAAAAATCTGTCATATGAGACTGACCAAGGGAGCCATGAAATCAGAAGCCATCACCCTGAAGTAAAGGGAAACCTAGGGAAATCTGCCTTAGGTGTGCCCTGACCAGACAGTGAACATCCAACCTCTCAGTGCATCGGACAACGGTCAGCTAACTGAGCCACAGGCAGACCAGGCAACCAGACCAAATTATTCAAAACCAAGAGATCTGGGTGATGGAATTATCAGACTCACACTGTAAAAATAACAGATAAATATGTTCAGAAATTTTTTTTAAAAGATGAAAACCTTCAGCAGAGAATTAAAAACAATGAAAAGGAATCATAAATATTTTTATGATGAATGGTGAACATTTTCAAACTTAAAATTTTCATTCTTTAAAAAAAATATATATATATAATATATGGTATTGATTTTTTACAGAGAGGAAGGGAGAGGAGGGATAAAGAGTTAGAAACATCGATGGGAGAGAAACATCGATCAGCCTGCACATACTGGGGATGTGTCCACAACCAATGTGCATGCCCTTGACTGGAATCGGACCTGGGACCTTTTAGTCCATAGGCTGACTCTCTATCCACTTGAGCCAAACTGGTTAGGGCAAAATTTTCACTCTTAATGGAGATTTAAGAATTTAACAGATGAGTTTATCAGCAAATTAGATAACAGATTATACTTTTTTTTTCTTTTTCTTTTTTTTTTTGAGAAAGTAAGTGGAGAGAATTTCCCATCAGCTGACTTGTACTTAAGGAAAGGACAGAAAGGGTAAATTTGTGGGGTATATATAAATGTCTTGTGGAATTTAAGTTATATATAGAATTAAAATACTTAAAAGCACAAAGATGGGGCAAGAATAAATGGTGTTAGTGTTATACAGTTCTTTCATTGTCTGGATGATGTGTAAAGTACTTACTTAATTCCTATAGGGTAATCTCTGGAATAACCACTAAAAGAATAGTGACATAATACTATCTAATAAAGAGGTAATATGCAAATTGACCATCATTCCCAACATAAGATGGTGCCACAAGGTGGCAAGGAGAGGAGGGCAGTTGGCGATCGGGCCAGCAGGGGAGGGAGTTAGGGGTGACCAGGCCTGCAGGGGAGGGCAGTTGGAGGGGACAAGGTCTGCAGGGGAGAGCAGTTGGGGGCAATCAGCCCAGCAGAGGAGGGCAGTTAGGGGGGGATCAGGTCTGCAAGGGAGGGCAGGGGGGTAAACAGGTCTGCAAGGTAGGGCAGTTAGGGGCAATTGGGCTAGCAGTGGAGGACAATCAGGGGTGACCAGGCTGGCAAGGGAGGAAAGTTATGGGCAATCGGGCTGGCAGTGGAGTGGTTAGGGGGTGATCAGGCTGGCAGGCAGAAGCAGTTAGGGCAATCAGGCAGGCAGGCAGGCAGGTGAGTGGTTGGGAGCCAGCAGTCCGGATTGTGAGAGGGATGTCCAACGACCAGTTTAGGCCCAAACCCTGTAAACCAGCAGTAGGCCATCCTTTGAGGGGTCCCAGATTGGAGAGGGTCCAGGCCGGGCTGAGGAACACGGACCCCCCCCCCCCCTTGTGCATGAGTTTCATGCACTGGGCCACTAGTTCTTTATAAAATAATTCTACAGCCAAAACCATTTGGCTCAGCGGTAGAGCATCCCTCTGCAGACTGAAAGGTCCCAGGTTCGATTACAGTCAGGAGCATGTACATTGGTCGCGGGTACATTTCCAGTAGGGGTTGTGCAAGAGGCAGCTGGTCGACGTTTCTCTCTCATCGACGTTTTTAGCTTTCTATCCCTTTCTCCTCCTCTCTGTGAAAAATCAATAAAATATATTTTTAAAAAATAATTCTACAGAAGTAGTTGGAGAATCTTGTCAGTACCTTTGCTTTGTATGACAATCTGTTATACATTGACTAAACAACATAGATTGGAGAAACTTAAAAGACATTAGTTTTCTTCTGCCTCTAATGTTTCGCTTAGGTTTTTAGGAAGTCACATTACTTTTTGTCAAACTGAAGGAGGAAATTAAAAATGTTGACTCAAATCTGAACCACCCAAAATTAGTTTCCCTAGACAACCAAAGTTGGTGTAATTCTAGACTAAATTTAGGGTCCTACCCATATGTTAGTGGATGCATTTGTATCTGTGGAACGCTCTATGCCTTTCAAAAATGACTAGACTTAAAGAGGGCTTTTCTTTTGGATTTCTTTTTCCTTTAGAACATGGGAAAATGAAATTTGTCATAGTTAATTTGGTGGGTAGTGTTATCCTTTTTTCTCTGTGTTGAATATGGAGCTTGATTCTTGGAGTTTTAAAATAATCTTATACAATTTACCTGATGTGAACAAAATTATATAAGTTTTTGTAATTTAAGTAATAACTTTTTCATAGCAAGTCATCCAACTTGGATTTTCAAGGGACGAAACTATCAGAGATGGAAGACAAAACTCACTAATTGTAGTTTCACTTCTGTATTCATTACTGTTCTTTTCGTTTCTCTTTGAACAGGTTGTCCTTTCAACAGTGTTTGATGAACTACAGGAACATGCTTTTACTTGATGATTGTCTTAAATGAAAAGATGTAGGAAAGTTAAATACCAGATTAATGATAACCATGTTGTATTGTTTAATAGGCAGTGAAATCAGCTGTGCAGACCATCACTGTTGGAGGTGTGGGCACATCACAGTTTAAGACAATTATTCCTCTGGCAACTGCTCCAAATGTCCAGCAGATCCAAGTGCCTGGAAGCAAGTTTCACTATGTCCGACTTGTTACTGCCACAACGGCCAGTAGCTCAACCCAGCCAGTTAGTCAGAATCCCAGTACAAACACTCAGCCTCTTCAGCAAGGTTAGTAATCGTTTTTTAAAATAGTAATTAATGCTAATGCTTTGAACATTATTAAAAAAACATCAGTCATTTTCTTGTTGGTCTGATAAATTATGGCATTTCAGCTGACAGTTTGAATTAAGAAGCAGTGAAATAGAATCAGTTGTATATGACTATAGAGTATTTCATTCTGCTAGAAGTTGGTACACAGTGTGCTATGGTACCAGATAATCATAATTACTCATCAGTTTGCAGTTGACCATTTTATTGTTAGTTTAAAAGCCTACCATGTATGCCAGTTAGATAAATTTAGATGGAACCAAATTATTTATCTTATTTCTAAACTATGGAGATGCTTGATACAGTTTGGGTCAGTTGAAATGATCAGTAGGCAAGGTATAAATGATAAGTAAAAATGTATGTCACTTTCATTCTTATTTTGAGTCTGTAATTGCTAATAAAAAGTAATTAAAATATGTTGATATTTTGCTCAGTTGTATTTTTTTCTGGAGGGTATTCTTGTTTATAGTCCTTCCATTTTCTGTTTGTTTTTAATCTTTTCTGCCACCCGAAATACAGACCCACACTCAACCTTTCTCCATATTTAACTACTCAAAAATTGAATGGTTTGAAAGGATTAGGACAGTTTATAGCTCAATATGTCTTTCCAAGGGCTTGATTTCCTAAGAGTGATTTATTTATGCAAAAGAGAATTGGGCTCAACTTGTACATTTTCCCACTAAAGCCATACAAAAACCAGTATTCAAAGGCTGCATACTATTAATTGCTGGCTGGATGGCAGACAGCACTGTAGAAAGACCAAAAGAGTGCTTGTTCAACCTTTTTAGGATATAATCTCCTACCACCTTGGTGAAGGAGGAAATCAGTTTAAGAAATTAAAGAACTTGCTGGTATGGTTTCTGAAGTTTGCAAGGGGCTTTTCTAAAAGATTGTTCAGAATTCCCGTTAAAAACAAAAAGATTATGTCAGCTTCTGTGAAAACTGCAGTAGAAACAAGACTGTTCTAAAGTGAAAGAGAAGGAGAGATGGGGTCTGCTCACTTAGGTATAGAACATTGATATGACCCCCCTCCCTAGGTAATTTAGAAGTGTTCTGTTTTCTTCATTCCCCAGCTTTCTGTTAAAATGGCAGAATGCAGATGCCAAGCTAATGGAACCCTAGAGATTCCAAAGTTTCTAGTTCTGTGTGTGCTCAAGCGCAGGGACAATTATCCTTCCTTTGTTCTTCAAATAATCATTAGAGTTTGAGGACCAACCACACACCTCTTCCTCATTATTTCACAGACCACTAGGAACTTCTTGCGTTCTTTGTTGTTGGACTCGCTTCAGGATTGCTGCTCTGTGTACAAGTGATACAGGGAGCCCACTCTTCTGTGTCTAAGCATGAATTCAGGCTTTTAATTCCTTATAGTATTGCTGAGACCAGTCAACAGTGGTTATTACAATTTTACTAAAAGATAAAGTAACTGAGGATAATCAAACAGAATAGGAAACTTTCAAATCAGTATCAGATGTCACTGCTTCTATAATTCATGGTCATACACTCTTTGTATAGCAACTTAATTGAGATACTAGAAGCCTGATGCACGAAATTCTTCATGTAAGAGTATGCCTGCCTTCCCTGAGCTGCTGGTCTTAGCTTCATCTGGAAGGTTGTCCAGTCTAATTAGTATATTAATGCTTTTATTATTATAGATAATTCATATGTATTTTAAAATTCATCCTTGCTAAGCATACCATCTAGTGGCTTTTTGTATATTCAGAGATATGCAGTCATCATCACTAACTGTCCTCCTTTCCCCTTCTTCCTGGTTTGCTACCTTGCTGCAGGGGCCTGCTCCCTCCCTTTTAGGTCTGAGTTCTCTAATGTTCTTCCAGGACTCTCCACTTTTCCTCTTCAGCCATCAATTCTCCCAACCTTTGTATCAAAGGAAGTCTTTTTTTTCTTTTTTCTTTCTTTCTTTTTTTCTTTTTTTTCTTTTACAGTTCAGAGCATTTTAGATCCCATTATCTCAACTTTCCTTTCAGACCAGGATAGATCATTTGCATAAGTAAAAACGGCTATCTTTCTAAATCCCTTTTTTAGACTATGGAAGTGGTGATAATAGCACACATTGTATTTCTTTAAGCCCAGCGCCAGTCCTGTACATAATAGGTGTACTGCCAGGCCTGAATTTTACCATAGCATTTCTCTATGTCAGGCTTCATTTTCCCTTTAAATCAGCTCATCCTTGTATTTTTAGTTTTAATAGCTGTCATTTTCCCAGTCACTTGAAAGCTTAGCAAAGACTTTTCTTCCCTTATACCTGCAATTCTACCATCCAAATGGTGGATAATTCATGCTCCTTTCACCTCTGTCATGTCTCTGCAGCTGTTCTCTTCTTTCCATTTCCAGCACTGTCACCCCAGATTAGACCCTCATTTGTTGCATTCTTTTTTAATTTTTCTTGTTTTTGTGTGTGTGTGTTTTTGTTTTTGTTTTTTTGCAATTCCATTCTGTTTTACGCATTGCTTTCAAATGCAGTTTCTTTTTGTGCTATTCCAAATAGTATTTCTGTAGTACTTCAGAATTCTTAGAAATTTCTCATTGCCTACTAAATTAAAAACAGACTTCTACCTTAACATTCAAGATCTTCAAAACCTGCAATCTGCCTTTTTGCTTGTGCTTGCCTACTTTAACCCTCGGTTCCAACCAAACTGGTCTATTCACCAATATTTTTGTGAAATGCTTTGCAGCTTCCCAGCATCGAGCTCCACTTCTCATGCTTCTGCCCCTGCATGGAATGTCCTCCTCCAGGCTGTGTGCCTTCTCTGCAATCTGTCCACTGGTCTGGACCTGTCTCAGGACACTGTGTCCTCAGTGCATTCTTTCCATACTCCCATCCTCTACCAATCACATGTATGTTCTGTCTCATTTGAATTCCTACAGCACTTCCTTTTTTAACAGGATTTGTTTTATTTGGGTATTGTCTAATCTGCTCTACTTAATGTAATATCTTTGAGCAGGTGTCTTGTACTTTAGTTTTCCTGGGATGCTATCCACAATGCCATTTATATAGTAGTAATGTTTGTAGTAATAACAACAAGGCATCTAACATTTATTAAGCACTTAACTATTTGTTGGACAATATTTTCATAAATTTTTATGAGTTAACATATTTAACCTTATACCTTTTAAAGGAGTTAACTATCTCCATATTGCAGATGGAGATGCAGACAAAGAGAGTTTAAGTAGTTGGAAAGAAGCAGAATTGGGATTTGAATCTCCAGGGTCAGATAATTTATGAGCCCACACATATTCTTTTTTTAAAAAAAACTATATATTTTTTTATTTTATTTTTTTATAATATATTTTTAATTAAATTATTATTTTTGTACATATACCAATGCTCCCCCTCCCATACATACCCTCCCTCCCCAAAGTTTCGTGTCCATTGGTTGTACTTATATGCATGTATACAAGTCCTTTGGTTGATCTCTTATCTCCCCCAGATCTCCCCAACCTCCCCACTGTAATTTGACAGTCTGCTTGTTGCTTTACTGTCTCTATATCTATCTTTTGGTTCTTCAGTTTATAATGTTCTTTATCATCCATAGATAAGTGAGGTCATGTGGTGTCTCTCTTTCATTGACTGGCTTGTTTCACTCAGCATGATGTTCTCCAATTCCATCCAGGTTGCTGCAAACGATGAGAATTTTTTTTTTTATGGCTGCGTAATATTCCATTGTGTAAATGTACCATAGTTTTTGGATCCAATCATCTGCTGATGGGCACCTAGGCTGTTTCCAAATCCTAGCTATTGTAAATTGTGCTGCTATGAACATAGGGGTGATTGGAATTGAACCTGGGACCCTTCAGTCCCTAGGCCAGATGCTCTATCCACTGAGCCAAACCAGCTAGGTTGCCCACACATACTATATTCTTAACCTTACTGTCTTCTAGTAGGTACTTTGTAAATAATGACTTATACAAGAATGATATTTTCTTTGGTTTGAATATAAACACAGCAATTAGAAATAGTACAGAATAGCATTGTTACCCAAGCTCCTGAATTGCAGCTATTTATGCAACATTTTATCTGACTGTATTTAGTAGTGAATGTATACATCATCTGCATACACATTGAAGTATTTTTAGAAGACTGTTTTAAATGAGAAACATTCTCTTATAAAGTGACTATAGCTACCAGGTAGATGGGTTAAGGAATTTTGATAAAAGTTTCTTGGTAGATGGTTTAGGATTGCTCCAAATTAGAAGCAGGTTGGAATTCTTTAAGCTCTTTCATGAGGCTATCTTGAGAGAGCTAAGTACCTTAAATGTTTTAAATATTATTGTATGGAAGTAAATTGTCCCCTTTTTCCCCTTTTTAAAAAAGCAAAGCCTGTGGTTAGCACCACTCCAGTGCGGATGTCGGTTCCACTTACACAGACTGTCAAACAAGTGAGTATCACATAACTTCTTTTCTCTGTATTTCCCAAACAGACAATTTACTTTTATAATTGAAAGTTAAGATATTTTTTAAAAAATAAGCTTTTGCCAGTTTTATTAAAGAAAAATTTTGCCTGACTTACTTTTCACCAGTCTATTCTGGCATGCTTCTAATGATAGCAGAATCACCTGGATCAGTGATAGCAGTGTGCATAGTCTTCACATGCTGTGCCCAACTCAGTCACTGCCACTGTAGTAAGGATACCAGGCTTGGCCAACATGGCGTAGTGCTCTATTTCAAATTTCCTAAGGCTGGACAGTTGCTGGCGAGGGTGACCAGTTTTACTTTGCTTGTCTGATCGTTTTTAGAGGCTACTTGTACCCCAGCACGTACTTCCCAGTTTCCATTACAAGTTATAGCCTAGAGTTGATTGATTCCAGCCACTTTAAAAATATATACATAGATATTTTATTGATTTCAAAGAGTAAGGGAGAGGGAGAAAGAGAAATATCACTGATGAAAAAGAATCATTGATCAGCTGCCTCCTGCATTCCCCCCACCAGTGATCGAGGCCACAATTTGGGCATGTGCCCTGACTAGGAATTAAACCTTAACCTCCTGATTCATAGGTCGACACTCAATCTTCAAGTCACACTGGCTGGGCAGCTTTTTAATCTTCTTTGTTGCTACCATCTTCCTGCCTTACCCGTGGGAGAAAGTTAAGATTTAAGTATAAGAGATGTATACTGAATTGGAAAATTATAAAATTTATCTTTGTAATTACGTGATCTTTCTTTTTTTAGGTTGTTCCAAAACCAATTAATCCAGCTTCACAAATCGTTACTACTAGCCAGCCACAGCAACGGCTCATCATGCCTGCCACCCCACTGCCACAGATCCAGCCAAACCTCACTAACCTGCCACCAGGAACAGTGCTGGCACCGGCTCCAGGGACAGGGAATGTGGGTTATGCAGTGCTTCCAGCTCAGTATGTCACTCAGGTATGAGGCAAAAATGAAGTCATTGCATTTCCTAAAGGATATTAGGTTTAAGATATTTAGCATTGTCACATTCTGAAAATGACTCAAACCATCTTAGTATTAAGATAGCTCTTTCCAAAATCTTGAAATGTTAATGAAAACTTCTGAGTTTATTTTTGTGTATTTTTAGCACTGAGAAATATAAAGCACAAGTCAAATATATAGGTCAGACAATTTGGAGCTGAGAGTAGGTTGATGAGAAGGTCATCTATACTAATAAAAGGGTAATATGCTAATTAGACTGGGTCAACGGGACATCTAACTTCCTTCCAGACAAAGCCATGGTGGCAGAGGCTGAGACAAAGGTAGTTAGGGCAACCAGGCTGGCAGAGGAGCAGTTAAGTGGTGGCCAGGTTGTCAGGGGAGCAGTTAGGGGACACCCAGGCCTGCAGCGGGGCAGTTAGGAGGCAGCCAGACTGGCAGGGTGGCAGTTAGGGAGTGATCAAGCTGGCAAGCAGAGGCAGTTAGGGGCGATCAGGCAGGCAGGTGAGTGGTTAGGAGTCAGTGGTTCCAGATTGCAAGAGGGATGTCCGACTGCCAGGTTAGGCTCCATCCTGTAGTGGTAGTCAGACATCCCCTCGGGAGTCACGGATTGGAGAGGATGCAGGCCGGGCTGAGGGACACTAATTTTGTGTACCGGGCCTCTAGCACAGATAAAAGAGAAAAGATGAAGTTAAAAATTATCAGAGTCCGAATAAATTCAGAAAGGACTGTGACCCTAATAAAGTTCTTCTTCACCTATGAATATAATGTCACTGATTTATTCTTGGAAAATAGATTGTTAGATGGGTTTCGAGGTGACATGTCTTGAGTGATCTGTCCAGACTCATTTGGTCAATCTTTAATTCAAAGGCAAAGATTTACCCAGTTGGCTGGCTTGGATTAGGAGTACTGCTTCTAGGAAGCAGAAGTTTTCTTTTTTCAGGTCAGAGTCAATCAGATTTGCTCGGTCGGTATTGTTCAGTGGTTGAGCATTGACCCATGAACCAAGAGGTCACTGGTTCCTCATGCCAGGACACATGCCCAGGTTTTGGGCTTAATCCTCAGAAGGGGCTGTACAGGAGGCAGCCAGTCGATGTTTCTCTCTCGTCAGAGTCTCTCTCTATTCCTCTCCCTTCCTCTCTAAAATCAATAAAAACAATTTAAGAAGTTAAGAGTCAATCAAATTAGTACCATGTTCTAAGCTACTGAATTATTGATTTATTTAGCTTGTAAGAGGAGAAACAGAAACCTATCTGTACTTTAATGAAATGTTCTTTGGAGTATGGTATGTGGCTGCTAATTTTAAAATACCATTAATGTTCAATATTTTTATCATTAGCATATCTTTTATGTTTGAAATCAGTGTAAAATAGAAACTTAATTATTGTGCATGTATCTTCTCATTTTCTGTAACTTGCAATGTGATGAATGATCATTATAGAAAGTTTTATTTATAAGTAGATACATTGTATTTTTTTAGCCATTACACTAGATTACAGTACTTTTAGGGAATTTTCTAATTCTAATAAGATACTCCTCTATGAAAAATTTATTATATTTTTACCATGTTGTACTTTCAAATGTTCACTTTGTTTTTACCTCTAATATTAGTTTGGATCTTTAGAAAAGCTGCCTTGAGGTAGTATGTTTGCTTGAGATTTTTCATTCTACTTTTTCTTTTTTAATAAATGAATTTGTGCTCCTCACTGATAATTATACCTGTGAATATTGTCCATTTTTGTAAATATGGTCTAAAATTATCTTTCTTTATATGTAGCTACAGCAGTCTTCGTACGTGTCTATAGCAAGCAACTCTAACTTTACTGGTACATCAGGTGTCCAGACCCAGGCAAGGCTTCCATTCAATGGGTGAGTGTTTGGAAAATATGTAAGTTAAATTGTTAGATCAGGTTAAATGCAGCATTAAATATATATATTTCAGAATACATTTATTTTATTTTCCCCCCCTTAAAGCTATGTGAGATAGTCAAAAGAACTCCCATGTATCTTATTTGAGGGCCATCCCTTGAGATGCCTATTCTAATTTTGTCATAGCCAATTCTGTATCAGTACCAACCCAAGGGTTCCTCCTCTCCCCCAGAGGCCCTCCACCTCCACCATCATTCCCACACATTGTCTTGCCACCAAGTATGAATAATGGTATTTTTATTTCTCCCCTACAAACGAAGCTTTCTTCTCAGGATGAGTTTCCAGCTGAGTCTGGAGGCCTCTGGAGTTTTCCCAGACATGATGTCAAGGAGGTGAAGGGGGGGTCTTGGTGATATGTGGGTAGACTTAACTAAATTTTAAGAATCATGTATTTAAAAAATTTTTTTTTATTGATTAAGGTATCACATATTTGTCCTCAACCCCCCCATTGCAACCCCCAACCCCTCCTCACTCAAGCCCCTACCCCCCTGTTGTCCTTGACCACTGGTTAGGCTCATATGTATGCACAAAAGTCCTTTGGTTGATCTCTCCCTTTTATCCCCACCCTCCCTCTGAGGTCCAACAGTCTGACCCATGGCTCCTTATATCTGGGTCTGTTCTTGTTCATTTGTCTATGTTGTTCATCATTTCCCTTAGATGAGTGAAATCATGTCCTACTGGAAATATACTTATAAGAATTGAAAATAAGACAAGCAGTAATGGTTATGCTGAAAGGCAAATGAATCAGTCTGTAATGAGTTTCTTTCTGGGCCAAGGAATAATGTATTTTATTTTTATGTATTAAATATATTAGTAGCTCATCAAAAGAGAGGGGGGGGGGAAGAAACCCCAACTTTCTCTTTCTTGGATATACTAATTTTTCTACATGCTTTATTCTTTCTTTGTCCTCCCTCTTTTCTCCTTTTCCCACCCTGAATATATTTTTTAAAGGATATTGGTTTTTAAATTGTTATGTTGGGTCCTTGCTTTTTTTTAATATATTTTTTTAAATCTGTTGTTTGTTGCCTTTGCAGTGTTGAGCGGGACTAGTCTACCTCTCCCTCCCCTCCAAATTCCAGCCCCACACGCTCTTCTACTCACTACCTTTTGTAATTAAGTCTGAAAAGTTTTGGAATGACTTAAACTTTAGTTCTCTGAAGGAAGAGTATTTGTTGTAGAATGTTCTGTAGAAGTTATTACTAATGTCCTTTTTTTTTTTTTTTTTTTTTTTTTTTTTTTTTTTTTTAGGATTTTTTATTGACTTTGAGAGAGAGAGGAAGGAAGAGACAGAGAGAGAAATACCAATGTGAGAGTGCACACCCCTCTCCCCCCGCTCCCCTCTGGGATCGAGCCTGAAACGGGCATGTGCCCTGATCAGGAATAAAACTGACAACATTTTGGTGCATGGGGATGATGCTAAACCAACTGAGCCACACCAGTCAGTTAATATCTCCCACCCCACCCCACCTCATATCTTGACTCTCTGCCTGTTTTCATTTTACAAGTTGCTTTTTAACTTAATGTGAATGGAACATCATAGCAAACTTTTATTAAAGACTAGAGCCCTGGTGCATGAAACTCATACACGGGTAGGATCCATAGGCCTGGCTGGCAATCAGGGCCTATCGGGGGCCTTTCAGCTGCCTGCCAGACCTTCCTTCCCCGGCTGCCAGTTGGGGCCTTTTTTCATTCTGCACTGCCCCTTGGTGGTTAGTGCTCATTATAGCAAGCATTTGAACTCCCAATCTCCCAAACTCCCAAGGGGACAATTTGCATGTTAGGCTTTTTATATATATGTAGATTTATACATTTGTTAAAGCTTTGTCTTAGGCGGAATTTACAGGTCGGGGACTTTACTAATTTTAATACTTTTAACTGATTAAAACGTATATCTTTTTTTGTGTGTCTTTATAGTATAATCCCATCAGAGTCTGCAAGTCGACCCAGAAAGCCCTGTAATTGTACAAAATCGCTGTGTTTGAAATTGTAAGTCTTTTTTGCTACTGTTTCCTCATTTGATATACCCAAAAATGCTTTTAAAAATAAATGTAGTTAACTAAAATTTCTTTGTAGACCAATTCCATAAGTCTAAGTAATTTAAAGAAACAAATAAGTGTGAATGTTTGAGAGTATGATAGTGTGAAAATACTGTTTCATTCATTCAGAAAAAAATAATTGTAGGGTCTTGACCATAGATGAGGCACAGGAGTAGGAGTTAGGGAAATAGCATCAGGAGAGAGACATATTCTCTGCCCTCATTAATAATAAATTTGATCTTATTTATGACCTTGGTCATTTGGTCTCGTAAATGAGGTGATACTCTGAGTAGTTTTAAAATTAATGGATGATTAATTTGCCTATTAGTACTGAACTAAGAGATTTGACATGAAACAATTATATGAAAAGCATTGGTCATGTGGGAGTTAGAATCCAAAGAGCAAAGCAGTAGTTCAAGCAAGCAGGTTCCACTAACAATATAATTCTTATTTCTCCTTTTTTGTGATTTTTGAAATAACTTACTTAGGGGGCATACAAAATCATGTAGCTGTAGTGTTGACAGCTGTTATTACTGAAACTAAGCTTCTAAAGTAAAATTCTAGGAGCCAGTGATTTTAATTTTGAGCTTTATCATGTAGTTGATAATATATGTTAACACCTAGGTAGCTGTGACTACATTTCTAAAATGTTTTTTCATGTATATAATGCTATTAAATCAGATAATTCATAGTTTCGTTTATTTTAACAATGACTTTTTAAATATAACTTACACCAACTTTTATATTGCAGATATTGTGATTGCTTTGCAAATGGTGAATTTTGCAACAACTGCAATTGTACTAATTGTTATAATAATTTGGAACATGAAAATGAAAGACAAAAGGCAATAAAGGTGATTATTTTTTATTTCATTTAACAAAAATTTATTTTTCACCTGTTTTATGTGGAACTCTGTTTTACAAGGAAAATTAATTCCCCTTTGCAGTATTTAAATTTTAATTTCCTGTGATTTAACATCAGTCGGTATGTGCTCTGTTTTGATAGGCATGCCTTGACAGAAATCCAGAAGCTTTTAAGCCTAAAATAGGAAAAGGAAAGGAGGGAGAATCAGATCGACGTCACAGCAAAGGATGTAATTGCAAACGCTCAGGATGTCTTAAAAACTACTGTGAATGCTATGAGGTGAGATGCTGGCTGGGGAAAATAATGTAGCCATCTTTTGAAAAATCACATTAGAAAGAGCATACTATAAAACTTCAATGGAAAATTGAGAGATTACTTTGCTATTGCAATTTGAAAATATGCAGAGTTGGCCCAAAGGCCCTCATTTGAGGAAGAACTTCTGGCCTCCCAAGCAAGGCTGAGAGAGCAAAACAGGCCTACCTCGTTTTATTGCACCTAGCTTTACTGTGCTTCACAGATGTTGAGGGTTTTGTGGTGTGTTTTTTTGTTTTTGTTTTTGTTTTTTACAAATTAAAGGCAAAACAGTCCACAAGAAAAAGATTATAACTGGCTTGCAGTGGTCTGGAACCAAATTTGCAATATCTGTAAGGTATGCCTGTGCCTTAGTTTTGTCATCACAGCTTGGGATCTCATTAGCTGCTTTACCAGTTGATAACTTCTTGATCACTATACACGAAAGTATGCAAGTCAGAGCACCAGTTTATTGATTGTCAATAAAAATAACATCAGAGTGGATTGGAAACTCTATAGTGGTTCTCAGCTGAAGGTCAGTACTACCTAGTCTGTCCCCGTGGGCTTTTTGGAATATATATAGGTACAAAATAGCCTGCATTTCAGGGTATAGTCCTGAAAATAAAGATTTATTTTGACCAAGTGTCAATAGTGCACTGTTGAAGAACACTACTCTATTGAAAAGTAAATTACGTTAAGAAGTTTGCTTTGTTAACATAAAAACAGGAAAGGAGGAATGTAAAATAGGTCATTGTGAAGTGATTGCATCTGTTTTTACTGGCTGTTTTTATTTATGAATCAGGAATCTTTTTTTTTTTTTTTATCCTCAACCAAGGATATGTTTTTATTGACTTTTATAGAAAGAGGAAGGGAGGCCGGGACCGGTTTGGCTCAGTGGATAGAGCGTCGGCCTGCGGACTGAAGGGTCCTGGGTTCGATTCCAGGCAAGGGCATGTACCTGGTTGCGGGCACATCCCTGGTGGGGGGTGTGCAAGAGGCAGCTGATCGATGATTCTCTCTCATCGATGTTTCTAGCTCTCTATCCTGCTCTCTTCCTCTCTGTAAAAAATTAATAAAATATGTTTAAAAAAAAAAAAAGAGGAAGGGAGGAAGGAAGGGAGAGATGAGAGGGAGGGGAAACGTCCATCCATTACCTCCCACATATTCCCCAATGGGATG
Source organism: Pipistrellus kuhlii (assembly GCF_014108245.1). Lineage (NCBI taxonomy): Eukaryota > Metazoa > Chordata > Mammalia > Chiroptera > Vespertilionidae > Pipistrellus > Pipistrellus kuhlii. Next base: position 149,663,339 of record NW_023425404.1, read on the forward strand.
GAGCCACCATTTTTAGGTGCATGGGAAGACACTCCAACCAAATGAGCCACCCAGCCAGGACCCAGGCATCTTTTCTGAAGAATGTAATTGAAACTCTTCTTTGATAGATGCCATGTAAACCATCCTCCTGCTTCAAAGAAAGTACCATATAGTTTATTATTTTTCTTTTCAAAGGTTTAATACAAGAATCAAATCATGCCAAGATTAGTTTCTCTTTCCCTTCTTCCCTCCATTCTTTTCTCCCTCCCTCCCTTTATTTATTTATTTTTTTTCTTTGTTAGAGAGAGTGAGAAACATCAATATGAAAGAGAAACATTGATTGGTTGCCTCCTGTTTGTGCCTCCACTGGGGATCGAACCAGCAGCTTAGGTATATGCCCTGCCCAAGAATTGATCCTGCAAACTTTTGGTGTCTTAGACGATGCTCCAACCAACCCAGCCATCTGGCCAGGTCTGTAATTGGTTTCTTGGTGCACCTGAAACTCTTTAATAGGAATCTTTGGATACACACACACACACTCACACACACATACACACATATTTTACTGTTTTTTAAAGAGAGGAAAGGAAAGGGACAGAGAGTTAGAAACATCGATGAGAGAGAAACATTGATCAGCTGCCTCCTGCACAACCCCACTGGGGATGTGTGCCTGCAACCAACGTACATGCCCTTGACTGGAATCGAACCTGGGATCCTTCAGTCCACAGGCCGATGCTTTGAGCTAAACCGGTTTCAGCACATCTGGTATATTTTTATACTTTCAAATTTCACTATATTTTTAGTTTTGACAGAAGGCCTTGCACTTGGTCAGGTAATACCACCAAGATTGCACTCTCCCCTAATAATGTCTGCTATATTCCAAGAGTATGCAAGATTTGTGTACTGCTCTGGACAGTGTGGTTCACTTGGTGAGCACTGTCCCATGCAACCAAAGGTCACTGGTTTGACTTCTGATCAGGGCACATGCCTGGGTTTTGGGCTTGATCTATAATAGGGGGTGTGCAGGAGGCAGACAATTGATGATTCTCTCTCATCATTGATATCTATCTCCTCAACTTCCTCTTTCTCTAAAAATCAATTTAAAAAACATAGATTTTTTAAAAAAAGGTTTGTGTACTGAATTCCTCATTTATGCATTGCGTAGGTCAAAAATATCACTCAGGAAATATAGGAAAGTAAATTTTGTTAGTCCTAAAACCAGTGTGAGTGAAAATAGCATATAATCAAGATTGTTTTTTAAAGTCTCTTAAAATCTTGAGTCCAACAAGCCAGATTTTCATTTGGTGTTGGAAGAGATTGACTTTTTAAATTTTATTTTATGTTTTTATTGATATTAGAGAGAAACATCAATGATGAGAGAGAATCATTGATTCGCTGCCTCCTACTGTGGATCAAGTCTACAACACAGGCATTGTGTCCTGACTGGGAATTGAACTGTGACCTCCTGGTTCATGGTTCAAAGTTTAGCCACTGGGCCACACTGGCTGGGCTTGACTCTATTATTTGTTGTTTGAACACCCGATCAAATAGGCTTCTGCTAGTAAACCATATCACATAAAAATTATCTTGAATATGTAAAATTGTAAGCCATAAAACCAAGTCCACAAAAAGAGAGAAAATGGAAATTGATGTAAAGCTAGGTCAGAAAGACAAAGAAACCCTTTTGTTGGTGTGTCAGTGAACAATCAATACATGCTATTTGGAAAGATATGAACTAATCATTTAATTGAATTGTTTAGCAAATCTGTAAATCAATCAAAGTAGAAAAGGCAATAGACTGGTTGAAATATGTTAGAAGAGAGAAAGCTTCCCTATCCTATATACTGATAGCGTAATATGCTAAGTGTCCGACTGTTCGTTCCACCATTCCACCAGTTGCTATGATTCCACCAGGGGGCAGATGCTCTGACCTGTAGGTTAGCTTGTTGCTGGGGTTGGTCGATCAGGACTGGGTGAGATGGACCACACACGCCCTGGAGCCCTCTCACAGTCTCTCCCCGGCTGGTTGGCCGGTCCCCATTGGCCCCAATTGGGACTAGGAGAGACAGTCCCAATTGGCCCTATTTGCCAGCCAGGCCAAGGGAATTCACCAGTGCATGAATTTGTGCACCGGGCCTCTAGTCTATTACAGTGAAACTTGAGGCCTGGTGCACAAAATTCGTGCGTGGGGGAGGGTCCGTTAGCCCGGCCTGCACCCTCTCCAATCGAACTCCTCAGGCATCCCTCTCGCAATCCAGGTCTCCTGGCTCCTAATCGCTCACTTGCCTGATGGCCTGATCGTCCCTAACTGTCCCCCCTGCCAGCCTGATCGCCCTTAGCTGCTCTCCCCTGCTGTCATGATCACCCTAACTGCCCTCCCCTGCCTACCTAATCACTCCTAACTGCCCTTCCCTGCTGGCCTGATTGCCCCTAACCACTTCTGCCTCAGCCCCTGCCTCTGTGCTTTGTCCCAAAGGAAGGCAGGACTGGAAGATGTATAGTTTCCCAGCCTAATTAGCATATTACTCTTTTATTAGTATAGATCCTTGACATTCAGGACATTAATTTTTTGTCCTGAATGACTAAGAAATAGAAAAACTTGGAATCCATTAAACTTTGACTAGCAGTGGCTGACACTATGAATTAGCTGCGATGTCTGACAGTTTGTGTTGAATTATTAGACTTTTGAATTGAATTGTTTTCTTTTGGTCTAGTTGGTCTGCATCTAGATATCATTTATATTCCTTTCACAGAACTTGTTGATAGAATGATTGACTGTCCACATTACTTAAATGGTTGTACCTTTTCTTGTGACCTTTTTATTCTATCTTCTCTCTTTAACCCAAAATAAGTTGAATTAACAAAGCCAGATGGCTGCCTTATCAGTCTAATTTCTCCCTCCTGAATTTCTGTTAAGTATTAGTACCTTTCTTAAGGTTCTTAAAACGAAAACCCAATCCAAATGTACCTTATTGGTATGTCTATGCCCCTATCCCTACAGAGATTTTATTTCTTCATCATTAGATACTCCATCCCAAACTGGCCCATAGTAACCCAATTAACTCAAAATTTATATCAATTTTTTTTCCTTTGGTAAATGGAATTTATTAGTGTTTTGTAAGAAAGAAGCAGGATAAATGTTCATAGTATGATCTGTTTATCATGCTATGTATTATGGAGAAAATTTGATATTTAAATTGACATGGGTTCACTGAAGAAAATGCAGCCAATAAGATACTTAAATTTACTAGGAGTCTGCAAAATGTAAATTAAAGAACAGTAAGATTTCATTTTATTTTCCTCCAATCAGATTGGTAAATATTAAAAGGAGCAATAATATACGTTGTTGAAGGGAATGTAAGAAAGTATTTTTTTATACATTTGTGATGAGGTATGGTATCATAGCTTTTTGAAAGAACAATCTGTCCACATCTATTAAAATTAAAATATATATACCCTTTTACCAGTGAGCCCAAGTCTAGAAATCTATCCATCAACATAAGAAACATTCAAACGCCCTCATAGGTTTGGCTCAGTGAATAAAGCCTCAGCCTGCAGGCTCAAGGGTACCAGGTTCGATTCTGGTCAAGGGCATGTACCTTGGTTGTGGGCACATACTCTTTAGAGAGTGTGCAGGAGGCAGCTGATCGATGTTTCTCTCTCAGCAGTGTTTCTAACTCTCTATCCCTCTCCCTTCCTCTCTGTAAAAAAATCAGTAAAATATATTTTAAGAAACATTCAAACCTCTGAAGAATTTTTGTGAGTTTATTCAAGTCAAACTGTCAACTATGCCGGGGAGCAAAATCTCAACAGATTGAGATTTAATGCTTCAGAGAATGGCAGGTTTTTGTTTGTTTTTTACCTTATTTTATACAATTAAAAGAGAAGATGTAAGTGAAATTCATTGGTGATAAATTAGGGAGGCCAGAGAAAGCAAAACTGGGGAAACCTCTGGGATTGGATAGAAAGTAAAATGATAGACATAGTCCAGCTGCGGTGGCTCAATGGTTGAACATTGACCTATGGGAGCCAGGAGATCACAGTTTGATTCCTGGTCAGGGCACATGCCTGGGTTGTGGGCTCGAAAGCCAGCAGGGAGTGTGCAGGAGGCAACCAATCAGTGATTCTCTCTCATCATTGATATTTCTAACTATATATATTTTAAAAGTGATAGATGTATACATCTTTTACATAGGAGGATACAGGATAGTTAATAGTCAGCAGTTAACACGATAAAAATGAGAGGATTTGTAGTCTCTGCTCTGGTGCATAGATTGTGCTCTAAAGGGTCCAGAAAAAAAAGGCAAGTTACCCTGACTTTCCAAAGATATGTTATGATGCAAAAACGAGTAAAGCTCAGTTGAGGTAAAGATTGACTTTTGTCAGGCAAGATTCTAGCCTAGGACATGATTACCTGCCATATAAACTGCTTTTTGTTAAAAATTTTTTCATTTCAGCCAGACCAGTGTGACTTAGTGGTTGAATATTTACCTGTGAATCAGGAGGTCACAGTTTGATTCCTCATAAGGGCACATGCCTGGGTTGTGGGCTCCATCCCCAGGGAGGGTGTGCAGGAGACAGATTTTCATCATTGATATTTCTCTCTCTTCCTCTTCCTTCCTCTCTGAAATCAATAAAAGAGATAATTTTTTTTTTAAGTTTTCATTTCAGACCATTCTATGGCCTTCCCTGAGCTTGTCACATTAGCATGTGGCCTCTTTTCAGTCCATGTATTTTATTGTCCATCAAACTAAAAAATGAAAAATACTTTAGGATTTGTGAGGTAGTATATGTACATAAGATCTATGTTTTTTCATAAATATACATGTATTTTATATACTTTTTATGAATTAATATGGGCTATTAAGGGAGTTCAGGGATGGAGATATTCATAATAAAAACAGCAACTATGAAATCCTTTTCATGTGATATTGTGTGTTTGCATAAATGGGAGGTCACTAACATGTTAATGATTACTTGATGGAGGCGGTTCGATTCTGGATGACCCTTTAATATTATAATGAATCATTCATATTCTTTATAAAGAACATGTTTTTCATACCAGGAGGAAAATCTGTGGGGGGGGAAGGGATGGGAAATGAACTTAAACACAAACATTGCATAGTCACTCTCAGATTTAAGAATACACATGAGCCGAAGCCGGTTTGGCTCAGAGTGGAGCCAAACCGGCTTCGGCTCACAGACCGACGCTCTATCATTTAGGGAAATGGTAGAGCGTCCGTCTGTGGACTGAAAGGTCCCAGGTTCGATTTCGGTCAAGGGCATGTACATTGGTTGCGGGCACATCCCCGGTAGATGGTGTGCAAGAGGCAGCTGGTCGGTGTTTCTCTCTCATCGATGTTTCTAGCTCTCTATCTCTCTCCCTTCCTCTGTGTAAAAAATCAATAAAATATATTAAAAAAAAAGAAAAAAAAAAGAATACACATGAGTAGTTAGCCCTTTTGGTGTTTGTCAGCAAGAGATGTTTCCATTTTATCTTTATGCCAGTTGACCAGTTAGTTATCTGTTGATTTTATCAGGGAGTCTATAGTAACTTATTTTGGTTTTGATATGGGAGCTTTTCTTTTGTATATCTTCTAGGCAAAAATAATGTGTTCCTCAATATGCAAATGCATCGGCTGTAAGAATTTCGAAGAAAGCCCAGAAAGAAAGACATTGATGCACCTGGCAGATGCAGCTGAAGTGAGGGTGCAGCAGCAAACAGCGGCGAAGACCAAGTTATCCTCTCAGATTTCAGACTTGCTTACTAGGCCAACACCAGCTTTGAGTAGCGGAGGAGGAAAGTAAGTTAATAGTTTAATCTCTTTATAATGTGACATGAATATTCATTTTTGTTTAAGTTTCTCCTTTTGGACAAAATTGAGTTCATACTTGGTTGTTGCAAATCTGATTTTTACATTTTCTTGCTATCTTTTACTTATTGTAAAGGAATTTAAAGGCAACAGAAAAACTGCTATAGACACATTGCACAGTTCTAAAATGCAGTAATGCTTTAGTTCACTTGGCTTTAACTTCATTGGTTTTCTCCCTACTAAGATAAGTGATTATATAATTTGACAAACCTCTAAGAAAATCAGAGTTTTCATAACTCTAACTGGTTGTGTAATTTTCTATATTTTTGCACTTTCTTACTGTCATCGTAGAAAATGTCCAGACCTGTAAGAATTTTTAGGAGTTTATTTGAGCCAAACTAAGGAAAATTACTGGGAAGCAAAGTCTCAATGGATTGAGAAAATGCTTCAGAGATTGGTAGTTTTACGCCTTATTTTATGTATTACAATCAAAGGAGAAGGCATAAGGGAGTTATGAAATTCATTGGTGATAGATTAGGGAAATGGGAAAAAGTAAAGTAGGGAAATCTCTGGGATTGGATTAAAGATAAAACAAATTACCCTGACATTCCAAAGGTTATCATTAATGCAAAAAGACAATAGAATGGCTCAGTTAAGGTCAAGATTGATCTTTGTCAAGAAAGATACCGGCCCAGGACTACCCTCCATTGACTAGCTCTTAGAAAGTTTTAATTTCAAGTCATCCTATGAGGTTACGTTAGTTTGTGAGGCCGTCATGCAGGTCTCCCCTGAGCTGGCCAGGTTTAGTTTCATCCACATTACCTTCTCTTGCTTTTTCTTTTCTGTGCCCTCTTGGCGCCAAACACTATATTACTGTAGCTCCTTATTTCATTAGACTGCCAAGCTCTGGCGTAGAAAAGCTGGAGCTTCATTTCAAGTCAGGGCGACCTGAATTTAAATATCTGTGCTCTGTAGTAGTGTGTGAATTCAACAAGAACTTCATCTCTGAGCCTGTTTTCTTAGCCTTCAAATCACCCTCATGACAGACTATGAGGAGAAAAGCATCTCTGTTGCAGTGTTTGGCAGGGTCTGATTCTACAAGTTTACTGACTTAGATTTATATTAGTTTGTTAGAAGTTAATTTGAGGAATTATTAAATACAGTGACCCTTGCAAATGGTATATAATTTAAAAAATGTCTAAGTTGAAATAGGATCTGATACTTACAAAAGTAAGACTTTTTTTATACAACACATTTCAGCTATTCTAAAGAACTTTTACAACTGTAATAATCAGCAAATGGTTCTTCACAGAATAAAGTGGAAATGGGTTGACATCTCAATAAGGGATCCTTTCTGGTCATCTTCCAATAACCCTTCAGAATCTATCTCCATATGGAGATAAAAGATATTGCTACACTCAAATATTTATAATTAATTTTTCAATCCATTGCCATGAAGAAATATTTACTTTAAGAAGTGTAAAAGAATACAAAATAATATACTGTAATCAAGTCTATGTAAAAACAACTATTAAAAAATATTATACCAACATGTAACATTTGCCTTTGAATGGCAAAAGTTTGAATTTTTCTTTCCTTTTATTTTTCTAATTTCCAAATATGATCTGAGCACTATAATTACACAGTATTACTAGTTATACAATATTGTAATATTAACATAATATTTTCTAATGTTTTGTCTCCTGAAGGCTTTTAACACTTGACTACATATCGTAAGCCTCAGGATGGATTGCTCTAATTCAGAACTCAGTAGTTCAGATCTTTATGAATAAAACTCCATGTATGAGCAGCATTTGTTTTCCCTTTGTTTTGTTTATTGTGATAGAACGATGCAAAATTTTGGGGTGCTTGGTTTTTAAAAGAAATAAATATGTGGAAATATGCAAAAGTACTTTTAGTGTTTTCCAGGAGATAGTGCTTTCGATTCCCAATAACTCATCTTTTCATTCAGCAAATATTTTTGAAGTGTCTCTGTGCCAGACACTTCTATACAGTAAAGAAACAGCAGTAAATAAAACAAAGACTACACTCATGGACTTTACATTTATGAATCAGGAGGACTTTTGTTATATAATAGAAATACCAAGTCAGCATGTAGAATTACATCTTTTAGTTAAGTAGATAACTTTGTCTAGGTAATAAGACATATTTTATGTAAAATGTTACATTTTCCGAACACTGTTTTTCAAATATGCTCAATCATAAAACCAGGCCTAACTGTTTATAGCTCTTTAAGATGTGCTGTGCTCATTGCGTAAATGTGATACTGAGTATGTTGGTGAATCATGAAAATGTCAACAGATTTCCATATGAAACAGCGCCACCCATTTTTGAAGTTATTCAGCACCCCATCATCTCTCTTTCTCTACATCATTTCAGATTGCCATTTACATTTGTAACTAAGGAAGTAGCTGAAGCCACGTGTAATTGCCTTCTTGCCCAGGCTGAGCAGGCAGACAAGAAGGGAAAATCAAAGGCAGCAGCTGAACGGATGATACTTGAAGAATTCGGACGATGTTTGATGAGCGTTATCAACTCTGCAGGAAAAGCAAAAAGTGACCCTTGTGCTATGAATTGCTAACTCTTGTGCAAAAGACTGATAAATAGAACTGTACAGAAAATTGAAGGTGCAGGGACACTGGATTTTCTGGAAGATGGTTTAACAATTATTGCATTGTTAATTCAGTCCTTATGAGACCTGAAATTATAATATTGAGAAGAAATTTTTAAATGAGGAAATTAGTACATTTTAAATCTTAGTTAAATCTGCTTATGCCTTCTAAATTGAATTTTTCTTTATTGTATTATATAGATTTTTAATTTGCTTGTGTTTCTTAAGAATTAGATGTTCTAGCCTGACTCTATTGACAAAGAACATTTATAAATTACTATAATTTATAATGTATGGCGTTGTATGACTTTGTTCAGTAGAAAAAGCCAAAGCAGCATTGGTATTTCCCAGTCATTCTCTGGTACTAGACTATCAGCAGATAGAACGTCTACATAAACAAGTTCTTATGAAACATATTTCAATGATGTTTTAAAAAGTACTATATTTTTAAAGAAAAATCAACTTTTTAGGATGGATTCTGGAATAATATCCTATTGTCATTTTGGGAATGTCAGAAGGGGAAGTAATCCATAGGCACACTTTTAAAATAAAGTTATTTTGTTTTTTTAAGACATTAAGGGATAATAGATTAATTCTCAAAGGATGGGCAATGTGTTTTTATAATAAGAAGTGACTAAGAAGTGCTCTGGGATGTTTTTTTCATTTTCTTTCAAGGAAGTGGTATGTATTTGAAATAAATTATCAAGGTGATTACTGGGTACCATTAACATGAAAGGCTCCTATACATAGAAGCTAAGCATTAGGTAGTGGTAAAATAGAACTTTATATAATAATCAGGTATAAAAGTTGAATTTGATGGAGAAATAAAGAATATTGAAGTTCTAAGAAATGAATGTAGGGAAGGATTTTTCATCTGTATAAGCAGTTCTCTTTATAGACTTTTGATTTAAGAGGTTTCAAACCAGTATGAGAGTTAATTTACTGAAATGGGACTCCTAACAAAGCTTTCAAAATTGTAGTAGGTATTTTTTTATAAGGGAAGCTTAATATGGCATTATTTTTAGCCAGTGATTTGTACACTGAAGGTATGTTTTCATATAATTACTAAAGTAACCTAAATTACTTTCAGAATTCAACAGCTTTATGAATTTAAGAGCCTGTTATAACAGGCCTCTGATTTTATGACAAGAAAAACCATGTTGGAATTCAGGCATTTGTTAGGTACCTTAATCCTCAATAATTACTAGTATGTGATTACATTTCCTACAGGAAATCTATAGTTGTATATATTAATTGTGTATATATGTTCATATGAACACACAAGATATAGGCAATAGAAATTAAGTAATCCAAGAGTCCGTTATTCATTGAAGTATATATTTAAATTTGGATTTATAAAATTATAGTGCAGTAAACTTTAAATGTAGATAATGCAAACATTCTTAGCACCTCTATCTAGTATGTTTAATTAAAATTTGTATAAATGTAAATTAGTGTAAGGATAAAATATCTAATCAAGTTATTTTTCAAAAGATTACAATACCTTTTTGGTCTAAACATAAACTTTGTTCATTTTTGTACATATTCTGTGTTCAATTCTAATTGCACCTTTGTGATGTGTATTTATATACAGTGTGCAGAAAATGTTTGTGAAATTTGGGTTACAATTATAGATTATGTATGATGATATTGCTTGAGAATGTTTTGCTTGTAAAAATTTGAAGGTGCAATCAAATACTACTAGTTTTACTGATCTTCAAGAAGCTAAAATATTAAGCCTTTTTCCTTTGTGTGTAGTACTTACTAAACAACTTTTTGTATTTAGGCATTTGCATCAAATTGCTGAATAAGATTAATATCCACATTAATTCAACAATTTTAAAATACTGTTTGGGGAGGTTTGGGTATATAATTTTTTAGCTCTATTTACATCCCAAAGTAGAAAGAATTAAATTTATATTTACTAGAGCTATTCAAAGAGTACACTTTTCTATATTGTAAAAACATGACAGCAAAGTAAATCATACAAAAAATAAACATTTATACTATTCTGTAAAAAAAAGATTTTGCACTTTTTCTTTAATAACACCACTTTTAACCATTTAACATGCAAACCTTTTAAACATACCTGACTTCAGGTAAATTTAACATTACTTTTGAAAGCACAACTAAAAACCAAAACTATCATTTTGCCCAATTATCATTAACATAAATAGCTTTGAAATGAGACATTCTTTTTTCTCTCGGTTTATTGTTAACCTCACCAGAGGACATTTTCCCATTGTTTTTTAGAGACAGTGGAGAATGTGGGAGAGACAGGGAGACACAACACATCAATTGGTTGTCTCCCTCACAGATGGACCAGGGAGGGGGATGGAGGTATGTGCCCTTGACTGAAATTGAACCTACAACCCTTCAGTCGGAGCAGGGCTGATGCTCTAACCAGAGCCAAATCGGTGAGGGCATTTTTTTAAAGGGCAGAAACTCAATCTTACTCCTTTCCTTCTTAAGTTTGATATTCCTATGGTAAGCACCTTCCTACAAGAATGAAAAGCAACTTGCAGGTCTGGTCTTTGGACTATATGGGAACCCAGAACCTTGTTACTGGTAATAAAATAGAGCAACCACTTGTGGGAAGACTACTGCCTTAGCATCCCCATCATTTGATACGGATAACTGACTTTCGCTCAATTCTAATGTAAAAGGTAAATAAAAATACCTTTAGAAGCCTTCTATTTTATAGTTTGGTAGCTAAGAGAATGCTTATGTAAATACAGGTTTAAACCAGGACCTCCTGCCATACCTATGATCATATTGCATCCCTTCAGCATTTCATATAGGAATTTTGTTGCATCAACCCAGAGAAAAGCCAATCACTAGAAAAACCTTGAGTATTATAGTTATTTTCTATTATGTAGTTTTATGTAAATTACTTAAAATTTTTTTTGTTGTTAGGGTGAATTTCCTTCTTTTGTTGTTGATTTCACAGGGGGAGAGGGATAGAAATATCAATGAGAATCACTGATTGGCTGCCTCCAGTATGCCCTCACTGGGGATCAAGCCTGTAACCCAGGCAGGTGTCCTGATTGGGAATGAACCTGACCTCCTGGTTCATGGGTCAATGCTCAACTACTGAACAACACTGGCCAAGACAAGTATTTTAAGTTATAAGGTTTAAAAAACTTTAAAAATTGTTAGTTTTATCAAAGCATTACATTTAAGGCACTTTAGTTTTTATCAAAAACAATAAAATTCATATATTCAGGATAATGCTTATTATAAGGTCACAGACTTTAATAACTAATTTATTATATTAGCAAATATAATCTGGAAACATATAAACATACATCATGACCAGGTTGGTTTTATCCCAGGAATAAAAAGGATGGCCTCCCCCTCGCCAAATCAATGTTAGGTAACTTTAAAAAAAGTCAATGTTCTATATCTACATGCAAAAGCTATGAGATTATCTCAAAAGTTGCAGAAAACGACCTTTTGAGTATACTGAATTGTATGCTTTAAAAGGATGACTATTATGGTATGTAAATTACATCTCAATATTTTTTTTCTCAAAAAAATTTCATGTCAAAATTCTATTTATTTATGGTTATAAAAACACAACTTTCAGCAAATGGGGAATATCAGGGAGCCTAAACCTGGTAAAAATTTTTTCACAAAAAGGCCTACAGGTAATATATAAATGGTGAAAACAATGTTTCCCCCCTAACATTGGGAACAAGGCACTCCTATTCCACATTGTCTTAGAGGTCACTGAACAATAAGGGGGAAGGCCACAGATTGAAAATGAATAAGATAATACCTATTTGTGGATGATGTGAACACCAATATAGGAAAGTCAATCTTTTTTTAAAAAGCACCAGGACTAACAAGGTCAGTATGCTTAAGTGTATTTGTATACAGTAGCAATCAACATTTAAAAACAGATTTTAAAATGACCATTTATAGCAGCACCACAAAACATGAAATGTAACAAAAAATATGTGCAAAGTCTGTATGTGAAATGTAGGAAACACTGATTTCTAATAATAAAATGCCTTAAAAAAAGAGATACCATGTTTATGGATTGGAACATTCATTATTAAATTTCTCCCTAAATTAATCTATGGATTCAACATATCTTGTCAAAATCTTAGAAGGAATTTTTGTAAAATTCAACTAGTTGACTATAAAATTTACATAGACAGGTACAACTAGTACCATTGGTACTGGGATATCCATATGTGAACATCCAAACAATTTATATGACACACCAAAATTAGCTTAAAATGGATTATAATCTAAATGTAAACCCTAAAACTACAAAATGTCTAGAAAACAGGGGGAAAAAAGTGACCTTGAGTTAGATTTCTTAGATATGAAACTAAGAAAAAAATCAATAAATTGGACTTAACGAAATTAATGTCTGATCTTCAAAGCACATGTTAGAAAAGCCCTAGACTAGGAAAAAATATTTGCAAAACATAGCTGATAGTAGACTAATGTGCAGAATATGTAATTAATGCTCAATTAGAAAACAACCTTCTCAAATGTAGGCAAAAGATTTGAACATTTCACCTAAAATGTGAATGGGCCCAATCAGCATGGCTTAGTGGTTGAGCATCAACCTATGAATCAGGTCATGGTTTGATTCTGTCATGGCACATGCCTGGGTTGCAAAGTCAATCCCCAGTAGGGGGCGTGCAGGAGGCAGACAATGGATGATTGTCTCTCATCACTGATGTTTCTCTCTCCCTTTCCCTTCTCAAATCAATAAATATATTTTTTAAAATAAAATTACGTGGATGGCAAATAAACCTACAAAAAGATGCTCATCATTACCTATTAAGAAATTTAACTACAATGAAATATGCATGCCCAATTTCAATGGCTAATTCAAACAAAACCAAATACCAGGGCAGAAGCAGAGCAACAGGAAGTTTCATACATTACTGGTTGAAATGCAAAGCGGTATAGTCATGTGGCAAAAAAAGTTCTAGGAGATCGTTATCAAGTAAAATATACATTTACCATGTGACCTACTGTATGAATACGGCACATTTTTATCATTCATTAGTGGGTCTTTTTCACTTTTTAGCTATTATGTTGCTATGACATTTGTGTACAAGTTTTCGCACTGACATGTTTCTATTTCTCTTGGGTATATGCCTGTCAGTAGAACTGCTGGGTCATTTGGTAACTCTCTTTAACCCTTTGAAGAACCACCAGGCTGGTTTCCAGGATTTCCATTCTCATCACCAATGTATAAGGATTCCAACTTCTCCACATTCTTGTTAACACATCTTTTTTACTATAGCCATCCCTAGTGGGTATAAAGTGATATCTCATTGTGGTTTTGATTTGCATTTCCCAGATGGCTAAAGTCCAACATATATTCTGGTGTTTACAGGCCCTTTGTAGATCTCCTTTGAAGAATGTCTACTCATAGTCTTTACCCATTCTAAAAATCAGGTTGTCCTTTATTATGGAGTTATGCAAGTTATTTGTATATTCTATCCTCTACCAAGTAATTTGTAAAAATTTCCTCCCATTCTGTGAGTTGTCTTACTTTATAGATGTTGTCCTCTGAAGCACAAGTTTTTAATTTTGATGTCCAACTTATTTTTTGTTGATGGTGCTTTTGGTGTCATATCTAAGACACTATCACAATATAAGTTCCCAACTCTTTTCTTCCAGTTTTATAGCTTTACCTCTTACATTTAGATTTTTTATCTATTTAAAGTTAATACTTTTGCATGATGATATATAATTGTTCCAGTACTATTTGTTGAAAAGAATACATTTCTGAAGAGAATGTTAGTTTTCTCCAAAGAAAAAAAGGACAAAGGTGCTGAGTAAAATTTATAAACTAACCCTAGTAATCAAACATGACTATTTAAAAAATTCCATATCACACTTTCCTTAGAGCAAAAAAAATTAACTGTGCTAAAGGCAGTGATGGAAATATTATCTTCAATGTTTTTCCAATTTATCCAGCACTTAAAGTAAGGCAAACCACTAATTTCTAAAATAAGAATATATTAGTACATTAGTCAAAGTAACTAAGACACTACAGATATGAACTAGTTTTTAGTAAAGATCAGATAAAAAACTTAATTCAGTTATAAAACTTATTGAGTTATTAAAGGTGGATTTATAAAGGTGGTGACTTACAGGTTTCCTTTAAATAAGATTTATCCTGGTGAATCTAAACTAATTCTATGGCAAACGAAACAAAAATCACAATGTTCAGACTTCTCAGCAAGCAATAGTTCTTAATATAAATTGCAGTGCAACTCTGATTACATTTCAAAACTTAAGCCTTTGAGGTAGAATATAAAAAAATATTAAAATATACTATTTAGGATAAATTTCAATTAATAAAACTAAATTTTTAGCCAGTAAATAACCTTTGCAATTTTTAGTTTTCTTATTAACTGTACTTTTTAACATTCATTCAATAACAGTATTTTACATACACAGGTAAATAATATGCTTGCTTCTTTTATACATTAAAATACTCCCACTTATGAAAGTACATATACCTACATGTTTTTCTATCTTTTCAACTTTAGGTGTGAGAAAATTGGCCTTATTATATTTACATCTTTGACAGTATTTGTTATTCCTAAATTTCTGTAAAACTTGACAATTTTTTTCATACCTATAATCTCAATTGACCATCTTTCCCCCAAATTATTATATGCTATAAAATTCCATTATTGATTCAACACTGAAATGTTTCACTATTTTAGCTCCCTGTAAATACAAGTAGGCTTCAGAAAAGCACAATTTAACATCAAAATTTCTCATTTGCTGAGGAGCATTGGACTCTTTCAATAAGAGTCAAGTAATTACCTACTCTATTATTCAAAAGTACTATTTCAAAGTCCAGAGACAATAAATTGTGAAAATTACATCACCTGTGTACGTCCCTAAAACTATAATCCCCAGCTTCACTGCAGCACAGGGAACTATTTCATGGCTCAGGTGCTTACTGTCCATCTGATAAAGCATACATATTTCTACTTTAGGATACCCTGGCAAAGGGACTTTGTGGTACCTGATATTTTAATTTAGCCAAAATCTAAAAACACACATTTTCACATGTAAATAAAATTATACTCAAGGTATTCTATCAACCAAAGCTTTTAAGGAATGTAGTCTAGTTGTAAAAGGAGTCAATGTGTTGCTGACTCCTAGTTGTTATTTTCTCGTTTTTAAAGTAGATTGAACAAATTAAAATTATGTCCAGTCACATTATTCAGTCTAACGTAAATCCAAAGCCAGTACTTATTGTCTAGTCCGCTCTTACTGCTTTGTTCAGGTTGGTAACGTTAAAATGCCGCAAACATACCAAAGTTCAAGCAGATTTTATGAAATATGCAAGTTGTAAATTCTAAGAGTACAAACCTGTCCACTGTGCAGAATGATCAATTTAGAAAATATGGTAGGTTGAACTTGAAAATAAATGACCAACTATTCTTAATATAAATTTAAATATATTTTGGGTCTCTCATTTGAATGGATATCCATGGTTACTTAGCAGATGCCTGAATTTATTGGTATTAGCAAAACTTATATATTTGCAACCCTCTAAAGATGATCAGTGCTTCCTTGACATTTTCATTTCAAGTCTTTCTGGCTGATGTTTTATAGGAAAATGAGCTCTATCTTTAGCTCTCAACTTTAAGAAGCAGATATAATTCCCTCTGTTTAGCTCTCAACTTTAAGAAGCAGATTATTATATCCTTTAGTAACTTTACAAAGTGATTGGTGGCACACACTTCTCCATCAAAGAGATGCTCATCTAAATCTACAAAAAGATAACTATGTCCAGAAAGCTCACATAATATTTCCTGTTGAAGACATAATTCCCTCTGCTTAGGAAGTTGTTCATAAACTGCCATTTTTGAATGGGTTCTTACAACCTGCTCACAAATGTTTATGACTCGACATAAACTTTTTGAAGGAATATGCAAACCATTCTTCTTTTTAACACACAGCAGTGACCCAATTTTAGAGACTTTGAGATCCGATGCATACAGTGCACTGACACAGTCCTCACAAGTTAAAAGAGTTGATAATGTATCTGCAACATAACCAGCACAATAGGTGAGATTTCGCCTATAATCTGATAGGTCTAGTAATGCCTCACTTAGTGAACAATTAGACCAATCTAGGCAAATATCCTCATTGTGAAAAGGAGTCTTTATAATGTTAACACCATAATGACGTTGAACTGTACACAGGTTTAAGTCTGTCCTTCGAGTAATTGATATGTCGAGGATGCTCAGGTCACTTAGAAAAACTTCACCTTGTAATCTGTATCTGGTTTCCAAATTATGGTAAGCTTTCTCGAATGCCACGCAGGTAGGGTTAGAATTGGTTGCTAGTATTTTTCTAAGCATCTTTAGAAATAATTCCAGATGGTCTTGGCTGAATTTGTAAGTAAGAAGATATGGAAAAGGCCATACCTTTGGGAAAACATAATTTTGATAGAGCCATTTTAAGCTCTCAGCATTAAGCAAAAATCCCAAGAATCCTAGTTTTCGCTTACCTTTAATTATTTGATTATTGCTAGTATCAGATAAAGTAACGAAAATAGTCTTGGCTTCAGTTAATACCTGATTAATTTTATTAAAAGTTGCAAGCATTAGAGGTCCTTTAAGTCCCTTTCCATAATAGTTTCTACTATTAAAAATTTCAAAGAGATTGTTAATTAAGCGTACAAAGTGGATGGTACCAATACAATTTTTAAAAGGTGGCAGGCTTAATGACAGCAAACATTCTAACGCACTGGCCACACTCTCGGTGAAGAGTTGGGCAGCTGAATTCACTTTTAGTACATGGTTTTTCAAATTTGCAAGTTTTCTTGGGATTCTTTCCATGCTTGATAATTCCTGCTCCTCTAGTGCTACTAAGTCCACAAGATGCTGCCAATGTGCTGTGCCATTACTAAACTGAATGCTCTGAAAACTCTGAAATGCATTTCTTATTAATCCAAGCAAGTGGCAAGAATCAAAGAAGTATGCAATCTGTTGACTAGAAGATGAAGGATGTTGGAATGTGTACTTCATGTTGTCTTCATCAAGGTGTATCCCCAATGCTTTTGCCATCTGAACACTCTGAGCTGTAGCATCAGACGTAACAGCCACAACTGTGACCCCTATGTCACTCAGTTTGCCAATAGTAAGACGAAGCAGCTGAGCTTGCAAATATCCAGACGCTTTGTTTACAAAAAAATAACCAAGAGGTGTTTTCCAATGACCACAAATACCCACTGCCATCAACAAAACAGTTTCTGAGGCGAGTGGCATTTCATCAGCATCCAGTGTGCCGAGACCGAAGTCCATAAACCCTTGCAAATGTTGACTGCTGGGATCCCACTGCACCTGCTGCTTGAGAGAGACACCTTTTATTATCAGTGAACAATACCGATACAGCCGGTCTCCGTTCTCTACTCTTTGTTGAAGAAAAGAAAAAACGTTGCTGTTGAAACCTGGGCTGGGTTTGCATTTGGATAACCATCTGGAAAATATAAAAATTGAAAAATAAGAGACACAAATGAACAAACGAAAAAAATTTAAAAAGAGAGAAAATGCTGCCCGGTAGGTGAGGCTCTGGTTAAGCGTTATTGACCCGTGGACCAAGAGGACAGTTTGATTCCTGTTTAGGGCACATGCCCAGGTTGTGGGCTCAATCCCCATTGGGGGTGTGCAGAAGGCAGCTGATGGATATTTCTCTCTCAATCTTTCTATCTGTCTCTTCCTCTCCCTTGCTCTCTCTCTAAAATAAATAAAAAGCATAGTTCTTTTTTAAAGAAGAGAAAGAAAATGTCTTAAATGGTACTGAAGCAGCCTTAAATCTCTAAATAAAGTCAAGTAGCCAAATTCTCAAGTAAACAGAATTACCATAAAATAGTAAGATAATAAACTTAGAAACAGAGTAGTATTTTAAGATGCAAACATACCACAAAATAATTTTTAATTTCTGATTTACTTCTTTTAAAAGTATATAAATCAATTACTCAGTTTGTTCTAATTGATGTATTTAGAATTCAGATCATAAACCAGTCTGACCTGTAAATTCACTGAAATGAGAAAACTGTTGAAGGGGAAGGAAACTTTGGGGACGTTTAGTACATCAACCTAATTTTATAGTTAGGAATCTGGGACAGAGGGAAAGGTTAAGCCTCTTGACCTATATTGTGCTGCTAGTTATGCACAAGTGTGAAACCCAGCTTTGTTGTTGCCTTCTTCAGTTTTTCTCATTGCTCCTGATAGCTTCAAAAGTATACTCTTAGGGGCAACTAAGGGAGTCTCCATTGTAAATATCCAATAGCTGGAGAATGCCTGAGTTACTAGAATACAATTCCCTGACACTATTCAGCTATTAAAGATCACAACTAGCCCTGGCTGGTTTGGTTCGGTGGATAGAGCATCGGCTGGGGACTGAAGGGTCTCGGGTTCGATTCCAGTTAAGGGCACATGCCTGGGTGGCGGGCTCAATCCCCAGTGGGGGGCCTGCAGGAGGCAGCCGAAAGGTGATTCTCTGTCATCACTAATGTTTCTATTTCTCTCCCTCTTCCTTCCTCCCTAAAATCAATAAAAATATATTTAAAAAAAAAAAAAAAAAGATCACAACTATGTAAAAAACTAGTAATCTAAGTCCAGAAAAAAGCCTGTTAGAAAATTCCCTGAATGGGTCTACGGCCATACCACCCTGAACGCGCCCGATCTCGTCTGATCTCGGAAGCTAAGCAGGGTCGGGCCTGGTTAGTACTTGGATGGGAGAAAATTCCCTGAATGGTAATAATAATAATTGCTTAAATATAATGTAGAGGAACAATTAATGAGTTTTCCTTCCTTTCTTTAACTTCTATATGTTTTAGTAGTAGTATTTTAATAGTGTATATGGAGAAAAATTCTCATTCATTTTTTAAGAGGGGATATAATGTACAGTCTGGTGACTATAGTAAATAATACTGTATTGTAAATTTGAAATTGCAAAGAAAGTACATCTTAAAAGTTCTCATTACTACCCGACCAGTTTGGTTAAGTGGTTGGAGCACTGGCCCATGGACCAAAGAGTTACAGGTTCCATTCCTGGTCAAGGGTGTGCACCTGGGTTTTGGGTTCCATCCCCAGCGCTGGTTGGGGAACATGCAGGAGGTAAACAATCAATGTGTCTCTCTCACATCGATGTTTTTCTCTTCCCTTCCCACCCTGCACTCTCCTCTAAAAATTAATGGAGAAACTATCCTCAGGTGAGGATTAACAAAAAAAAAAAAAAAAAGAAAAGAAAAAGTTCTCACTGTAAGAAAAAAAATGATATGTGTGTGATGGATGTTAACTATAATAGACTTATTGTGGTGATCAATTTAAAATATATACAAATATTGAATAAATGTACACCTGAAAGTAACAGAATTTTATGTCAATCATATCTCAATTTATAAAAAAAGATGTTTTCCCCAAAATGGGGGGGGGGGGGGGGGGGAGGTCACGATAATTGAAGCTCTTTCTCCCACCAGGCCTCAATGAGGGGGTTTAACTACATGGTATCTAAGAGTTTCTTCAACTCAGAGATCCTGTGACTCTATTTTCAAGTTGGAGCAACAAGAAATCAAGAGGACCTTCCACAAGAGATAGATGGCTCCTGTCATTCCTGAATGGTCTCTGCCCCAACTCCAATTAAAAGGAGTGGTTTTTATTATTATTTTTTTTAAATATATTTTTATTGATTTTTTCTCAGAGAGGAAGAGAGAGGGATAGAGAGTTAGAAACATTGAAGAGAGAGACATTGATCAGCTGCCTCTTGCACACCCCCTACTGGGGATGTGCCTGCAACCAAGGTACATGCCCTTCACCGGAATCGAACCTGGGACCTTTCAGTCCACAGGCTGACGCTCTATCCACTGAGCCAAACCGGTTTCGGCAGGAGTGCTGGTTTTTAGATAGCAACTTGAGATACACTGTATTTCTTTCTCATAGCTATTCAAAATCCTAATTACCATCTAGGCATTCTTTCAATTGCACAAATATTAATTAAGGGACCATTGTGTTCCAAGCACTGCTCAGGATTAGGGTGTTTGGGTATAACAAAGAACCAGATGTAGGCCTCGTACTTGGGCAACTCATAGTATAGTGTGGAATACAGTGTTATTGTACTTAAGATTCAGTTCCAGATAGTGTGTGCAAGAAAGGTGCCTAATCCAGAATTGGGAGAATGATAGGCCAGGCTTCTGAAAGGATGCAATACCTAGTCTGAGTCTGAGTGAGAATCAATCATCATACAGAAAAAGTGGGCATTTCAGGCAGATGGAATAGTTAAGTCCCTAAGAAGCAAGAAATGCCTTACAACTGGAGCAAGAGGACAGAGTGGAAGGTAAGAGAGAAGCTGCAGGGGCAGGAGGAGCCATATCACATGAAGCTCAGTAAGGAAGGAATTGGCCACAGGAAGGAATTGGCCTTTGGACTATGGGAAGTGGGAGGCTTATGCAACAGGGAAGTAACTGGTATGGGTTGAATTGTGCCCCTCAAAAATGTTATATTATAATCCTAATCCCCAGTACCTCAGAATGTGACCTAATTTGGAGATAGGGTCTTTATATCGGTACTCAAGCTAAAATAAGGTCACTCTAACATGACTGTGTCCTCATAAAAAGAGGGAACTTAGACCAAGAAACACATAATGGAAGATGAGATGAAGAAACAGAAGACTACCATCCACAAGTCAAGGAGAGAGGCATGGAATAGACCCTTTCCTCACAGCCTTTAGTAGGAACTAACCCTGCAGACACCTTGATTTTGGACTTCTAGCCTCCAGAACTCTAAGACAATAAATTTCTGTTTAAGCCAAGTAAATAAATAAAAGTAAAGAGAAATCAGTAAAACCAGTGACAAAAACAGTGCAAATTGAATATTAAATTTATAAGATATAATATAGTCATTGTGTTATTTGCTTTACACTAAGGAAATTACAAACATATCTTTGTGTTTTGATCACAAATCCAAAAAATTATCACAATCTGGGCTTTGGACAACCTTCATTGGCATCAAACTACCAATGAAGGTTTTCCAGAACTTTAAAAAATTCAGATTTTTTAAAATGTATAATTTTTATTGATTTCAGAGAGGAAGGGAGAGGGAGAGATGGAAACATTAATGATGAGAAAGAATCATTGTTTGGCTGACACCTACACGCCCCTTACTGGGGATCGAGCCCGAAACCTGGGCACGTGCCCTTGACTGGAATCTAACCTGGGACCCTTCAGTCTGCAGGCTGATGCTTTATCCACTAAGCCAACCCAGCTAGGGCAAAATTCAGATTTTTATTTTTGCTTCAAACCAACGGTATCATTCTAGAACCCTTCTAGATTTTCTAAGATAGTCACATATTAAGACTACTGAAGTGTATTACAAATTCCAAAACTTCAAGATTTGAATTGTATCACTCAGAATGTCTCTATCATTTAGCAGATGCAAAAGATGTCAGACTATATGTCTTCATTTTGTTGGTGAAAACATTGATCGTGCTAATATGTAAACACCAAATATGAAGTTTTTAAAAAGAGAAATGGACTAATAAAGGAGAATGTAAATTCTAACAGCCTTAATCTCTAAAATGCAATCAAGTAATTCACTTACGTTCTCAGGATGGAAGAATGAGGCAGTTTAAGAATCTTTCTTACATAATCATAGGCTTTGCTACTGCACAAATAGAGTGTACATGCAAATTGCTTCATTTCTGTAGAGTACTCAGATGTTTCACTCCAGTTGTACAATTCCCACTTAAAATCTGTTAAAATAAATTTATTCTTTTGTGATGAAAAATGTATACAGTAACATTTTCAGGTATAGAGCATAAAATTTTCATTTAAAATGCACTGGGAACCAAAATTTAAATACAATCACATCTTAACTGATTTTGTTCAGAGATTAATATCCTATCTTTGAGCCTGTTGTCCAACTAATCTTGAATCATTTCACTGGAAAGAGGGAAGAAAAAAGTTTCCACTTGAATCACTGTATGTAACTTCACTGACAGCCTAAGTGGAGATTTTTAGAGATACAGGAAAGAAAATAAAATAACTGGATAAAATTAAGGAGAATCCAAGATGGCTGCACAGGTAAACACCTAGCCGCAGCCGCACACAACAATTTCAATAAAATACAACTAAAATATAAAATGGACATTACCCAGAACTACAGGAAAGTCGACTGACTGGAAATTCTACAACGAGAAGCAAGGAGAAAACCAGAAGGAAGCGCAGAGGAGCTGTAAAAGCCTAAGGTACGGAGACACACGGCGCGCGCGGAGGGGACGGGGCCGGAGAGGAAGGAGGCTGAGTGCCTGGCTGGTGTTCCCTAGCAGGAAGGAGATAAAAGCTCCGACTGTGCTGGGCCCCAGTTCTGACTCCTCTGAACCTCAGTTCTTGGCGAGACCCCAGGGACCCAGGCTCAAACAGTGGGAGCTGGACTGTAAGGCAGAATCCCATGGGAGCGGCGAAAGGAGATCCCGGAGGCT
Source organism: Pipistrellus kuhlii (assembly GCF_014108245.1). Classification (NCBI taxonomy): domain Eukaryota; kingdom Metazoa; phylum Chordata; class Mammalia; order Chiroptera; family Vespertilionidae; genus Pipistrellus; species Pipistrellus kuhlii. The sequence goes on from NW_023425404.1 coordinate 149,686,253, forward strand.
CGCACATTGAGTGCAGAGAAGGGACGGTTGGCTGTGCTGCGGGATTGCCCTGGCGGAAAGGAGACAGGGGCTCCAGACTGCTCTGAACGCCACCTTCAACTCCACTGAACCCCAATACCAGGCTCATTGGGGGAGAGCCTAGACTGTTTGGTAGCAGGCGAAAATCGAGGGCACCTTCTCTCAGAGGCACTTGCAGCGAGTACCGAAGGACCCTGAGACTCAGGAGCCGCATAGGGCAGGGCTGATGGAAGCCAAAGCTGTAGGCTCCACCCTGAAACCCCGCCCCATCAGGGAAGCTGCGAAAATGCCGAGACGAAATAGATCACAAACCAAAGAAATGGAGGACAAAAAGCAACTGGATATAGAGTTCAAATCTACGCTTATAAGGTTTTTCAAGAATTTCCTAGAAAAGATCGATAAGACCTATGAGGTTTTTCAAGAATTTCCTAGAAAAGATTGATAAGACCTAGTTGATCCCTTTTCATATGAGGCTATGAAAAGGGATCAAGGAGAATTAATAAGGAATCAACAAGAAATGATAAGGGATCAACAAGAAATAAAGAATACATTGTCTGAAATAAAAAATATTATACAGAGTCCTAAAAACAGAATGGAAGATAGCAAGAATCAAGTCAAAGATTTGGAACATAAAGAGCCAGAAGACACTCCTCCGCAGAAGCTAGAAGGCAAGATAATCCAGATAATTGAAGATAATGTAAGAAACCTCTGGGACAACTTCAAGCGAACCAACATCAGAATTATGGGGGTCCCAGAAGATGAGAGAAAGCAAGATAACGAAAACATACTGAAAGAAATAGTGACAGAAAACTTCCCCCACCTGGTGAAAGAATTAGACTTACAAGTCCAGGAAGCACACAGAACTCCAAACAAAAGGAATCCAAAGAGGACCACACCAAGACAGATCATAATTAAAATTCCAAGAGCAAAAGACAAAGAGAGAATATTAAAAGCAGCAAGAGCAAAGCAGGTAGTTACCTATAAAGGAGCACCTATACAATTGTCAGCTGACTTCTCAACAGAAACCATGCAGGTCAGACAGGAATGGCAAGAAATATTCAAGGTGATGAATAGTAAGAACCTATAGCCAAAGATAATCTATCCAGCAAAGCTATCACTCAGAATCGAAGGTCAGATAAAGAGCTTCACTAATAAAAAAAAGTTAAAGGAGTTCATCACCGCCAAACCAGAATTATATGAATTGCTGAAGGGGGTTCTTTCGGAAGAGAAAGTAAATAAAGATAAAAATTATGAACAACAAATATGTAACTATCAACAAGTGAATCTAAAAACCAAGGAAATTAAAACAAAAATCTGATGAACAATATTAACTGTTGAATATAATAGAATCAGAGGTATGGAAGGGGAGTGAACTGATGATTCTTGGGGAAAAGGGGAGAGGGGGGTGTGGGAAGAGACTGAACATAAACTGTGCACCTATGGATGAGGACAATGGGGGGTGGGGAAAGGGCAGAGGGTGGGGTGGGAACCTGGTGGAGGAGAGCAATAGAGGGAGGAGGGGGAAAAAGGAACATTTGTAATAATATGAATAAAAATTTATTTAAAAAAAAAATTAAGCCTCTTGATTATGAGATTATTTTGTTTTATTTGTTCCCTGGTTACATTTATATCAGGGCAAAAATTAGTCAAGAGAAACATTTCTGGGGAATGCTTGGATTGAACAGACAATCTTTCCTACCACTGAGAAAAAACAAAACAAGCACCCATGTTCCTGGTGGGACATCCATTAATTATCTCTATTCATCACTTGGAAAAACACAAAATATTCTCCGCTAGAGATTCCTACCCTTCTAGAAGCAGGACATGCTCCTTATTCACCAGAATGCAAATCCAAATTATCTGCTTCTCTCACCAAAGATTAAGTTGGCAATTCTTATTTCGCCCCTCTTTAAACATCCTGGTTTACAAAGACCACGTAGCTTTTTAAATGGACACATATATTTATTCTATGAAATATTTTAGAAAATATTTGGAGATTCATACAATTTTCAAACTCAAAGGTATTCTGCAAACTCAAAGGATTTTGGTGTGGCTAAGTTGTTGACCATCAACCTATGAACCAGGAGGTGGCGGTTCCATTCCTGGTCAGAGCACACGCCGTTTCTGGGGTCATAGCCCAGGTTGGGGAAGGGGAGTGGGTGTGGGGTGCAGGACGCAGCTGATAAGATGACTCACTCTCATCATTGATGTTTCTGTCTTTCTCTTCCTCTCCCTTCCTCTCTGAAATCAATAAAAATATCTTTTAAAAAAAATGAAGAATTTGAGATAGGGGAACAAAGGGAGAAAAATGAAGGGCATCTGTAATACTCTCAACAAAAATAAATTTTAAAAAAGAATTTGAGATAACACGGGTAAATATTTTATAAAAAGTGAAAAGTATACTATATATCTGGTATAAACCGTCTGATCTCAACTCTGGGTAATAGGATTATCTGTTATTTTTATCATTTATATACTTCTTTACTATTCTTATAATAAACATATTACTTTTAAAATTGGAAAGCCATAAAAAGATTTTGGTGATTTCCTTTCATTCTTCTTGCTTATGCTACGGAGATTTTTCACTTCTCATCCAAAAAGTATGTTTTCACAAGCAATAGCAAAGTAAATACAGGTACTTAAGATATTTCAGAAAACTTAAGAGCTACTTTGTAAATATTACAGGTCATTGGAGAGCATACCTGAAAATTGTGCTCGTAGCAGACACTCTGTTTCTTCAGAAAGTAGTCTCTCTTCTACCAGCGTATCAATTAATTGTAAACCCTCTCTCTTCTTCATCGTGCTGTGGTTTTTGGCAGGAACAGGTCTTTTTTTGGACAATGGTAGCATCTGTTGCACTTCAGCCAGGTCCTCTTCTGCTGTCAAAGATCTCTTTAAACTGTAGTTATGGTCCTCGGTAGCAACCTCTTCAGAATCATCAGGAAGAGGCTCTTTTGGGATTTTCTGTCTTGCTTTACCGTTTTGTTGCACATCTTGAAGATCCTATGACAAAAAAAAAGATTATTTTACAATAGAAATTATAACACAGAAGATTATCTATAATAATACCACTGAATACAAAGCACTCACTTGGTTGCTGTGGAATCAGTTATAAAAGAGAGGCAATAATCTCTGATTTTTTAAAAATGTAGTCTGTAGGACAATGTAAACAGGATTTTTTTTTTTTTTTTGCATCTATACAGAAATAGTAATATGGTGCTGAAAGTTTCTGAAATGATTAAAGTAACTAGAGAAAGGTGGTAATTTGTGCATATATATGAGTTTTGAGTGGTTCTTTGACGGAGCAATAATATGGCTTAATGGAGGGACAAGGAAGTTACTTGTGTAAAAAGGAAGGCATAGTGGACAGAGCCTGAGCGTTAGAATTACTAGTAAGACTAACCAGTGTTCAATTCCCGGCTCCCTCACTTGTTAGGTGTCACCTCATCTCTACAATCCTGAATCTCCTCATTTGTTTTGTGGGCACAAGAATTTATGTAAATCTCCTAGTATAATACCTATCTATTGTAGATCTTAATAAATAGTAACTATTATTGATTTTACACAAAAACATGAAAGCAAGTCAATTTGCTGTGGGTACAGTGTTTCCCAAAGTGTGGTATGCGTACCCCCAGGGGTACGCGTTGCACCAGAGTTTGGTGGGGTTATGCACTGCACCGTGCTCAGGTATGCCAAATTCTACGTTCTCATGAGTACGAGGGGTACTCAGCGTTTTGAAAATTATAGAAGGGGTACACATATATCAAAAGTTTGGGAAACACTGGGTTAGTATATGTGGTTCAAAACAGTAGTTCAAAGCAATTAGAAATACACAAATCAGTTAAATAGGAAGCTTTGGAACTTATGAGTTTGGATTTAACACCATCTAAGGGAATAAGAAAAAACACCACCAAAATAAGTAGACTCCATTGAATAAGAGGAAGGTAAGGATAGTAGTAGCAGGCTAAAACAGATGACTATGCGGTCTGTACAGTGACTAAACCATGTACAAGAGTGTGGCTAACGGGTCAAAGGATAAAATAAAAACCATCAACCCAGCCAGTGTACTCAGGGGTTGAGCATAGACTTTTGAACCAGTACTGGTGATTGACTCATAGAAAGTCTTCTATTTCTGTATATTCCTCTATGTCAACACTAATAATTAGGTACATCTTTCATCAAAATCAGGAACTTTCTTGGGAGGAGCCAAAAAAGGGGCGTAATTTCAAAGTATTATGAAAACTGTCACATATGGGCCCAGCTGGCATGGCTCAATGGTTGAGCGTCTCCCTATGAACCAGGAGGTCACAGTTAGATTCCAGGTTGGAGTGCATGCCTAGGCTGCTGGCTCAATCCCTGGTGTGGGACATGCATGAGGCAGCCGATCAATGATTCTCTCTCATCATTGATGTTTCTATATCTTCCTCTCCTTCTCTGAAAAAAACAAAACAAAACAAAAAACAAAACAAACAAAAAAACAACAACCACCCTGTCACATATTTAAAAGCCTGAATTCTAAGTCCAGGCTTTTTTATGCCCCCAAGTTGATTTTTGTAATCAGTTTAGTAACCTCTATGTATATCTACACATATTACCTGCGTTTACATACCTTACTTTTTATCAAGCTCCAAAAGCAGTATTACTAATATTATAGATTTAAATGTAAGCAAAACTAATTTTCTAAGCATTTAAAATTTATTGGATTTATTTTAAGATGTAGGGTGTTTTGTCTTTTTAATCTTTGCAGATTTTAGCTATAATGTAAGCTATCTTCATTTTTATAGCCTCAGTAAAATTTAGTTTTGTTTACACCTAGATTTAAGTACCTTGTATAGAGAAACAGAAGGCACAGCTTCTTTTTTCAGCATTCTTCTTAAGCCATATGACTCAAAGTCACTTTCAAGAAAATGTTTGGAACATAGTATAGCACATGGTCCTGGGATCCAAATCTTTTTGCTTCTGGGATCCATGCGATTAACAGCCTTGATCCATTTTGAGCGCAGTATGGTATCACTTGGAAATCTATAGCAATCATATTAAAGTTCTATTAACATGAAAATGTTATAGTAATGATACAGCAGATATAAACCCATTTATTATTTAACTGCTTTATTTCAACATTAAGTCCAGTTAAAGTTTAATTTACTTAATCTGATTTCATTTTTCAAAATTATTTCATATTTCCGAATCCAGAAATTCAATAGTGATCCTGTCTGCTCCAATTTGTATGGGGGCAATTCTTATATTAAATATCCTACCACATTTTGCCTTTACTGCCTACACTGAACAGAATCAGTTCATATTTAATGTGTTTTCCTTTTCTGGCAATTTTCCCCCCGTGACGATTTTAAACCAGGTCCACAAATTCTTTAGTACTCTTCCTTCCAAGAGGTGAAGCCTAATTACGCTCCCGTTGAGTGTGGGCTAGAGTTAGTGATTTGCTTCTAAGGAATGCAAAAAGAGAAGTTACAGTGGGCAATGAAATACTACCTAATAGCGAAACCGGTTTGGCTCAGTGGATAGAGGGTCGGCCTGCAGACTGAAAGGTCCCAGGTTTGATTCCGGTCAAGGGCATGTACCTTGGTTGCAGGCACATCCCCAGTAGGGGGTGTGCAAGAGGCAGCTGATTGATGATTCTCTCTCATCGATGTTTCTAACTCTCTTTCCCTCTCTCTTCCTCTCTGTAAAAAGTCAATAAAAATATATTTAAAAAGAAATACTACTTAATAAAATAACATGCAAATTAACCATCACTGCTACACCCACAAGCCACACCCACCAGCCAATCAGAGTGAGTATGCAAATTAACCCCAACCAAGATAGCTGCAGCCACAGAGCAGGAGAGGCTTAGGTTTCCCAGGCAATAAAGGAAGCCAAGCTTCTGCAGCCCTGGGGGGCCTAGGCCTCCACTCCAGGGTACAAAGTTTCAATTACAGAAGGTAAATAAATTCCAGATACCAGGGCCTCAGCTTGGGTCGCTGGGGGGCATGGCAGGCTTGCAAACCACCACAGGCCCCTCACCCAGGCCACCTCACACCCCAAGGGAACACCCATCCTGATCCTGGATACCCTTCATGGCAAAGCAGCTGGCCCCCACCCATGTATCATGCCTCTATCTTATCTAATAAAAGATTAATATATAGATTGACCATCACTCCAACACATAAGATGGCTGCCCCCATGTAGTCAAAGATCCTGCCCCCATGTGGACACAAGAGGGCCACCACAAGATGGCCAGCAGGAGAGGGCAGTTGGCAGGGACCAGGTCTGCAAGGGAGGGCAGTTGAAGGCGATTAACCCTGCAGAGGAGGGCAGTGAGGGGTGACCAGGCTGGCAGAGGAGGGCGTTGGGGGCAAACAGACTGGCAGGGGAGCAATTAGATATCAATCAGGCTGGCATGGTGGCATGGGTGCGGTTAGGGGGTGATCAGGCTGACAGGCAGAAGCAGTTAGGGGCAATCAGGAAGGCAGGCAGGTGAGCAGTTGGGAGCCAGCAGTCCTGGATTGTGAGAGGGATGTCCAACTGCAGTCGAACATCCCTCAAGGGGTCCCAGATTGGAGAGGGGGCAGGCCTCCTCTCCAAGTTATCTGCCATGTCATAAGCAGCCCTATGAGCTCCACTTGGCAAGAAACCCAGGCCTGCCGAAACCGGTTTGGCTCAGTGGATAGAGCGTGTGCCTGTAGACTGAAAGGTCCTGGGTTCGATTCTGGTCAAAGGCATGTGCCTTGGTTGCAGGCACATTCCCAGTAGGGGGTGTGCAAGAGGCAGCTGATCAATGATTCTCTCATTGATGTTTCTAACTCTATCCCTCTCTCTTCCTCTCTGTAAAAATATCAATAAAATATTAAAAAAAGAAAAAGAAAGAAAAAAAGAAACCCAGGCCTCCAGCCAAAGAACCTATGAGTGAGCCTTGTTGAAAAAAGCCCATTCAGCCTCAGTCAAGCCTTATTCAGTCTTTCCTTTTTATATTTTCATTAATTTCAGAGAGGGAAAGGGATAGAAACAACAGTGATGAGAATCATCAGTCAGCTGCCTCCTGCACACCCCTCATTAAGAATCTAGCCTACAGTGGACAGAGCGTTGGCCTGCGGACCGAAAGGTCCCAAGTTTGATTCCGGTCAAGGGCATGTACCTTGGTTGTGGGCACATCCCCAGTGGGGGTGTGAAGGAGGCAGCTGATCGATATTTCTCTCTCATCAATGTTTCTAGCTTTCTATCCCTCTCCCTTCCTCTCTGTAAAAAAAAAATCAATAAAATATATTTAAAAAAAAGAATCTAGCCTGAAACCCCTGCATGTGCCCTAACCAGAAACAGAACCTCCATTTCCAGGTTCATGGATCAATGCTCAACCACTGGGCCACACTGCCTGGCAAGCCTTCAATCTTATGATACCCTGTAACACCCAGCTAATCCATTCCTGAACTTGCCCTCCTCCGTCCCTACATTTCTGCCCTACTCCAGGCATTCACCCAGTGACTGTGTCCATAGATAATGCATATATGTATATAAGATTTTTTTTTCCTGAATATATTTTATTGATTTTTCACAGAGGGGAAGGGAGAGAGATAGAGAGCTAGAAACGTCGATGAGAGAGAAACATCGACCAGCTGCCTCTTGCACACCCCCTACCGGGGATGTGCCCGCAACCAACATAATGCCCCTGACCGGAATCGAACCTGGGACCTTTCAGTCCTCAGACCTACGCTCTACCACTGAGCCAAACCGGTTTTGGCTGTATATAAGATTTTTGATTAATCTCTTCCTACCCCACTCAAATTTCTCAGTCTGTTCCATCCTTCTAATTTTATTTTATTCATCAGTTTTTTTGTTCATTAGATTCCTTGTTCATTTACTTTTAGATATAAATTTAATAGATATGTACTTATTCCCTTTTTATTGTTCATTTATCTCCCCCCCCATCCCCTTCCTTCCTCCTCTTAAAGAACACCCTTAGACTGGCAGGTGTGTCTCGGTGGTTGTGCGACCCATAAATATGAGGTTCCAGTTGGATTTCCAGTCAGGGCACATGCCCAGGTTGCAAGCTAGATCCCCGCGAGGGTGGAGGGGTGGGGGTAGGGGGAAACATGCAGGAGGAAGCTGATCAATGATTCACTCATCATTGATATTTCTCTCTCTCCCTTTCTGAAATCAATAAAAATATGTATTTAAAAAAAATGCTTTGTCAATGGCTTAATTCTACATCTCACATTATCTTAATAGGTTAATCCTCACTGGAGGATATTGTTTACTGATTTTTAGAGAGGAGGGGGGAGGGACATAGATGTAGGGGGAGAAGTAGAAAGGGGGGAGAGATACAGAGAAAGAAACATCCATCAAAACTTCCGTCTGTTGATTGCCTTCCCCTTGCGCCCCAATTGGGGGTCCAATCGCAAGTTGGGTAAGTGCCCTGACCGGATGGATGGAGTCACCACCTTTTTTGGTGAACCAGACCACGCTCCAAATCACTGAGCCACCCCGCCAGGATGAGTTCACCTCTTTTTAAAGTACACATCTGTCTCTGAGGACGTTTTACCCACATTTCTATTTCCCAATGTGCCTTGAACATTGATTGTCATCCTGGGCCATAGATGTGCGTTCAATTTAGACTGGTCTGAAGACCTGCCCTCCTCCCGGGCCAAAGGAAACGTCCTTGCCATGACCAGACTCCCCCGGCCTGGTGGCGCCCGGGGACCGCTACGGACCCACTTTTCATGACCGGCCCAGCCGGTGAAAACGGACCCGGGCTCCGGCCCGGGAGCAGCCCACACTCTGAATGGGGGAGCGCACGCCTCCCACAGCTCTTTCAAATTCCCCGCCTTTCCCGCCTCCTCGCGTTCAGGAAGACGGGAAGGAAGCACAATGCCTTTCAAGCAACGGTCGCGAAAAGCCATAGACATGCAGTAGGCAGAGGAAGTATCAGCAATTTGGAGGTAATCACTGAGCGGGTGGCGGAAAAAACAAACGATTTTAAGCCTCCCAGTTCCCGGTTTCCTTCCCCCTAGCCTAGTCCCACGTTTCTCAGGTCAAGCACGTCACGTGGACGGCGCCACACTCAGCCCCACCTCCTTACCCCCCTCTCACCCCCTCCCCGGCCTGCGCCCGGCCGCAGGGCCAGAAGCTAGGACCGCGCCAGGCTGCGCTCACGCACTGATGGAAAGAGTAGCCGTGCTCGCGGCTCTGCAGGGTGTCCCGGGTGCTGCAACCCACAGCGGAGCAACTTCGGGTCATCTTCTCGCAACGTGGGGGTCCCACTTCCGGAGCCCCCCCGGAACCGCGTGAGTCACGACTTAGCTCCACCCCCTTGAGGGTCTGCGCGACCTTTATTGGTCAGGAAGGCGGGCTTTTTCCGGCGCAAGACTGTTATCCCTCCTTCCTGTGGGCGCTAGACGCCGTGACCAATCACAGCGTATGTGGTGTCTCGGCAGCCAATCGGAAAGGTCAAGGGCACGAAGACGAGCACTTGGTCGCCCCGCCCTCTTCGGGTCGAGGGTGGTCAGGGCGTTTTGGTGTAAGCGGCCTGTTTTTCTGTTGTCCTTACCCGCTGTGGTTCAATCCGGTGCCATCGCGCTTTTGGTGAGGCTCCCCCCAGCGTTAGGGAGAATCCAGGGGCGCTGGGTCTCCAGCTGAAAAGAAATGGAAGATATGATGGGAAGGAGGGAGAGGAATAAACGCGTGTGCCCTAGAAATACTGAAGACAAATTGGGCCAAAAATAAGTTATTTAGAAAAGCATTTATTATTATTACTACTATTATTTCTTTTTCTTCTCTTTTGCGATGTAACTGGTTGCTTCCCTGAGGCGGAGATATTGCAGGAGCTGTTGCTGGGTTTGGGCGTCGGTATGTTACCCCGGAGGATCTGGAATGATTTGTGAGAAGGCGTCGACTTTGAATTCAACGGACGCTTTTCTGCAACACCCTTTGAAACAATGCGGGAATTAAAGAAATTAGGTAAGTGTTTTTTTCAGTAGTACTAGGAGAGGCAGTGAAATGATTTTGTTGGAGGTGTGGGGACATATCCATGAGCTTTCAGGAGTGAGAAGATCTCAGGACGATGTCTGTTTACGGTATGGGATTTCAATCTTTATATAAGAAACAAAATGGGACCAGTTAGGGTATGGTTTGAGTCTTTGAAAAGATCTTAGCGTATGAAGTAGTTTTCTTTTTCTCCCGCTTACTAGAAATGTTTGTAACTTCTTCATTTCCTTCTCTAGCGCGAAAGAATGATGACATTCCCAAGAAAGATTGCTTTTTCCCTGTTTACTTTGTCCAGATTCCAGACAAAAAGGCTCAGCTCAAGGTATTATGTATTCACAGCTATATCTACATAAACACTATTTATGTTTATATCCTATTTGAGTGAAATCAACAGCTGTTGCTTACATAGCTTTCTTAAAAGTCACATTTGGGCTGAAACCGGTTTGGCTCAGTAGATAGAGTGTAGGCCTGCGGACTGAAAGGTCCCAGGTTCGATTTTGGTCAAGGGCATGTACCTTGGTTGCGGTCACGTCCCCAGTAGGGGGTGTGCAAGAGGCAGCTGATTGATGATTCTCTCTCATCGATGTTTCTAACTCTCTATCCCTCTCTCTTCCCCTCTGTAAAAAATTCGTAAAATATCGATTTTTATTTTTAAAAGGTTATAAAAAGTCACATTTGGGGAAAATTGATCCTTGGGGAATGAGCTTGCTTGGCTATGAGAATGTGCAAAGGGTAGGACCTGGATTTAAATCACATTTGGTAGTTTAGACTGTTAGAAACTTTTCACCAGTTAAAACCTGAATGAGGCTAAGTAGAAATAAAAAACAGTTTACAGTTGTTTTTAAGGGAAAAGTTGGTTGCCTTATTATCTTTTGAAACAGTTATATTGAGATATGTAATTCATATACCATACAATTAACCCACAAAAAATGTACAATTCAGTGTGTTTTAGTACTGGTATATTTATGAGTTGTGCAACCATCACCACATTTGGAAACATTTTCATCACCACTCCCTCCCCAAATTCATTCTCTTTAACAGTCCTTACATTTTCTCTCCCCTGGTAACTATTACTCTTTTTGTCTGTGTAGATTTGCCTATTCTGGGCACTTCATATAAATGGAATCAAACTAATATATGGTCCTTGTGACTTCTGGCTTCTTCCAGATGTTTAAGGTTCATCCATATTGTATTACATATAGGTACTTCAGACTGGGCACGTGCCCTGCAACCAAGATTTTTTATTGCCAAAGATCTTCTGTTGTATTTGCCACACTTATTTATCCATCCATCAGTTGGTGGACATTTAGGTTGTTTACACGGGGGGTGGGGGGGCTATTATGAATAATGCTGCTGTGAACTTTAGCATACAAGTAAGTTTGTGTGTAGACCTGTTTTTCTCTTGAGTCTATACCTAAGGATGGAATTGCTGAGTCATACACTTAACTTTTTTTTTTCTTCTTTCTTTCTTTCTTTCTTTCTTTCTTTCTTTCTTTCTTCTTCTTTTTTTTTTTTTTTTAATGTTTTTATTGATTTTAGAAAGAGGAAGGGAGAAAGAGAAACATAGTTTGCCTCCTGCATGCTCCCTTTGGGGTATTGAGGCCAAAAACTGGGCATATGCCCTGCAACCTTTTGGTGCATGGGTTGACACCAACTGAGCCACACCAGCCAGGGTGAAGTATGCTAACTCTTATGTTGAGCCTCTTGAGGAAAAACCAAACTGTATGTTGAGCCTCTTGAGGAAAAACCAAACTGTTTTATGAAAGGGCCTGCACTATTTTGCATTAGCAATGGGTGAGGGTTCAAGTTGCTCCACATTTTAATAGGAGTGAAGTGGTACCTCATAGTGGTGGTAGTCCAGCTTGTAAGGACTCAAAGTTTGTAAAGAATCTGCTAGAAGGTGCTTCTTGAGTACAGAGACTATTTCCAAGGTGGATTTGTCTTTTCAGTCCCTGGAACACATTTAATGTCATATGTGTTCCTGAAAAACCCTTACGTTCAGAAAAGTGCATTTGAAAGCAGTAAGGCTTGTGGGAAAAAATAGGGTTGATTACTCAAAACCTGTGCAATTTGATAGTCTTGAAAATAAGCAGTGATTAGCTGGGAGGAAATACTGTTATGCCCTCCCACCCATTAACAGTTACAGGTAACTGTATATGGAGACTGTCATAGGGTATAGTAAAAGAACAAGGCTGGTGGGTGCTAGATTTTACAGATGGAAGGGGAGCTCTAGGCAAATGGGCTGCTGTTAAAATGGGGTCAGAAGTAGTGTAACCTGCTGAGAACCCAGGGGGAGGGACCCCTAGATAAAGGTACTCAGTTTTCTTTTTTTTATTTATTTCATTTTTCTTAAGATAGAGTTGAAAGTACCCGTGCTGCCACCAACTGGTTGGCTCAGTGATTGTCAACCCATGAATCAGAAGGTCAAAGTTCACTCAGTATTGGTGCTGCCATTTCAGCCTCAGTTCAGGAAAAAAATAAGACTTTTTTTCTGCTTAATTGGATTCCAGACATTAGGTTCTCCTAGGAAAGATGGAACAAGGTGGCTCTCACATTCTGATGCATTCTTCTTCTTTCAAATGATTTACTGAAAACTGCTAGATTGCAGAACAGATTTACTTAAATGTTGTAAATTGCTTAAATGCAAATAACCAACTCCGTACAAACTACAAGGGGTCACTGCCACAGGTATTATTGGTGTACTTCTGGATAGAGAAGTGTGTACACTCTTAAATGGATTTTTTTTAGTTGAGTTGCGTTAATTTATCTTCACATTTATCACTTTTACATGCTTTTTGTTGCCTTTTTTTTTTTTTTTAACTTAAAAACTTTTTATTGATTTCAGAGGAAGAGTGAGGAGAGAGAAACATCAATGATGAGAAAGAATCATTGATCAGGGGAATTGAATTGTGACCTCCTGGTTCATTGAGCCATGCCAGCCAGGCTTGTTGCTATTTTTTACTGTTTTACTGGTAACATTAGGTTCTCATTTTGATCGTTTGATTATGTTTGCTTCCTTCAATAACTTCATATCCGGTGATTAAACCTTTTCACTGCTGTTCACATAATGAACCGCTGTGATTATTGAAAATGTTAATGAGGATATGTAAACTGTATTAAAGATATTATTTGAAAAAGGCATTCGCTGTTACACAAAGTAATTTAAAAGAAAACATCTCTTTTCAGGAAGTCCATACGTGGAGATGTTGGAAAAAGCTTCCTGGGTCTTGGAAGATGACTTGAAATATGCAGGGGAAGTAGTGTACCTTTGTGTCTTACATAGTAAGTATTCCCGTGAGTTAGAAAGGGAGGATTGTCCAAGTTAAAAATGGATTTATAAAGACTTGGGTGAAATCTAATTTCCTGTTTTATGGTATAGATCCTCATTAATTGGTCACCTGGGAAAAAATAACAGCTAATTCTAATTGAACAAGTATTGTGCTAAGCGTTTTTATTTCACTCAGAGGTACAATGATTGCTTTTGAGCAGTATTTTTCACAATAACCCTTTGAGAGCAAGTAGATTTTTTGCTTTCTAGGACTGGTATCTTTCCTCATGAAACACCTACCCTTTTATTAGATTCTTAATTAGTTCTACTACAACCTTTATTTTGTTGTCCTGTAAATAAAGTACTATATTTCTAGTAACTGAATTATATTTTTCCTGGGTTTTTTATTCTTTTAGTTCTTTGGGGGTTTTTTTGTGTGTGTGTTTGTGGTTTTTTGTTTGTTTGTTTGTTTGTTTTTGCTTCAAAAAACCTTGGGATATTGAAATTAGTATTGCTGATAAAATATAAAGACAATTCTGAATCTAGTTCTTCCCCTAAAATGTCAGATTTTTTCAGCTAATTCAGAAGTTGTACATTTTAATTTTTTTTATATTAATTGTGACCCTCTGCATTACTTATGTATTGTTTTGTAACAAATTACCCAAAACTTAGTAGTATAAAATAACAAACACTTATGATGGAGGGAGCGGGGACATCAGCTTCCAAACTCTTTGATTTGGCATGCCTAAGTTTCTTCATGGCTGGCTGCTGATTGAAGATTTCAGTTACTTTTCATTATATGAATCTCTTCTTAGGCTGCCTGAGTTGTCCTTACACATGACAGCTTCCCCCAGAGGGAATGATACAAGAGAGAAAGGCCAAGGTGGAAGCTTATCTTTCAAAAGTTAATCTTGAAACTGATATAACGTCACTTCTGTCTTTTCTATTGGTCAACCCAGCTGGCATGGCTCAGTGGTTGAGCATTGACCTATGAACCAGGAGGTCACAATTCAATTCCTGGTCAGGGCACATGTCCAAGTTCTGGGCTTGATCCCGGGTTGGGTATGCAAGAGGCAGCCAATCAATGATTATCTCTCAACATTGGTGTTTCTATCTCTCTCTTCCTCCCCCTTCTCTGAATCAACAAAAATATTTTTTTGCTCTGGCCATTTTAGCTCAGTGGATAGAAATCTGCCTGCAAACGGAAGAGTCCCAGGTTCAATTCCAGTCAAGGATGTGTACCTTGGTTGCAGGCTCCTCCTGGACCTGGGCCTAGATAGGAGCTCATGGAGAAGATAACCACTTGATGTGTTTTTCTCACATTGATAGTCCTCTCTGTCTTTCCCTTTCCCACTCTGAAAACCAATGGAAAAATATCCTAGGGTAAGGATTAAAATTTTAAGAGAGAGCACTGTTTGGATACATATTTTCATATGTCTAATTATTTGACTTGAGGGTCAAATATGAAATCTCTTAATTCAATAATTAAGAGTAAAATAAAAAGCTTTAAAAAGTACTGGTATAGGTTGATGCCTAACCACTGAGCAACACCAGCCAGACATGTGCTCTCTTATTTAAGATGCACATTTTCTTTATGCTATGTATATAAACTACTTAAGTGATGTTACACTCCTTTGGAAAGTTTCTAGAAAGTTCATAAGAAAGTTTATTTTATAGTCAGAAAAAGCTCTATTTTGATCATATGTGGGTTTTTTTTTAACCTGTTGCCCCTTTCCTAATTACGTCCAGATGGAGGTAGAGAAGTGTTTGGAACTAGACTGTAAGTAGAAACTGAATATCCCTACCCGTAATATTTTGCTTAGGGTGTAGACTGACTTGGAAAGGTAGAAATTTCTGTTTTAGAGTTTTTCAAGGAATATAGTCCAATTACTTATAGGCATTTACACAAATATTTAATTCTAGAGGCCCCATGCATGAAGATTCTTGCAAGAATGGGCCTTCCTTCCCCTGGCTGCTGGCACCTCCTTCCCTCTGGCCAGAGCCGCCTTTCCCCCTTCCCATGCTGCCCAGAGGCCCGTAGTGGCTGGGGTGGTGCAGAACGCAAGTGTCCTGGCCTGTCCTGGCTGCTTGACTTCTGTGTATGCAAATTAGCCTGCCATCTTCATTGGGTTAATTTGCATATGCCTGGTTGGCTGGTGGGCATCACGAAGGTACTGTCAATTTGCACCTTACTCTTATTAGTGTAGATAAGGTGGGGTAAAGATACGATTGTGCATTGGCAGTATTAGAGCAAGTTTTGTTTGGTTATTTTTTTAAAGTGAAAGTGAGTTTATCAGTGAAACACACAGACACAGTAGGCAAAGTTTGCCTTTTTCTCCCAAAGCTTGATTTTTATCCAGTATAGTAAGTATACTTTTACTTCCCTTTCTACTGCTGCCTCCCCTCCCCCCCAAGTGCTTCTGTCCCTCCCCCTCCCCCTTTTTTTAAATAATAAGTTTTTATAGATTTTTTTTTTTCTTTTTAGAGAGAGGGAAGCATAGACCATCTGCCTTCTGTATGTGCCCTGACCAGGAATTGAACTGGTGACTTTCTGATGCTCTGGACTATGCCCAACCAACTGAGCTGCACCAGCCAGGGCTCTGCCCCTCTGTATGAGTCAAATACAGACCTTGCTAAGCAATCAGATTGTTCGGAAGAATTCTCTTAGTGCCTGAGATTTGTAATAATTTCAGTCTTTTCCCATTATTACTGCTTAAAAGTTCTTTGTTAGGAGAGATAGTCCTCCTCTTGTAAAGTTTTTAAATTTGTGGTTTTTGGAAATCTTGTCTAATAACAAAAGCATTACATACAAATAGTTTTGAAATATATTAAGAGATGATTACCCTTTCTGTACCAGATCTGATGGTGAGAAGAATACTAAGTTTGCATAAGGTAATCTGAACAAAGTAGATAAATGATGTATTAACATTATCTTTGTTACAGGTTTTTTCCATTTGTAAAATTGGAGGTTTTACCTGATCTGCATGAGAGAATTGAAATGCATAGAAATTTGCATGCATTATGTGGTTTTTTTTAAAGGGCTAAGCAATACAAACCTTCTGACTAAAGCATAAGTTGAAAATAAGAAAGTATATATGTCCAATGATTAAACTTTTTTCACTGCTGTTCACATCATGATTTATTGTGATTAATATATATAAATGAGGACATAATAGAAAAAGAAAATTATGAGGCTTATAGATACATAGTTTTGTACATTGATTTACCTGTAATGTTTTTTCTTTCAGGAATAAAATTGAAGGGTATTTTTCATAGAAAACATTTGTCAGATTTATCTGATCATTGAAGATTTATATAATAAGGTAAGGTTTATAAATTAGTTTTGATAAAACAAAAAACTGACATTAGAGCATAATTTGGATATTGTACTCAATTAAATTTTCTCCTTATTTCAGCTTTCAAAGATAATATAAATATGATTTCAAAAAAATATAACTTTCTGAAACAGTAGCTTAGATTAAGAATAGGCCATGGGAGAAGGAGGAGCGAGCCGTTTTTAACTTTAATAGTCATCTTTTCTTAAAAATAATGACAATCCTTCCAACCCCTGAAATTCTTAGAGATCATATGTTTTGGGGTTTAAATTTGCTGAACTACTGGATATTTTATAAGTACTCTTGATAAGCCAGTGGGTGATCATTGTCTAACTTAAGCTTTGTTCAATAATAATAGATGGGCAGGTAGTTTGAAGCTGGGAATCTCAAATCTAATACCAGGTTAATTTGTAATTAAGTAGGCATGTTGTCTAAGACATTCAAAGGGAAAATTATTGTGGATACTCAGTGTTTTTGTCTTCCTTTTTCCTTAGAATCCCTTTGTCGTTGCTGTTCATATTTTCCCCTTTTGATCATAAATCAAAGGAAAAGATGCATTGATGATTAACCTTTTGGTTGAACAGTGTGATTGTTACCGGACAGAACTGGACCTTGAGTGGGTCTGCTTCAAGCCAGCCTGTATTATGTAGGCTCTTGACTGTGCAAGAAAGGCCTCACAATACGAGTCCGAGTGATTTTGAGAGTATAGTACATTTATTAAAGCTAGGGACAGTGAAACAAGGAAGAGCTTAGGATATAAGAAACAATAGGGAAGAGCCTAGGCAGGGCTGCTTTGACTTTCTAGAAATATTATAGGAAAGAAATGAACCTAGACAGAGCTATTATACTTTGACTCACTGAGAAGTCAAAGAAAAGGGGGCCTTGGAGGCAGATTTAGGGGTTTGCTGGGGATGAGCCACTATTGTCCATTGCTCCCCTGGGTGCAAGTCTTAAGAGTTTAGGAAATGCACACCTGAAATGGAAGAAAGGTGTGGGCATGCTCAGAAGAGAGAATATGCGTGCCTCTTTTCCTTTTGCTTCAGTGTTGATTTAAGTTAATTTTCTGTCTTAAAAGTGGACGTAAATTTTGTTCATGGCCCTTAATGAAAAGATTTATAAAATAAATGCATTCAGAAACAAAACTAAAATGATATTAATAGGATGATGATACCGTTTTATAGGAATAAGCATGGGTACTAGTTGCTATGGAATAAGTTGTAAACACATAAGATCTTGTGCCTTGTGATGATTGTAAAGTTTTGCAATCTGGACAACAGTAAATTTTTTTTTTTTTTTTTTTTGCAAATCTCAAGATTATTTAAATGAGGAGAGGGGCCTAAGTTGTCAAAAGAATATCTCTGGATTCTGCAAATCCTAATTTGAAGAATTTTGTATTACAATACATTATCTCCAAACATTCTTCTAGCATCAGTCAGTAATCCAGAGTCTTGGAACTACTATTTCATCTCAGATGAGGCTTAGCTCGTAGTTAACTAAATTGGATTAAAATTTGACTGTGCACTGCCCTGATCGGTTTGGCTCAATGGATATAGTATTAGCCTGCGGACTCGAGTCCCAGGTTCTATTCCGGTCAGGGGTACATCCCCAGTGGGGAGGGTGCAGGATGCAGCTGATCGATGTTTCTCTGTCATCACTGTTTCTGACTCTATCCCTTTCCCTTCCTCTCTGTAAAAAATCAATAAAATATATTTTTTATATATATATATATATATATATATAAAATATATTTTATTGATTTTTATATATATATAAAAATATATTTTATTGATTTTTTACAGAGAGGAAGAGAGAGGATAGAGAGTTAGAAACATCGATGAGAAACATCAGCTGCCTCCTACACACCCCATACTGGGGATGTGCTCACAACCAAGGTACATGCCCTTGACCGGAATTGAACCTGGGACCTTTCAGTCCGCAGGTCGACACTATCCACTGAGCCAAACCGGTTTCGGCAATAAAATATATTTTAAAAAATTTAAAAACTAAAAATTGTACACTAATCTAAGTTTTTCTTTTTAGATACAGGTAGTCCTTACTTTGCACTGATCCAACATGCATTTTTCAAGTTTAAATAAACAACATCAGTTCCCGACAACATGGTTGAAGTTTCATTAACTGTGAATTATTGCATAACTTTAATGGTATCTCTTATTCCATAAATAATTATGCAAGTAAAAATGTGCATCATGATCAGTAACCAGTTGCATCACTTCTTCAAAAGTCTGTTGGGATTGATTGGTCATTGAACATCTATTAGTTCACACACAGATAGTAAAGAATAATTGTGTTGCCTTGTTGTCTTCCAGTGATAAACAAACCTATGTGACATTTTATAAAAATGGATAATCAAAAGAGCGAATTGGTCAACAAAGATGTCAGCAGTGAAGAAACAAAAAGTGGTAACACTGGAAGTGAAATTGGATGTGGTTAGATTTGAAAATGGTGATAGACAAGATGAGATTTAGGCCTACGTGAAGCTATAGTTCATATTTTAAAACCTGGTGAATATAAAAATCAAGGTAAAGTTGCATCAACTTTTTTTTTTTTTTTTAAGTTTTACTAGGAACAGAATACTTATGGTTGAAATGGAGCATTTACTTCTACTTTAGATTGAAGACTGTAATTAACAAAACACACTCGGTTTCACTGGCATTCATGCCAAAATATCAAAGTGCTACATCGAAGTAAATGATAATTATAAGGAGAAAAGAACATTTTATTGCCAGTAAAGGCTGGTTTCATTGCTTCAGAAGTCTGCATGAATTCATTAACCTTAAATTATCTGTTGAAACTGCAAACTCAGGGAAGGATGCTACTATGAAATTTGCATCCAAATTCCAAGAATCACAGGTAATCCTGGCTTTGCACAGAAGTGCAACACTACTGTGCAAAAGAAATGCAGGATTTGGATGGGATGTAAAAGGAATTCTAGAAGATATAGATGACCATGGGAAGTTGGCACTGCCTCCATTCAAGTAGTAGTTCTGGATATGCAGTCAGAGGAACTGAATGAAATCAAACACGGTTGTAAGTGAGGAAAGTGATGTCATAAAGGATGAATGTGACTCAGAGGATGTGATGCAGATGATAACTTCACGTTAAAGGAACTCAGGTTTTGCTGCCATTGAAAGCACAAAGGATAAATTTTCAGAAGCTAAACCAAATTTAGAAAAGAGTATGACAATTTGCCAGGGTATAGATACGAGCTCATAAAGAAATAAAACTCTACCCCATTTGTGTAGCTCAGTTTGGACCCAGGAATCAAGAGGTGCCCTGTTCAATTCCTCAAGAGGGCACACGCTCAGGTTAATCCCCAGCAGGGGACCTGCAAGAGGCAGCCAATCAATGTTGATATTTCTGTCTCATTGATGTTTCTATTTCCCTTCTCTAAAATCAATAAAAACTTTTTTTTTTTAAAGAAAACAGTATAATTTTCAATGTGTGTATTTTTAATTTTTTACTTTTTTTGCATTTATAACCAATGCTGAGAAGATTTTGTTGGACAAATTTTTAAGCTCAGAATAATCACATATTAAGATTGTTTTATACAGTTGTAGCTTGCCTAGTGCAAGTGAAAACTACCTGCATTTAAAATAAGCTAGGGAGGCCGGAGTTTGGCATCTTGTGTTGCACTCACACTTGGGTAAGGGGGCATGCATCCTAAAATAAATTAATCAGAATGACACCTTTTCAGGTTACCTTTAAAAAAAAATAAAATATATATATATATAAAAAATTGATTTTTTTTACAGAGAGGAAGGGAGAGTTAGAAACATCAATGAGAGAGAAACATCAACCAACTGCCTCCTCCACACCCTCTACTGGGGATGTGCCCGCAACCAAGGTACATGCCCTTGACTGGAATCGAACCTGGGACCCTTGAGTCCCCAGGCTGATGTTATATCCACTGAGCTAAACCGGTTAGGGCTCAGGTTACCTTTGAAATTAAAGGAACTCTGTTTCCAGAAGTTTTTGCAATATGTGAAAGCTGTGAGGCTTTGGGAAACTGGAATCCTCAAAATGCTGTGGCTCTTCCAGAGAAGGTAGATGGAAGCATGTTTTAATAAAGCAACCATTGAACTCAGTAGAGGAGTATCAGTTCAGTATCACTACTTCAGAGGTGTTCCTTCAGCTTTAGCAGCAGAGAGAAGAGGTTGAGATCACTCAGACATGCTCCAATTTCCTCATCCATCCTCAGTGGCATAGGAACTTTAGTTAAGCCACTTTACCACTGGAAAGACTGAACTACACCAAGTGCAGCAGTGCTAGGACTGGATCCAGGGAGGTGACTGGTGAGCTGGCAGGCGGACCAGGCCTGGACCCAGACCCGGACATCCTAACACATCCACCACCCTGGCCTGCCAGTCTGTTTCCCTCTACACATGCCTGCTGAGGGACCTGCCACCGGAATCAGGCCTGCAAGGATTGTATTAAGTGATACCAAAGAACATAACCACTGCTTGAATCATTGAGTTTTGGGAAAGTTGTTTTAATGAACCGTTTTATCATACCAGTGCACATTTCCAGATAGAATAGTGAATTCAATGTTTTCTATTGCCTCAAATGATGTCCCATTTTGAAGTCAGGAATTATTATTGGCACCTCTTAGGTAAACTAGTCCTTGCAGCTAGAAATGAAAATGGAAGGCTTTTTAGAGCACTGGAAATTGGCTACTATAGCTCAAGTAATTTGGAGTTGCACAGAAATAAACTTGTTTAAGTTGAACCACAACTATAAGACATTAAAGTACAGTGAGTACAAAAATGCGATTACTATCTAGTACTTAAATAGGAGTGTTTGCCATATGGACAAAAAAAGGTGGGGGTTCTATGGACAATAACTTCACAGGGTAATCTAATAAATTCCTAACTAGCAGTTGGCCAGTAGTCATGCTTCAGGCATTTATCTTCTTCAATAAAGGTTTGTCATTATCTTGCCGAAACCGGTTTGGCTCAATGGATAGAGCCTTGGCTTGGGGACTGAAGGGTCCCGGGTTCGATTCTGGTCAAGAGCATGTACCTTGGTTGCGGGCATATTCCCAGTGGGGGGTGTGCAAGAGGCAGCTGATCGATGACACTCATCGATGTTTCTAACTATCTTCCTCCCTCTCTGTACAAAATCAATAAAAAATATATTTAAAAAAAGGTTTCATTATCTTAAGCCCTGTCCATTGTTTGTGTGCCTCTAAGTCATTGTTTCCCAACTGTTTTTTGGCTATGTCCTACCTAAGCATCTAAAATCCTGATTCCCCCTTTCCCTCCCCCGGCATAATTCTTATTCAAAAACAACTATTCACATGGAGGAAACCTGGTCTAAACAAACTTCCAAAGAACATGGCATTCATGAAAGAAAAAATATCAAAGAGCAGTTGAAGTACTAAGGAAACAAATCACTAAGAAATTGTTGAAAAAAGTGATATGAAAAAATAGCAAATAAAGCTTCAAAACAGAACTGAAATACATAAATATGACACATATATGCTATATATGAGGCCCCTAGAACGATAAGAAATGCAAAAAATTCACTGTTAATAACATTCTCCATAAAAATCAAATTGCCCCCTATGGGACTTGGGCCCCACTTGAACCACTGATCTACATTAACACACATTTATTTTTATTTTTAAAATATGAAATGCTTCATCAGTTTGCATGTCATCCTTGGGCAGGGGCCATGCTAATCTCTGTATTACAATTTTTTTGTATGTGCAATGGAAGCAAGCACAAGTTAACACACCTTTAAAATAAGCCTTAACCAAACAACTGTAAAACTTATTCTCTGGAGCATTTGAGATCTTGCTCCCTGGCATATATGTCCTCAGTTTGGCTCAAATAAACTCATTAAAATTCTCTGCATGTCTGGACGTTTCTGACATCAAAAGCTGTATTTTACTTTTTGTTTTCAAGAAAGAAACATTTCCAATGAAAGCAACTTAAGACCTTGACTGATCTGTAATAGTAAGAGAATAGAAATTGGGCGACCTGGTTGAATCTAGGCTCCAGTACTTTAGCAAGTGATTTTCCTCTCTCTGGCTTTACTTTCTCACAGGAAAAGAATTTCCCCCTAAGCTAGAAACATCCAGGGAACACAATCAGATGCCAGGTTCTCACTAGGAGCAAATGCCAATAGGTTTGGAATCTACCATAGGATACTAACTGGAATGCCTTACCCACAATATATCTTTGGAGTAACAAATCAATTATCTCAACAGCCTTTGGTTAAAGTTCTTAAAACGCAATACTGTAGAACCAAGTAAGCAATTTTATGAACCCAGTCACAAATTCCTGTTACTGCAATATGGCCCTTGCAGCCCGATTTTCACGTGGTTTGCCTGACATTTCAGGGTTAGTGCTACGTGGCGTTCCTGCGAGCCGCGGCCGCTGTTCCGCCAGACAGCCACACCCATCAGGACTCCCAGTCCGCACATTCGGAGCCACCGCATCGCGCCGTGCGCGCGCCCCTCGGAAAGGGACCCCAGCCTCACGGGCGCGCGCGAGACGCCGGGGGGAGAACTCCGCTCGCTCCGAAGAGCACGGCCCGGGCAGCCGCCGTTCCCGGAAGTGCCGCTGCGGGCTGCGCGCAGGGGTGGGCGGGGCCAGGCGCCGCTCCCGGAAGCTCGCTGGCCTGCTGGGCGGGGCTGCGGCTGCCACGTTGAAGCGGAACGTGGAGGTGTCCCAAGGCCGGGAGGAGGGGCGGCGGCGGCTGCTGGGAGAGTCTGACGGGCGCCGCGCTCACGCAGGAACCGGCCGTCTAGAGTCCCCGCCAGAACCGGCCGTCTAGAGTCCCCGCCAGGTGCGTCTCTCCTCTTCCCTCCGGGCCTTCCCGCCGGCTCTCAGGCCTCGAGGTAAAGCACCGGCCAGAGCTGGGACCCGGCCTGGGTCTCCGCCGGTCCGCGCCAGCCTGCGGCCCGGCCTCCGGTGGCCGCGCGTCCCCGGTCTGCTGGCGGCCCGGCGGCCCGGCTGCTGTGGGAGTCGCGCCGGTTCACATCCGCCGTTTTCGCCGCGGAGCAGGGGTTCCCCTGAGGCCGGCGACGGGGTGTCTTGCCGCCGCCGCCGCCGCCGCCGCCGCCGGGAGCCGGGGTCTGAGGTCAGGGACCTGCCGACCCTGTCTGTGCACAAAGAGGTGCGGTCCGCCGGGCGAGGCAGGACACCAGCCTCCGCGTTACTTTGGGTGACTTTGGTGAGGCTAGGATTTTTTGTTTGTATTTTAATTGTTGCCAGATTGAAAGGTTCGTAGGTTTCAATTGAAAAGACTACTGTCATTTAGCCAGGATTGGGCTCTTTTATGGGCAATGGTCGCCAGCCGTAGCCTGTACATCGAAAGAAGTGTTGTATGTTTTGGAGTGTTTTTTTCTTTTTCTTTTTCTTTTTTGGCTAATAAATTATACGATGTTAAAGTACAGGGCAGGTGTAAAATAAATCAAAATATTGTCCGCCTTTGTGGGCATTATAAACTTTTCTGATTGCTCAAGGAACTAATTTTATGCAGGTCTCTCTGAGTTAAAATTTTTCTTCTCCTCCTAAACTGCCTTCTCTGAGTGTAGAAAACTGAAATGTGATTGTCTTTGTCGGCAACTGTAACTATTTCATTGCTAATTAGAGCTTCGTCCCTGTATCATACTACCCAACGTTGTCTGTACTTACACAGTTGCTCTAGAGTTGACTAAAAAAAAAAAAAGTTTGCTCACCTTTTATTAGGGATTCTTCTGTGCTCCTTGAATCTCATTGTCACTCAATTACAGCTCTGGGAAAGGTTTGTAGACTATAAGAGTTTACGTGAGCCTTATAATGGATTTAGTTGTACTGTTTAATTTCATATAAGCAGGGTCTTTTCTGAAAATATTAACACAAGACTATAAAGAAATCTGTAAACTGTAAAGAGCAGTGATTCTTACCTTTTGGGATTTTACTCTTTTTAAAAAATATATATATTTATTGATTTCAGAGAGGAAGGGAGAGGGATAGAGAGATAGAAACATAGTGATGAGAGAGAGTCATTGATCGGCTGCCTCCTGCACGTCCCCTCTGGGGTTCCAGCCCACAACTCCGGCTTGTGTCAAACCCGGGACCCTTCAGTCGGCAGGCTGACGCTCTATCCACTGAGCCAAACCGGCTAGGGTGAATTCCACTCCTTTTTGAGGAGCTGATGGACGCACTGGATTATCCTTCTAGAAAAATGCACACATGCATAGAATTTTCTTAAAAACTCCTATTATCGGATGATATTAAATTATTTTTCCTTTGTTTTAAAGAAATGTTGTCACTCTTAGGTAGCTTAATTTCAGCTCAACAAGTTTTTATTTGTTAGACTCCAGATAAATATGATACTATTTATAATAGTTCAGTAATCAGTGCACAGATGCTTCTTTGGTTTTGGTTGCGTGAGAGGAGTCTACAACATTGATAATACTAAATAAACCCTACCAATCAAATGTGCCTATCCATAATGATATATTTTGCCTACAGAAGATGGGTGTTTTTACTAAAGGCAGTGCTGCCTAGGAATTGTATTCCTGGTTTGGGAGTAAAAGTTTCCAGTTCTGTTACCTTCTCTTTTTACTTTCTGAGGTATGGGTCAGCTCTCTATGTAGCATTGTAAGATTGGTCTTTTTTTCTTCTTCGAATAGTACTGCTGGGTTTTAGTATTGTTTCACAAAATTATTATTTAGAAAATGAACAGAAAGAGAAAAGTTTCTTTTTAATGGCATGCAGTTATTGTGGAAAGTTGAATAAAAAAGAGTTCTAGTCTGGAACATAAATTTTCTCTTTTTGTTGTTAACTCATTCCTGCCCGAGGATATCTTTTCCATTGATTTTTTTTTAATCCTTTTTTTTCTTTTTCCATTGATTTTTTTTTTTTTTTTTTTTTTGAGAGAGTGAAAGATGGGAGAGATAGCGAAAGAAAAACATCCAAGTGAGAGAAACACATTGATTGGTTGGCTCCTGCATGTGTCCTGACCAGGGGATGGAGCCTGCAACCAAGGCATGTGACCTTGACTGGGATTGAATCTGGGACCTTTTATTCTGAGAGCCAACTATCTACTGATTCAAACTGACCAGGGTGGAACATAAATTTTATTCTGTAGATATATTAATGAAGATTCACTGGGTTAAGTATTTTAAATTGTTTACTTTTGTAATAGCTCACACACTAGTTTCAGCATTCTGTAATACCTCATTTAATTCTCTCAACCCTATGGAATCAATATGTGTCTGACACTTACTTTACCAAGTTGGTAGCCAACACACACATAGGTAAAGTTACAGGCCTAAAGTCGGAGGTAGGACATGGTGGAGCTGAGATTTAAAATGAGGATAGTGGCTCCGGGCTGTATACTCTTACTGCTGTGCTATATGATATTATCTTATAGATGGCATCTATGAACAAGCCACTATCCTCACAACTTTCTTTTGATGTTTTTAGAATGGTTTTGTTCCATGTAAAATAGTCTTGAATGAATAATTCTGCATAGTGTGAATTCTAATCCTATCTACAATAATAAAAGTGGATAACCTTCTGGACAAAAGCCAGGGCTGTGAGGGAAGCCCCAGTCCCAGGTGCCAGAGGGAAGCCAGTGCCAGCAGCTGGGGGGAGGAAGGTCCCTACTCTTGCACGAATTTCATTCTTTGGGCCTCTAGTCCTCTATAATAAAAGCCTAATATGCTAATTGACCGAATTGCAGAAAGAGGCAGAATGACTGGTTGCTATGACACACACTGACCACCAGGGGGCAGACGTTCAACGCAGGAGCCGCCCACAGGCCCCAGCCAAGCCAAGGCAGATGCCAGTGTGGGGGCGGCCCTGATCGCTGGCCAGGCCCAGGGACCCTACCCGTGCACAGATTTCTTGCACCAGGTCCCTAGTCACATACAATATCGAAGGAAAACAAGAAAACTACACAAAGCTTTTAAAGCTTTGGAAAGTACACGTTTTAATCTGAGCCTTCTTTATATTTTCAAGAATATTAGTTACAGCCTGGTCAGTGTGGCCCAGTGGTTGAGTGTGTTTCCATGAACCAGGTCACAGGTTTGATTCCCAGTTAAGGCACATGTCCTGGTTGTGGACTCAATCCCCAGTAGGAGGCATTCAGGAGGCAGCTGATCAATGATTCTTATTGATGTTTCTATCTCCCCTTTACTCTTCTGAAATAAATAAAAGTAAAAAAGCAAAAAAAAAAAAATTATTAGTTTTAATTAATGATTTTTTTTTTTTTTAAGAAAGTATTTTTAAAAAAATATTTTTCATTGACTTTTTTTACAGAGAGGAAAGGAGAGGGATAGAGAGTTAGAAACATCAATCAGCTGCATCCTGCACACCTCCTACTGGGGATGTGACTCAACCAAGGTATATGCCCTTGACCAGAATCAAACCTGGGATTTTTCAGTCCATAGGCCCACGCTCTAACCACTGAGCAAAACCAGTTAGTGCAATGAATGATCAATTTTAAGAGAAAGAAATAGACATGCATTCAGTTGAAGCTGTATTTCAATAGCAATTTTAGTAGTTTTATTAAAAATTGATTTTAGAGAGAGGAAAAGAGAAAAATCAATACGAGAGAAACATTGATCCACCAGCTCCTGGTCTTGCCCTGGCCAGAGATTGAACCTGCTACTTAGGTAAAGTGCCCTGACCTGGTTTCTGCCACCTTTTGATGTAGGGACCATGCACCAACCAATTGAGCCACTTAGTAGTTTTGAGAATAATTACAATAGATAGGTTATGGTACTATTGTTTAGTTTGATTCAAACCACATAATGTAGTTCTACAGTCTACACCATTTTGTAGTAGAGTGCTTTTGTTCCCCTCAGGTAGTATTGAAGCATTGTGTTCAGTACACGTTAATAAGTGGAACTGCTTCTGATGGAACATTGAATAGTACTAAGACAAAAAAGTAGACTTTTATAAATCCTTTGAATTCCCACTTAACATTTTATGTTCTTTCGAATTTATCTCTTTCTCTTCCAGTAAATGTTACACATTAACTAGTGTTCATGAATTAGGTAGCCTTTGTTTTACCTTTGCTCTTAGAGAAACTGTATTTCTATTCAGTTGGGTTTTTAGAGAAGTATATACATATATATACATTTCATATTTATCCATTTTGTTTTCACTTTTAGAAATTATTTACAGGCATTTTATAAAACCCATTTTTCCATACTTTTCTCTATTTTTTACATAAGAAAAGGTCTTTTAAACAGTTAAGAATTTAAAAATTAAGTGTTTTACCTGAAATTGAGCTTTTTAGCTTATCAGTCTATTTGAATTTTCCTAAATATGAACATTTAAAACTTGAAATCAAGCAAAATTTCTGTATACCTACCCTGTGCTGAGTAATTTTGGTCCAAAAAGGGTAAAAATTGTAACACTTGATTTAAAAAAGACATCATTTGTCTAATTAGTGAGACAAGATGACATATACAACTATTAGTAAAATGGCAGTGAGAAACATGTGAACAGTATCTACTAATAAAATGTTATAAAGTTTTGTTAAGGTTGAATAAGAAACTTTATTATAAAATGTTTAAAGTGTGATACAGACAAATATAAACAGTTAAGAGTGGATTGGATCATTAAGGCAGTTTTCATGAAGGAGCTGGGACTTGAGCTTAACAATTGGCTGAGAGGAAGAAGATGGCATTTCATATAAAGAAAATAGGTTTCCTTTTTACTTCTTAGAAAATTTGGATTTTTTTTTCTTCACAATAATCTTAGGAAACTAGTATAGTTTTCTTGAATAATTTTATGAAAGTAATAATTTTAAAAACTAGTTAGCATATTAAAACATTTATTAACCTATGTGCAAGGCATTGGCACTCTATAAAATACATTACTTCAATTAAACCTTACAATATCCCATTGAGATAGTCACTCTCATCTCCATTTTACATATGTGAGACTGGGGCTCGGAGAGGTTAAATAAAGTATCCAAAGTATACGTAGCAGAGCCAATATTCAAATAGAGGATTGAGTTTATAGGCCTTTCTTTTAACCACAGGAGTATTCAACCTCCTTATCCACTTTTGTCTAACTAACTTAGCACAGATGCTAAACTATGTTTCTTCTCTTAATTTTATCATGTATCATAGTTTCTATGCCATTGTTTCTCCTAAATGTTAATATTTCTCCTATGATTAAAATTGAATATCTGAACTTGTTGAAGTAACAAGTAAGAACTTGGACTCTGGAATTAAACGTCTGAGTTTAAATCATAGCTCTGCTTCTTGCTAGCATGTACAAATTAACCTTTCTGTGCCTTAATTTTATCATCTGTAAAATGCTCTTCGAATATAAACAACTTGAACCTGTAAGACATAAGGCATATTGCTAGTCTAAGGTCCTCTTAATGAAACTAATAGAGGATGAACTTCATCCTTTACAGATTATTAAGAAAACTGGCCAAAGTACTGTTGGAGGGCATTGAGTATATATAACTATAGTCCTGAGACTAAAAAGTGGGAATAAAGAAGAAAGAATAAAATGTGTGTGTTAAATATCTGACAATGTAGGAATTGGTTATAAAATTTTAAAAAAATTAAAAGAACTGTGACGTAGTAACAAAATTGGAAGTAGATTAAGTTAGTGGATTGCCTCATTTGTAATGACTGGGAGTCAAAGGATATCATTAAAGCTGACAAATCAAAAGTATAAGTATATTTAACAGTTCAAAGGTAAACAATGAGGAAGATAATACTATTGACTTTAACTGTAGTGCAAGAGGGGCAGTAATTTTATACAAGCTAATTTCTGTAGTGCTCATAGTAACTTTATAGACAATTAAGGATATTAAATAAAAATATTTAAATAAAAGATCTTTTAAACAGCAAAGAATTTAAAAATTAAATGTTTTACCTGAAATTGGGCTTTCTAGCTCATCAGTCTATTTGAGGGGGGCAATGTGGGAAAAATGGGGGGCATCTGTAATACTCTCAACAATAAAGATAAATAAAAACAAAAAAGAAAGAAAAGCATCTGACAAGATTCAATACCCAGTCTTTGTAAATAGAATTCAATAAAATAGTAATCAATGGCTATTTCCTTACATTATATACACTTATATATATATATACACATTTGTATGTATATGTCAAATCCCAAAATCTTGCTCAGAGGTGATACAGGAGGTTTTCACACTTAAAAAAAAAAAAAAAAAAAAAAAAGAAGACAAGAAATCTCACTGTTATCACTACTGTTTATTTTGGTACTACAGATACTAGCCATCTTGGACAAGAGAAAGAAATTCGAGGAATAATGGTTTGAAACAGAGGTAACTGTCACTATTGGTGCATGATATGAGTACATATGTGGAAAACCCAACGGAATCTACTGAAAAACTACTCCAGAAAAAGAATTCAATAAGATAGCAGGATACAAAATTAATACAAACAAATCTTTAGCCACAGACAATAGTGCAGTGAGAGCGTAGGCAGGATGGGTTCGGGGTAGACAGGGTCAGTAGGGGACATCTGTAATGCTTTCAACAATAAAGATACATTTAAGAAAAAAAATCATTAGCCTTCATGTAAGATGATAGACAGTATAACGAAAGGATGGGGGGAGAAAAGAGGGGCACATTTACAAATAAACCAAAAAATGAAATAGGAAAAAGCCCAATATGCCAAAGAAAATATAAAACAATGCTGAAAGATTAAAAAAAAAAAAATTACTTAAATCAAGGCACCGTGTTCCCACAATGGCCTGTGTGGCCGAGTTGGTTTGGTCCCTTGCACCCAGAGAGGTTGCTAGTTTGAATCCCAGTTGTGCCTGAGTTATGGCCTGGATTCCCATAGTGGGTGTGCAGGAGGCAGCCCTTGGATGTTCCGGGCTTTTACTTTGACATTTCTTTCTCCCCTCGCTGCTTCTCTCTCTAAAAATAAATATTTTTTAAAAAGACACCCTATTATTAATAGGAAGATTCAAACATCTTGTTAATTTCCATAAATTAATTTATTAAATTTGAAGCAGGTTCAGTAAAATTACTATTTTTTTTCTCTGAAATTGACAAGAGCTACAATATTTATGTAGTAAGAGAGTAACAAGGAGGATAGAGGAAAGCATTGGGTTGGAGTTATTGAAATCTTACTCATAAAAAGTCTCAATATTTAAAACAATGGAGTGACTAATGTGTAAATAAACAAATGGACCTATGGAATGGAAATCCAGAAATAAACCTAAGTATATACAGGAACGTAAAGCCTAACCTACATTCTAATACCTACAAGGAATATAAACCTAAATAGTAAATTCAGAAATAAACGTAAATACAGAAATTTGGTACATGATAAACGTGATATATAAAATTAGGTAGCCCTAGCCGGTTTTGCTCAATGGATGGAGCCTTGGTCTGTGGACTGAAAGGTCCCAGGTTCAATCCTCGGCTACAGGCTCCTCCCCGCCCAGGCCCTTGATGAAGCACCTGCAGGAGGCAACCAGTCAATGTGTTTCTCTCGCATCCATGTTTCTCTCTGTCTTTCCCTCTTTCTTTCACTCTCCCTAAAAACAAACAAATAAAAAAAAATCAATGGAAAAATATCCTCGGATGAGGATTAACAGAAAAAAAAATTAAAAATTAAATACAGTTAGTAGGTAAAAGGTGTTTCAATAAATGGTTTTGGAGTGATAAGGGAAAAAAAAACCACTTTGAACATACATTGTATGCCAGTATATACTCTGAGTCAAAATTTAAATGTAAAGAATAAGCCATAAATGGGTTTGCTAGAAGAAGAATATGGGTGAGTTTCTTCATAATCTTGACATGAAATGGTCTTTCTAACTAATCAAAATTCAGAAACCATTTTAAAAGTGACAGATTTAACTATAAAAAATAATTATGGTACATCCATACAATGGAATATTTTTCAGTTAAAATAGTGAACTGTCAAGTCACAAAAATTAAAAGAAGTGAACTGTCAAGTCACAAAAAAGACATGGAGGAACCTTAAATGCCTATTGCTAAAATATTTTATGATTGTAACTAGATTACATTTCAGAAAAGGCAAAACTATGGAGACAGTAAAAAGATGAGTGTTTTCCAGGAGGGAGGGAGAAAGAGCATAGCGAATTTTTAGAGCAGAGAAACTATAATATAATATAACAGTAGGTAGGTATGTGTGATGATACATTAAACCCCTGGAATGTATTATATAATACCAAGAGTGAACCCTAATGGTAACTATGGACTTCGGGATATGTGTCTATGTTGAGTCATTGCCTGAAACAAATGTAACACTATAGTGCAGGATTTTGATAATGGGAGAGGCTGTAGTTGGGAGAGTAGGGGAGAAAGGTATTTGGGAATATCATATACTTTTACTCAAATTTCCTGTGAACCTAAAACTGTTCTAATAAATAAAATCCATTTTTGAAATCTTGTGAAAGGTAAAAATATATACATATAAGCAAAGTCAAAAGGTAAAGTCTGACAACTTAATAGAAAAATACACAAATGATGCAAATAGAAAAGGAAATATGGGTGACCCATGACCACAGAAAAAAAGATGTTCAACATTATTTATATTATGAGAAATGCACATTGTAACTATACACAGCTAACATATTCCACTGATCAATCCTGTTGTTAAAAATCTAAGGTGTTACCTCCAAACAAGTATAACTCTGGTAAGGCAGTAGGGCAGCAGCTACTCATATATTAATATTATTACTCTTGGGAATGTGAAAAGGTACAGTTGCCATGGAGGGCAACATGGCACTATCCATCATAATTTAAATTTCATTTGTTCTTTAATCTAGCAGTTTTACTTCTGGAAAATATAGCTGTCCTTGCCCATGAATGAAAAAATATGTACAATGGGCATTTATTGCAGCATGTTTTACAAAAAATGGCAAAAGAATAGAAACAACTCAGGTGTTCATCAGTAGCAGACCAAGTAATTAAATTTTGGTACATCTTTATATTAGAATAATGTGCCATATGATGCATTTTTTTTTATAATAACAGATTTTTTTTAAAGCTTGGAGTAACCAGTATTTAAAATTTTTCTATTTTATTATTTATTTTGAAATTAAACATCCTTATTTGCAGTTGTCACTGGGGCTGAGTCTTGCTGCTTACTTATTAGCTGGCCTGTTTTCCCAGCTACATGGATAGGCGCAAGGCCTTGATGACACCTTGCAGGGCTGAGAAGTGCTTGGCTTGGAAGGCCAGGGCAGACTCTGCCTTGTTCATCTCCAGGTTGTAGTCTTTTTTTTTTTTTTTTTTTTTTTTTTTTTTTTTTTAATATGAGGAAGGGAGAAGGAGAGAAAGAAACAATGCTGAGAGAGAATCATTGATCGGCTGCCTCCTGCACACCCCTACTGGGGATCAAGCCCATAACCCAGGCACGTGCCCTTGGTCAGAATCAAGCCTGGAACACTTAAGTACGCAGGCTGACGCTCTATCCACTTAGCCAAGCCAGCTAGGGCTTTAGGTTGTAGTCTTGCTGCTTGGTCATTTCAGAGAGCTTAAGCCAGCCTGGCCTGTGCTGAATAATCTTCTCTTTATATTATATTATATATATATATAATTTTATTTTATTTTATTTTTGAGAGAGGGAGAGACAGAAACATCAATGATAAGAGAGAATCATTGATCGGTTGCCTCCTGCACCTCCCTTCCCCCCCATTGGGGATCAAATATCGATGAGAGATAGAAATATCAATAGAGCCAAAACCAGTTTGGCTCAGTGGATAGAGCATCGGCCTGTGGACTGAAAGGTCCCAGGTTCGATTCCGGTCAAGGGCGTGTACCTTGGTTGCGGGCACATTCCCAGTAGGGGGTGTGCAAGAGGCAGCTGATGGATGATTCTCTCTCATCAATGTTTCTAACTCTATCCCTCTCTCTTCCTCTCTGTGAAAAATCAATAAAATATATATTAAAAAAAGAAATATCGATAAGAGAGAAATATTGATCTCTGCCTCCGGCACACCACCTACTAGGGATTGAGCCTACAAGCAACCTGGGCATGTGCCCTGACCAGGAATCAAAACCAGTGACCCTCATGGTGCATGGGACTACGCTTAACAACCTGAGAGCCCCACTGGCCAGGGCTGTTGGTGTATTTAAAGTATATCTATAGGAACTTATTCCTGGTGAGATTATGGCAATATATAGGTTGGTGCTGACTAGAAAAAGCTGCTTTATCTTTAAATCTATGGGTTTACTATATTCTTTGTAGTCTTTTAACTTAAAATTAATTTTAAAAACTGCTCTTATTGAAGGATCCTGTTCCAGAAAGTTGCACCTTATTTTTTATGTGTCTTCTTATTCCTCATACACTGCCACCTATCCTTGTCTGAGCAACCCAGGTGCCCTCATTCATGAATCAAACACAAAACCCTTTGGTGCTCAGGCTGATGCTCTAACCATTGAGTAACACCAGCCAGGGCTTGTCTTAAAATAAGTGTTTCTTCTTTCTAATATTGAACATTCCCAGCAAATGAAGCCTAATTTTAATTTATTGGCTTTAGGGGTTTACTAATGATGTAGTGGTTGGTCCACTGTATTTCTGTGTTCCATGTTACATATTCAATATATATCTATGTAAAATATCCTCTTGCCCTAGCTGGTTTGGCTCAGTAGATAGAGCATTGACCTGCTGGACTGAAGGATCCTGGGTTCTAGTCCGGCCAAGAGCACACGCCCAGGTTGTGGGCACGATCCCCAGTAGGGGGTGTGCAGGAGGCAGTCGGTCAGTGATTCTCTCTCACACTGATGTTTCTAACTCTCCCTCTCCCTTCCTCTCTGAAATCAATAAAAATTATTTTTTTAAATTCTCTTTAGCAGGATGAAGTTAAAGGAAGTAGATCGTACTGCCATGCAGGCATGGAGCCCTGCCCAGAATCATCCCATTTACCTAGCTACAGGTGAGTTCAACAGAAACAAGATAGTACAAGTTACCTAATCTCTTCCACATCTGATTTATTCATATCTGTTCTTCAAGATTCAGATCAAGCTTCATCCCTAGAAAGCCTCTTCTTTCTGGCAAGATACCTCCCTCTTTCCTGGAGTTCTATGACTTTTCTCCATGTTCCCATGGCACCTGTACATCATAGCATTAATCATGATATATTTATAGTGTCATCCCCATTTTACAAAAATTATGTTTTATCTTCATTCCTGCAGTACTAAACACAATAGATATGTTTTTTTAAAAACCTGTTAAATATCAATTTAAATGAATAATTTTGATGCTAGCTTTTTTATATAAAAAGAGTTGGAGTTACATCATTTGTGACTATAAACAGATATAGTGAATCATAGTGGTGTTTTTACAGAGAGCTTTTAAAATTATCTGCACTACTCTTACAAATGTCATCTCCGAACCCTATGTTAGCATTCCATTGCTGTAATAATTTAAACATCTGCTCAATGGCATATTTCAGTTACTATTACAATATTCATGACTGAGATAATTGAAAAACATGCCTTTAATTTCTATTTTGTATGGTTTGCTGAGACTCTTATTTTTGCATGCATAGTTACCATAAATGTATTTTCTATAGGAACATCTGCTCAGCAATTGGATGCAACATTTAGTACCAATGCTTCCCTTGAGATATTTGAATTCGATCTTTCTGATTTATCCTTGGATATGAAATCTTGTGCCACCTTTTCTTCTTCTCACAGGTATGAGATTCAACCTTAAATTGATGATTATATTTAATTTTATATTGTGAATAATGTCTAGTTTGTCTATAAATGTATCATTATTAGAAATTGCAATGAATACTACCAATAATGACATGAGATACTTGGTGAAAAAAATACATAGTGAGTTTCTGTTGAATTAGAGTTAATATTTATTAACTTTATTTTTAAAATGTATTTTTATTGATTTCAGAAAGCAAGGGAGAAGGAGAAAGAGAAAGAAAAACATCAATGATGATAGAAAATCATTGATCTGCTGCCTCCTGCACACCCCCTACTGGGGATCAAGCCCACAACCTGGCATGTGCCCTGACTGGGAATTGAACCGATGACCTCTTGGTTCCTGGGTTGATGCTCAACCACTAAGCCACATGTCTATTGACTTTTTATTGCGGACTGTTATGTGTAGGATAGGAAGGAAATGATATAGTTTGTAATTTTTCTTCATAATATAGTAGAGTTACTTTCTTTTATTTCCTTTTTCTTACCTGTTTACAAAAAAAAAGGAAGGTATGATTAGAAAATAAAGTAGTTGGATGAATATTAAGATGTAAATAGTAATTATCTCTGATTAGTAGGTTATTTTAATTTTTTTCTTGTATTTACCTATATTTGAAAATATATTTCACAGAGAATTTTATTAATGTGATTTCTGATACAGTAGGTATTTGGATCACCTTTCCAAGTATTTATGACCTATTGAAAGTACACTTTTATTTAAGCAGCAAAATTGCTTTATTGTCTTGTTAACTTTTGTCAGATTTTGATGAAGAGATTGTACTTTAGCTAACAGAATACAGATCATGGGAATCCTCAATCTTCAGAGCCTTCACCCTCTAATGGGAACTCCAGATATTTTTTACCGTGCCAGTTTTCTCCTCTTTTTTCTACTTTTTAAAAAAATATATATTTTTATTGA
This sequence comes from Pipistrellus kuhlii, assembly GCF_014108245.1. NCBI lineage: Eukaryota > Metazoa > Chordata > Mammalia > Chiroptera > Vespertilionidae > Pipistrellus > Pipistrellus kuhlii. The sequence continues at coordinate 149,722,431 of NW_023425404.1, forward strand.
TTTCAGAGAGGGAGAGAGAGAGATAGAAACATTAGTGCTGAGAGAGAATCATTGATCGGCTGTCTCCCATACACCCCACACTGGGGATCGAGCCCATAACCTGGGCATGCGCCCTTGACTAGAGTCAAACCCCGGACCCTTCAGTTTGCAGACTGACCTCTATCCACTTGACCCAAACTGGCTAGGGCTACTCACCACCATCTTATCATGTCTCATCGTACATCTTCATGACACCTTTATATTTCATTTTCATGCCACACCATAATCTTTTATTCTCCACAACTAGGAGTCATAACAAACATCATTTTAATGTCACTTTTTTACTGTCAGAAAACATATTTTTCTTAGAAAATTTTAGATGATTCCCTTAACACCTTTACTATTTAACAGACCATTTATTGGTGAGTACTTCTATAGTCAAGCAGAATTAAGGGAAGTGGTAGCTCTTATTTTTCAGATGAACCAAAAACAGTTTAGGATGGTCAAGTAACTTGCCTAGGCCTCAAAGTTTCTAAATGGTAAAACTATTTGTAAGCCCATATCTTTAGCACACAAATCATGCAGCTTTGTCACACTATAATATTACCTCTAAAAAAGAATATTTTTACTCTTTTAAATTACAAAATTAAATATGCACATGCGTATAAATAACTAAAATTCTATTTCACCAAGTCATTTATGGTTACCAGGAATAGAGGATAAACAGTATTTTTGCGTATTTATGATGATAAGGAATTAAATGTATACTTTCAAAGTATTTTCTACATTTATTTGACTTAAAAAATTAGTGTTTTTTTTTTAATTGAATTAATTGGGGTGATGTTGGTTAATAAAATTATACAGGTTTCAGGTATACAATTCTACATAGTATATCATCTAAGTTGTTTTTATTCGTTTTCTCTTAAAGATACCACAAGTTGATTTGGGGGCCTCATAAGTTGGATTCCAAAGGAAATGTCTCTGGAGTTCTGATTGCAGGTGGTGAAAATGGAAATATTATTCTTTATGATCCTTCTAAAATTATAGCTGGAGACAAGGAAGTTGTGATTGCCCAAAATGATAAGCATACTGGCCCAGTGAGAGCCTTGGATGTGAACATTTTCCAGGTTAGACTTTTGACATTCATTCATGATCCTTGAGATATGTGCTGCTTATTTGAGACAAGCATATGAATCTACTATGCTTGGAATCAAAAGCTAAAAATGTGTGCATGAGGAGTGCGTATATTTGTTTGAAGAATAAAGAGTTCAGAATATGTAATACTAACTGCATGGAGGGGATCTGGCTGATGGGTTTAATTCAGAGAAGTCTGGAGATATCATAACATCTGATGGAACATTTTTTAGAAACCTTGCCTTTTAAAGGTTTATGCTATTCCAACATTGGGTTGGTCTGCAGTGTCTGGGTTAATCCACAGTTTTATTAATTGAGAAATTTTGTCTTTATGATAAAGAGATTAGTACTCTATCAGATAATTAGAAATATATACAAATATAGTACAAATTTAATTAATAGATAATAGTCAAATGTTACCATTTTAAACTTTACTAAATATTAATTATATAAATGTGTAGGTTAATAAAGATTTTTTTAAGGTTATTTATTAATTTTAGAGGGAGAGAAAGAGAAATATAGATTTGTTGTTCCACTATTTATGCATTCATTGGTTGCTTCTTGTATATGCCCTGACTGGAAATCAAACCTGCAACCTTGGTGTTTTGGGACTACACTCTAACCAGCTGAGCTACCTGGCCAGGACCAAAGATCTTTAAAAAAATAATAAGTCAATATATATATTTATATTTTAAATATATATATATATACATATATATATTTTCTTTTTAATTGATTTCAGAGAGGAAGGGAGAGGGAGAGAGAAACATCAGAGGGAAAGAGAATCATTGATTTGCCGCCTCCTGTACGCCCCATGCTGGGGATCAAACCCAAAACCCAGGCATGTGCCCGACTGGGAATCAAACTGTGACCTCCTGGTTCATAGGTCCATACTCAACCACTGAGCCATGACAGGTGGGCAGTTAATAAAGATCTTGAGTTAACAGAATACTAGAGTACAACAACCAAAAAATGCATATTATCTTAAAGTTTAAAGTAGTTATTTTTCTTATATTATAAATAGACTAGATGCCCAGTGCCTGATGGAAATCGTGGGAGGAGGCACCCTGCTGGGGCCAGGACCCTGGTCTGACCGTGCAGCACCAGCTGCCGTGTGGTGTCCACTGGGGTGGAGGCAGGTGCTCTTGTGCATTGTGTCTCCTCTCTGGCCCTCCCCCTGCCCCGGCCTCTCCCTGGGTTGTGTCTCCACTTTGCCCTCCCCCCCCCCCCCACCCCCAACCCCAGCCTCCCCATGGCACTGGGGCTGGGGCCGGCACAATCGCCTCCCACTCATCTGTACATGCAGCTCCTCCTGAGCTGTTGTGATGCAGCCTCCTCCTGAGCAGTCTTGAAGCCCGGCTAATTAGCATATTTCCTGTTTATTTATAGATAGATATAGATATAGATAGATATTTAAGATATAGAACTATAAAACCCAAACTTCTTAATTTCTACCATTTATGGAGTTTATTCTTTAAATTAGAAAGCTAGTTCCTTTGTTAATTGGATTAAACAGTTGCTGAGTTTTGGTTACTTTGTATTATAGGTAGCTATTACCATAAAATTCCTCTGTTTTTAGTTATATTTCTGTTGATTAGAGAAGAATTTATGCAAGTGAATAATAAAGGATGAAGGTTAATACATGAAATTCATTATCTTGCTATACTTCATATTACAGTTTTAGGGGCTTTTGACTGTAAAGGTATGCAGTGTAAATATTCTAGAAACATTGCTACTCAGAATAAGATTGAGTATAAATGAAGTAGAATTACGTGAGGGATTTAAGACAAGAATTTAACTACCCCTACCTTGGTTTGGCTCAGAAGCTGGGTTTGAAGTATACTGAGATAGACGCCATTATTTTAGAATTCAGTTATTTTCCTGAAAGCAGTAATTGGTGACCTGTTTTTATTACCCACTGTTGGATTCCCTTCCAGAGATATAAGTCCACAAATTATAACCCCCATGTAGTTTCATGATTTTTAAAATATATATATATAATTTTTTTTTTTTTCAGAGAGGGAGGGAGAGAGAAACATCTATGAGAATCATGGATCGGCTGCCTCCTGCACGCCCCTTAGTGGGGATCGAGCCCACAACCCAGGCATGTGCCCTTGACCGGAATCGAACTCAGGAACCTTCTGTCCGCAGGCTGAAGCTCTATCCACTGAGCAAAACCGGCCAGGGCAGTTACACGATTGTTTAAGAATTTACCTATGTAATTATTTTTTATACATATATTTATTGACTTCAGAGAGGAAGGGAGAGGGAGAAATATAGACACATCAACAAAGAAAGAGAATCATTGATCACCTGTCTCCTGCACATCCACTACTGGGGATCGAGCTTGCAACCTGGGCATATGCCCTTGTCCAGAATTGGACCAGGGACCTTTCAGTCCACAGGCTAATGCTCTATCCACTGAGCCAAACCAGCTAGGGCTCCATGTAATTATTTTTAATGTCTTGTATTAAAATGTCAATACACATATTATCATTTTAAGTTAAATAGAATTTTATATATTTATCTAAAAACTAATTTTAGATTGTTATGCATGGTATTTAGGAAATCATAAGTTTTGCTTCTTGAATTCAGTAGAAAAATTATATAACCTAAAATGGAGATCTTTCTACCTATGAACTGAGTTAATCTACGTTCTCTTAATATGTAAAGTGCTATTTAGTTATTAATTGTTTCTTATTGCAGACTAACCTGGTAGCTTCTGGTGCTAATGAATCTGAAATTTACATTTGGGATCTAAATAATTTTGCAACTCCAATGACACCAGGAGCCAAAACACAGGTAATACATTGATTTTGATAAAACCAACCAAAATCAGTTCTATATTTAATTTATTTGTGTGTTTCCCACAGAAAATGTATTTGTTTAAAAATTAATGTTTAGATATCATTGATTTTTCTTTAGTGTAGTGAAGTAAAGTATTAATGAATGTTTTTTCAAAGTATCAGTGAGTCTCTACAGCAAATATTTACTCAGTGCCTGCCATCTGCCAGCAACTGTTTGATTTTTAGAAATTGACAAGTCCATAATAAATTTTTTAGATACTGTATCTTATAAGGTGTAGTATTTTATGTCATATAGTGTTTTAACATTTCTAACCTTAGAATAAAAATCATAGATTCGAAAGCAAACTTTTTTTTTTTTTAAAGAAACACCTAACCCCTTTCCTATTTCTTTCTTTTTCTTTCTTTCTTTCTTTTTTTTTTTTTTTTAACAGTGCAAGTGTTAGTGATTCAATGACCAGAGAATGGAGAAGCTGGAGCATAGCTCACAGATTAGCTTCTCGTCCACTTGGGGTTGAGAAGTTGTAGATAGATATAGGAGGGTAGAAATGAAGAGATGATCTAGGCAGATAAGGGAGAGCTTTATGCAAATGGTGAGTGGAATAGTCATGGTTTTCTGGGGAAAGGGGCGGGGAATTTTTTGGAATTTGGGTTCTACCTTTTTGTCCTTTTATGGTTCCTTTTGATCATTGCCAAGGTGATTGTCAACTGTGATGGCCTTGGTGGGTGTTTCATTTAGTATGGAGATTAGATTATAATGAGGTTTGAGGTACCCTGGAGGTTACTTAGGAGGCTATCTTAGTCTTAGCTGATACTTTCTTGAGAAAGAACTATTAACTGCATCCCTTCTGTTCTCAAAGATAAATAGTGTCGAAGGGGTTTACCAGGTCACAGAGGCCTACTGTAGTGTAACAAATTCCCCCTTTCTTATTTTCACTCATTCTTGAGGGATGCTGAGGGACAAAGGTCCACTATCTGTAACTGCTTTGAGGGTTTTATAATGGGGCCCATTAGAGGAGTGAAACTCTTGCTTGGCTAATCTTAAGTAAGTCTGATTGTCTCCTGGCTGTAGTTCTAACCATTCATACTCTTGGGTAATTATTATTTGAAGTTTAATTGATTCAGGTCTTCTGAAAACAAAAGAAACTAGACATGAAGGTATTAGTTATCTTGTTGGCATTCCTGCTGAGTAGTAGCTTGAAGTCTAATAAAGGCTTATAGAAGTGTTGAATTCTAGAGAGAAGAATCTCAGATTCTAGGCCAGTGATCTGTTTTACATTGGTGTGATGAATCCAAGGCATTATTCCCTGTACTATGTATTTTTAGTAAGTTGAGAAAATAGCCCTCCTGCTATCTGAGTTTCTTTTTTTTAAGTTTCTTTTTAAAATAATTGATTTGAGAGAGGAAGGAGAGAGAGACACACACAGACAGAGCAAGGAAGGTGAGAGAGAAATATCCATTGGTTGTCTCCTGTACTCACCCTGACGGGGAAGCGAACCTGCCACCTTTTGGCACATGGGATGATATTCTAACCAGCTGAACCACCTGGCCAGGGCACCTCTTTGAGGTTTTTATAATGTATAGACTACTCAATTTGAGTAGCCTTATAATGGTACCTAATATTTTGGCATTCTGAGAGAAGGTAGCATAAGGATAGCCTATGGTCTACCATTTATAAAGAAATTTTTCTCATCGTCTAGGCTGTAACTTTTTCTCTACCTAGTTGTTATATTGACCTATGTCTGCTTTGTGGTCCATCATCTAACTCATGGCACTTGCAAAATAACAAAACAGTGCTTGATTTATAGTAGGAGCTTAGTAAATGCCTGGTGGATGAGACAATATTAAACTATATTGTATATATTGAGAACTTAGGAATGTAAAGCAAATTTGTGGAATGAAAAGTTCAGATTTTTAAGTTATCTGTTTTTTAAAAAGAAGGATCAGAATTCGGAATTAAATTTTATTATAGTTGAGAAATGATTTTTAATAATTTATTCCTTTTAGCCCCTAGAAGATATCAGCTGCATTGCATGGAATAGACAAGTCCAGCATATTTTAGCATCAGCCAGTCCCAGTGGCCGGGCCACTGTCTGGGATCTTAGAAAAAATGAACCTATCATCAAAGTCAGTGATCATAATAACAGGGTAAGAATATGATTGATTTGTAATGAATATGTTGTATTTCTTTTATAGGTATTCCTATATCATTTGTCAGATTTGGCAGTAAATCACATTTCAATAAAGTCAAATCCTGTATTTTCATGGACCAGTCATGTGGGAATGAGAGGATTTTTTCTTAGGGAAAATAAAGTTCTCGGTAAACCATGTTGGATATTATTAATGATAAAGAGAGAGATTGGGGGCTTGTTCTATGATATTCTTCGTGTTTTGCTTTGCTAGCTGTTTGAAAGCAATACAGCAACTTTTTAATTCATTTTTACCTTTTTCTAAAGTGTAATGATTTTCCCTACAATTAATTTTATGACTGTGAACTTGTAGTTTCTAAACTTCTGGCTTCATCTCTTCTATTAGGTACTGCTAAAATGAACTAATATTCTTCCACTTGCCCATTAAATGCTGCTATATAACACATTAAATTTTTGACCTTACAAATTTCTTAATATGATGTTATCATGTGCTGTAAGATAATTTAGATACCATTAGGGCCTTATTTTGTTAGTTATTAATCACATTATATGTTTGACATTTTCAAAAAACAACTTTGCGTAATCAGAGAATACATATAAAATTTTTTAACAACAAAAAGCTATTTAGAAGAGGGGTTTGTTTTTTCTTCAGGGGTTTGTTTTTTCCCCAACGAATCAGGAGTTTTAAAACAAGTTTAATTGAAATAAAGCATACAGTAAACATTTCAGTCATCTTCTGAAATACTTACTAGGATCCCCAAACTTTCAAGTAATTCTCAATAATTCTGTTAATTTATCCCCATGTGAAAATTTGGTAGTTGTTGCTTAGACATTCTGTCTTGATTTTTCTGATAAAATAGAAGGTGTGGATTTTTGTTATTAAAATACTAGAGGCCCAGTACATGAAATTCATGCACAGGTAGAGTCCCTAGGCCTGGCCAGTGATCAGGGCTGGTCAGGGCCTTCCTAAGTTCTGTGCTGCCTCCTGGTGGTCAGAGCAGATCATAGCAAGCTGGTCTCCCGATCGAACTCCGGAACAGACACTTTGCATATTAGCCTTTCATATATATATGTAGATTTTTTCCCTCTTTTTATTTTTCTGAAAGTGTTAAAATGTAAATCTGTATAAAATTCCCTTCTGACCTGGCCCAGAATGGCTCAGTGGTTGAGCATCAACCTAAGAACCGGGAGGTCAAGGTCTGATTTCTGGTCAGGACACATGTTTCAGGGCTTGATCCCCAGTGTGGGGGGTGCAGGATGCAGCAAATTAATGATTCTCTCTCATCATTGATATTTCTCTCTCTGAAATCAATAAAAACATATTTAAATAACCAACAAAACAAAACAAACTTCCTCCTAGTTACATTTTTGGCAGCAAAGCAGGTTCTGGCCCAGAGTGGCTTTATGTATCAAATAGTTGGATAAACTGAAAACATTTAAATTTTTTACTTTTAAGACTACTGTTCAACATTGTTTAATAAAATTTAATACTTTTTAGATCTTGGGAGGTCTGTTTACCTTGTTATTGAATTTATTAGGGTGACATTAGTTAATAAAATTATATAGGTTTCAAGTGTACAGTTGTATAATACATCATCTGTATGTTGTATTGTGTGTTCACCACCCCATAGCAAATCTTTTTTCCATCCCCATTTATCCCTCATATATCCTCTTCTTCCTCCCCCCAGATATTTTGTGTATTTTTTTTAAATAGACTAAGCCTGAGCTGATATTTTCTACTGTTTGTTTCAACAAAGGCATATTCCTTAAGTTCATTTTGGCTTTTCATAAAATAATATGATTGATAAAAATGTTAGCCTTAACTATCTGCAGATGCATTGCTCTGGGTTGGCGTGGCATCCTGAAGTTGCTACTCAAATGGTCCTTGCATCTGAAGATGATAGGTTACCAGTGGTCCAGGTGTGGGATCTTCGCTTTGCCTCCACTCCACTCCGTGTCCTGGAAAACCATGCCAGGTATCATGCTGCTCTTTCAACGAACATAATTGTTTATTTTTTAAGAACATGTTTACTTACTACTTTGATGTATCAGATAATTTTTATTAAACCAGAGAATCTACTTTGTCTCTATTTTTGTAAAAGTTAGTGTAAATAACTGGTTTGTTTTTATTTTAAGCAGTAGTTATCTAATTTTCTGTACCCCAGAGTGGTAGCTAAATCTTATCATAAGAACACAAAAATGTGTAGAGGATTTTTCCACTACTTATTTCAAGTAATAATTAATAGATCAAAATTCCAGTAGATCACAACACTTTGGGACAGCTCTTGACTTTATACAATTTGCTCTTCCTTAAGGCCATCATACTTATGAAGAGTCTTGCATAACATTCAATGCCAAGTTAAATTGAAAAGTTTATCTCTTTTTATTTTAATTTAAAAGGAAACACTTTTGAGTAAGTATGTGGTTCATTTTACTTTCAGGTATTTTGTTTTTTATTAACCCTCACCCAAAGATACTTTTCCATTGATTTTTAGGGAGAATGGAAGAGTGAGGGAAACACATTGATTGGTTGCCCCCTGCATGCGCCCCAACCAGGGCCTGGGCTGGGGAGGAGCCTGCAACCAAGGTACATGCCCTTGTCCAGAATTGAACCTGGGACCCTTTGGTCCACAGGCCAATGCTCTATCCATTGAGTCAAACCAGCTAGTTCTTGCTTTCAGCTTTAATAAATGTGTGGATGTGCTAAAAAGATTGAGAATTTTCTCGTGTTAGTTTATTTTTTAAAATACATTTTTTTAATTTTATTTATTTAATTTATGTATTTTAAATATATTTTATTGACTTTTTACAAAGAGGAAGGGTAAGGGATAGAGTTAGAAACATCAATGAGAGAGAAACATCGATCAGCTGCCTCTTGCACACCCCTACTGGGGATGTTCCCACAACCAAGTTACATGCCCTTGACTGGAATCGAACCTGGGACCTTTCAGTCCTTAAGCCGACGCTCTATCCACTGAGCCAAACCGGTTTCAGCCATTTTTTTTTTTTTTAATTTTATTGTTTTTGTACAGAGAGGAAGGGAGAGAGATAGAGAGCTAGAAACATCGATGAGAGAGAGTCATTGATCAGCTGCCTCTTGCACACCCCCTACTTGGAATATGCCCGCAACCAAGGTACATGCCCTTGACCGGAATCGAACCCGGGTCCCTTCAGTCCCCAAGTCGACGCTCTATCCATTGAGCCAAACTGGTATCGGCGGTTTTAGCCATTTTTATTTATTTTAGAGAGAAGATGGGAGAAGGAGAGAGATAGGAACATCAATAAGAGCACATGTGTCAAACACAAGGCCCGTGGGCCAAATCTGTCCCGCCAGGCCTTGCAATGTGGCCCGC